>NC_140991.1:289185986-289788486 GCF_052327205.1 Somniosus microcephalus
GGAATCCAGGTAACTCTAATATAACACAGGGGAATCCCAGGGAACCTCTAATATAACACAGGGGAATCCAGGTAACCTCTAATATAACACAGGTGAATCCCAGGGAACCTCTAATATAACACAGGGGAATCCCGGGTAACCTCTAATATAACACAGCGGAATCCAGGTAACCTCTAATATAACACAGGGGAATCCCAGTTAACCTCTAATATTACACAGAGGAATCCCATGAATCCTCTCTAATATAACACAGGGGAATCCCGGGTAACCTCTAATATAACACAGGGGAATCCCAGGTAACCTCTAATATAACACAGGGGAATCCCGGATAACCTCTAATATAACACAGGGGAATCCCAGGTAACCTCTAATATAACACAAGGGAATCCCAGGTAACCTCTAATATAACACAGGGGAATCCTAGGAAACCTCTAAAATAACACAGGGGAATCCCACGTAACCTCTAATTTAAACCGAGGAATCCCAGGTAATCTCTAATATCACACAGGGGAATCCCAGGTAACCTCTAATATAACACAGGGGAATCCCAGGTAACCTCTAATATAACACAGGGGAATCCCAGGTAACCTCTAATATAACACAGGGTTATCCCAGGTAACCTCTAATATAACGCAGGGGAATCCCAGGTAACCTCTAATATAACACCGGGGAATCCCAGGTAACCTCTAATATAACACAGGGGAATCCCAGGTAATCTCTAATATAACACAGGGGAATCCCAGGGAACCTCTAATACAACACAGCGGAATCCCAGGTAACCTCTAATATAACACAAGGGAATCCCAGGAAACCTTTAATATAACACAGGGGAATCCCAGATAACCTCTAATATAACACAGAGGAATCCCAGGAAACATCTAATTTTAAACAGGGGAATCCCAGGAAACCTCTAATATAACACTGGCGAATCCCAGGTAACCTCTAATATATCACAGGGGAATCCCAGGTAATCTCTAATATAACGCAGGGGAATCCCAGGTAACCTCTAATATAACACAGGGGAATCCCAGGTAACCTCTAATATAACACAGGGGAATCCCAGGAAACCTCTAATATAACACATGGGAATCCCAGGTAACCTCTAATATAACACAGGGGAATCCCAGGAAACCTCTAATATAACACAGGGGAATCCCAGGTAACGTCTAATATAACACAGGGGAATCCCAGGAAACCTCTAATATAACACAGGGGAATCCCAGGTAATCTCTAATATAACACAGGGGAATCCCAGGTAACCTCTAAAATAACACAGGGGAATCCCAGGTAACCTCTAATATAACACAGGGGAATCCCAGATAACCTCTAATATAACACAGGGGAATCCCAGGTAACCTGTAATATAACACAGGGGAATCCCAGGTAGCCTTAATACAACACAGGGGAATCCCAGGTCACATCAAATACAACACAGGGGAATCCCAGGTAAACTCTAATATAACACAGGGGAATCCCAGGGAGCCTCTAATATAACAGAAGGGAATCCCAGGTCACCTCTAATATAACACAGGGGAATCCCAGGTAACCTCTAACATAACACATGGGAATCCCAGGTATCCTCTAATATAACACAGGGGTATCCCAGGTAACTTCGAATATAATGCAGGGGAATCCCAGGTAACCTCTAACATAACACAGGGGAATCCCAGGTAACCTCTAATATAACACAGGGGAATCCCAGGTAACCTCTAATATAACACTGGGGAATCCCAGGTAACCTCTAATATAACACAGGGGAATCCCAGGTAATCTCTAATATAACACAGGGGAAACCCAGGTAACCTCTAATATAACACAGGGGAATCCCAGGGAACCTCTAATATAACACAGGGGAATCCCAGGTAACCTCTAATATAACACAAGCGAATCCCAGGAAACCTCTAACATAACACAGGGGAATCCCAGGGAACCTCTAATATAACACAGCGGAATCCCAGGTAACCTCTAATATAACACAAGGGAATCCCAGGAAACCGCTAATATAACACAGGGGAATCCCAGGTAACCTCTACTATAACACAGGGGAATCCCAGGTAACCTCTAATATAACACAGGGGAATCCCGGGAAACCTCTAATATAACACTGGCGAATCCCAGGTAACCTCTAATATGTCACAGGGGAATCCCAGGTAATCTCTAATATAACACAGGGGAATCCCAGGTAACCTCTAATATAACACAGGGGAATCCCAGGGAACCTCTAATATAACACAGGGGAATCCCAGGAAAACTCTAATGAAACACAGGGGAATCCCGGGTAACCTCTAATATAACACAGGGGAATCCCAGGTAACCTCTAATATAACACAAGGGAATCCCAGGTCACCTCTAATATTACACAGGGGAATCCCATGAATCATCTAAAATAACACAGGCGAATCCCGGGTAACCTCCAATATAACACAGGGGAATCCCAGGTTACCTTTAATATAACACAGGGGAATCCCAGGTAATCTCTAATATAACACAGCGGAATCCCAGGTAACCTCTAATATAACACAGGGGAATCCCAGGGAACCTCTAATATAACACAGGGGAATCCCAGGTAAACTCCAATATAACACACGGAAATCCCAGGTAAACTCTAATATAACACATGGGAATCCCAGGTAAACTCTAATATAACACAGGAGAATCCCAGGTCACCTCTAATATAACACAGGGGAATCCCAGGAAACCTCTAATATAACACATGGGAATCCCAGGTAACCTCTAATATAACACAGGGGAATCCCAGGAAACCTCTAATATAACACAGGGGAATCCCAGGTAACGTCTAATATAACACAGGGGAATCCCAGGAAACCTCTAATATAACACAGGGGAATCCCAGGTAATCTCTAATATAACACAGGGGAATCCCAGCTAACCTCTAAAATAACACAGGGGAATCCCAGGTAACCTCTAATATAACACAGGGGAATCCCAGATAACCTCTAATATAACACAGGGGAATCCCAGGTAACCTCTAATATAACACAGGGGAATCCCAGGTAACCTTAATACAACACAGGGGAATCCCAGGTCACATCAAATACAACACAGGGGAATCCCAGGTAACCTCTAATATAACACAGGGGAATCCCAGGGAGCCTCTAATATAACAGAAGGGAATCCCAGGTAACCACTAATATAACACAGGGGAATCCCAGGTAACCTCTAACATAACACATGGGAATCCCAGGAATCCTCTAATATAACACAGGGGTATCCCAGGTAACTTCTAATATAATGCAGGGGAATCCCAGGTAACCTCTAACATAACACAGGGGAATCCCAGGTAACCTCTAATATAACACAGGGGAATCCCAGGTAACCTCTAATATAACACAGGGGAATCCCAGGAAACCTCTAATATAACACTGGGGAATCCCAGGTAACCTCTAATATAACACAGGGGAATCCCGGGTAATCTCTATTATAACACAGGGGAAACCCAGGTAACCTCTAATATAACACAGGGGAATCCCAGGGAACCTCTAATATAACACAGGGGAGTCCCAGGTAACCTCTAATATAACACAAGCGAATCCCAGGAAACCTCTAACATAACACAGGGGAATCCCAGGGAACCTCTAATATATCACAGGGGAATCCCAGGTAATCTCTAATATAACACAGGGGAATCCCAGGTAACCTCTAATATAACACAGGGGAATCCCAGGGAACCTCTAATATAACACAGGGGAATCCCAGGTAACCTCTAATATAACACAGGGGAGTCCCAGGAAAACTCTAATATAACACAGGGGAATCCCGGGTAACCTCTAATATAACACAGGGGAATCCCAGGTAACCTCTAATATAACACAGGGGAATCCCAGGTAACCTCTAATATTACACAGAGGAATCCCATGAATCCTCTAATATAACACAGGGGAATCCCGGGTAACCTCTAATATAACACAGGGGAATCCCAGGTAACCTCTAATATAACACAGGGGAATCCCGGGTAACCTCTAATATAACACAGGGGAATCCCAGGTAACCTCTAATATAACACAAGGGAATCCCAGGTAACCTCTAATATAACACAGGGGAATCCCAGGAAACCTCTAAAATAACACAGGGGAATCCCACGTAACCTCTAATTTAAACCGAGGAATCCCAGGTAATCTCTAATATAACACAGGGGAATCCCAGGTAACCTCTAATATAACACAGGGGAATCCCAGATAACCTCTAATATAACACAGGGGAATCCCAGGTAACCTCTAATATAACACAGGGTTATCCCAGGTAACCTCTAATATAACGCAGGGGAATCCCAGGTAAACTCTAATATAACACAGGGGAATCCCAGGTAACCTCTAATGTAACACAGGGGAATCCCAGGTAATCTCTAATATAACACAGGGGAATCCCAGGGAACCTCTAATATAACACAGCGGAATCCCAGGTAACCTCTAATATAACACAAGGGAATCCCAGGAAACCTCTAATATAACACAGGGGAATCCCAGGTAACCTCTAATATAACACAGAGGAATCCCAGGTAACCTCTAATATAACACAGGGGAATCCCAGGTAACCTCTAATATTACACAGAGGAATCCCATGAATCCTCTAATATAACACAGGGGAATCCCGGGTAACCTCTAATATAACACAGGGGAATCCCAGGTAACCTCTAATATAACACAGGGGAATCCCGGGTAACCTCTAATATAACACAGGGGAATCCCAGGTAACCTCTAATATAACACAAGGGAATCCCAGGTAACCTCTAATATAACACAGGGGAATCCCAGGAAACCTCTAAAATAACACAGGGGAATCCCACGTAACCTCTAATTTAAACCGAGGAATCCCAGGTAATCTCTAATATAACACAGGGGAATCCCAGGTAACCTCTAATATAACACAGGGGAATCCCAGATAACCTCTAATATAACACAGGGGAATCCCAGGTAACCTCTAATATAACACAGGGTTATCCCAGGTAACCTCTAATATAACGCAGGGGAATCCCAGGTAAACTCTAATATAACACAGGGGAATCCCAGGTAACCTCTAATGTAACACAGGGGAATCCCAGGTAATCTCTAATATAACACAGGGGAATCCCAGGGAACCTCTAATATAACACAGCGGAATCCCAGGTAACCTCTAATATAACACAAGGGAATCCCAGGAAACCTCTAATATAACACAGGGGAATCCCAGGTAACCTCTAATATAACACAGAGGAATCCCAGGAAACCTCTAATATAAAACAGGGGAATCCCAGGAAACCTCTAAAAAAACACTGGCGAATCCCAGGTAACCTCTAATATATCACAGGGGAATCCCAGGTAATCTCTAATATAACGCAGGGGAATCCCAGGTAACCTCTAATATAACACAGGGGAATCCCAGGGAACCTCCAATATAACACAGGGGAATCCCAGGTAACCTCTAATATAACACAGGGGAATCCCAGGAAAACTCTAATATAACACAGGGGAATCCCGGGTAACCTCTAATATAACACAGGGGAATCCCAGGTAAACTCTAATATAACACAAGGGAATCCCAGGTCACCTCTAATATTACATAGGGGCATCCCATGAATCCTCTAAAATAACGCAGGCGAATCCCGGGTAACCTCTAATATAACACGGGAATCCCAGGTAACCTTTAATACAACACGGGGGAATCCCAGGTCATCTCTAATATAACACAGGGGAATCCCAGGTAAACTCTAATATAACACAGGGGAATCCCAGGGAACCTCTAATATAACACAGGGGAATCCCAGGTAACCTCTAATATAACACAGGGGAATCCCAGGAAACCTCTAATATAACACAGGGGAATCCCAGGTAATCTCTAATATAACACAGGGGAATCCCAGGTAACCTCTAATATAACACAGTGGAATCCCAGGGAACCTCTAATATAACACAGGGGAATCCCAGGTAACCTCTAAAATAACACAAGGGAATACCAGGAAACCTCTAATTTGACACAGGGGAATCCCAGGAAACCTCTAATATAACACAGGGGAATCCCAGGTAAACTCTAATATAACACACGGAAATCCCAGGTAAACTCTAATATAACACATGGGAATCCCAGGTAAACTCTAATATAACACAGGAGAATCCCAGGTAACCTCTAATATAACACAGGGGAATCCCAGGAAACCTCTAATATAACACATGGGAATCCCAGGTAACCTCTAATATAACACAGGGGAATCCCAGGAAACCTCTAATATAACACAGGGGAATCCCAGGTAACGTCTAATATAACACAGGGGAATCCCAGGAAACCTCTAATATAACACAGGGGAATCCCAGGTAATCTCTAATATAACACAGGGGAATCCCAGGTAACCTCTAAAATAACACAGGGGAATCCCAGGTAACCTCTAATATAACACAGGGTTATCCCAGGTAACCTCTAATATAACGCAGGGGAATCCCAGGTAAACTCTAATATAACACAGGGGAATCCCAGGTAACCTCTAATGTAACACAGGGGAATCCCAGGTAATCTCTAATATAACACAGGGGAATCCCAGGGAACCTCTAATATAACACAGCGGAATCCCAGGTAACCTCTAATATAACACAAGGGAATCCCAGGAAACCTCTAATATAACACAGGGGAATCCCAGGTAACCTCTAATATAACACAGAGGAATCCCAGGAAACCTCTAATATAAAACAGGGGAATCCCAGGAAACCTCTAAAAAAACACTGGCGAATCCCAGGTAACCTCTAATATATCACAGGGGAATCCCAGGTAATCTCTAATATAACGCAGGGGAATCCCAGGTAACCTCTAATATAACACAGGGGAATCCCAGGGAACCTCCAATATAACACAGGGGAATCCCAGGTAACCTCTAATATAACACAGGGGAATCCCAGGAAAACTCTAATATAACACAGGGGAATCCCGGGTAACCTCTAATATAACACAGGGGAATCCCAGGTAAACTCTAATATAACACAAGGGAATCCCAGGTCACCTCTAATATTACATAGGGGCATCCCATGAATCCTCTAAAATAACGCAGGCGAATCCCGGGTAACCTCTAATATAACACGGGAATCCCAGGTAACCTTTAATACAACACGGGGGAATCCCAGGTCATCTCTAATATAACACAGGGGAATCCCAGGTAAACTCTAATATAACACAGGGGAATCCCAGGGAACCTCTAATATAACACAGGGGAATCCCAGGTAACCTCTAATATAACACAGGGGAATCCCAGGAAACCTCTAATATAACACAGGGGAATCCCAGGTAATCTCTAATATAACACAGGGGAATCCCAGGTAACCTCTAATATAACACAGTGGAATCCCAGGGAACCTCTAATATAACACAGGGGAATCCCAGGTAACCTCTAAAATAACACAAGGGAATACCAGGAAACCTCTAATTTGACACAGGGGAATCCCAGGAAACCTCTAATATAACACAGGGGAATCCCAGGTAAACTCTAATATAACACACGGAAATCCCAGGTAAACTCTAATATAACACATGGGAATCCCAGGTAAACTCTAATATAACACAGGAGAATCCCAGGTAACCTCTAATATAACACAGGGGAATCCCAGGAAACCTCTAATATAACACATGGGAATCCCAGGTAACCTCTAATATAACACAGGGGAATCCCAGGAAACCTCTAATATAACACAGGGGAATCCCAGGTAACGTCTAATATAACACAGGGGAATCCCAGGAAACCTCTAATATAACACAGGGGAATCCCAGGTAATCTCTAATATAACACAGGGGAATCCCAGGTAACCTCTAAAATAACACAGGGGAATCCCAGGTAACCTCTAATATAACACAGGTTAATCCCAGATAACCTCTAATATAACACATGGGAATCCCAGGTAACCTCTAATATAACATAGGGGAATCCCAGGTAACCTTAATACAACACAGGGGAATCCCAGGTCACATCAAATACAACACAGGGGAATCCCAGGTAACCTCTAATATAACACAGGGAAATCCCAGGTAATCTCTAATATAACACAGGGGAATCCCAGGTAACCTCTAATATAACACAGGGGAATCCCAGGGAACCTCTAATATAACACAGGGGAATCCCAGGTAACATCTAATATAACACAGGGGAATCCCAGGTAAACTCCAATATAACACACGGAAATCCCAGGTAAACTCTAATATAACACATGGGAATCCCAGGTAAACTCTAATATAACACAGGAGAATCCCAGGTAACCTCTAATATAACACAGGGGAATCCCAGGAAACCTCTAATATAACACATGGAAATCCCAGGAAACCTCTAATATAACACAGGGGAATCCCAGGAAACCTCTAATATAACACAGGGGAATCCCAGGTAACGTCTAATATAACACAGGGGAATCCCAGGAAACCTCTGATATAACACAGGGGAATCCCAGGTAATCTCTAATATAACACAGGGGAATCCCAGCTAACCTCTAAAATAACACAGGGGAATCCCAGGTAACCTCTAAAATAACACAAGGGAATACCAGGAAACCTCTAATTTGACACAGGGGAATCCCAGGAAACCTCTAATATAACACAGGGGAATCCCAGGTAAACTCTAATATAACACACGGAAATCCCAGGTAAACTCTAATATAACACATGGGAATCCCAGGTAAACTCTAATATAACACAGGAGAATCCCAGGTAACCTCTAATATAACACAGGGGAATCCCAGGAAACCTCTAATATAACACATGGGAATCCCAGGTAACCTCTAATATAACACAGGGGAATCCCAGGAAACCTCTAATATAACACAGGGGAATCCCAGGTAACGTCTAATATAACACAGGGGAATCCCAGGAAACCTCTAATATAACACAGGGGAATCCCAGGTAATCTCTAATATAACACAGGGGAATCCCAGGTAACCTCTAAAATAACACAGGGGAATCCCAGGTAACCTCTAATATAACACAGGTTAATCCCAGATAACCTCTAATATAACACATGGGAATCCCAGGTAACCTCTAATATAACATAGGGGAATCCCAGGTAACCTTAATACAACACAGGGGAATCCCAGGTCACATCAAATACAACACAGGGGAATCCCAGGTAACCTCTAATATAACACAGGGAAATCCCAGGTAATCTCTAATATAACACAGGGGAATCCCAGGTAACCTCTAATATAACACAGGGGAATCCCAGGGAACCTCTAATATAACACAGGGGAATCCCAGGTAACATCTAATATAACACAGGGGAATCCCAGGTAAACTCCAATATAACACACGGAAATCCCAGGTAAACTCTAATATAACACATGGGAATCCCAGGTAAACTCTAATATAACACAGGAGAATCCCAGGTAACCTCTAATATAACACAGGGGAATCCCAGGAAACCTCTAATATAACACATGGAAATCCCAGGTAACCTCTAATATAACACAGGGGAATCCCAGGAAACCTCTAATATAACACAGGGGAATCCCAGGTAACGTCTAATATAACACAGGGGAATCCCAGGAAACCTCTGATATAACACAGGGGAATCCCAGGTAATCTCTAATATAACACAGGGGAATCCCAGCTAACCTCTAAAATAACACAGGGGAATCCCAGGTAACCTCTAATATAACACAGGGGAATCCCAGATAACCTCTAATATAACACCGGGGGATCCCAGGTAACCTCTAATATAACACAGGGGAATCCCAGGTAACCTTAATACAACACAGGGGAATCCCAGGTCACATCAAATACAACACAGGGGAATCCCAGGTAACCTCTAATATAACACAGGGGAATCCCAGGGAGCCTCTAATATAACAGAAGGGAATCCCAGGTAACCACTAATATAACACAGGGGAATCCCAGGTAACCTCTAACATAACACATGGGAATCCCAGGAATCCTCTAATATAACACAGGGGTATCCCAGGTAACTTCTAATATAATGCAGGGGAATCCCAGGTAACCTCTAACATAACACAGGGGAATCCCAGGTAACCTCTAATATAACACAGGGAAATCCCAGGTAACCTCTAATATAACACAGGGGAATCCCAGGAAACCTCTAATATAACACTGGGGAATCCCAGGTAACCTCTAATATAACACAGGGGAATCCCGGGTAATCTCTATTATAACACAGGGGAAACCCAGGTAACCTCTAATATAACACAGGGGAATCCCAGGGAACCTCTAATAAAGCACAGGGGAGTCCCAGGTAACCTCTAATATAACACAAGCGAATCCCAGGAAACCTCTAACATAACACAGGGGAATCCCAGGGAACCTCTAATATATCACAGGGGAATCCCAGGTAATCTCTAATATAACACAGGGGAATCCCAGGTAACCTCTCATATAACACAGGGGAATCCCAGGGAACCTCTAATATAACACAGGGGAATCCCAGGTAACCTCTAATATAACACAGGGGAGTCCCAGGAAAACTCTAATATAACACAGGGGAATCCCGGGTAACCTCTAATATAACACAGGGGAATCCCAGGTAACCTCTAATATAACACAAGGGAATCCCAGGTCAACTCTAATATTACACATGGGAATCCCATGAATCCTCTAAAATAACACAGGCGAATCCCGGGTAATCTCTAATATAACACAGGGGAATGCCAGGTAACCTCTAATATAACACAGGGGAATCCCAGGTAATCTCTAATATAACACAGGGGAATCCCAGGTAACCTCTAATATAACACAGGGGAATCCCAGTGAACCTCTAATATAACACAGGGGAATCCCAGGTAACCTCTAATATAGCACAGGTGAATCCCAGGAAACCTCTAATATAACACAGGGGAATCCCGGGTAACCTCTAATATAACACAGGGGAATCCCAGGTAACCTCTAATATAACACAGGGGAATCCCGGGTAACCTCTAATATAACACAGGGGAATCCCAGGTAACCTCTAATATAACACAGGGGAATCCCGGGTAACCTCTAAAATAACACAGGGGAATCCCGGGTAACCTCTAATATAACACAGGGGAATCCCAGGTAACCTCTAATATAACATAGGGGAATCCCGGGTAACCTCTAATATAACACAGGGGAATCCCAGGTAACCTCTAATATAACACAAGGGAATCCCAGGTAACCTCTAATATAACACAGGGGAATCCCAGGAAACCTCTAAAATAACACAGTGGAATCCCACGTAACCTCTAATTTAAACCGAGGACTCCCAGGTAATCTCTAGTATAACACAGGGGAATCCCAGGTAACCTCTAATATAACACAGGGGAATCCCAGGTAACCTCTAATATAACACAGGGGAATCCCAGGTAACCTCTAATATAACACAGGGTTATCCCAGGTAACCTCTAATATAACGCAGGGGAATCCCAGGTAACCTCTAATATAACACAGGGGAATCCCAGGTAACCTCTAATGTAACACAGGGGAATCCCAGGTAATCTCTAATATAACACAGGGGAATCCCAGGGAACCTCTGATATAACACAGCGGAATCCCAGTTAACCTCTAATATAACACAAGGGAATCCCAGGAAACCTCTAATATAACACAGGGGAATCCCAGGTAACCTCTAATATAACACAGAGGAATCCCAGGAAACCTCTAATATAAAACAGGAGAATCCCAGAAAACCTCTAATATAACACTGGCGAATCCCAGGTAACCTCTAATATATCACAGGGGAATCCCAGGTAATCTCTAATATAACGCAGGGGAATCCCAGGTAACCTCTAATATAACACAGGGGAATCCCAGGGAACCTCCAATATAACACAGGGGAATCCCAGGTAACCTCTAATATAACACAGGGGAATCCCAGGAAAACTCTAATATAACACAGGGGAATCCCGTGTAACCTCTAATATAACACAGGGGAATCCCAGGTAAACTCTAATATAACACAAGGGAATCCCAGGTCACCTCTAATATTACATAGGGGAATCCCATGAATCCTCTAAAATAACACAGGCGAATCCCGGGTAACCTCGAATATAACACGGGGGAATCCCAGGTAATCTCTAATATAACACAGGGGAATCCCAGGTAACCTCTAATATAACACAGGGGAATCCCAGGGAACCTCTAATATAACACAGGGGAATCCCAGGTAACCTCTAATATAACACAGGGGAATCCCAGGAAACCTCTAATATAACACAGGGGAATCCCAGGTAATCTCTAATATAACACAGGGGAATCCCAGGTAACCTCTAATATAACACAGGGGAATCCCAGGTAACCTCTAATATAACACAGGGGAATCCCAGGGAACCTCTAATATAACACAGGGGAATCCCAGGTAACCTCTAAAATAACACAAGGGAATACCAGGAAACCTCTAATATGACACAGGGGAATCCCAGGAAACCTCTAATATAACACAGGGGAATCCCAGGTAAACTCTAATATAACACACGGAAATCCCAGGTAAACTCTAATATAACACATGGGAATCCCAGGTAAACTCTAATATAACACAGGAGAATCCCAGGTAACCTCTAATATAACACAGGGGATTCCCAGGAAACCTCTAATATAACACATGGGAATCCCAGGTAACCTCTAATATAACACAGGGGAATCCCAGGTAACCTCTAATGTAACACAGGGGAATCCCAGGTAATCTCTAATATAACTCAGGGGAATCCCAGGGAACCTCTGATATAACACAGCGGAATCCCAGTTAACCTCTAATATAACACAAGGGAATCCCAGGAAACCTCTAATATAACACAGGGGAATCCCAGGTAACCTCTAATATAACACAGAGGAATCCCAGGAAACCTCTAATATAAAACAGGAGAATCCCAGAAAACCTCTAATATAACACTGGCGAATCCCAGGTAACCTCTAATATATCACAGGGGAATCCCAGGTAATCTCTAATATAACGCAGGGGAATCCCAGGTAACCTCTAATATAACACAGGGGAATCCCAGGGAACCTCCAATATAACACAGGGGAATCCCAGGTAACCTCTAATATAACACAGGGGAATCCCAGGAAAACTCTAATATAACACAGGGGAATCCCGGGTAACCTCTAATATAACACAGGGGAATCCCAGGTAAACTCTAATATAACACAAGGGAATACCAGGTCACCTCTAATATTACATAGGGGAATCCCATGAATCCTCTAAAATAACACAGGCGAATCCCGGGTAACCTCTAATATAACACGGGAATCCCAGGTAACCTTTAATATAACACGGGGGAATCCCAGGTAATCTCTAATATAACACAGGGGAATCCCAGGTAACCTCTAATATAACACAGGGGAATCCCAGGGAACCTCTAATATAACACAGGGGAATCCCAGTTAACCTCTAATATAACACAGGGGAATCCCAGGAAACCTCTAATATAACACAGGGGAATCCCAGGTAATCTCTAATATAACACAGGGGAATCCCAGGTAACCTCTAATATAACACAGGGGAATCCCAGGGAACCTCTAATATAACACAGGGGAATCCCAGGTAACCTCTAAAATAACACAAGGGAATACCAGGAAACCCCTAATATGACACAGGGGAATCCCAGGAAACCTCTAATATAACACAGGGGAATCCCAGGTAAACTCTAATATAACACACGGAAATCCCAGGTAAACTCTAATATAACACATGGGAATCCCAGGTAAACTCTAATATAACACAGGAGAATCCCAGGTAACCTCTAATATAACACAGGGGATTCCCAGGAAACCTCTAATATAACACATGGGAATCCCAGGTAACCTCTAATATAACACAGGGGAATCCCAGGAAACCTCTAATATAACACAGGGGAATCCCAGGTAACGTCTAATATAACACAGGGGAATCCCAGGAAACCTCTAATGTAACACAGGGGAATCCCAGGTAATCTCTAATATAACACAGGGGAATCCCAGGTAACCTCTAAAATAACACAGGGGAATCCCAGGTAACCTCTCATATAACACAGATTAATCCCAGATAACCTCTAATATAACACAGGGGAATCCCAGGTAACCTCTAATATAACACAGGGGAATCCCAGGTAACCTTTATACAACACAGGGGAATCCCAGGTCACATCAAATACAACACAGGGGAATCCCAGATAACCTCTAATATAACACAGGGAAATCCCAGGAAGCCTCTAATATAACAGAAGGGAATCCCAGGTAACCTCTAATATAACACAGGGGAATCCCAGGTAACCTCTAACATAACACATGGGAATCCCAGGAATCCTCTAATATAACACAGGAGTATCCCAGGTAACCTCTAATATAATGCAGGGGAATCCCAGGTAACCTCTAACAAAACACAGGGGAATCCCAGGTAACCTCTAATATAACACAGGGGAATCCCAGGTCACCTCTAATATAACACAGGGGAATCCCAGGAAAGCTCTAATATAACACGGGGAATCCCAGGTAACCTCTAATATAACACAGGGGAATCCCAGGTAATCTCTAATATAACACAGGGGAATCCCAGGTAACATCTAATATAACACAGGGGAATCCCAGGGAACCTCTAATATAACACAGGGGAATCCCAGGTAACCTCTAATATAACACAAGCGAATCCCAGGAAACCTCTAATATAACACAGGGGAATCCCAGGGAACCTCTAATATAACACAGCGGAATCCCAGGTAACATCTAATATAACACAAGGGAATCCCAGGAAACCTCTAATATAACACAGGGGAATCCCAGGTAACCTCTAATATAACACAGGGGAATCCCAGGTAACCTCTAATATAACACAGGGGAATCCCAGGAAACCTCTAATATAACACTGGCGAATCCCAGGTAACCTCTAATATATCATAGGGGAATCCCAGGTAATCTCTAATATAACACAGGGGAATCCCAGGTAACGTCTAATATAACACAGGGGAATCCCAGGGAACCTCTAATATAACACAGGGGAATCCCAGGTAACCTCTAATATAAAACAGGGGAATCCCAGGAAAACTCTAATATAACACAGGGGAATCCCGGGTAACCTCTCATATAACACAGGGGAATCCGAGGTAACCTCTAATATAACACAAGGGAATCCCAGGTCACATCTAATATTACACAGGGGAATCCCATGAATCCTCTAAAATAACAGAGGCGAATCCCGGGTAACCTCTAATATAACACAGTGGAATCCCAGGTAACCTCTAATATAACACAGGGGAATCCCAGGTAATCTCTAATATAACACAGGGGAATCCCAGGTAACCTCTAATATAACACAGGGGAATCCCAGGGAACCTCTAATATAATACAGGGGAATCCCAGGTAACCTCTAATATAACACAGGGGAATCCCAGGAAACCTCTAATATAACACAGGGGAATCCCGGGTAACCTCTAATATAACACAGGGGAATCCCAGGTAACCTCTAATATAACACAGGGGAATCCCAGGTAACCTCTAATATTACACAGGGGAATCCCATGAATCCTCTAATATAACACAGGGGAATCCCGGGTAACCTCTAATATAACACAGGGGAATCCCAGGTAACCTCTAATATAACACAGGGGAATCCCGGGTAACCTCTAATATAACACAAGGGAATCCCAGGTAACCTCTAATATAACACAGGGGAATCCCAGGGAACCTCTAAAATAACACAGGGGAATCCCACGTAACCTCTAATTTAAACCGAGGAATCCCAGGTAATCTCTAACATAACACAGGGGAATCCCAGGTAACCTCTAATATAACACAGGGGAATCCCAGGTAACCTCTCATATAACACAGGGGAATCCCAGGTAACCTCTAATATAACACAGGGGAATCCCAGGTAACCTCTCATATAACACAGGGGAATCCCAGGTAACCTCTAATATAAAACAAGGGAATACCAGGAAACCTCTAATATGACACAGGGGAATCCCAGGAAACCTCTAATATAACACAGGGGAATCCCAGGTAAACTCTAATATAACACATGGGAATCCCAGGTAAACTCTAATATAACACAGGAGAATCCCAGGTAACCTCTAATATAACACAGGGGAATCCCAGGTAACCTGTAATATAACACAGGGGAATCCCAGGTAACCTCTAATATAACACATGGGAATCCCAGGAAACATCTAATATAACACATGGGAATCCCAGGTAATCTCTAATATAACACAGGGGAATACCAGGAAACCTCTAAAATAACACAGGGGAATCCCAGGTAACCTCTAATATAACACAGGGGAATCCCAGGGAACCTCTAATATAACACAGGGGAATCCCAGGAAAGCTCTAATATAACACTGGGGAATCCCAGGTAACCTCTAATATAACACAGGGGAATCCCAGGGAACCTCTAATATAACACAGGGGAATCCCAGGTAACCTCTAATATAACACAAGCGAATCCCAGGAAACCTCTAATATAACACAGGGGAATCCCAGGGAACCTCTAATATAACACAGCGGAATCCCAGGTAACATCTAATATAACACAAGGGAATCCCAGGAAACCTCTAATATAACACAGGGGAATCCCAGGTAACCTCTAATATAACACAGGGGAATCCCAGGTAACCTCTAATATAACACAGGGGAATCCCAGGAAACCTCTAATATAACACTGGCGAATCCCAGGTAACCTCTAATATATCATAGGGGAATCCCAGGTAATCTCTAATATAACACAGGGGAATCCCAGGTAACCTCTAATATAACACAGGGGAATCCCAGGGAACCTCTAATATAACACAGGGGAATCCCAGGTAACCTCTAATATAAAACAGGGGAATCCCAGGAAAACTCTAATATAACACAGGGGAATCCCGGGTAACCTCTAATATAACACAGCGGAATCCCAGGTAACATCTAATATAACACAAGGGAATCCCAGGAAACCTCTAATATAACACAGGGGAATCCCAGGTAACCTCTAATATAACACAGGGGAATCCCAGGTAACCTCTAATATAACACAGGGGAATCCCAGGAAACCTCTAATATAACACTGGCGAATCCCAGGTAACCTCTAATATATCATAGGGGAATCCCAGGTAATCTCTAATATAACACAGGGGAATCCCAGGTAACGTCTAATATAACACAGGGGAATCCCAGGGAACCTCTAATATAACACAGGGGAATCCCAGGTAACCTCTAATATAAAACAGGGGAATCCCAGGAAAACTCTAATATAACACAGGGGAATCCCGGGTAACCTCTCATATAACACAGGGGAATCCGAGGTAACCTCTAATATAACACAAGGGAATCCCAGGTCACATCTAATATTACACAGGGGAATCCCATGAATCCTCTAAAATAACAGAGGCGAATCCCGGGTAACCTCTAATATAACACAGTGGAATCCCAGGTAACCTCTAATATAACACAGGGGAATCCCAGGTAATCTCTAATATAACACAGGGGAATCCCAGGTAACCTCTAATATAACACAGGGGAATCCCAGGGAACCTCTAATATAATACAGGGGAATCCCAGGTAACCTCTAATATAACACAGGGGAATCCCAGGAAACCTCTAATATAACACAGGGGAATCCCGGGTAACCTCTAATATAACACAGGGGAATCCCAGGTAACCTCTAATATAACACAGGGGAATCCCGGGTAACCTCTAATATAACACAGGGGAATCCCAGGTAACCTCTAATATAACACAGGGGAATCCCAGGTAACCTCTAATATTACACAGGGGAATCCCATGAATCCTCTAATATAACACAGGGGAATCCCGGGTAACCTCTAATATAACACAGGGGAATCCCAGGTAACCTCTAATATAACACAGGGGAATCCCGGGTAACCTCTAATATAACACAAGGGAATCCCAGGTAACCTCTAATATAACACAGGGGAATCCCAGGGAACCTCTAAAATAACACAGGGGAATCCCACGTAACCTCTAATTTAAACCGAGGAATCCCAGGTAATCTCTAACATAACACAGGGGAATCCCAGGTAACCTCTAATATAACACAGGGGAATCCCAGGTAACCTCTCATATAACACAGGGGAATCCCAGGTAACCTCTAATATAACACAGGGGAATCCCAGGTAACCTCTCATATAACACAGGGGAATCCCAGGTAACCTCTAATATAAAACAAGGGAATACCAGGAAACCTCTAATATGACACAGGGGAATCCCAGGAAACCTCTAATATAACACAGGGGAATCCCAGGTAAACTCTAATATAACACATGGGAATCCCAGGTAAACTCTAATATAACACAGGAGAATCCCAGGTAACCTCTAATATAACACAGGGGAATCCCAGGTAACCTGTAATATAACACAGGGGAATCCCAGGTAACCTCTAATATAACACATGGGAATCCCAGGAAACATCTAATATAACACATGGGAATCCCAGGTAATCTCTAATATAACACAGGGGAATACCAGGAAACCTCTAAAATAACACAGGGGAATCCCAGGTAACCTCTAATATAACACAGGGGAATCCCAGGGAACCTCTAATATAACACAGGGGAATCCCAGGAAAGCTCTAATATAACACTGGGGAATCCCAGGTAACCTCTAATATAACACAGGGGAATCCCAGGGAACCTCTAATATAACACAGGGGAATCCCAGGTAACCTCTAATATAACACAAGCGAATCCCAGGAAACCTCTAATATAACACAGGGGAATCCCAGGGAACCTCTAATATAACACAGCGGAATCCCAGGTAACATCTAATATAACACAAGGGAATCCCAGGAAACCTCTAATATAACACAGGGGAATCCCAGGTAACCTCTAATATAACACAGGGGAATCCCAGGTAACCTCTAATATAACACAGGGGAATCCCAGGAAACCTCTAATATAACACTGGCGAATCCCAGGTAACCTCTAATATATCATAGGGGAATCCCAGGTAATCTCTAATATAACACAGGGGAATCCCAGGTAACCTCTAATATAACACAGGGGAATCCCAGGGAACCTCTAATATAACACAGGGGAATCCCAGGTAACCTCTAATATAAAACAGGGGAATCCCAGGAAAACTCTAATATAACACAGGGGAATCCCGGGTAACCTCTCATATAACACAGGGGAATCCGAGGTAACCTCTAATATAACACAAGGGAATCCCAGGTCACATCTAATATTACACAGGGGAATCCCATGAATCCTCTAAAATAACACAGGCGAATCCCGGGTAACCTCTAATATAACACAGTGGAATCCCAGGTAACCTCTAATATAACACAGGGGAATCCCAGGTAATCTCTAATATAACACAGGGGAATCCCAGGTAACCTCTAATATAACACAGGGGAATCCCAGGGAACCTCTAATATAATACAGGGGAATCCCAGGTAACCTCTAATATAACACAGGGGAATCCCAGGAAACCTCCAATATAACACAGGGGAATCCCGGGTAACCTCTAATATAACACAGGGGAATCCCAGGTAACCTCTAATATAACACAGGGGAATCCCAGGTAACCTCTAATATTACACAGGGGAATCCCATGAATCCTCTAATATAACACAGGGGAATCCCGGGTAACCTCTAATATAACACAGGGGAATCCCAGGTAACCTCTAATATAACACAGGGGAATCCCGGGTAACCTCTAATATAACACAAGGGAATCCCAGGTAACCTCTAATATAACACAGGGGAATCCCAGGGAACCTCTAAAATAACACAGGGGAATCCCACGTAACCTCTAATTTAAACCGAGGAATCCCAGGTAATCTCTAACATAACACAGGGGAATCCCAGGTAACCTCTAATATAACACAGGGGAATCCCAGGTAACCTCTCCTATAACACAGGGGAATCCCAGGTAACCTCTAATATAACACAGGGGAATCCCAGGTAACCTCTCATATAACACAGGGGATTCCCAGGTAACCTCTAATATAAAACAAGGGAATACCAGGAAACCTCTAATATGACACAGGGGAATCCCAGGAAACCTCTAATATAACACAGGGGAATCCCAGGTAAACTCTAATATAACACATGGGAATCCCAGGTAAACTCTAATATAACACAGGAGAATCCCAGGTAACCTCTAATATAACACAGGGGAATCCCAGGTAACCTGTAATATAACACAGGGGAATCCCAGGTAACCTCTAATATAACACATGGGAATCCCAGGAAACATCTAATATAACACATGGGAATCCCAGGTAATCTCTAATATAACACAGGGGAATACCAGGAAACCTCTAAAATTACACAGGGGAATCCCAGGTAACCTCTAATATAACACAGGGGAATCCCAGATAACCTCTAATATAACACAGGGGAATCCCAGGTAACCTCTAACATAACACATGGGAATCCCAGGAAACTTCTAATATAACACAGGGGAAACCCAGGTAACCTGTAATATAACAAAGGGGAATCCCAGGAAACTCTAATATTACACAGGGGAATCCCAGGTAACCTCGAATATAACACAGGGGAATCCCAGGTAAACTGTAATATAACGCAGGGGAATCCCAGGTAACCTCTAATATAACACAGGGGAATCCCAGGTAATCTCTTATTTAACACAGGGGAATCCCAGGTAACCTGTAATATAACACAGGGGAATCCCAGGTAACCTCTAATATGACACAGGGGAATCCCAGGTAACCTCCAATATAACACAGGGGAATCCCAGGTAACCTCTAATATAACACAGGGGAATCCCAGGTAACCTCGAATATAACACAAGGGAATCCCAGGTAACCTCTAATATAACACAGGGGTATCCCAGGTAACCTCTAATATAACACAGGGGAATCCCAGGTAACCTCTAATATAACACAGGGGAATCCCAGGTAACCTCTAATATGACACAGGGGAATCCCAGGAAAACTCTAATATAACACAGGGGAATCTCTTGTAACCTGTAATATAACACAGGGGAAGCCCAGGTAACCTCTAATATACACAGGGGAATCCCAGGTAACCTCTAATATAACACATGCGAATCCCAGGTAACCTCTAATATAACACAGGGGAATCCCAGGTAACCTCCAATATAACACAGGGGAATCCCAGGGAACCTCTAATATAACACAGGGGAATCCCAGGTTACCTCGAAAATAACACAAGGGAATACCAGGAAACCTCTAAGATGACACAGGGGAATCCCAGGAACCTCTAATATAACACAGGGGAATCCCAGGTAAACTCGAATATAACACACGGAAATCTCAGGTAAACTCTAATATAACACATGGGAATCCCAGGTAAACTCTAATATAACACAAGCGAATCCCAGGAAACCTCTAATATAACACAGGGGAATCCCAGGTAACCTCTAATATAACACAGGGGAATCCCAGGTAAACTGTAATATAACACAGGGGAATCCCAGGTAACCTCTAATATAACACAGGGGAATCCCAGGTAATCTCTTATATAACACAGGGGAATCCCAGGTAACCTGTAATATAACACAGGGGAATCCCAGGTAACCTCTAATATGACACAGGGGAATCCCAGGTAACCTCCAATATAACACAGGGGAATCCCAGGTAACCTCTAATATAACACAGGGGAATCCCAGGTAACCTCAAATATAACACAAGGGAATCCCAGTTAACCTCTAATATAACACAGGGGTATCCCAGGTAACCTCTAATATAACACAGGGGAATCCCAGGTAACCTCTAATATAACACAGGGGAATCCCAGGTAACCTCTAATATGACACAGGGGAATCCCAGGAAAACTCTAATATAACACAGGGGAATCTCTTGTAACCTGTAATATAACACAGGGGAATCCCAGGTAACCTCTAATATGCACAGGGGAATCCCAGGTAACCTCTAATATAACACATGGGAATCCCAGGTAACCTCTAATATAACACAGGGGAATCCCAGGTAACCTCCAAAAAAACACAGGGGAATCCCAGGGAACCTCTAATATAACACAGGGGAATCCCAGGTTACCTCTAAAATAACACAAGGGAATACCAGGAAACCTCTAAGATGACACAGGGGAATCCCAGGAAACCTCTAATATAACACAGGGGAATCCCAGGTAAACTCTAATATAACACACGGAAATCTCAGGTAAACTCTAATATAACACATGGGAATCCCAGGTAAACTCTAATATAACACAAGCGAATCCCAGGAAACCTCTAATATAACACAGGGGAATCCCAGGGAACCTCTAATATAACACAGCGGAATCCCAGGTAACCTCTAATATAACACAAGGGAATCCCAGGAAACCTCTAATATAACACAGGGGAATCCCAGGTAACCTCTAATATAACACAGGGGAATCCCAGGTAACCTCTAATATAACACAGGGGAATCCCAGGAAACCTCTAATATAAAACTGGCGAATCCCAGGTAACCTCTAATATATCACAGGGGAATCCCAGGTAATCTCTAATATAACACAGGGGAATCCCAGGTAACCTCTAATATAACACAGGGGAATCCCAGGGAACCTCTAATATAACACAGGGGAATCCCAGGTAACCTCTAATATAACACAGGGGAATCCCAGGAAACCTCTAATATAACACAGGGGAATTCCGGGTAACCTCTAATATAACACAGGGGAATCCCAGGTAACCTCTAATATAACACAGGGGAATCCCAGGCAACCTCTAATATTACACAGGGGAATCCCATGAATCCTCTAATATAACACAGAGGAATCCCGGGTAACCTCTAATATAACACAGGGGTATCCCAGGTAACCTCTAATATAACACAGGGGAATCCCAGGTAATCTCTAATATAACACAGGGGAATCTCAGGTAACCTCTAATATAACACAGGGGAATCCCAGGGAACCTCTAATATAACACAGGGGAATCCCAGGTAACCTCTAATATAACACAAGGGAATCCCAGGTAACCTCTAATATTACACAGGGGAATCCCATGAATCCTCTAAAATAACACAGGCGAATCCCAGGTAACCTCCAATATAACACAGGGGAATCCCAGGTAACCTCTAATATAACACAGGGGAATCCCAGGTAATCTCTAATATAACACAGGGGAATCCCAGGTAACCTCTAATATAACACAGGGGAATCCCAGGGAACCTCTAATATAACACAGGGGAATCCCAGGTAACCTCTAATATAACACAGGGGAATCCCAGGAAACCTCTAATATAACACAGGGGAATCCCAGGTAACCTATAATATAACACAGGGGAAACCCAGGTAACCTCTAATATAACACAGGGGAATCCCAGGTAACCTCTAATATTACACAGGGGAATCCCATGAATCCTCTAATATAACACAGGGGAATCCCGGGTAACCTCTAATATAACACAGGGGTAACCCAGGTAACCTCTAATATAACACAGGGGAATCCCAGGTAAACTCTAATATAACACAGGGGAATCCCAGGTAATCTCTAATAAAGCACAGGGGAATCCCAGGTAACCTCTCATATAACACAGGGGAATCCCAGGGAACCTCTAATATAACACAGGGGAATCCCAGGTAACCTCTAATATAAAAAAAGGGAATACCAGGAAACCTCTAATATGACACAGGGGAATCCCCGGAAACCTCTAATATAACACAGGGGAATCCCAGGTAAACTCTAATATAACACATGGGAATCCCAGGTAAACTCTAATATAACACAGGAGAATCCCAGGTAACCTCTAATATAACACAGGGGAATCCCATGTAACCTCTAATATAACACAGGGGAATCCAAGGGAACCTCTAATATAACACAGGGGAATCCCAGGTAACCTCTAATATAAAACAAGGGAATACCAGGAAACCTCTAATATGACACAGGGGAATCCCAGGAAACCTCTAATATAACACAGGGGAATCCCAGGTAAACTCTAATATAACACATGGGAATCCCAGGTAAACTCTAATATAACACAGGAGAATCCCAGGTAACCTCTAATATAACACAGGGGAATCCCAGGTAACCTGTAATATAACACAGGGGAATCCCAGGTAACCTCTAATATAACACAGGGGAATCCCAGGTATCCTGTAATATAACACAGGGGAATCCCAGGTAACCTCTAATATAACACATCGGAATCCCAGGAAACCTCTAATATAACACATGGGAATCCCAGGTAACCTCTAATATAACACAGGGGAATCCCAGGAAACCTCTAAAATAACACAGGGGAATCCCAGGTAACCTCTAATATAACACAGGGGAATCCCAGATAACCTCTAATATAACACAGGGGAATCCCAGGTAACCTCTAACATAACACATGGGAATCCCAGGAAACCTCTAATATAACACATGGGAAACCCAGGTAACCTGTAATATAAGAAAGGGGAATCCCAGGTAACCACTAATATTACACAGGGGAATCCCAGGTAACCTCTAATATAACACAGGGGAATCCCAGGTAAACTGTAATATAACACAGGGGAATCCCAGGTAACCTCTAATATAACACAGGGGAATCCCAGGTAATCTCTTATATAACACAGGGGAATCCCAGGTAACCTGTAAAATAACACAGGGGAATCCCAGGTAACCTCTAATATAACACAGGGGAATCCCAGGTAACCTCCAATATAACACAGGGGAATCCCAGTTAACCTCTAATATAACACAGGGGAATCCCAGGTAACCTCGAATATAACACAAGGGAATCCCAGGTAGCCTCTAATATAACACAGGGGAATCCCAGGTAACCTCTAATATAACACAGGGGTATCCCAGGTAACCTCTAATATAACACAGGGGAATCCCAGGTAACCTCTAATATAACACAGGGGAATCCCAGGTAACCTCTAATATGACACAGGGGAATCCCAGGAAAACTCTAATATAACACAGGGGAATCTCTTGTAACCTGTAATATAACACAGGGGAATCCCAGGTAACCTCTAATATACACAGGGGAATCCCAGGTAACCTCTAATATAACACATGGGAATCCCAGGTAACCTCTAATATAACACAGGGGAATCCCAGGTAACCTCTAATATAACACAGGGGAATCCCAGGAAGCCTCTAATATAACACAGGGGAATCCCAGGGAACCTCTAATATAACACAGGGGAATCCCAGGTTACCTCTAAAATAACACAAGGGAATACCAGGAAACCTCTAATATGACACAGGGGAATCCCAGGAAACCTCTAATATAACACAGGGGAATCCCAGGTAAACTCTAATATAACACACGGAAATCCCAGGTAAACTCTAATATAACACATGGGAATCCCAGGTAAACTCTAATATAACACAGGAGAATCACAGGTAACCTCTAATATAACACAGGGGAATCCCAGGAAACCTTTAATATAACACATGGGAATCCCAGGTAACCTCTAATATAACACAGGGGAATCCCAGGAAACCTCTAATATAACACAGGGGAATCCCAGGTAACATCTAATATAACACAGGGGAATCCCAGGAAACCTCTAATATAACACAGGGGAATCCCAGGTAATCTCTAATATGACACAGGGGAATCCCAGGTAACCTCTAAAATAACACGGGGGAATCCCAGGTAACCTCTAATATAACACAGGGGAATCCCAGATAACCTCTAATATAACACAGGGGAATCCCAGGTAACCTTAATACAACACAGGGGAATCCCAGGTCACATCAAATACAACACAGGGGAATCCCAGGTAACCTCTAATATAACACAGGGATATCCCAGGAAGCCTCTAATATAACAGAAGGGAATCCCAGGTAACCTCTAATATAACACAGGGGAATCCCAGGTAACCTCTAACATAACACATGGGAATCCCAGGAATCCTCTAACACAACACAGGGGTATCCCAGGTAACCTCTAATATAATGCAGGGGAATCCCAGGTAACCTCTAACATAACACAGGGGAATCCCAGGTAACCTCTAATATAACACAGGGGAATCCCAGGTAACCTCTAATATAACACAGGGGAATCCCAGGTAACCTCTAATATAACACAGGGGAATCCCAGGTAACCTCTAATATAACACAGGGGAATCCCAGGTAATCTCTAATAAAGCACAGCGGAATCCCAGGTAACCTCTAATATAACACAGGGGAATCCCAGGGAACCTCTAATATAACACAGGGGAATCCCAGGTAACCTCTAATATTAAACAAGGCAATACCAGGAAACCTCTAATATGACACAGGGGAATCCCAGGAAACCTCTAATATAACACAGGGGAATCCCAGGTAAACTCTAATATAACACATGGGAATCCCAGGTAAACTCTAATATAACACAGGAGAATCCCAGGTAACCTCGAATATAACACAGGGGAATCCCAGGTAACCTCTAATATAACACAGGGGAAACCCAGGAAACCTCTAATATAACACAGGGGAATTCCGGGTAACCGCTAATATAACACAGGGGAATCCCAGGTAACCTCTAATATAACACAGGGGAATCCCAGGTAACCTCTAATATTACACAGGGGAATCCCATGAATCCTCTAATATAACACAGAGGAATCCCGGGTAACCTCTAATATAACACAGGGGTATTCCAGGTAACCTCTAATATAACACAGGGGAATCCCAGGTAATCTCTAATATAACACAGGGGAATCCCAGGTAACCTCTAATATAACACAGGGGAATCCCAGGGAACCTCTAATATAACACAGGGGAATCCCAGGTAACCTCTAATATAACACAGGGGAATCCCAGGTAACCTCTAATATTACACAGGGGAATCCCATGAATCCTCTAATATAACACAGAGGAATCCCGGGTAACCTCTAATATAACACAGGGGTATCCCAGGTAACCTCTAATATAACACAGGGGAATCCCAGGTCATCTCTAATATAACACAGGGGAATCTCAGGTAACCTCTAATATAACACAGGGGAATCCCAGGGAACCTCTAATATAACACAGGGGAATCCCAGGTAACCTCTAATATAACACAAGGGAATCCCAGGTAACCTCTAATATTACACAGGGGAATCCCATGAATCCTCTAAAATAACACAGGCGAATCCCAGGTAACCTCCAATATAACACAGGGGAATCCCAGGTAACCTCTAATATAACACAGGGGAATCCCAGGTAATCTCTAATATAACACAGGGGAATCCCAGGTAACCTCTAATATAACACAGGGGAATCCCAGGGAACCTCTAATATAACACAGGGGAATCCCAGGTAACCTCTAATATAACACAGGGGAATCCCAGGAAACCTCTAATATAACACAGGGGAATCCCAGGTAACCTATAATATAACACAGGGGAATCCCAGGTAACCTCTAATATAACACAGGGGAATCCCAGGTAACCTCTAATATTACACAGGGGAATCCCATGAATCCTCTAATATAACACAGGGGAATCCTGGGTAACCTCTAATATAACACAGGGGTAACCCAGGTAACCTCTAATATAACACAGGGGAATCCCAGGTAACCTCTAATATAACACAGGGGAATCCCAGGTAATCTCTAATAAAGCACAGGGGAATCCCAGGTAACCTCTCATATAACACAGGGGAATCCCAGGGAACCTCTAATATAACACAGGGGAATCCCAGGTAACCTCTAATATAAAACAAGGGAATACCAGGAAACCTCTAATATGACACAGGGGAATCCCCGGAAACCTCTAATATAACACAGGGGAATCCCAGGTAAACTCTAATATAACACATGGGAATCCCAGGTAAACTCTAATATAACACAGGAGAATCCCAGGTAACCTCTAATATAACACAGGGGAATCCCAGGTAACCTCTAATATAACACAGGGGAATCCCAGGGAACCTCTAATATAACACAGGGGAATCCCAGGTAACCTCTAATATAAAACAAGGGAATACCAGGAAACCTCTAATATGACACAGGGGAATCCCAGGAAACCTCTAATATAACACAGGGGAATCCCAGGTAAACTCTAATATAACACATGGGAATCCCAGGTAAACTCTAATATAACACAGGAGAATCCCAGGTAACCTCTAATATAACACAGGGGAATCCCAGGTAACCTGTAATATAACACAGGGGAATCCCAGGTAACCTCTAATATAACACAGGGGAATCCCAGGTATCCTGTAATATAACACAGGGGAATCCCAGGTAACCTCTAATATAACACATCGGAATCCCAGGAAACCTCTAATATAACACATGGGAATCCCAGGTAACCTCTAATATAACACAGGGGAATCCCAGGAAACCTCTAAAATAACACAGGGGAATCCCAGGTAACCTCTAATATAACACAGGGGAATCCCAGATAACCTCTAATATAACACAGGGGAATCCCAGGTAACCTCTAACATAACACATGGGAATCCCAGGAAACCTCTAATATAACACATGGGAAACCCAGGTAACCTGTAATATAAGAAAGGGGAATCCCAGGTAACCACTAATATTACACAGGGGAATCCCAGGTAACCTCTAATATAACACAGGGGAATCCCAGGTAAACTGTAATATAACACAGGGGAATCCCAGGTAACCTCTAATATAACACAGGGGAATCCCAGGTAATCTCTTATATAACACAGGGGAATCCCAGGTAACCTGTAAGATAACACAGGGGAATCCCAGGTAACCTCTAATATAACACAGGGGAATCCCAGGTAACCTCCAATATAACACAGGGGAATCCCAGTTAACCTCTAATATAACACAGGGGAATCCCAGGTAACCTCGAATATAACACAAGGGAATCCCAGGTAGCCTCTAATATAACACAGGGGAATCCCAGGTAACCTCTAATATAACACAGGGGTATCCCAGGTAACCTCTAATATAACACAGGGGAATCCCAGGTAACCTCTAATATAACACAGGGGAATCCCAGGAAGCCTCTAATATAACACAGGGGAATCCCAGGGAACCTCTAATATAACACATGGGAATCCCAGGTAACCTCTAATATAACACAGGGGAATCCCAGGTAACCTCTAATATAACACAGGGGAATCCCAGGAAGCCTCTAATATAACACAGGGGAATCCCAGGGAACCTCTAATATAACACAGGGGAATCCCAGGTTACCTCTAAAATAACACAAGGGAATACCAGGAAACCTCTAATATGACACAGGGGAATCCCAGGAAACCTCTAATATAACACAGGGGAATCCCAGGTAAACTCTAATATAACACACGGAAATCCCAGGTAAACTCTAATATAACACATGGGAATCCCAGGTAAACTCTAATATAACACAGGAGAATCACAGGTAACCTCTAATATAACACAGGGGAATCCCAGGAAACCTCTAATATAACACATGGGAATCCCAGGTAACCTCTAATATAACACAGGGGAATCCCAGGAAACCTCTAATATAACACAGGGGAATCCCAGGTAACATCTAATATAACACAGGGGAATCCCAGGAAACCTCTAATATAACACAGGGGAATCCCAGGTAATCTCTAATATAACACAGGGGAATCCCAGGTAACCTCTAATATAACACAGGGGAATCCCAGGTAACCTTAATACAACACAGGGGAATCCCAGGTCACATCAAATACAACACAGGGGAATCCCAGGTAACCTCTAATATAACACAGGGATATCCCAGGAAGCCTCTAATATAACAGAAGGGAATCCCAGGTAACCTCTAATATAACACAGGGGAATCCCAGGTAACCTCTAACATAACACATGGGAATCCCAGGAATCCTCTAACATAACACAGGGGTATCCCAGGTAACCTCTAATATAATGCAGGGGAATCCCAGGTAACCTCTAACATAACACAGGGGAATCCCAGGTAACCTCTAATATAACACAGGGGAATCCCAGGTAACCTCTAATATAACACAGGGGAATCCCAGGTAACCTCTAATATAACACAGGGGAATCCCAGGTAACCTCTAATATAACACAGGGGAATCCCAGGTAATCTCTAATAAAGCACAGCGGAATCCCAGGTAACCTCTAATATAACACAGGGGAATCCCAGGGAACCTCTAATATAACACAGGGGAATCCCAGGTAACCTCTAATATTAAACAAGGGAATACCAGGAAACCTCTAATATGACACAGGGGAATCCCAGGAAACCTCTAATATAACACAGGGGAATCCCAGGTAAACTCTAATATAACACATGGGAATCCCAGGTAAACTCTAATATAACACAGGAGAATCCCAGGTAACCTCGAATATAACACAGGGGAATCCCAGGTAACCTCTAATATAACACAGGGGAATCCCAGGAAACCTCTAATATAACACAGGGGAATTCCGGGTAACCGCTAATATAACACAGGGGAATCCCAGGTAACCTCTAATATAACACAGGGGAATCCCAGGTAACCTCTAATATTACACAGGGGAATCCCATGAATCCTCTAATATAACACAGAGGAATCCCGGGTAACCTCTAATATAACACAGGGGTATCCCAGGTAACCTCTAATATAACACAGGGGAATCCCAGGTAATCTCTAATATAACACAGGGGAATCCCAGGTAACCTCTAATATAACACAGGGGAATCCCAGGGAACCTCTAATATAACACAGGGGAATCCCAGGTAACCTCTAATATAACACAAGGGAATCCCAGGTAACCTCTAATATTACACAGGGGAATCCCATGAATCCTCTAAAATAACACAGGCGAATCCCAGGTAACCTCTAATATAACACAAGGGATTCCCAGGTAACCTCTAATATTACACAGGGGAATCCCATGAATCCTCTAAAATAACACAGGCGAATCCCAGGTAACCTCTAATATAACACAGGGGAATCCCAGGTAACCTCTAATATAACACAGGGGTATCCCAGGTAACCTCTAATATAACACAGGGGAATCCCAGGTAATCTCTAATATAACACAGGGGAATCCCAAGTAACCTCTAATATAACACAGGGGAATCCCAGGGAACCTCTAATATAACAGAGGGGAATCCCAGGTAACCTCTAATATAACACAAGGGAATCCCAGGTAACCTCTAATATTACACAGGGGAACCCATGAATCCTCTAAAATAACACAGGCGAATCCCAGGTAACCTCTAATATAACACAGGGGAATCCCAGGTAACCTCTAATATAACACAGGGGAATCCCAGGTAATCTCTAATATAACACAGGGGAATCCCAGGTAAACTCTAATATAACACAGGGGAATCCCAGGGAACCTCTAATATAACACAGGGGAATCCCAGGTAACCTCTAATATAACACAGGGGAATCCCAGGAAACCTCTAATATAACACAGGGGAATCCCAGGTAACCTATAATATAACACAGGGGAATCCCAGGTAACCTCTAATATAACACAGGGGAATCCCAGGTAACCTCTAATATTACACAGGGGAATCCCATGAATCCTCTAATATAACACAGGGGAATCCCGGGTAATCTCTAATATAACACAGGGGTAACCCAGGTAACCTCTAATATAACACAGGGGAATCCCAGGTAACCTCTAATATAACACAGGGGAATCCCAGGTAATCTCTAATAAAGCACAGGGGAATCCCAGGTAACCTCTAATATAACACAGGGGAATCCCAGGGAACCTCTAATATAACACAGGGGAATCCCAGGCAACCTCTAATATAAAACAAGGGAATACCAGGAAACCTCTAATATGACACAGGGGAATCCCAGGAAACCTCTAATATAACACAGGGGAATCCCAGGTAAACTCTAATATAACACATGGGAATCCCAGGTAAACTCTAATATAACACAGGAGAATCCCAGGTAACCTCTAATATAACACAGGGGAATCCCAGGTAACCTCCAATATAACACAGGGGAATCCCGGGTAACCTCTAATATAACACAGGGGAATCCCAGGTAACCTCTAATATTACACAGGGGAATCCCAGTTAACCTCTAATATAACACAAGGGAATCCCAGGTAACCTCTAATATTACACAGGGGAATCCCATGAATCCTCTAATATTACACAGGGGAATCCCAGGTAACCTCTAATTTTAACTGTAGAATCCCAGCTAATCTCTAATATAACACAGGGGAATCCCAGGTAACCTCTAATATAACACAGGGGAATCCCAGGTAACCTCTAATATAACACAGTGGAATCCCAGGTAACCACTAATATAACACAGGGGTAACCCAGGTAACCTCTAATATAACGCAGGGGAATCCCAGGTAACCTATAATATAACAGAGGGGAATCCCAGGTAACCTCTAATATAACACAGGGGAATCCCAGGTAATCTCTAATATAACACAGGGGAATCCCAGGTAACCTCTAATATAACACAGGGGAATCCCAGGGAACCTCTAATATAACACAGGGGAATCCCAGGTAACCTCTAAAATAACACAAGGGAATACCAGGAAACCTCAATTATGACACAGGGGAATCCCAGGAAACCTCTAATGTAACACAGGGGAATCCCAGGTAAACTCTAATAAAACACATGGGAATCCCAGATAAACTCTAATATAACACATGGGAATCCCAGGTAAACTCTAATATAACACAGGAGAATCCCAGGTAACCTCTAATATAACACAATGGAATCCCAGGAAACCTCTAATATAACACATGGGAATCCCAGGTAACCTCTAATATAACACAAGGGAATACCAGGAAACCTCTAATATGACACAGGGGAATCCCAGGAAACCTCTAATATAACACAGGGGAACCCAGGTTAACTCTAATATAACACATGGGAATCCCAGGTAAACTCTAATATAACACAGGAGAATCCCAGGTAACCTCTAATATAAGGCAGTGGAATCCCAGGTAACCTGTAATATAACACAGGGGAATCCCAGGTAACCTCTAATATAACACATGGGAATCCCAGGAAACCTCTAATATAACACATGGGAATCCCAGGTAACCTCTAATATAACACAGGGGAATCCCAGGAAACCTCTAATATAAAACAGGGGAATCCCAGGTAACCTCTAATATAACACAGGGGAATCCCAGGAAACCTCTAATATAACACAGGGGAATCCCAGGTAATCTCTAATATAACACAGGGGAATCCCAGATAACCTCTAAAATAACACAGGGGAATCCCAGGTAACCTCTAATATAACACAGGGGAATCCCAGATAACCTCTAATATAACACAAGGGAATCCCAGGTAACCTCTAATATAACACAGGGGAATCCCAGGTGACCTTAATATAACACAGGGGAATCCCAGGTAACCTCTAATATAACACATGGGAATCCCAGGAAACCTCTAATATAACACATGGGAATCCCAGGTAACCTCTAATATAACACAGGGGAATCCCAGGAAACCTCTAAAATAACACAGGGGAATCCCAGGTAACCTCTAATATAACACAGGGGAATCCCAGGTAAACTGCAATATAACACAGGGGAATCCCAGGTAATCTCTAATATAACACAGGGGAATCCCAGATAACCTCTAAAATAACACAGGGGAATCCAAGGTAACCTCTAATATAACACAGGGGAATCCCAGATAACCTCTAATATAACACAGGGGAGTCCCAGGTAACCTCTAATATAACACAGGGGAATCCCAGGTAACCTGAATACAACACAGGGAATCCCAGGTCACATCAAGTACAACACAGGGGAATCCCAGGCAACCTCTAATCTTACACAGGGGAATCCCAGGGAGCCTCTAATATCACAGAAGGGAATCCCAGGAAATCTCTAATATAACACAGGGGAATCCCAGGTAACCTCTAACATAACACATGGGTATCCCAGGAAACCTCTCATATAACACAGGGGAAACCCAGGTAACCTGTAATATAACAAAGGGGAATCCCAGGTAACCTCTAATATTACACAGGGGAATCCCAGGTAACCTCTAATATAACACAGGGGAATCCCAGGTAAACTGTAATATAACACAGGGGAATCCCAGGTAACCTCTAATATAACACAGGGGAATCCCAGGTAATCTCTTATATAACACAGGGGAATCCCAGGTAACCTGTAACATAATACAGGGGAATCCCAGGTAACTTCTAATATAACACAGGGGAATCCCAGGTAACCTCCAATATAACACAGGGGAATCCCAGGTAACCTCTAATATAACACAGGGAATCCCAGGTAAACTCGAATGTAACACAAGGGAATCCCAGGTAGCCTATAATATTACACAGGGGAAACCCAGGTAACCTCTAATATAACACAGGGGAATCCCAGGTAACCTCTAATATAACACAGGGGAATCCCAGGTAACCTCTAATATAACACAGGGGAATCCCAGGTAACCTCTAATATGACACAGGGGAATCCCAGGAAAACTCTAATATAACACAGGGGAATCTCTTGTAACTTGAAATATAACACAGGGGAATCCCAGGAAACCTCTAATATACACAGGGGACTCCCAGGTAACCTCTAATATAACACATGGGAATCCCAGGTATCCTCTAATACAAAACAGGGGAATCCCAGGTAACCTCTAATATAACACAGGGGAATCCCAGGAAACCTCTAATATAACACAGGGGAATGCAAGGTAACCTCTAATACAACACAGGGGAATCCCAGGTAACCTCTAATATAACACAGGGGAATCCCAGGTAACCTCTAATATTACACAGGGGAATCCCATGAATCCTCTAATATTGCACAGGCGAATCCCGGGTAACCTCTAATATAACACAGGGGAATCCCAGGTAACCTCTAATATAACACAGGGGAATCCCAGGAAACCTCTAATATGACACAGGGGAATCCCGGATAACCTCTTATATAACACAGGGGAATCCGAGGTAACCTCTAATATAACACAAGGGAATCCCAGGTAACCTCTAATATTACACAGGGGAATCCCATGAATCCTCTAATATAACACAGGGGAATCCCGGGTAACCTCTAATATAACACAGGGGAATCCCAGGTAACCTCTAATATAACACAGGGGAATCTTGGGTAACCTCTAATATAACACAGGGGAATCCCAGGTAACCTCTAATATAACACAAGGGAATCCCAGGTAACCTCTTATATAACACAGGGGAATCCCAGGAAACCTCTAATATAACACAGGGGAATCCCAGGTAACCTCTAATTTAAACCGAGGAATCCCAGGTAATCTCTAATATAACACAGGGGAATCCCAGGTAACCTCTAATATAACACAGGGTAATCCCAGGTAACCTCTAATATAACACAGGGGAATCCCAGGTAACCTCTAATATAACACAGGGGTATCCCAGGTAACCTCTAATATAACGCAGGGGAATCCCAGGTAACCTCTAATATAACACAGGGGAATCCCAGGTAACCTCTAATATAACACAGGGGAATCCCAGGTAATCTCTAATATAACACAGGGGAATCCCAGGTAACCTCTAATATAACACAGGGGAATCCCAGGGAACCTCTAATATAACACAGGGGAATCCCAGGTAACCTCTAAAATAACACAAGGGAATACCAGGAAACCTCTAATATGACACAGGGGAATCCCAGGAAACCTCTAATATAACACAGGGGAATCCCAGGTAAACTCTAATATAACACATGGGAATCCCAGGTAAACTCTAATATAACACATGTGAATCCCAGGTAAACTCTAATATAACACAGGAGAATCCCAGGTAACCTCTAATATAACACAGGGGAATCCCAGGAAACCTCTAATATAACACATGGGAATCCCAGGTAACCTCTAATATAACACAGGGGAATCCCAGGAAAGCTCTAATATAACACAGGGGAATCCCAGGTAACGTCTAATATAACACAGGGGAATCCCAGGAAACCTCTAATATAACACAGGGGATTCCCAGGTAATCTCTAATATAACACAGGGGAATCCCAGGTAACCTCTAAAATAACACAGGGGAATCCCAGGTAACCTCTAATATAACACAGGGAATCCCAGATAACCTCTAATATAACACAGGGGAATCCCAGGTAACCTCTAGTATAACACAGGGGAATCCCAGGTAACCTTAATACAACACAGGGGAATCCCAGGTCACATCAAATACAACACAGGGGAATCCCAGGTAACCTCTAATATAACACAGGGGAATCCCAGGGAGCCTCTAATATAACAGAAGGGAATCCCAGGTAACCTCTAATATAACACAGGGGAATCCCAGGTAACCATTAACATAACACATGGGAATCCCAGAATCCTCTAATATAACACAGGGGTATCCCAGGTAACCTCTAATATAATGCAGGGGAATCCCAGGTAACCTCTAATATAACACAGGGGAATCCCAGGTAACCTCTAATATAACACAGGGGAATCCCAGGAAACCTCTAATATAACACTGGGGAATCCCAGGTAATCTCTAATATAACACAGGGGAATCCCAGGTAACCTCTAATATAACACAGGGGAATCCCAGGGAACCTCTAATATAACACAGGGGAATCCCAGGTAACCTCTAATATAACACAAGGGAATCCCAGGAAACCTCTAATATAACACAGGGGAATCCCAGGGAACCTCTAATATAACACAGCGGAATCCCAGGTAACCTCTAATATAACACAAGGGAATCCCAGGAACCCTCTAATAAAACACAGGGGAATCCCAGGTAACCTCTAATATAACACAGGGGAATCCCAGGTAACCTCTAATATAACACAGGGGAATCCCAGGAAACCTCTAGTATAACACTGGCGAATCGCAGGTAATCTCTAATATATCACAGGGGAATCCCAGGTAATCTCTAATATCACACAGGGGAATCCCAGGTAACCTCTAATATAACACAGGGGAATCCCAGGGAACCTCTAATATAACATAGGGGAATCCCAGGTAACCTCTAATATAACACAGGGGAATCCCAGGAAAACTCTAATATAACACAAGGGAATCCCAGGTCACCTCTAATATTACACAGGGGAATCCCATGAATCCTCTAAAATAACACAGGCGAATCCCGGGTAACCTCTAATATAACACAGGGGAATCCCAGGTAATCTCTAATATAACACAGGGGAATCCCAGGTAATCTCTAATATAACACAGGGGAATCCCAGGTAACCTCTAATATAACACAGGGAAATCCCAGGGAACCTCTAATATAACACAGGGGAATCCAAGGTAACCTCTAATACAACACAGGGGAATCCCAGGTAACCTCTAATATAACACAGGGGAATCCCAGGTAACCTCTAATATTACACATGGGAATCCCATGAATCCTCTAATATAACACAGGCGAATCCCGGGTAACCTCTAATATAACACAGGGGTATCCCAGGTAACCTCTAATATAACACAGGGGAATCCCAGGAAACCTCTAATATAACACAGGGGAATCCCGGGTAACCTCTAATATAACACAGGGGAATCCGAGGTAACCTCTAATATAACACAAGGGAATCCCAGGTAACCTCTAATATTACACAGGGGAATCCCATGAATCCTCTAATATAACACAGGGGAATCCCGGGTAACCTCGAATATAACACAGGGGAATACGAGGTAACCTCTAATATAACACAGTGGAATCCTGGGTAACCTCTAATATAACACAGGGGCATCCCAGGTAACCTCTAATATAACACAAGGGAATCCCAGCTAACCTCTTATATAACACAGGGGAATCCCAGGAAACCTCTAATATAACACAGGGGAATCTCAGGTAACCTCTAATTTAAACCGAGGAATCCCAGGTAATCTCTAATATAACACAGGGGAATCCCAGGTAACCTCTGATATAACACAGGGTAATCCCAGGTAACCTCTAATATAACACAGGGGAATCCCAGGTAACCTCTAATATAACACAGGGGTATCCCAGGTAACCTCTAATATAACGCAGGGGAATCCCAGGTAACCTCTAATATAACACAGGGGAATCCCAGGTAACCTCTAATATAACACAGGGGAATCCCAGGTAATCTCTAATATAACACAGGGGAATCCCAGGTAACCTCTAATATAACACAGGGGAATCCCAGGGAACCTCTAATATAACACAGGGGAATCCCAGGTAACCTCTAAAATAACACAAGGGAATACCAGGAAACCTCTAATATGACAAAGGGGAATCCCAGGAAACCTCTAATATAACACAGGGGAATCCCAGGTAAACTCTAATATAACACATGGGAATCCCAGGTAAACTCTAATATAACACATGGGAATCCCAGGTAAACTCTAATATAACACAGGAGAATCCCAGGTAACCTCTAATATAACACAGGGGAATCCCAGGAAACCTCTAATATAACACATGGGAATCCCAGGTAACGTCTAATATAACACAGGGGAATCCCAGGAAACCTGTAATATAACACAGGGGAATCCCAGGTAATCTCTAATATAACACAGGGGAATCCCAGGTAACCTCTAAAATAACACGGGGGAATCCCAAGTAACCTCTAATATAACACAGGGAATCCCAGATAACCTCTAATATAACACAGGGGAACCCCAGGTAACCTCCAATATAACACAGGGGAATCCCAGGTAACCTTAATACAACACAGGGGAATCCCAGGTCACATCAAATGCAACACAGGGGAATCCCAGGTAACCTCTAATATAACACAGGGGAATCCCAGGGAGCCTCTAATATAACAGAAGGGAATCCCAGGTAACCTCTAATATAACACAGGGGAATCCCAGGTAACCTCTAACATAACACATGGGAATCCCAGAATCCTCTAATATAACAAAGGGGTATCCCAGGTAACCTCTAATATAACACAGGGGAATCCCAGGTAATCTCTAATATAACACAGGGGAATCCCAGGTAATCTCTAATATAACACAGGGGAATCCCAGGTAACCTCTAATATAACACAGGGAAATCCCAGGGAACCTCTAATATAACACAGGGGAATCCAAGGTAACCTCTAATACAACACAGGGGAATCCCCGGTAACCTCTAATATAACACAGGGGAATCCCAGGTAACCTCTAATATTACACATGGGAATCCCATGAATCCTCTAATATAACACAGGCGAATCCCGGGTAACCTCTAATATAACACAGGGGTATCCCAGGTAACCTCTAATATAACACAGGGGAATCCCAGGAAACCTCTAATATAACACAGGGGAATCCCGGGTAACCTCTAATATAACACAGGGGAATCCGAGGTAACCTCTAATATAACACAAGGGAATCCTAGGTAACCTCTAATATTACACAGGGGAATCCCATGAATCCTCTAATATAACACAGGGGAATCCCGGGTAACCTCGAATATAACACAGGGGAATACGAGGTAACCTCTAATATAACACAGTGGAATCCTGGGTAACCTCTAATATAACACAGGGGCATCCCAGGTAACCTCTAATATAACACAAGGGAATCCCAGCTAACCTCTTATATAACACAGGGGAATCCCAGGAAACCTCTAATATAACACAGGGGAATCTCAGGTAACCTCTAATTTAAACCGAGGAATCCCAGGTAATCTCTAATATAACACAGGGGAATCCCAGGTAACCTCTGATATAACACAGGGTAATCCCAGGTAACCTCTAATATAACACAGGGGAATCCCAGGTAACCTCTAATATAACACAGGGGTATCCCAGGTAACCTCTAATATAACGCAGGGGAATCCCAGGTAACCTCTAATATAACACAGGGGAATCCCAGGTAACCTCTAATATAACACAGGGGAATCCCAGGTAATCTCTAATATAACACAGGGGAATCCCAGGTAACCTCTAATATAACACAGGGGAATCCCAGGGAACCTCTAATATAACACAGGGGAATCCCAGGTAACCTCTAAAATAACACAAGGGAATACCAGGAAACCTCTAATATGACAAAGGGGAATCCCAGGAAACCTCTAATATAACACAGGGGAATCCCAGGTAAACTCTAATATAACACATGGGAATCCCAGGTAAACTCTAATATAACACATGGGAATCCCAGGTAAACTCTAATATAACACAGGAGAATCCCAGGTAACCTCTAATATAACACAGGGGAATCCCAGGAAACCTCTAATATAACACATGGGAATCCCAGGTAACGTCTAATATAACACAGGGGAATCCCAGGAAACCTGTAATATAACACAGGGGAATCCCAGGTAATCTCTAATATAACACAGGGGAATCCCAGGTAACCTCTAAAATAACACGGGGGAATCCCAAGTAACCTCTAATATAACACAGGGAATCCCAGATAACCTCTAATATAACACAGGGGAACCCCAGGTAACCTCCAATATAACACAGGGGAATCCCAGGTAACCTTAATACAACACAGGGGAATCCCAGGTCACATCAAATACAACACAGGGGAATCCCAGGTAACCTCTAATATAACACAGGGGAATCCCAGGGAGCCTCTAATATAACAGAAGGGAATCCCAGGTAACCTCTAATATAACACAGGGGAATCCCAGGTAACCTCTAACATAACACATGGGAATCCCAGAATCCTCTAATATAACAAAGGGGTATCCCAGGTAACCTCTAATATAATGCAGGGGAATCCCAGGTAACCTCTAACATAACACAGGGGAATCCCAGGTAACCTCTAATATAACACAGGGGAATCCCAGGTAACCTCTAATATAACACAGGGGAATCCCGGGTAACCTCTAATATAACACAGGGGAATCCCAGGTAACCTCTAATATAACACAAGGGAATCCCAGGTAACCTCTAATATAACACAGGGGAATCCCAGGAAACCTCTAAAATAACACAGGGGAATCCCACGTAACCTCTAATTTAAACCGAGTAATCCCAGGTAATCTCTAATATAACACAGGGGAATCCCAGGTAACCACTAATATAACACAGGGGAATCCCAGGTAACCTCTAATATAACACAGGGGTATCCCAGGTAACCTCTAATATAACGCAGGGGAATCCCAGGTAACCTCTAATATAACACTGGGGAATCCCAGGTAATCTCTAATATAACACAGGGGAATCCCAGGTAACCTCTAATATAACACAGGGGAATCCCAGGGAACCTCTAATATAACACAGGGGAATCCCAGGTAACCTCTAATATAACACAAGGGAATACCAGGAAACCTCTAATATGATACAGGGGAATCCCAGGAAACCTCTAATATAACACAGGGGAATCCCAGGTAAACTCTAATATAACACATGGGAATCCCAGGTAAACTCTAATATAAAACAGGAGAATCCCAGGTAACCTCTAATATAACACAAGGGAATCCCAGAAAACCTCTAATATAACACAGGGGAATCCCAGGAACCCTCTAATAAAACACAGGGGAATGCCAGGTAACCTGTAATATAACACAGGGGAATCCCAGGTAACCTCTAATATAATACAGGGGAATCCCAGGAAACCTCTAGTATAACACTGGCGAATCGCAGGTAATCTCTAATATATCACAGGGGAATCCCAGGTAACCTCTAATATAACACAAGGGAATCCCAGGAACCCTCTAATAAAACACAGGGGAATCCCAGGTAACCTCTAATATAACACAGGGGAATCCCAGGTAACCTCTGATATAACACAGGGGAATCCCAAGAAACCTCTAGTATAACACTGGCGAATCGCAGGTAATCTCTAATATATCACAGGGGAATCCCAGGTAATCTCTAATATCACACAGGGGAATCCCAGGTAACCTCTAATATAACACAGGGGAATCCCAGGGAACCTCTAATGTAACACAGGGGAACCCCAGGTAAACTCTAATATAACACAGGGGAATCCCAGGAAAACTCTAATATTACACAGGGGAATCCCATGAATCCTCTAATATAACACAGGCGAATCCCGGGTAACCTCTAATATAACACAGGGGAATCCCAGGAAACCTCTAATATAACACAGGGGAATCCCGGGTAACCTCTAATATAACACAGGGGAATCCGAGGTAACCTCTAATATAACACAAGGGAATCCCAGGTAACCTCTAATATTACACAGGGGAATCCCATTAATCCTCTAATATAACACAGGGGAATCCCGGGTAACCTCTAATATAACACAGGGGAATGCCAGGTAACCTCTAATATAACACAGGGGTATCCCAGGAAACCTCTAATATAACACAGGGCAATCCCAGGTAACCTCTAATTTAAACCGAGGAATCCCAGGTAATCTCTAATATAACACAGGGGAATCCCAGGTAACCTCTAATATAACACAGGGTAATCCCAGGTAACCTCTAATATAACACAGGGGAATCCCAGGTAACCTCTAATATAACACAGGGGTATCCCAGGTAACCTCTAATATAATGCAGGGGAATCCCAGGTAACCTCTAATATAACACAGGGGAATCCCAGGTAACCTCTAATATAACACAGGGGAATCCCAGGTAATCTCTAATATAACACAGGGGAATCCCAGGTAACCTCTAATATAACACAGGGGAATCCCAGTGAACCTCTAATATAACACGGGAATCCCAGGTAACCTCTAAAATAACACAAGGGAATACCAGGAAACCTCTAATATGACACAGGGGAATCCCAGGAAACCTCTAATATAACACAGGGGAATCCCAGGTAAACTCTAATATAACACATGGGAATCCCAGGTAAACTCTAATATAACACATGGGAATCCCAGGTAAACTCTAATATAACACAGGAGAATCCCAGGTAACCTCTAATATAACACAGGGGAATCCCAGGAAACCTCTAATATAACACATGGGAATCCCAGGTAACCTCTAATATAACACAGGGGAATCCCAGGAAAGCTCTAATATAACACAGGGGAATCCCAGGTAACGTCTAATATAACACAGGGGTATCCCAGGTAATCTCTAATATAACACAGGGGAATCCCAGGTACCCTCTAAAATAACACAGGGGAATCCCAGGTAACCTCTAATATAACACAGGGAATCCCAGATAACCTCTAATATAACACAGGGGCATCCCAGGTAACCTCTAATATAACACAGGGGAATCCCAGGTAACCTTAATACAACACAGGGGAATCCCAGGTCACATCAAATACAACACAGGGGAATCCCAGGTAACCTCTAATATAACACAGGGGAATCCCAGGTAGCCTCTAATATAACAGAAGGGAATCCCAGGTAACCTCTAATATAACACAGGGGAATCCCAGGTAACCTCTAACATAACACATGGGAATCCCAGAATCCTCTAATATAACACAGGGGTATCCCAGGTAACCTCTAATATAATGCAGGGGAATCCCAGGTAACCTCTAACATAACACAGGGGAATCCCAGGTAACCTCTAATATAACACAGGGGAATCCCAGGTAACCTCTAATATAACACAGGGGAATCCCGGATAACCTCTAATATGACACAGGGGAATCCCAGGTAACCTCTAATATAACACAAGGGAATCCCAGGTAACCTCTAATATAACACAGGGGAATCGCAGGAAACCTCTAAAATAACACAGGGGAATCCCACGTAACCTCTAATTTAAACCGAGGAATCCCAGGTAATCTCTAATATAACACAGGGGAATCCCAGGTAACCTCTAATATAACACAGGGGAATCCCAAGTAACCTCTAATATAACACAGGGGTATCCCAGGTAACCTCCAATATAACACAGGGGGAATCCCAGGTAACCTCTAATAAAAAACAGGGGAATCCCAGGTAACCTCGAATATAACACAGGGGAATCCCAGGTAACCTCTAATATAACACAGGGGAATTCCAGGTAACCTCTAATATAACACAGGGGAATCCCAGGTAACCTCTAATATAACACAGGGGAATCCCAGGTAACCTCTAATATGACACAGGGGAATCCCAGGAAAACTCTAATATAACACAGGGGAATCTCATGTAACCTGTAATATAACACAGGGGAATCCCAGATAACCTCTAATTTTCACAGGGGAATCCCAGGTAACCTCTAATATAACACATGGGAATCCCAGGTAACCTCTAATATAACACAGGGGAATCCAGGTAACCTCTAATATAACACAGGGGAATCCCAGGAAACCTCTAATATAACACAGGGGAATCCCAGGTAACCTCTAATACAACACACGGGAATCCCAGGTAACCTCTAATATAACACAGGGGAATCCCAGGTAACCTCTAATACAACACAGGGGAGTCCCAGGTAACCTCTAAAACAACACAGGGGAATCCCAGGTAACCTCTAATTGAACACAGGGGAATCCCAGGAAACCTCTAATATAACACAGGGGAATCCCAGGTAACCTCTAATATAACACAGGAGAATCCCAGGTAACCTCTAACATAACACAGGGAAATCCCAGGTAACCTCTAATATAACACAGGGGAATCCCAGGTAACCTCTAATATAACACAGGGGAATCCCAGGAAACCTCTCATATAACACAGGGGAATCCCAGGTAACCTCTAATATAACATAGGGGAATCCCAGGTAATCTCTAATATAACACAGGCGAATCCCAGGTAACCTCTAATATAAAACAGGGGAATCCCAGGGAACCTCTAATATAACACAGGGGAGTCCCAGGTAACCTCTAATATTACACATGGGAATACCAGGAAACCTCTAATATAACACATGGGAATCCCAGGAAACCTCTAATATAACACAGGGGAATCCCAGGTAAACTCTAATATAACACAGGGGAATCCCAGGTAACCTCCAATATAACACAGGGGAATCCCAGGTAACCTCTAATATAACACAGGGGAATCCCAGGTAACCTCGAATATAATGCAAGGGAATCCCAGGTAGACTGTAATATAACACAGGGGAATCCCAGGTAACCTCTAATATAACACAAGGGAATACCAGGAAACCTCTAATATGACACAGGGGAGTCCCAGGTAAACTCTAATATAACACATGGGAATCCCAGGTAAACTCTAATATAACACAGGAGAATCCCAGCTAACCTCTAATATAACACAGGGGAATCCCAGGTAACCTGTAATATAACACAGGGGAATCCCAGGTAACCTCTAATATAACACATGGGGATCCCAGGAAACCTCTAATATAACACATGGGAATCCCAGGTAACCTCTAATATAACACAGGGGAATCCCAGGAAACCTCTAATATAACACAGGGGGAATCCCAGGTAAACTCTAATATAACACAGGGGAATCCCAGGAAACCTCTAATATAACACAGGGGAATCCCAGGTAATCTCTAATATAACACAGGGGAATCCCAGGTAACCTCTAAAATAACACAGGGGAATCCCAGCTAACCCCTAATATAACACAGGGGAATCCCAGATAACCTCTAATATAACACAGGGGAATCCCAGGTAACCTCTAATATAACACAGGGGAATCCCAGGTAACCTTAATACAACACAGGGGAATCCCAGGTCGCATCAAGTACAACACAGGGGAATCCCAGGTAAACTCTAATATAACACAGGGGAATCCCAGGTAATCTCTTATATAACACAGGGGAATCCCAGGTAACCTGTAATATAACACAGGGGAATCCCAGGTAACCTCTAATATAACACAGGGGAATCCCAGGTAACCTCCAATATAACACAGGGGAATCCCAGAGAGCCTCTAATATAACAGAAGGGAATCCCAGGTAATCTCTAATATAACACAGGGGAATCCCAGGTAAACTCTAACATAACACATGGGAATCCCAGGAAACCTCTAATATAACACAGGGGAAACCCAGGTAACCTGTAATATAACAAAGGGGAATCCCAGATAACCTCTAATATTACACAGGGGAATCCCAGGTAACCTCTAATATAACACAGGGGAATCCCAGGTACACTGTAATATAACACAGGGGAATCCCAGGTAACCTCTAATATCACACAGGGGAATCCCAGGTAACCTCTAATATAACACAGCGGAATCCCAGGTAACCTCTAATATAACACAGGGGAATCCCAGGTAACCTCTAATATGACACAGGGGAATCCCAGGTAACCTCTAATATAACACAGGGGAATCCCAGGTAACCTCCAATATAACACAGGGGAATCCCAGGTAATCTCTTATATAACACAGGGGAATCCCAGGTCACATCAAGTACAACACAGGGGAATCCCAGGTAACCTCTAATATAACACAGAGGAATCCCAGGTAATCTCTTATATAACACAGGGGAATCCCAGGTAACCTGTAATATAACACAGGGGAATCCCAGGTAACCTCTAATATAACACAGGGGAATCCCAGGTAACCTCCAATATAACACAGGGGAATCCCAGGGAGCCTCTAATATAAGCACAGGGGAATCCCGGGTAACCTCTAATATAACACAGGGGAATCCCAGGAAACTTCTAATGTAACACAGGGGTATCCCAGGTAACCTCTAATATAACACAGGAGAATCCCAGGTAACCTCTAACATAAGACAGGGAAATCCCAGGTAACATCTAATATAACACAGGGGAATCCCAGGTAACCTCTAATATAACACAGGGGAATCCCAGGAAACCTCTAATATAACACAGGGGAATCCCAGGTAACCTCTAATATAAGACAGGGGAATCCCAGGTAATCTCTAATATAACAGGGGAATCCCAGGTAACCTCTAATATAACACAGGGGAATCCCAGGGAACCTCTATTTTTACACAGGGGAATCCCAGGTAACCTCCAATATAACACATGGGAATACCAGGAAACCTCTAATATAACACAGGAGAATCCCAGGTAACCTCTAACATAAGACAGGGAAATCCCAGGTAACATCTAATATAACACAGGGGAATCCCAGGTAACCTCTAATATAACACAGGGGAATCCCAGGAAACCTCTAATATAACACAGGGGAATCCCAGGTAACCTCTAATATAAGACAGGGGAATCCCAGGTAATCTCTAATATAACAGGGGAATCCCAGGTAACCTCTAATATAACGCAGGGGAATCCCAGGGAACCTCTATTTTTACACAGGGGAATCCCAGGTAACCTCCAATATAACACATGGGAATACCAGGAAACCTCTAATATAACACAGGGGAATCCCAGGTAACCTCTAATATAACACAGGGGAATCCCAGGAAACCTCTAATATAACATATCGGAATTCCAGGTAAACTCTAATATAACACAGGGGAATCCCAGGTAACCTCTAATATAACACGGTGGAATCCCAGGTAACCTCTAATATAACACAGCGGAATCCCAGGTAACCTCTAATATAACACAGAGGAATCCCAGGTAACCTCTAATATAACACAAGGGAATCCCAGGTAACCTCTAATATAACACAGGGGAATCCCAGGTAATCTCTAATTTAACACAGGGGAATCCCAGGTAACCTCTAATGTAAAACAGGGGAATCCTAGGTAACCTCTAATATAACACAGGGGAATCCCAGGTAACCTCTAATATAACACAGGGGAATCCCAGGAAACCTCTAATATAACACAGCGGAACCCCAGGTAAACTCTAATATAACACAGGGGAATCCCAGGTAACCTCTAATATAACACAGGGGAATCCCAGGAAACCTCTAATATAACACAGGGGAATCCCAGGTAACCTGTAATATAACAAAGGGGAATCCCAGGTAACCTCTAATATAACACAGGGGAATCCCAGGTAACCTCTAATATAACACAGGGGAATCCCAGGTAAACTGTAATATAACACAGGGGAATCCCAGGTAACCTCTAATATAACACAGGGGAATCCCAGGTAATCTCTTATATAACACAGGGGAATCCCAGGTATCCTGTAGTATAACACAGGGGAATCCCAGGTAACCTCTAATATAACACAGGGGAATCCCAGGTAACCTCCAATATAACACAGGGGAATCCCAGGTAACCTCTAATATAACACAGGGGAATCCCAGGTAACCTCGAATATAACACAAGGGAATCCCAGGTAGCCTCTAATATAACACAGGGGAATCCCAGGTAACCTCTAATATAACACAGGGGAATCCCAGGTAACCTCTAATATAACACAGGGGAATCCCAGGTAACCTCTATTTTCACACAGGGGAATCCCAGGTAACCTCTAATATGACACAGGGGAATCCCAGGAAAACTCTAATATAACACAGGGGAATCTCATGTAACCTGTAATATAATACAGGGGAATCCCAGGTAACCTCTAATATACACAGGGGAATCCCAGGTAACCTCTAATATAACACATGGGAATCCCAGGTAACCTCTAATATAACACAGGGGAATCCCAGGAAACCTCTAATATAACACAGGGGAATCCCAGGTAACCTCTAATGCAACACAGGGGAATCCCAGGTAACCTCTAATGTAACACAGGGGAATCCCAGGTAACCTCTAATACAACACATGGGAATCCCAGGTAACTTCTAATATAACACACGGGAATCCCAGGTAACCTCTAATATAACACAGGGGAATCCCAGGTAACCTCTAATACAACACAGGGGAATCCCAGGTAACCTCTAATACAACACAGGGGAATCCCAGGTAACCTCTAATTTAACACAGGGGAATCCCAGGAAACCTCTAATATAACACAGGGGAATCCCAGGTAACCTCTAATATAACACAGGAGAATCCCAGGTAACCTCTAACATAACACAGGGAAATCCCAGGTAACCTCTAATATAACACAGGGGAATCCCAGGTAACCTCAAATAAAACACAGGGGAATCCCAGGAAACCTCTAATATAACACAGGGGAATCCCAGGTAACCTCTAATATAACATAGGGGAATCCCAGGTAATCTCTAATATAACACAGGGGAATCCCAGGTAACCTCTAATATAAAACAGGGGAATCCCAGGGAACCTCTAATATAACACAGGGGAATCCCAGGTAACCTCTAATATAACACATGGGAATACCAGGAAACCTCTAATATAACACAGGGGAATCCCAGGTAACCTCGAATATAACGCAAGGGAATCCCAGGTAGCCTCTAATATAACACAGGGGAATCCCAGGTAACCTCTAATATAACACAGGGGAATCCCAGGTAACCTCTAATATAACACAGGGGAATCCCAGGTAACCTCTAATGTAACACAGGGGAATCCCAGGTAACCTCTAATATGACACAGGGGAATCCCAGGAAAACTCTAATATAACACAGGGGAATCTCATGTAACCTGTAATATAACACAGGGGAATCCCAGGAAACCTCTAATATACACAGGGGAATCCCAGGTAACCTCTAATATAACACATGGGAATCCCAGGTAACCTCTAATATAACACAGGGGTGTCCCAGGTAACCTCTAATATAACGCAGGGGAATCTCAGGAAACCTCTAATATAACACAGGGGAATCCCAGGTAACCTCTAATATAACGCAGGGGAATCCCATGTAACCTCTAATATAACACAGGGGAATCCCAGGTATCCTCTAATATAACGCAAGGGAATCCCAGGTAACCTCTAATATAACACAGTGGAATCCCAGGAAACCTCTAATATAACACAGGGGAATCCCAGGAAAACTCTAATATAACACAGGGGAATCCCAGCAAAACTCTAATATAACACAGGGGAATCCCAGGTAACCTCCAATACAACACAGGGGAATCCCAGGTAACCTCTAATATAACACAGGGGAATCCCAGGTAACCTCTAACATAACACAGGGGAATCCCAGGTAACCTCTAATATAACACAGGGGAATCCCAGGAAAACTCTAATATAACACAGGGGAATCCCAGGTTACCTCCAATATAACAAAGGAGAATCCCAGGTAACCTCGAACATAACACAGGGGAATCCCAGGTAACCTCTTATATAACACAGGGGAATCCCAGGTAACTTCTAATATAACACAGGGGAATCCCAGGAAACCACTAATATAACACAGGGGAATCCCAGGTAACCTCTAATATAACACAGGGGAATCCCAGGTAACCTCTAATATAACACAGGGGAATCCCAGGTAACCTCTAATATAACACAGGGGAATCCCAGGAAACCTCTAATATAACACAGGGGAATCCCAGGTAACCTCTAATATATCACAGGGGAATCCCAGGTAACCTCTACTATAACACAAGGGAATCCCAGGTAACCTCTAACATAACACAGGGGAATCCCAGGAAACCTCTAATATAACACAGGGGAATCTCAGGAAACCTCTAATATAACACAGGGAAATCCCAGGTAACCTCTAATATAACGCAGGGGAATCCCATGTAACCTTTAATATAACACAGGGGAATCCCAGGTATCCTCTAATATAACGCAAGGGAATCCCAGGAAACCTCTAATATAACACAGGGGAATCCCAGGAAAACTCTAATATAACACAGGGGAATCCCAGGTAAACTCTAATATAACACAGGGGAATCCCAGGTCACCTCTAACATAACACAGGGGAATCCCATGTAACCTCTAATATAACACAGGGGAATCCCAGGAAAACTCTGATATAACACAGGGGAATCCCAGGTAACCTCTAATACAACACAGGGAAATCCCAGGTAACCTCTAATATAACACAGGGGAATCCCAGGTAACCTCTAATATAACACAGGGGAATCCCAGGAAAACTCTAATATAACACAGGGGAATCCCAGGTAACCTCTAATATAACACAGGAGAATACCAGGTAACCTCGAACATAAAACAGGGGAATCCCAGGTAACCTCTAATATAACACAGGGGAATCCCAGGTAACCTCCAATATAACACAGAGGAATCCCAGGTAACCTCTAATATAACACAAGAGAATCCCAGGTAACCTCTAATATAACACAGGGGAATCCCAGGTAATCTCTAATTTAACACAGGGGAATACCAGGTAACCTCTAATATAAAACAGGGGAATCCCAGGTAACCTCTAATATAACACAGGGGAATCCCAGGTATCCTCTACTATAACACAGGGGAATCCCAGGAAACCTCTAATATAACACAGCGGAATCCCAGGTAACCGCTAATATAACACAGGGGAATCCCAGGTAACCTCTAATATAACACAGGGGTATCACAGGAAACCTCTAATATAACATAGGGGAATCCCAGGTAACCTGTAATATAACAAAGGGGAATCCCAGGAAATCTCTAATATAACACAGGGGAACCCCAGGAAACCTCTAATATAACACAGGGGAATCCCATGAATCCTCTAATATAACACAGGGGAATCCCGGGTAACCTCTAATATAACACAGGGCAATCCCAGATAACCTCTAATATAACACAAGGGAATCCCAGGTAACCTCTAATATTACACAGGGGAATCCCATGAATCCTCTAATATAACACAGGGGAATCCCGGGTAACCTCCAATACAACACAGGGGAATCCCAGGTAACCTCTAATATAACACAGGGGTATCCCAGGTAACCTCTAATATAACACAGGAGAATCCCAGGTAACCTCCAACTGAACACAGGGAAATCCCAGGTAACCTGTAATATGACACAGGGGATTCCCAGGTAACCTTTAATATAACACAGGGGAATCCCAGGAAACCTCTAATATAACACAGGGGAATCCCAGGTAACCTCTAATATAACATAGGGGAATCCCAGGTAATCTCTAATATAACACAGGGGAATCCCAGGTAACCTCTAATATAACACAGGGGAATCCCAGGGAATCTCTAAAAAACACAGGGGAATCCCAGGTAAACTCCAATATAACACTTGGGAATACCAGGAAACCTCTAATATAACACATGGGAATCCCAGGAAACCTCTAATATAACACTGGGGAATCCCAGGTAACCTCTATTATAACGCAGTGGAATCCCAGGTAACCTCCAATATAACACAGGGGAATCCCAGGTAACCTCTAATATAACACAGGGGAATCCCAGGTAACCTCTCATATAACAGAGGGGAATCCCAGGTAACCTGTTATATAACACAGGGGAATCCCAGGTAACCTCTAATATAACACAGGGGAATCCCAGGTAACCTCTAATATAACACAGGGGAATCCCAGGTAACCTCTAATATAAAATAGGGGAATCCCAGGTAACCTCTAATATAACACAGGGGAATCCCAGGTAACCTCTAATATAACACAGGGGAATCCCAGGTAACCTCTAATATAACACAGGGGAATCCCAGGTAACCTGTAATATAACAAAGGGGAATCCTAGGAAATTTCTAATATAACACAGGGGAACCCCAGTAAACCTCTAATATAACACAGGGGATTCCCAGGTAACCTCTAATATAACACAGGGGAATCCCAGGAAACCTCTAATATAACACAGGGGAATCCCAGGTAACATCTAATATAACATAGGGGAATCCCAGGTAATCTCTAATATAACACAGGGGAATCCCAGGTAACCTCTAATATAACACAAGGGAATCCCAGGTATCCTCTAATATTACACAGGGGAATCCCATGAATCCTCTAATATAACACAGGGGTATCCCGGGTAACCTCTAATACAACACAGGGGAATCCCAGGTAACCTCTAATGTAACACAGAGGAATCCCAGGTAACCTCTAATACAACACAGGGGAATCCCAGGAAACCTCTAATATAACACAGGGGTATCCCAGGTAACCTCTAATATAACACAGGAGAATCCCAGGTAACCTCTAACTTAACACAGGGAAATCCCAGGTAACCTCTAATATAACACAGGGGATTCCCAGGTAACCTCTAATATAACAAAGGGAATCCCATGAATCCTCTAATATAACACTGGGGAATCCCGGGTAACCTCTAATATAACACAGGGGAATCCCAGATAACCTCTAATATAAAACAAGGGAATCCCAGGTATCCTCTAATATTACACAGGGGAATCCCATGAATCCTCTAATATAACACAGGGGAATCCCGGGTAACCTCTAATACAACACAGGGGAATCCCAGGTAACCTCTAATGTAACACAGAGGAATCCCAGGTAACCTCTAATACAACACAGGGGAATCCCAGGAAACCTCTAATATAACACAGGGGTATCCCAGGTAACCTCTAATATAACACAGGAGAATCCCAGGTAACCTCTAACTTAACACAGGGAAATCCCAGGTAACCTCTAATATAACACAGGGGATTCCCAGGTAACCTCTAATATAACACAGGGGAATCCCAGGAAACCTCTAATATAACACAGGGGAATCCCAGGTAACATCTAATATAACATAGGGGAATCCCAGGTAATCTCTAATATAACACAGGGGAATCCCAGGTAACCTCTAATATAACACAGGGGATTCCCAGGGAACCTCCAATATAACACAGGGGAATCCCAGGTAAACTCCAATATAACACTTGGGAATGCCAGGAAACCTCTAATATAACACATGGGAATCCCAGGAAACCTCTAATATAACACAGGGGAATCCCAGGTAACCTCTATTATAACACAGGGGAATCCCAGGTAACCTCCAATATAACACAGGGGAATCCCAGGTAACCTCGAATATAACACAGGGGAATCCCAGGTAACCTCTAATATAACACAGGGGAATCCCAGGTAACCTGTAATATAACACAGGGGAATCCCAGGTAACCTCTAATATAACACATGGGAATCCCAGGAAACCTCTAATATAACACATGGGAATCCCAGGTAACCTCTAATATAACACAGGGGAATCCCAGGTAACCTCTAATATAACACAGGGGAATCCCAGATAACCTCTAAGATAACACAGGGGAATCCCAGGAAACCTCTAATATAACATATCGGAATCCCAGGTAAACTCTAAAATAACACAGGGGAATCCCAGGTAAACTCTAATATAACACGGGGGAATCCCAGGTAACCTCTAATATAACACAGGGGAATCCCAGGTAACCTCTAATATAACACAGAGGAATCCCAGGTAACCTCTAACATAACACAGGGGAATCCCAGTTAACCTTTAATATAACACAGGGGAATCCCAGGAAACCTCTCATATAACACAGCGGAATCCCAGGTAACCTCTAATATAACACAGGGGAATCCCAGGTAACCTCTAATATAACACAGGGGAATCCCAGGAAACCTCTGATATCACACAGGGGAATCCCAGGTAACCTGTAACATAACAAAGGGGAATCCCAGGAAACCTCTAATATAACACAGGGGATCCCCAGGAAACCTCTAATATAACAAAGGGAATCCCATGAATCCTCTAACATAACACAGGGGAATCCCGGGTAACCTCTAATATAACACAGGGGAATCCCAGATAACCTCTAATATCACACAAGGGAATCCCAGGTCACCTCTAATATTACACAGGGGAATCCCATGAATCCTCTAATATAACACAGGGGAATCCCGGGTAACCTCTAATATAACACAGGGGAATCCCAGGTAACCTCTAGTATAACACAAGGGAATCCCAGGTAACCTCTAATATAACACAGGGGAATCCCAGGAAACCTCTAATATAGCACAGGGGAATCTCAGGTAACCTCTAATATAACACAGCAGAATCCCAGGTAACCTCTAATATAACGCAGGGGAATCCCATGTAACCTCTAATATAACACAGGGGAATCCCAGGTATCCTCTAATATAAGACAATGGAATTCCAGGTAACCTCTAATATAACACAGGGGATCCCAGGTAACCTCTAATATAACACAGGGGAATCCCAGGTAACCTCTAATATAAAACAGGGGAATGCCAGGTAACCTCTAATATAACACAGGGGAATCCCATGTAACCTCTAATATAACACAGGGGAATCCCAGGAAACCTCTAATATAACACAGGGGAATCCCAGGTAAACTCTAATATAACAGAGTGGAATCCCAGGGAACCTCTGATATAACACAGGGGAATCCCAGGTAAACTCCAATATAACACTTGGGAATAACAGGAAACCTCTAATATAACACATGGGAATCCCAGGAAACCTCTAATGTAACACAGGGGAATCCCAGGTAACCTCTATTATAACGCAGTGGAATCCCAGGTTACCTCCAATATAACACAGGGGAATCCCAGGTAACCTCTAATATAACACGGGGGAATCCCAGGTAACCTCTAATATAACACAGGGGAATCCCAGGTAACCTCTAATATAACACAGAGGAATCCCAGGTAACCTCTAATATAACACAGGGAATCCCAGTTAACCTCTAATATAACACAGGGGAATCCCAGGAAACCTCTAATATAACACAGCGGAATCCCAGGTAACCTCTAATATAACACCGGGGAATCCCAGGTAACCTCTAATATAACACAGGGGAATCCCAGGAAACCTCTAATATAACACAGGGGATCCCCAGGAAACCTCTAATATAACAAAGGGAATCCCATGAATCCTCTAATATAACACAGGGGAATCCCGGGTAAACTCTGATATAACACAGGGGAATCCCAGAAAACCTCTAATATAACACAAGGGAATCCCAGGTAACCTCTAATATTACACAGGGGAATCCCATGAATCCTCTAATATAACACAGGGGAATCCCGGGTAACCTCTAACATAACACAGGGGAATCCCAAGTAACCTCTAGTATAACACAAGGGAATCCCAGGTAACCTCTAATATAACACAGGGGAATCCCAGGAAACCTCTAATATAGCACAGGGGAATCTCAGGTAACCTCTAATATAACACAGGAGAATCCCAGGTAACCTCTAATATAACGCAGGGGAATCCCATGTAACCTCTAATATAACACAGGGGAATCCCAGGTATCCTCTAATATAACACAAGGGAATCACAGGTAACCTCTAATATAACACAGGGGATCCCAGGTAACCTCTAATATAACACAGGGGAATCCCAGGTAACCTCTAATATAAAACAGGGGAATGCCAGGTAATCTCTAATATAACACAGGGGAATCCCATGTAACCTCTAATATAACACCAGGGAATCCCAGGAAAACTCTAATATAACACAGGGGAATCCCAGGTAACCTGTAATATAACAAAGGGGAATCCCAGGGAACCTCTAATATAACACGGGGGAATCCCAGGAAACCTCTAATATAACACAGGGGAATCCCAGGTAACCTCTAATACAACACAGGGGAATCCCAGGAAAACTCTAATATAACACAGGAGAATCCCAGGTAACCTCGAACATAACACAGGTGAATCCCAGGTAACCTCTAATATAACACAGCGGAATCCCAGGTAACCTCTAAAATAACACAGGGGAATCCCAGGAAACCTCTAATATAACACAGGGGAATCCCAGGTAACCTGTAATATAACACAGAGGAATCCCAGGTAACCTCTAAAATAACACAAGGGAATACCAGGTAACCTCTAATATAACACAGTGGAATCCCAGGTAATCTCTAATTTAACACAGGGGAATCCCAGGTAAAATCTAATATAAAACAGGGGAATCCCAGGTAACCTCTAATATAATACAGGGGAATCCCAGGTAACCTCGACTATAACACAGGGGAATCCCAGGAAACCTCTGAGGTAACACAGCGGAATCCCAGGTAACCTCTAATATAACACAGGGGAACCCCAGGTAACCTCTCATATAACACAGGGGAATCCCAGGAAACCTCTAATATAACATAGGGGAATCCCAGGTAACCTGTAATACAACAAAGGGGAATCCCAGGAAATCTCTAATATAACACAGGGGAACCCCAGGAAACCTCTAATATAACACAGGGGAATCCCATGAATCCTCTAATATAGCACAGGGGAATCATGGGTAACCTCTAATATAACACAGGGGAATCCCAGATAACCTCTAATGTAACACAAGGGAATCCCAGGTAACCTCTAATATTACACAGGGGAATCCCATGAATCCTCTAATATAACACAGGGGAATCCCAGGTAACCTCTAATATAACACAGGGGAATCCCAGGTAACCTCTAATATAACACAGAGGAATCCCAGGTAACCTCTAACATAACACAGGGGAATCCCAGTTAACCTTTAATATAACACAGGGGAATCCCAGGAAACCTCTCATATAACACAGCGGAATCCCAGGTAACCTCTAATATAACACAGGGGAATCCCAGGTAACCTCTAATATAACACAGGGGAATCCCAGGAAACCTCTGATATCACACAGGGGAATCCCAGGTAACCTGTAACATAACAAAGGGGAATCCCAGGAAACCTCTAATATAACACAGGGGATCCCCAGGAAACCTCTAATATAACAAAGGGAATCCCATGAATCCTCTAACATAACACAGGGGAATCCCGGGGAATCTCTAATATAACACAGGGGAATCCCAGATAACCTCTAATATAACACAAGGGAATCCCAGGTAACCTCTAATATTACACAGGGGAATCCCATGAATCCTCTAATATAACACAGGGGAATCCCGGGTAACCTCTAATATAACACAGGGGAATCCCAGGTAACCTCTAGTATAACACAAGGGAATCCCAGGTAACCTCTAATATAACACAGGGGAATCCCAGGAAACCTCTAATATAGCACAGGGGAATCTCAGGTAACCTCTAATATAACACAGGAGAATCCCAGGTAACCTCTAATATAACGCAGGGGAATCCCATGTAACCTCCAATATAACACAGGGGAATCCCAGGTATCCTCTAATATAACACAATGGAATTCCAGGTAACCTCTAATATAACACAGGGGATCCCAGGTAACCTCTAATATAACACAGGGGAATCCCAGGTAACCTCTAATATAAAACAGGGGAATGCCAGGTAACCTCTAATATAACACAGGGGAATCCCATGTAACCTCTAATATAACACAGGGGAATCCCAGGAAACCTCTAATATAACACAGGGGAATCCCAGGTAAACTCTAATATAACATAGTGGAATCCCAGGTAATCTCTAATATAACACAGGGGAATCCCAGGTAACCTCTAATATAACACAGGGGAATCCCAGGGAACCTCTGATATAACACAGGGGAATCCCAGGTAAACTCCAATATCACACTTGGGAATACCAGGAAACCTCTAATATAACACATGGGAATCCCAGGAAACCTCTAATGTAACACAGGGGAATCCCAGGTAACCTCTATTATAACGCAGTGGAATCCCAGGTAACCTCCAATATAACACAGGGGAATCCCAGGTAACCTCTAATATAACACGGGGGAATCCCAGGTAACCTCTAATATAACACAGGGGAATCCCAGGTAATCTCTAATATAACACAGAGGAATCCCAGGTAACCTCTAACATAACACAGGGGAATCCCAGTTAACCTCTAATATAACACAGGGGAATCCCAGGAAACCTCTAATATAACACAGCGGAATCCCAGGTAACCTCTAATATAACACCGGGGAATCCCAGGTAACCTCTATTATAACACAGGGGAATCCCAGGAAACCTCTAATATAACACAGGGGAATCCCAGGTAACCTGTAATATAACAAAGGGGAATCCCAGGAAACCTCAAATATAACACAGGGGATCCCCAGGAAACCTCTAATATAACAAAGGGAATCCCATGAATCCTCTAATATAACACAGGGGAATCCCGGGTAAACTCTGATATAACACAGGGGAATCCCAGATAACCTCTAATATAACACAAGGGAATCCCAGGTAACCTCTAATATTACACAGGGGAATCCCATGAATCCTCTAATATAACACAGGGGAATCCCGGGTAACCTCTAACATAACACAGGGGAATCCCAAGTAACCTCCAGTATAACACAAGGGAATCCCAGGTAACCTCTAATATAACACAGGGGAATCCCAGGAAACCTCTAATATAGCACAGGGGAATCTCAGGTAACCTCTAATATAACACAGGAGAATCCCAGGTAACCTCTAATATAACGCAGGGGAATCCCATGTAACCTCTAATATAACACAGGGGAATCCCAGGTATCCTCTAATATAACACAAGGGAATCCCAGGTAACCTCAAATATAACACAGGGGATCCCAGGTAACCTCTAATATAAAACAGGGGAATGCCAGGTAACCTCTAATATAACACAGGGGAATCCCATGTAACCTCTAATATAACACCGGGGAATCCCAGGAAAACTCTAATATAACACAGGGGAATCCCAGGTAACCTGTAATATAACAAAGGGGAATCCCAGGGAACCTCTAATATAACACGGGGGAATCCCAGGAAACCTCTAATATAACACAGGGGAATCCCAGGTAACCTCTAATACAACACAGGGGAATCCCAGGAAAACTCTAATATAACACAGGAGAATCCAAGGTAACCTCGAACATAACACAGGTGAATCCCAGGTAACCTCTAATATAACACAGCGGAATCCCAGGTAACCTCTAAAATAACACAGGGGAATCCCAGGAAACCTCTAATATAACACAGGGGAATCCCAGGTAACCTGTAATATAACACAGAGGAATACCAGGTAACCTCTAAAATAACACAAGGGAATACCAGGTAACCTCTAATATAACACAGTGGAATCCCAGGTAATCTCTAATTTAATACAGGGGAATCCCAGGTAACATCTAATATAAAACAGGGGAATCCCAGGTAACCTCTAATATAACACAGGGGAATCCCAGGTAACCTCGACTATAACACAGGGGAATCCCAGGAAACCTCTGAGGTAACACAGCGGAATCCCAGGTAACCTCTAATATAACACAGGGGAACCCCAGGTAACCTCTCATATAACACAGGGGAATCCCAGGAAACCTCTAATATAACATAGGGGAATCCCAGGTAACCTGTAATACAACAAAGGGGAATCCCAGGAAATCTCTAATATAACACAGGGGAACCCCAGGAAACCTCTAATATAACACAGGGGAATCCCATGAATCCTCTAATATAGCACAGGGGAATCATGGGTAACCTCTAATATAACACAGGGGAATCCCAGATAACCTCTAATGTAACACAAGGGAATCCCAGGTAACCTCTAATATTACACAGGGGAATCCCATGAATCCTCTAATATAACACAGGGGAATCCTGGGTAACCTCTAATATAACACAGGGGAATCCCAGGTGACCTCTAATATAACACAAGGGAATCCCAGGTAACCTCTAATATAACACAGGGGAATCCGAGGAAACCTCTAATATAACACAGGGGAATCTCAGGTAACCTCTAATATAACACAGGGGAATCCCAGGTAACCTCTAACATAACGCAGGGGAATCCCATGTAACCTCTAATATAACACAGGGGAATCCCAGGTATCCTCTAATATAACACAAGGGAATCCCCTGTAACCTCTAATATAACACAGGGGAATCCCAGGTAACCTCTAATATAACACAGGGGAATCCCAGGAAACCTCTAATATAACACAGGGGAATGCCAGGTAACCTCTAATATAACACAGGGGAATCCCATGTAACCTCTAATATAACACAGGGGAATCTCAGGTAACCTTTAATATAACACAGGGGAATCCCATGTACCCTCTAATATAACACAGGGGAATCCCAGGAAAACTCTAATATAACACAGGGGAATCCCAGGTAACCTCTAATATAACACAGGGGAATCCCAGGAAACCTCAAGTATAACACAGGGGAATCCCAGGTAACCTCTAATATAACACAGGGGAATCCCAGCTAACCACTAATATAACACAGGGGAATCCCAGCTAACCTCTAATATAACACAGGGGAATCCCAGGTAACCTCTAATATAACACAGGAGAATCCCAGGTAACCTCTAATATAACACAGGGGAATCCCAGGAAACCTCTAATATAACACAGGGGAATCCCAGGTAACCTCTAACATAACACATGGGACTCCCAGGGTAACTCTAATATAACACAGGGGAATCCCAGGTAACCTCTAATATAACACAGGGGAATCCCAGGTAACCTCTAATATAGCACAGGGGAATCCCAGGTAACCTCTAATATAACACAGGGGAATCCCAGGTAAACTCTAATATAACACAAGGGAATCCCAGGTAACCTCTAATATAACACAGGGGAATCCCAGGGAACCTCTTATATAACACAAGGGAATTCCAGGTAACCTCTAATTTAACACATGGGAATCCCAGGTAACATCTAATATAACACAGGGGAATCCCAGGCAACCTCTAATTTTACACAGGGGATCCCAGAAAAGCTCTAATATAACACAGGGAAATCCCAGGTAACCTCTAATATAACACAGCGGAATCCCAGGTAACCTCTAATATAACACAGGGGATCCCAGGAAACTTCTAATATAACAGAGGGGAATCCCAGGTAACCTCTAATATAACACAGGGGAATCCCAGGTAACCTCTAATATAAAACAGGGGAATCCCAGGTAACCTCTAATATAACACAGGGGAATCCCAGATAACCTCTAATACAAAACAGGGGAATCCCAGATAACCTCTAATATAACACAGGGGTATCCCAGGTAACCTCTAATATAACACAGGGGAATCCCAGGTAACCTCTAATATAACACAGGGGAATCCCAGGAAACCTCTAATAAAGAACATGGTAATCCCAGGTAACCTCTAATATAACACAGGGGTATCCCAGGTGACCTCTAATATAACACAGGGGAATCCCAGGTAACCTCTAATATAACAAAGGGGAATCCCAGGTAACCTCTAATATAACGCAGGGGAATCCCATGTAACCTCTAATATAACACAGGGGAATCCCAGGTATCCTCTAATATAACACAAGGGAATCCCAGGTAACCTCTAATATAACACAGGGGATCCCAGGTAACCTCTAATATAACACAGGGGAATCCCAGGTAACCTCTAATATAAAACAGGGGAATGCCAGGTAACCTCTAATATAACACAGGGGAATCCCATGTAACCTCTAATATAACACCGGGGAATCCCAGGAAAACTCTAATATAACACAGGGGAATCCCAGGTAACCTGTAACATAACAAAGGGGAATCCCAGGGAACCTCTAATATAACACAGGGGAATCCCAGGAAACCTCTAATACAACACAGGGGAATCCCAGGAAAAGTCTAATATAACACAGGAGAATCCCAGGTAACCTCGAACATAACACAGGTGAATCCCAGGTAACCTCTAATATAACACAGGGGAATCCCAGGTAACCTGTAATATAACACAGAGGAATCCCAGGTAACCTCTAAAATAACACAAGGGAATACCAGGTAACCTCTAATATAACACAGTGGAATCCCAGGTAATCTCTAATTTAACACAGGGGAATCCCAGGTAACATCTAATATAAAACAGGGGAATCCCAGGTAACCTCTAATATAACACAGGGGAATCCCAGGTAACCTCGACTATAACACAGGGGAATCCCAGGAAACCTCTGAGGTAACACAGCGGAATCCCAGGTAACCTCTAATATAACACAGGGGAACCCCAGGTAACCTCTCATATAACACAGGGGAAGCCCAGGAAACCTCTAATATAACATAGGGGAATCCCAGGTAACCTGTAATACAACAAAGGGGAATCCCAGGAAATCTCTATTATAACACAGCGGAACCCCAGGAAACCTCTAATATAACACAGGGGAATCCCATGAATCCTCTAATATAGCACAGGGGAATCATGGGTAACCTCTAATATAACACAGGGGAATCCCAGATAACCTCTAATGTAACACAAGGGAATCCCAGGTAACCTCTAATATTACACAGGGGAATCCCATGAATCCTCTAATATAACACAGGGGAATCCTGGGTAACCTCTAATATAACACAGGGGAATCCCAGGTGACCTCTAATATAACACAAGGGAATCCCAGGTAACCTCTAATATAACACAGGGGAATCCGAGGAAACCTCTAATATAACACAGGGGAATCTCAGGTAACCTCTAATATAACACAGGGGAATCCCAGGTAACCTCTAACATAACGCAGGGGAATCCCATGTAACCTCTAATATAACACAGGGGAATCCCAGGTATCCTCTAATATAACACAGGGGAATCCCCTGTAACCTCTAATATAACACAGGGGAATCCCAGGTAACCTCTAATATAACACAGGGGAATCCCAGGAAACCTCTAATATAACACAGGGTAATGCCAGGTAACCTCTAATATAACACAGGGGAATCCCATGTAACCTGTAATATAACACAGGGGAATCTCAGGTAACCTTTAATATAACACAGGGGAATCCCATGTACCCTCTAATATAACACAGGGGAATCCCAGGAAAACTCTAATATAGCACAGGGGAATCCCAGGTAACCTCTAATATAACACAGGGGAATCCCAGGAAACCTCAAGTATAACACAGGGGAATCCCAGGTAACCTCTAATATAACACAGGGGAATCCCAGCTAACCACTAATATAACACAGGGGAATCCCAGCTAACCTCTATTATAACACAGGGGAATCCCAGGTAACCTCTAATATAACACAGGAGAATCCCAGGTAACCTCTAATATAACACAGGGGAATCCCAGGAAACCTCTAATATAACACAGGGGAATCCCAGGTAACCTCTAACATAACACATGGGACTCCCAGGGTAACTCTAATATAACACAGGGGAATCCCAGGTAACCTCTAATATAACACAGGGGAATCCCAGGTAACCTCTAATATAGCACAGTGGAATCCCAGGTAACCTCTAATATAACACAGGGGAATCCCAGGTAAACTCTAATATAACACAAGGGAATCCCAGGTAACCTCTAATATAACACAGGGGAATCCCAGGGAACCTCTGAAATAACACAAGGGAATTCCAGGTAACCTCTAATTTAACACATGGGAATCCCAGGTAACATCAAATATAACACAGGGGAATCCCAGGTAACCTCTAATATAACACAGGGGATCCCAGAAAAGCTCTAATATAACACAGGGAAATCCCAGGTAACCTCTAATATAACACAGCGGAATCCCAGGTAACCTCTAATATAACACAGGGGATTCCAGGAAACTTCTAGTATAACAGAGGGGAATCCCAGGTAACCTCTAATATAACACAGGGGAATCCCAGGTAACCTCTAATACAACACAGGCGAATCCCAGGTAACCTCTAATATAACACAGGGGAATCCCAGGTAAACTCTAATACAACACATGGGAATCGCAGGAAACCTCTAATATAAAACAGGGGAATCCCAGGTAACCTCTAATATAACACAGGGGAATCCCAGGTAACCTCTAATACAAAACAGGGGAATCCCAGATAACCTCTAATATAACACAGGGGAATCCCAGGTAACCTCTAATATAACACAGGGGAATCCCAGGTAACCTCTAATATAACACAGGGGAATCCCAGGTAAACTCTAATATAACACAGGGGAATCCCAGGAATCCTCTAATAAAGAACATGGTAATCCCAGGTAACCTCTAATATAACACAGGGGAATCCCAGGTGACCTCTAATATAACACAGGGGAATCCCAGGTAACCTCTAATATAACAAAGGGGAATCCCAGGTAACCTCTAATATAACACAGTGGAATCACAGGTAACCTCTAAGATAACACAAGGGAATCCCAGGTAACCTCTAATATAACACAGGGGAATCCCAGGTAACCTCTAATATAACACAGGGGAATCCCAGGTAACCACTAATTTAACACAGGGGAATCCCAGGTAACCTCTAATATAAAACAGGGGAACCCCAAGTAACCTCTAATATAACACAGGGCAATCCCAGGTAACCTCTAATATAACACAGGGGAATCCCAGGAAACCTCTAATATAACACAGGGGAATCCCAGGTAACCTCTGATATAACACAGGGGAATCCCAGGTAACCTCGAATATAACACAGGGGAATCCCAGGAAACCTCGAATATAACACAGGGGAATCCCAGGTAACCTGTCATATAACAAAGGGGAATTCCAGGAAACCTCTAATATAACACAGGGGAATCCCAGGAAACCTCTAATATAACACAGGGGAATCCCATGAATCCTCTAATATAACACAAGGGAATCCCAGGTAACCTCTAATATCACGCAGGGGAATCCCAGGTAACCTCTAATATAACACAGGGCAATCCCAGGTAACCTCTAATATAACACAGGAGAATCCCAGGTAACCTCTAATATAACACAGGGGAATCGCAGGTAACCTCTAATATAACACAAGGGAATCCCAGGTAACCTCTAATATAACACAGGGGAATCCCAGGGAACCTCTGATATAACACAAGGGAATCCCAGGTAACCTCTAATTTAACACATGGGAATCCCAGGTAACATCTAATATAACACAGGGGAATCCCAGGTAACCTCTAATATAACACAGGGGATCCCAGGAAACTTCTTATATAACACAGGGGAATCCCAGGTAACCTCTAATATAACACAGGGGAATCCCAGGTAACCTCTAATACAACACAGGCGAATCCCAGGTAACCTCTAATATAACACAGCGGAATCCCAGGTAACCTCTAATACAACACATGGGAATCCCAGGAAACTTCTAATATAAAACAGGGGAATCCCAGTTAACCTCTAATATAACACAGGGGAATCCCAGGTAACCTCTAATGCAACACAGGGGAATCCCAGGTAACCTCTAATATAACACAGGGGAATCCCAGGTAACCTCTAATATAACACAGGGGAATCCCAGGTAACCTCTAATATAACACAGGGGAATCCCAGGAAACCTCTAATATCACACAGGGGAATCCCAGGTAACCTCTAATATAACACAGGGGCATCCCAGGTAAACTCTGATATTACACAGGGGAATCCCAGGTAAACTCGATTATAACACAGGGGAATCCCAGGGAACCTCTAATATAACACAGGGAATCCCAGGTAACCTCTAATATAACACAAGGGAATACCAGGAACCCTCTAATATAACACAGGGGAATCCCAGGAAACCTCTAATATAACACAGAGGAATCCCAGGTAAACTCTATTATAACACAGGGGAATCCCAGGTAACCTCCAATATAACACAGGGGAATCCCAGGTAACCGCTAATATAACACATGGGAATCCCAGGTAAACTCAAATATAACACAGGAGAATCCCAGGTAACCACTAATATAACACAGGGGAATCCCAGGTAAACTGTAATATAACACAGGGGAATCCCAGGTAACCTCTAATATAACACAGGGGAATCCCAGGTAACCTCTAATATAACACAGGGGAATCCTAGGTAACCTCTAATATAACACAGGGGAATCCCAGGTAACCTCTAATATAACACAGGGGAATCCCAGGTAACCTCTAATATAAAACAGGGGAATCCCAGGTGACCTCTAATATAATACAGGGGAATCCCAGGTAACCTCTAATATAACAAAGGGGAATCCCAGGTAACCTCTAATATAACACAGTGGAATCACAGGTAACCTCTAATATAACACAAGGGAATCCCAGGTAACCTCTAATATAACACAGGGGAATCCCAGTTAACCTCTAATGTCACACAGGAGAATCCCAGGTAACCTCTAATTTAACACAGGGGAATCCCAGGTAACCTCTAATATAAAACAGGGGAATCCCAGGTAACCTCTAATATAACACAGGGGGATCCCAAGTAACCTCTAATATAACACAGGGGAATCCCAGGAAACCTCTAATATAACACAGGGGAATCCCAGGTAACCTGTAATATAACAAAGGGGAATCCCAGGAAACCTCTAATATAACACAGGGGAATCACAGGAAACCTCCAATATAACACAGGGGAATCCCATGAATCCTCTAATATAACACAAGGGAATCCCAGGTAACCTCTAATATAACACAGGGGAATCCCAGGTAACCTCTAATATAACACAGGGGAATCCCAGGTAAAAACTAATATAACACAGGGGAATCACAGGTAACCTCTAATATAACACAAGGGAATCCCAGGTAACCTCTAATATAACACAGGGGAATCCCAGGGAACCTCTTAAAAAACACAAGGGAATCCCAGGTAACCTCTAATTTAACACATGGGAATCCCAGGTAACATCTAACATAACACAGGGGAATCCCAGATAACCTCTAATATAACACAGGGGATCCCAGGAAACCTCTAATATAACACAGGGGAATCCCAGGTAACCTCCAATATAACACAGGGGAATCCCAGGTAACCTCTAATATAACACAGGGGATCCCAGGAAACTTCTAATATAAAACAGGGGAATCCCAGGTAACCTCTAATATAACACAGGGGAATCCCAGGTAACCTCTAATACAAAACATGGGAATCCCAGGAAACATCTAATATAAAACAGGGGAATCCCAGGTAACCTCTAATATAACACAGGGGAATCCCAGGTAACCTCTAATACAACACAGGGGAATCCCAGGTAACCTCTAATATAACACAGGGGAATCCCAGGTAACCTCTAATATAACACAGGGGAATCCCAGGTAACCTCTAATATAACACAGGGGAATCCCAGGAAACCTCTAATATAACACAGGGGAATCCCAGGTAACCTCTAATATAACACAGGGGCATCCCAGGTAATCTCTAATATAACACAGGGGAACCCCAGGTAAACTCTAATATAACACAGGGGAATCCCAGGGAACCTCTAATATAACAGGGAATCCAAGGTAACCTCTAATATAACACAAGGGAATAACAGGAAAGCTCTAATATAACACAGGGGAATCCCAGGAAACCTCTAATATAACACAGGGGAATCCCAGGTAAACTCTATTATAACACAGGGGAATCCCAGGTAACCTCCAATATTACACAGGGGAATCCCAGGTAACCTCTAATATAACACAGGGGAATCCCAGGTAACCGCTAATATAACACTTGGGAATCCCAGGTAAACTCTAATATAACACAGGAGAATCCCAGGTAACCACTAATATAACACAGGGGAATCCCAGGAAACCACTAATATAAAACATGGTAATCCCAGGTAACCTCTAATATAACACAGGGGAATCCCAGGTGACCTCTAATATAACACAGGGGAATCCCAGGTATCCTCAAATATAACAAAGCGGAATCCCAGGTAAACTCTAATATAACACAGTGGAATCACAGGTAACCTCTAATATAACACAAGGGAATCCCAGGTAACCTCTAATATAACACAGGGGAATCCCAGGTAACCTCTAATTTAACACAGGGGAATCCCAGGTAACCTCTAATATAACACAGGGGAATCCCAGGTAACCTCTAATATAACACAGGGGAATCCCAAGTAACCTCTAATATAACACAGGGGAATCCCAGGAAACCTCTAATATAACACAGGGGAATCCCAGGTAACCTCTAATATTACACAGGGGAATCCCAGGTAACCTCTAATATAACACAGGGGAATCCCAGGAAACCTCTAATATAACACAGGGGAATCCCAGGTAACCTGTAATATAACAAAGGGGAATCCCAGGAAACCTCTAATATAACACAGAGGAATCCCAGGAAACCTCTAATATAACACAGGGGAATCCCATGAATCCTCTAATATAACACATGGGAATCCCAGGTAACCTCTAATATAACACAGGGGAATCCCAGGTAACTTCTAATATAACACAGGGGAATCCCAGGTAAAAACTAATATATCACATTGGAATCCCAGGTAATCTCTAATACAACACAGGGGAATCCCAGGTAACCTCTAATATAACACTGGAGAATCCCAGGTAACCTCTAATATAACACAGGGGTATCCCAGGTAACCTCTAATATAACACAGGGGAATCGCAGGTAACCTCTAATATAAAGCAGGGGAATCCCAGGTAACCTCTAATATAACACAGGGAAATCCCAGATAACCTCTAATATAACACAGGGGAATCTCAGGTAAACTCTAATATAACACAGGGGAATCCCATGTAACCTCTAATATAACACAGGGGAATCCCAGGTAAACTCTAATATAACACAGGGGAATCCCAGGTAACCTCTAATATAACACAGGGGAATCCCAGGAAACCTCTAATATGACACAGGGGAATCCCAGGTAACCTCTAATATAACACAGGGGAATCCCAGGAAACCTCTAATATAACAAAGGGGAATCCGAGGTAATCTCTAATACAACACAGGGGAATCCCAGGTCACCTCTAATATAACACAGGGGAATCCCAGGTAACCTCTAATATAACACAGGGGAATCCCGGTAACCTCTAATATAACACAGGGGAATCCCAGGTAACCTCTAATATAACACAGGGGAATCCCAGGTAACCTCTAATACAAAACAGGGGAATCCCAGGTCACATCAAATACAACACAGGGGAATCCCAGGTAACCTCTAATATAACACATGGGACTCACAGGTATCCTCCAATATAACACAGGGGAATCCCAGGTAACCTCTAATATAACACAGGAGAATCCCAGGAAACCTCTAATATAACACAGGGGAATCCCAGGTAACCTCTAATATAACACAGGGGAATCCCAGGAAACCTCTAATATAACACAGGGGAATCCCAGGTAACCTCTAATATAACACAGGGGAATCCCAGCTCACCTCTAATATAACACAGGGGAATCCCAGGTAACCTCTAATATAACACAGGGGAATCCCAGGTAACCTCTAATATAACACAGGGGAATCCCAGGTAACCTCTAATATAACACAGGGGAATCCCAGGTTACCTCTAATATAACACAGGGGAATCCCAGGTAACCTCTAATATAACACAAGGGAATCCCAGGTAACCTCTAATATAACACAGGGGAATCCCAGGTAACCTCTAATACAACACATGGGAATCCCAGGAAACCTCTAATATAAAACAGGGGAATCCCAGGTAACCTCTAATATAACACAGGGGAATCCCAGGTAACCTCTAATACAACACAGGGGAATCCCAGGTAACCTCTAATATAACACAGGGGAATTCCAGGTAACCTCTAATATAACACAGGGGAATCCCAAGTAACCTCTAATATAACACAGGGGAATCCCAGGAAACCTCTAATATAACACAGGGGAATCCCAGGTAAACTCTATTTTAACACAGGGGAATCCCAGGTAACCTCCAATATAACACAGGGGAATCCCAGGTAACCTCTAATATAACACAGGGGAATCCCAGGTAACCGCTAATATAACACTTGGGAATCCCAGGTAAACTCTAATATAACACAGGAGAATCCCAGGTAACCACTAATATAACACAGGGGAATCCCAGGTAACCTGTAATATAACACAGGGGAATCCCTGGGAAACTCTAATATAACACATGGGAATCCCAGGTAACCTCCAATACAACACAGGGGAATCCCAGGTCACCTCTAATATAACACAGGGGAATCCCAGGAAACCTCTAATTTAACACAGGGGAATCCCAGGTAACCTCTAATATAAAACAGGGGAATCCCAGGTAACCTCTAATATAACACAGGGGCATCCCAGGTAACCTCTAATATTACACAGGGGAATCCCAGGTAACCTCTAATATAACACAGGGGAATCCCAGGTAAACTCTATTATAACACAGGGGAATCCCAGGTAACCTCCAATATAACACAGGGGAATCCCAGGTAACCTCTAATATAACACAGGGGAATCCCAGGTAACCGCTAATATAACACTTGGGACTCCCAGGAAAACTCTAATATAACACAGGAGAATCCCAGGTAACCACTAATATAACACAGGGGAATCCCAGGTAACCTGTAATATAACACAGGGGAATCCCAGGTAAACTCTAATATAACACATGGGAATCCCAGGTAACCTCTCATATAACACAGGGGAATCCCAGGTAACCTCTAATGTAACACAGTGGAATCCCAGGTAACCTCTAATTTAACACAGGGGAATCCCAGGTAACCTCTAATATAAAACAGGGGAATCCCAGGAAACCTCTAATATAACACAGGGGAATCCCAGGTAACCTCTAATATTACACAGGGGAATCCCAGGTAACCGCTAATATAACACTTGGGAATCCCAGGTAAACTCTAATATAACACAGGAGAATCCCAGGTAACCACTAATATAACACAGGGGAATCCCAGGTAACCTCTAATATAACACAGAGGAATCCCAGGAAACCTCTAATATAAAACATGGTAATCCCAGGTAACCTCTAATATAATACAGGGGAATCCCAGGTGACCTCTAATATAACACAGGGGAATCCCAGGTAACCTCTAATATAACAAAGGGGAATCCCAGGTAACCTCTAATATAACACAGTGGAATCACAGGTAACCTCTAATATAACACAAGGGAATGCCAGGTAACCTCTAATACAACACAGGGGAATCCCAGGTAAACTCTAATGTAACACAGGGGAATCCCAGGTAACCTCTAATTTAACACAGGGGAATCCCAGGTAACCTCTAATATAAAACAGGGGAATCCCAGGAAACCTCTAATATAACACAGGGGAATCCCAGGTAACCTCCAATATTGCACAGGGGAATCCCAGGTAACCTCTAATATAACACAGGGGAATCCCAGGAAACCTCTAATATAACACAGGGGAATCCCAGGTAACCTGTAATATAACAAAGGGGAATCCCAGGAAACCTCTAATATAACACAGGGGAATCCCAGGAAACCTCTAATACAACACAGGGGAATCCCATGAATCCTCTAATATAACACAAGGGAATCCCAGGTAACCTCTAATATAACACAGGGGAATCCCAGGTAACCTCTAATATAACACAGGGGAATCCCTGGTAAAAACAAATATATCACATTTGAATCCCAGGTAATCTCTAATATAACACAGGGGAATCCCAGGTAACCTCTAATATAACACAGGAGAATCCCAGGTAACCTCCAATATAACACAGGGGAATCCCAGGTAACCTCTAATATAACACAGGGGAATCGCAGGTAACCACTAATATAAAGCAGGGGAATCCCAGGTAACCTCTAATATAACACAGGGGAATCCCAGGTATCCTCTAATATAACACAAGCGAATAACAAGTAACCTCTAATATAACACAGGAGAATCCCAGGTAACCACTAATATAACACAGGGGAATCCCAGGTAACCTGTAATATAACACAGGGGAATCCCAGGTAAACTCTAATATAACACATGGGAATCCCAGGTAACCTCTAATATAACACAGGGGAATCCCAGGTAACCTCTAATATAACACAGGGGAATCCCAGGTAACCTCTAATATAACACAGGGGAATCCCAGGAAACCTCTAATATAAAACATGATAATCCCAGGTAACCTCTAATATAACACAGTGGAATCACAGGTAACCTCTAATATAACACAAGGGAATCCCAGGTAACCTCTAATATAACACAGGGGAATCCCAGGTAACCTCTAATGTAACACAGTGGAATCCCAGGTAACCTCTAATTTAACACAGGGGAATCCCAGGTAACCTCTAATATAAAACAGGGGAATCCCAGGAAACCTCTAATATAACACAGGGGAATCCCAGGTAACCTCTAATATTACACAGGGGAATCCCAGGTAACCGCTAATATAACACTTGGGAATCCCAGGTAAACTCTAATATAACACAGGAGAATCCCAGGTAACTACTAATATAACACAGGGGAATCCCAGGTAACCTCTAATATAACACAGAGGAATCCCAGGAAACCTCTAATATAAAACATGGTAATCCCAGGTAACCTCTAATATAATACAGGGGAATCCCAGGTGACCTCTAATATAACACAGGGGAATCCCAGGTAACCTCTAATATAACAAAGGGGAATCCCAGGTAACCTCTAATATAACACAGTGGAATCACAGGTAACCTCTAATATAACACAAGGGAATGCCAGGTAACCTCTAATACAACACAGGGGAATCCCAGGTAACCTCTAATGTAACACAGGGGAATCCCAGGTAACCTCTCATTTAACACAGGGGAATCCCAGGTAACCTCTAATATAAAACAGGGGAATCCCAGGAAACCTCTCATATAACACAGGGGAATCCCAGGTAACCTCTAATATAACACAGGGGAATCCCAGGTAACCTCTAATATAACACAGGGGAATCCCAGGTAACCTCTAATACATAGAAACATAGAAACATAGAGATAGGAACAGGAGTAGGCCATTCGGCCCTTCGAGCCTGCTCCGCCATTCAATGAGATCATGGCTGATCTTCGTCTGAGATCATAGCTGATCTTACCAGTTCAGTACCCCGTCCCCGCCTTTTCTCCGTAACCCTTAATCCCCTTAGCCTTCAGAAATATATCCAATTCTCTCTTGAAAATATTTATTGAATTAGCCTTCACAGCCCTCTGTGGCAGGGAATTCCACAGGCTCACCACTCTTTGAGTGAAGAAATTCTTCCTCATCTCTGTTTTAAATGATTTGCCCGCTATTTTTAGACTGTGGCCCCTGGTTCTGTGCTCCCCGGCCATTGGAAACATTCTCTCTGAATTCAGCCTGTCCAGGCCTGCCATAATTTTATATGTTTCGATGAGATCCCCTCTCAATCTTCTAAACTCCAGTGAGTACAAGCCCAAACTATTTAATCTCACTTCGTAGGTCATTCCCGCCATTCCAGGTATCAGCCTGGTGAATCGCCGTTGCACTCTTTCCATGGCAAGAACATCCTTCCGCAGATGGGGCGACCATACAAAACAGGGGAATCCCAGGTCACATCAAATACAACACAGGCGAATCCCAGGTAACCTCTAATATAACACATGGGACTCCCAGGTAACCTCCAATATAACACAGGGGAATCCCAGGTAACCTCTAATATAACACAGGAGAATCCCAGGAAACCTCTAATATAACACAGGGGAATCCCAGGTAACCTCTAATATAACACAGGGGAATCCCAGGAAACCTGGCATAGTGGTTAGCACTGTTGCCTCACAGCGCCAGGGACCCGGGTTCGAATCCGGCCTCGGGTGATTGTCTGTGTGGAGTTTGCACATTCTCCCCGTGTTTGCGTGGGTTTCCTCCGGGTGCTCCGGTTTCCTCCCACAGTCCAAAGATGTGCAGGTTAGGTTGATTGGCTATGATAAATTGACCCTTAGTGTTAGGGGGATTAAATACGTGGGGTTACAGGGATAGGGTGGGATATGTGTTGGTGTCGGGGTTACGGGGATCGGGTGGGATATGTGTCGGTGCAGGCTCGATGGGCCGAAATGGCCTCTATCTGCACTGTGGGCTTTCTGTGATTTCTGTGATAACACAGGGGAATCCCAGGTAACCTCTAATATAACACAGGGGAATCCCAGCTAACCTCTAATATAACACAGGGGAATCCAAGGTAACCTCTAATATAACACAAGGGAATCCCAGGTAACCTCTAATATAACACAGGGGAATCCCAGGTAAGCTCTAATATAACACAGGGGAATCCCAGGTAACCTCTAATATAACACAGGGGAATCCCAGGTAACCTCTAATATAACACAAGGGAATCCCAGGTAACCTCTAATATAACACAGGGGAATCCCAGGTAACCTCCAATATAACATAGGGCAATCCCAGGTAACCTCTAATATAACACAGGGGAATCCCAGGTAACCTGTAATATAACACAGGGGAATACCAGGTAACCTCTAATATACACAGGGGAATCCCAGGTAACCTCTACTATAACACAGGGGAATCCCAGGTAACCTCTAATATAACACAAGGGAATCCCAGGAAACCTCTAATATAACACAGGGGAATCCCAGGTAACCTCTAATACAACACATGGGAATCCCAGGAAACCTCTAATATAACACAAGGGAATCCCAGGTAACCTCTAATATAACACAGGGGAATCCCAGGTAACCTCTAATACAACACATGGGAATCCCAGGAAACCTCTAATATAAAACAGGGGATCCCAGGTAACCTGTAATATAACACAGGGGAATCCCAGGTAACCACGAATACAACACAGGGGAATCCCAGGTAACCTCTAATAAAGCACAGGGGAATCCCAGGTAACCTCTAATATAACACAGGGGAATCCCAGGTAACCTCTAATATAACACAGGGGAATCCCAGGAAACCTCTAATATAACACAGGGGAATCCCAGGTAAACTCTATTATAACACAGGGGAATCCCAGGTAACCACTAATATAACACAGGGGAATCCCAGGTAACCTGTAATATAACACAGGGGAATCCCAGGTAAACTCTAATATAACACATGGGAATCCCAGGTAAACCCTAATATAACACAGGGGAATCCCAGGTAACCTCTAATATAACACAGGGGAATCCCAGGAAACCTCTAATATAAAACATGGTAATCCCAGGTAACCTCTAATATAACACAGGGGAATCCCAGGTGACCTCTAATATAACAAAGGGGATCCCAGGTAACCTCTAATATAACAAAGGGGAATCCCAGGTAACCTCAAATATAACACAGTGGAATCACAGGTAACCTATAATATAATACAAGGGAATCCCAGGTAACCTCTAATATAACACAGGGGAATCCCAGGTAACCTCTAATGTAACACAGGGGAATCCCAGGTAACCTCTAATTTAACACAGGGGAATCCCAGGTAACCTCTAATATAAAACAGGGGAATCCCAGGAAACCTCTAATATAACACAGGGGAATCCCAGGTAACCTCTAATATTACACAGGGGAATCCCAGGTAACCTCTAATATAACACAGGGGAATCCCAGGAAACCTCCAATATAACACAGGGGAATCCCAGGTAACCTGTAATATAACAAAGGGGAATCCCAGGAAACCTCTAATATAACACAGGGGAATCCCAGGAAACCTCTAATATAACACAGGGGAATCCCATGAATCCTCTAATATAACACAAGGGAATCCCAGGTAACCTCTAATTTAACACAGGGGAATCCCAGGTAACCTCTAATATAACACAGGGGAATCCCTGGTAAAAACTAATATATCACATTGGAATCCCAGGTAATCTCTTATATAACACAGGGGAATCCCAGGTAACCTCTAATATAACACAGGAGAATCCCAGGTAACCTCTAATATAACACAGGAGAATCCCAGGTAACCTCTAATATAACACAGGGGAATCGCAGGTAACCTCTAATATAACACAGGGGAATCCCAGGTAACCTCTAATATAACACAGGGGAATCCCAGGTAACCTCTAGTATAACACAGGGGAATCCCAGATAACCTCTAATATAACACAGGGGAATATCAGGTAACCTCTAATATAACACAGGGGAATCCCATGTAACCTCTAATATAACACAGGGGAATCCCAGGTAACCTCTAATATAACACAGGGGAATCCCAGGTAACCTCTAATATAACACAGGGGAATCCCAGGAAACCTCTAATATAACACAGGGGAATCCCAGGTAACCTCTAATATAACACAGGGGAATCCCAGGAAACCTCTAATATAACACAGGGGAATCCCAGGTAATCTCTAATATAACACAGGGGAATACCAGGTAACCTCTAATATAACACAGGGGAATCCCAGGTAACCTCTAATATAACACAGGGGAATCCCGGGTAACCTCTAATATAACACAGGGGAATCCCAGGTAACCTCTAATACAAAACAGGGGAATCCCAGGTCACATCAAATACAACACAGGGGAATCCCAGGTCACCTCTAATATAACACATGGGACTCCCAGGTAACCTCCAATATAACACAGGGGAATCCCAGGTAACCTCTAATATAACACAGGAGAATCCCAGGAAACCTCTAATATAACACAGGGGAATCCCAGGTAACCTCTAATATAACACAGGGGAATCCCAGGAAACCTCTAATATAACACAGGGGAATCCCAGGTAACCTCTAATATAACACAGGGGAATCCCAGCTAACCTCTAATATAACACAGGGGAATCCCAGGTAACCTCTAATATAACACAAGGGAATCCCAGGTAACCTCTAATATAACACCGGGGAATCCCAGGTAACCTCTAATATAACACAGGGGAATCCCAGGTAACCTCTAATATAACACAGGGGAATCCCAGGTAACCTCTAATATAACACAAGGGAATCCCAGGTAACCTCTAATATAACACAGGGGAACCACAGGTAACCTCCAATATAACATAGGGCAATCCCAGGTAACCTCTAATATAACACAGGAGAATCCCAGGTAACCTCTAATATAACACAGGGGAATCCCAGGTAACCTCTAATATAACACAGGGGAATCGCAGGTAACCTCTAATATAACACAGGGGAATCCCAGGTAACCTCTAATATAACACAGGGGAATCCCAGGTAACCTCTAGTATAACACAGGGGAATCCCAGATAACCTCTAATATAACACAGGGGAATCTCAGGTAACCTCTAATATAACACAGGGGAATCCCATGTAACCTCTAATATAACACAGGGGAATCCCAGGTAACCTCTAATATAACACAGGGAATCCCAGGTAACCTCTAATATAACACAGGGGAATCCCAGGAAACCTCTAATATAACACAGGGGAATCCCAGGTAACCTCTAATATAACACAGGGGAATCCCAGGAAACCTCTATTATAACACAGGGGAATCCCAGGTAATCTCTAATATAACACAGGGGAATACCAGGTAACCTCTAATATAACACAGGGGAATCCCAGGTAACCTCTAATATAACACAAGGGAATCCCAGGTAACCTCTAATATAACACAGGGGAACCACAGGTAACCTCCAATATAACATAGGGCAATCCCAGGTAACCTCTAATATAACACAGGAGAATCCCAGGTAACCTCTAATATAACACAGGGGAATCCCAGGTAACCTCTAATATAACACAGGGGAATCGCAGGTAACCTCTAATATAACACAGGGGAATCCCAGGTAACCTCTAATATAACACAGGGGAATCCCAGGTAACCTCTAGTATAACACAGGGGAATCCCAGATAACCTCTAATATAACACAGGGGAATCTCAGGTAACCACTAATATAACACAGGGGAATCCCATGTAACCTCTAATATAACACAGGGGAATCCCAGGTAACCTCTAATATAACACAGGGAATCCCAGGTAACCTCTAATATAACACAGGGGAATCCCAGGAAACCTCTAATATAACACAGGGGAATCCCAGGTAACCTCTAATATAACACAGGGGAATCCCAGGAAACCTCTAATATAACACAGGGGAATCCCAGGTAATCTCTAATATAACACAGGGGAATACCAGGTAACCTCTAACATAACACAGGGGAATCCCAGGTAACCTCTAATATAACACAGGGGAATCCCGGGTAACCTCTAATATAACACAGGGGAATCCCAGGTAACCTCTACTATAACACAGGGGAATCCCAGGTAACCTCTAATACAAAACAGGGGAATCCCAGGTCACATCAAATACAACACAGGGGAATCCCAGGTCACCTCTAATATAACACATGGGACTCCCAGGTAACCTCCAATATAACACAGGGGAATCCCAGGTAACCTCTAATATAACACAGGAGAATCCCAGGAAACCTCTAATATAACACAGGGGAATCCCAGGTAACCTCTAATATAACACAGGGGAATCCCAGGAAACCTCTAATATAACACAGGGGAATCCCAGGTAACCTCTAATTTAACACAGGGGAATCCCAGCTAACCTCTAATATTACACAAGGGAATCCCAGGTAACCTCCAATATAACACAGGGGAATCCCAGGTAACCTCCAATATAACATAGGGCAATCCCAGGTAACCTCTAATATAACACAGGGGAATCCCAGGTAACCTGTAATATAACACAGGGGAATCCCAGGTAACCTCTAATATACACAGGGGAATCCCAGGTAACCTCTAATATAACACAGGCGAATCCCAGGTAACTTCTAATACAACACAGGGGAATCCCAGGTAACCTCTAATATAACACAGGGGAATCCCAGGTAACCGCTAATACAACGCAGGGGAATCCCAGGTAACCTCTAATATAACACAGGGGAATCCCAGGTAACCTCTAATACAACGCAGGGGAATCCCAGGTAACCTCTAATATAACACAGGGGAATCCCAGGTAACTTCTAATATAACACAGGGGAATCCCAGGTAACCTCTAATATAACACAGGGGAATCCCAGGTAACTTCTAATATAACACAGGGGAATCCCAGGTAACCTCTTATATAACACAGGGGAATCCCAGGTAACCTCTAATATAACACAGGGGAATCCCAGGTAACCTCTAATATAACACAGGGGAATCCCAGGTAACCTCTAATATAACACAGTGGAATCCCAGGTAACCTCCAATATAACACAGAGGAATCCCAGGTAATCTCTAATATAACACAGGGGAATCCCAGGTAACCTCTGATATAACACAGTGGAATCCCAGGTAACCTCTAATATAACACAGGTGAATCCCAGGTAAAAACTAATATAACACATGGGAATCCCAGGTAACCTCTAATATAACACAGGGGAATCCCAGACAACCTCCAATATAACACAGGGGAATCCCAGGTAACCTCTAATATAACACAGGGGAATCCCAGGAAACCTCTAATATAACACAGGGGAATCCCAGGTAATCTCTAATATAACACAGGGGCATCCCAGGTAACCTCTAATATAACACAGGGGAATCCCAGGTAACCTCTAATATAACACAGGGGAATCTCAGGGAACCTCTAGTATAAAACAGGGGATCCCAGGTAACCTCTAATATAACACAGGGGAATCCCAGGTAACCTCTAATACAACACATGGGAATCCCAGGAAACCTCTAATATAACACAGGGGAATCCCAGGTAACCTCTAATTTAACACATGGGAATCACAGGTAACCTCTAATATAACACAGGGGAATCCCAGGTAACCTCTAATATAACACAGGGGAATCCCAGGTAGCCTCTAATATAACACAGGGGATTCCCAGGTAACCTCTAATATAACACATGGGAATCCCAGGTAACCTCTAATATAACACAGGGGAATCCCAGGTAACCTCTAATATAACACAGGGGAATCCCAGGTAACCTCTAATACAACACATGGGAATCCCAGGTAACCTCTAATATAACACAGGGGAATCCCAGGTAACCTCTAATACAACACATGGGAATCCCAGGTAACCTCTAATATAACACATGGGAATCCCAGGTAACCTCTAATATAACACAGGGGAATCCCAGGTAACCTCTAATATAACACAGTGGAATCCCAGATAACCTCTAATACAACACAGGGGAATCCCAGGTAAAAACTAATATAACACATGGGAATCCCAGGTAAAAACTAATGTAACACATGGGAATCCCAGGTAACCTCTAATATAACACAGGGGAATCCCAGATAACCTCCAATATAACACAGGGGAATCCCAGGTAACCTCTAATATAACACAGGGGAATCCCAGGTAACCTCCAATATAACACAGGGGAATCCCAGGTAACCTCTAATATAACACATGGGCATCCCAGGTAACCTCTAATATCACACAGGGGCATCCCAGGTAACCTCTAATATAACACAGGGGAATCCCAGGTAACCTCTAATATAACACAGGGGGATCCCAGGAAACCTCTAATATAACACAGGGGAATCCCAGGTAACCTCTAATATAACACAGGGGGATCCCAGGTAACCTCTAATATAACACAGGGGAATCCCAGGTAACCTCTAATATAACACAGGGGAATCTCAGGGAACCTCTAATATAACACAGGGGAATCCCAGGTAACCTCTAATATAACACAGGGGAATCCCAGGTAACCTCTAATACAACACATAGGAATCCCAGGAAACCTCTAATATAACACAGGGGAATCCCAGGTAACCTCTAATTTAACACATGGGAATCCTAGGTAACCTCTAATATAACACAGGGGAATCCCAGGTAACCTCTAATATAACACAGGGGAATCCCAGGTAACCTCTAATATAACACAGTGAATTCCCAGGTAACCTCTAATATAACACATGGGAATCCCAGGTAACCTCTAATATAACACAGGGGAATCCCAGGTAACCTCTAATATAACACAGGGGAATCCCAGGTAACCTCTAATACAACACATGGGAATCCCAGGTAACCTCTAATATAACACAGGGGAATCCCAGGTAACCTCCAAATCAACACATGGGAATCCCAGGTAACCTCTAATATAACACATGGGAATCCCAGGTAACCTCTAATACAACACAGGGGAATCCCAGGTAACCTCTAATATAACACAGGGGAATCCCAGGTAACCTCCAATATAACACAGGGGAATCCCAGGTAACCTCTAATATAACACAGGGGAATCCCAGGTAACCTCTAATATAACACAGGGGAATCCCAGGTAACCTCTAATATAACACATGGGAATCCCAGGTAACCTCTAATATAACACAGGGGAATCCCAGGTAACCTCTAATATAACACAGGGGAATCCCAGGTAACCTCTAATATAACACAGGGGAATCCCAGGTAACCTCTAATATAACACAGGGGAATCCCAGGTAACCTCTAATACAACACAGTGCAATCCCAGGTAACCTCTAATATAACACAGGGGAATCCCAGGTAACCTCTAATATAACACAGGGGTATCCCAGGTAACCTCTAATACAACACAGGGGAATCCCAGGTAACCTCTAATATAACACAGGGGAATCCCAGGTAACCTTTAATATAACACAGGGGAATCCCAGGTCACATCAAATACAACAGAGGGGCATTTGAAGTTGTCCCATTTTGGTTACTTCCAGGTTAATGAGTGGAAAGCCATTTTGCAGTGATAAGTCCATCCAATGAATGGAAGCTTTGAGAATGAGGTTACACAACCCTATGCGCACACTAAGAATTCCATGGTGGTTCCTAACCAAGCTTCTCGAAATCAGTAAAATTACTTACTAGCGAGAAGGATTTTCCTGCTGCTGCAACTAATTTGGTAATAACTATCAAATGTAGCGTAGAAATTGCGATTGGTAATTCAATTTACTTCTCTTAGTTCAGAACTGGTAACTCAAACTATCTGAATATTTCATTTATTTTAAGCACTAAATGTGTATTTTCCTATGTTACTTACATTGCTTAATTTGAATTACTGGATATTTCATTTTTAATAGTGCAAGTAACAACTGAATTATGAGTAGGTTGTATTCGTGAAGTGTTTGCCCGACATTCCTCTGTCAACTATTTCAGTGAAAGCTTTCACCTATTTACAAACAGTGAACAGCAATCTCACAGGAATGCATTAGACATTTCTCTGCTAATTTCAGCAACAGTAAGTTCTTTACAAGGACAACTCAGCAGTGGTATGCTCTGTAAATGAACCCCTGCATTCTGAGGGTGCTGAATCAGGCAAGGAGGCTATGGACTCATCTGTGCCCAATCCGTGATGTGCTGAATTCAACATTCAGAAATTTTCAGTCCCTTTGGCGGTTTCGTAATGAGCCTATGCGATGCCCAATCTCCTGCCGTGCGCAGTGTGGCACAGAGTAGCCTTCCTTTCACCACTGAATACAGCTACACTCCTTTCCTGCAGCACTTCCCTGCAACATCCAAACTGCTTTCGTGAAAGGGGCAGTCCTGAACACGTTCCCTTGCTCACCTTCCATTCTGTCCTTGGAGATGTGCCGCAATCATGTGGGAGCTTTTAAGTGGGAGAAGCAACTTTTTAAGAGCTGCTGCTCTTTGTTTATCCAGACCCCTGCCCATCATAGTACTCCCTGCACTCGTGAAATATGCACAGGGAGCATATTCTAGTTACCTGCATGACTGACTCACTTAATTGTGTAAAGTTAACTGGCCACTCTTGTCCCATGAGAGCACAGCAATCCTGGTGCCACTTCACTCGCCAGGATAGTTGAATCGACCTAATCAATCTAATCCCCAGTTTCTCTAATAGTAGGTGCAGCAGTAACATCCTAAAGCCCAATTCATCCATGCACACAAGGCAAGAGATTAATCATCTTCATTTGTACTTTTACAAGTGCACTGTAAATGCTAATCTCTGAAAAGTTCCAGTTTTAACATCTTATTATTCCCTAACTACAAGTGTGACTTCTGTAAATGTCAGAATGCTTAAATTCTTTCAGCTATCCAGCATGTCTTGCTGGTGTAAATTTAAATTGGGTCTTTTACATTACATTTAAAAAAAAGAATTTGCATGTTTTTAAATACTAAAATATGCTGATATCGTCCTGCACAACAATCAGATCAGACAGGGCCCTATTACAGCTAATATTGAAGGACAGCTACAGAGAACTACATGAAGGTAAGAAGTACAACCAAAATACCCTTACAGTTTGAAGATGATGGCATGAAAGTAGAACTAACACACTAACAAAATTAAGGAAATGTTTAGGAGGAAGATTTATGATCAAAAGGATTGATACACATCACAAACCACATTGGAACGCTTATCTTCAGAGTGAAATTAACTAATGTAGGTAATATTTTAAAACTAGAGTAAGTGATTGTCATTCCTAATGAGTGATGTAACAGTGACAAAATAGATATGTCCTGTATTAGTTGATGTTGGGTGAGAAATTTGTGGCCTTAGCACCACTCCATAGTGCCATTAAGTGGTGCTAAAATGGCAGCTGAAGAGGCGGAAGCAGAAGAGGGGGAAGCAGACGGAAGGATGCATCCCAGACAGCCCCTTTGTGGCCAGGATATCCGGGATGGATTCATCCGCCTGCGGTCCCCGTGACCAAAACCCCAATTCCCCTTTCAACATTAGTCTCACACCTTACCTTCCATCTGTTACTGACCATCACAACGGCCTCCTGGCCAGGATGCTGAAATAAAAGCCACCACAAAGCAAACTTTCCAATCCATCTATCTATCCATCCAATATGACATTAAGAAATCACCCGCATGCATTCTCTTAGTGACTGTCTTATGTGTGCCTTTGCCTATCCTACTGATGTCATATCCCAGTGGCTGCAGCATGGCTGCTGGAAGGCTGCGGACTTTCAGTGGGAGACACTGCAAATGGCCTTGCTGGTTGACCTTGAGGAGCTGATGGCTGGGAGTGTCAAATCAATCTACACTCTCCTCTCCCTCTTCTTGGTCACCCACTGGCTGGGCAGGCTGCATTTCTTGGGTGTGTGAAATGAGGAATGCACAAGGGTGGAGTTGTGGTGATGGGAGGGTGGGAAAGCATGAGGTGCAAGCCAGAAGGAGGATAACATATGAGGATACCAGCATCTTGTATCCTTTCAGTCCCGCCGCTGGCCAAGGGCTCAGCCATGCTCCTGCCAAGAATGGCCTGCACCGTCTCCTCCAAGGTTTGAGGTGAGGCTAGGAATGGGAGATGTGCCTCGTGATTGGTGCAGATTGTTGGTAGGTGAGTGATTGGGGGTGGGGTCATGCATTAAGCAGTGTGTGAGGCTAGTGGTGCAGTTGGTAGGAGACGGCTTTTGAAGATGCATTCACTGACCTTGACCAGGTGGGGCGACACTGCTGACAGTGATGGCCTCGGTGATGTATCCCGCATCGTTCTTTCTGGAGGGCCTCCTGGCCCCTGCGGGTAGAGGACCTCTCTTGCAATGTTGACCCCCTGCACAAAGCTGGAGTGCTGCGTGCGAGACCCTGGGTGCCTCTTCCTTGGCTTGCTGAGCCATATGTGTTAGTACTGAAGCATTTTTCCCATTTTTTGAGGTTAGTAGGAAGGGAATTCAGCTTTAAGAGCTCAAACATTCAAATTTGGGACTTCTTTTTAATGTTCAATATTTTTTAAAAGGCAGAAAAGGCTGAAAACTGCATTGTTTCATTTCATTTTAATTTGTATTGCTTCAGTGTGCATGGCCCCTTTAATTCTCAGGCCTTTTCTTTGCCCACAATTCCTTGCGAGCTCCACAGCCTCGCTTCCAGAGGTTGTGCAAGGCTCGACCATCGCACCTGCACAAAAACTTCGGGTCGGATGAGTCCAGCAACACCACTGGGACGGCCTTGCATGGCATGTAAGCGCTGCACCAGAAATCTCCAACCCCCCAGATGAATTTTGCTCCCTTAGCATTGTGGTCAGTTTCAGTGGCCTTTAACGCCAGTTGCCGGTGACACTGGTAACACCGGCAACTTTACTGGCTAACACGAATTTCTCCCCCAGGGTCTTAGAACTTCAGATGTAGAGCACAATAATAGAGAAAATGACATGGTGAGCAAGGAGAGCAGCAGATTCTGGTAATATAGGAACTTGTTTTTGCCTCAGAGTTGGGCATATGCAGTCAGCCTGTGGAAGGATCTGAGCGATCATCAGAGACTTCACTGGCTGAGAGAGGACATAGTGCTGCGGGTTCTCTTGGGTTATGCCCAGTGATCAGTGAGGGCTGAGGATACCTCTCAGGCCATCATCTCCAGCACTCCAGAAAGGGTGACTGTATTGGAGGGAACCTTGCCTGATGTAGTTGGAGGATTAGATAACTTTCCAGGACATCTTCATCCAGGGACGCATGGTACATGACTCGATTACATTTTTGTGGAGCAGACAAAAGTAAGACAATAGCCTTGCCCATTCTAGTACAAAGAGGTATCTCTGAAAAGGAATTGTACGTGCCATTGGGTCTTCTTTAATCAATGGTAATATCAAGTATCATAGCCTATTATGCCTAGGAAGATCCCAATTATATTTAAAGGTTCTGACAAAGGGTCATCAGCCCGAAACGTTAACTCTGTTTCTCTATCCATGATGCTGCCTGACTTGCTGAGTGTTTCCAGCATTTTCTGTTGTTATTTCAGATTTCCAGCATCCGCAGTATTTTGCTATTATATATTTAATGGATGCTTTCATTCTGTCCAGTAGATTGCAGAGACATTAGTATTCCAGTGATAGAGTTGTACCCTGGTTTTTAGTGAAACCCTTCCTTAGTAATGATTGCAACAGTCGTGTGAAGCATAACAACTGATTTTGCATTCCTTCTCTGCAATTATCTTCTATCTGGCACTCAGATGGCTGAAGTTCATTGAGTTCTTAGGAATAATAATGCTATAAAAGAGACAAGGATTTTTATTCACTCTTTGAAGCAAACAATTCAAAGGGAACTCTGGTGTCAAGTTCCTGGTCTTGCTATGAACTTGTGGGGGGAAAATTCAATATCTTAGCCAGCAGAAGGCACTAATGGGGCATTAGAGCATTAACGCCAGAGGCGAGGCGAATCCAGCGCCACACGCCAAATCCGGCTCCCCCATAGCACTGCCGGTAACAGTTATCGCTGGGAGCCTCAACACCAGGTGGATCGTGACGTCAGTGAGTGTGCAACGCTTACTGAATACCCAATGTGCAAAATTGATTGTCGCCACCTACCTCAGCACCTGGAGTAAACAGCAACAGGAAGCACCAGGAAGTCGGCTCCAGGGACGTTACTTAAAGAGATCATCAGTAATGACTCGCAGCTGTCAGATTAGTAGAGTTTCAGTGGTTTCTTGTCAGTTTCAGATAGTCCAACAGTTTCATTCAGTACTTTCAAGATGATTTTGTATCAGGAGTGTTGTGGCAACTAAAAAGTAACTATACTTATCCCTTAAAAAATCAAACTGCTACACTTGGCATACCACCTCACCCTCCAGGATCTATGGCGGAGGGAGTGTAGGCAACGAGAATGACAGGAACATGTGCGCAGAGTGATGAGGAGGGACATCAAGATTCTCAGAAAGAGGCCTTACCCTCCGAGAGTATTCTGAGAGCACTTCTCCTATATTCAATTAAGCGAGGAGCAGTGTATTAGAAGGCTTCGCTTCACCAAGGAGGTGGTCACAGAACTCTGCCACCTCCTCCAAACAGACCGCCAGCCTCACACCAGCCCAGATCCCCTTTGCTCACCACATCCCCATCATTCCATCCCTCTCACAGGTTGTTTCACACCGCAAAGCTGAAGTGACAGACACCACAAAAGAATGGTAAGTGAATTAATAAATTTATCAAAAATCAGTGAACACATATTTACAACAAAAATATTAACTATTCACCCCTGTGCAATTCCTTATTGCCTCTCGTTACTGTGCCTTTGCCTACTCTAGTGCTCCTACGAAGTGTTGGCCCAATGGCTGCAACACGGCTAGTTGAAGGCTGCTGAGTGTCCATGCGGGAGACTTCAGATGGCTTTGCAGGACACCCTCAACCAGCTCTGGACCTGCAAGGCCTGGCTGTAGACTGCATCACCTCAGCACGGGCGGCAGCAGTCTTGGCTGGCTGGATGACAGGCAGCGACAAGGACAATGGTGGAGTGGCAGTGGTGGGAGCAGGAATGATGTCATCCTGAGAGAGGACAGCAGGTTCCTGCTCTACTGACCCACTGCCACTCCCCCGGGGCAGTACCTCAGCATTCCTAGCAATCTGTTGGAGTACAGATTGCTGGCCTGCTGTGACACTGTGAAAGCCCCGGATGATGGTGGTAGATCCAGCTATGATGGCAGCAGTCAGAGCTTGCGTGGCATCAAGCTGAGACTGCATGAGAGCAGTCTGAGATTGGATGCCACCAAGCATTCACTGCATTACAGCACTAAGACGTTGCGTCGCTTCCACCTGTGCTGCAATGGAAGTTGCCAGATCGCCCATCACATGTGGCATCAGGTCTGGGTCACCACGGTCTCTCTGGGAGTCTACCATCCTTTGCAGACTGGAAATGACGGGCTCCATGGTGTGCGCAGAGCCTTGTGCAATGTTGGAGGTGGACTCCTCCATGCTCTTTACCATTGATGAGAGGCTCTCGGGCACCCTTGCCATTACACCTATCATCTCCGTGTGCACGCCCATCACCCTCCTAAAGGCCTCCCCATCGAGGTCCTCATCTGAGTCCTGTGCAGTAGAACAAACACACGAACTCGCCCTCCGGGGACTTGCCCCCTAGCTACCCATTCTCCATGGCCTTGCTGCAGCCCAGTCGTTCCCGGTGCCTCACCCTGTGCAGATCCTGCTACTATACTAGCCTCTAAAGAACGTGTAGTGCCAGTATCTGAGCTGGTGCCTGCGTGTGAGACAAGCAGTGAAGTGGTGTGTTACTCCTCCTCTTCGCCCACCTCGCTCTCTATGGTGTCCTCAGGGAGAGGCTGCTCGGGTGCTTGCTGATTATCTGTAAGCATAAAGGCACAAAAATCGGGTTAAGGTGAGGGGAGGGGGGCAGGAAGGGAGAAATGACTGCATACAGCATGATTAGCTGGAAAGTGTGAAATGCTTGTGGGGTGACAGGGGTGTGGGATGTGAGAAGAAGTAGTAGGGATGAACATACCGTTGTTGTCCCCAAGGGGGTCAACATCGCCGGTGGCCACGGCGCCCACCACCTGGCACCTAATAATCTGCAGCACTCTATTTTCCAGCGCACACAGTGGCTGGGTATCGATTTGTCACCCGCCTGTGCGCTCCTGCTCCCTCCTGTTGTGAGCCACCTTCGCCTGCGAGAGAAAGGAAAGTGTGTGAGTGAGTGTGGAGCAATGTGTTTGGGTGATGTGCTTGCCATAGTTGAATAGCTGTCATTGTGTGCAAGATGTGAGATGTGGGTGTGCGTGTTGGTAGGTAGAGATTTTTGGTGGGTGAGTGCTGGGGTGTGGTGCTTTGGGCCGTGTGTGAAGACTGGTACAGATGGTGGTATGTAGCATTGTTGAAGCATTCAATTATCCTGACCACCCGAGTGAGGTCATTACATTTCTTCCTGCACTGTGTGTGGGTCCTGGGGACCACAGTGCTGCCCGAGATGTGTTGCGCTACTTCCCTCCATATGGTGCGGAAGAATTGTGGCGAGGGCCTCCTGCCACTTGTCGGGTAGAGCACTGCCAGCCGTCTCTCCACAGTGAACACCAGTGCCCCCGATGCTTTATCGCAGAACCTGCGGGCTCTCTCCCTGGGGCGTGGATCTGCCACGAGCTGTCCAGTCCTCTGGCTTCTTCGCCTTGACTTGCTGCTGCTTGCTGAGTCAGCTGCACAGCCAGCAATGCTGAGAATGAGGTGCTGCAGCATCAATGAATCTCCCCTTTAAGTATTGAACAAAGTCTGTGACACTCATGACTTGTGATTAGACTGCACCTGATATTGGTCCACCCTTTGAGTGTAATGGCAATGAGCTTGGCCTTTAAGACTTGATATAGGACTCCAATCATTTTTTTGAGCAGTCAGCACAAATTTTGAGTGCGGTCTAAAGCATTAGCACCTGGCGCTAACTCTCCAACTTTTCTAATGATACTGCCCATTCCTGGGCCATAATGAATTTCTAGCCCTATGTATCTTGCAATAATAACAGAGGTCCCTACTTTTCAGGTGTAACTAATCTTGCAAATACTAGTTTAATTGATCAAATTTCTCATTAATCATTAGAAAAAGATACAATGATTGCTTATTTAACGAAGTCAGAGGCTGGGTATTCTGCAGCAAATGGCTCACTTCCTGACTCCTAATGCCTCTCCGCCACCTACAAGGCACGTCAGGAGTGTGATGGAATACTTCACTTGCCTGGATATGTGTAGTTGCAACAACACTCAAGAAGCTCGAAACTATCCAGGACAAAGCAATCCAATTGATCGGCAGCGCATCCACCAGCTTAAGCATCCAATCCCGGCACCACCTGTGCTCCATGGCTGCAGTGTCTCCTGTCTACAGGATGCACTACAGCAAGTCGAGAATGTTACGTCCGTGTAATAATAAGAGAAGGACTACAGAGAACGGTACAACAGGTGTTTACTCAACGTGGTTCAAACTACAACTGACTGTACAGATCACTACTCAGGGTTTATATACAGGTGTGGTCACTGCCGGTACTAAGGATACAGGAGCTGTAAAAAGTAGTTCTCCCCCTTAAAGGTACATACATTACAATTCCTCCCCTTTTAGATTAACAGTACCATAACACTTTTAACATGCAACATTAACTGAAAATAGTCTATTTATAAATTCAGTCTTTGGGGAGGCTTCCTGATTCTTTCTGGATAACGCCTTTCCCGAGTGTCTCGCTCTTGGTGCGGAGGCGATTCTAACACCCTGTCATCAGTTGATTCATCATCTTCCAATGCTATTGTTTCTGAGGTAGATGCGACCTGTACATCAGGTTCCTCACCAGGTACGTATGGCCGAGACATGGGGTTGACTCATTCCTGTGACTCTAGGATCTGGTCAGCATGGCGTCTCACAATGTTCTCCCCAACATCCACTGTGTATATTAGTGGCCCCTGCCGTGTGCATATCGTTCCTGGTTGCCATTTCTCTGTTCGGTAGTCGCGGGCCAAGACTGGTTGCCCTACATTGAAGCTCCTTGTCGGCTTCTCATTGATGTGCTGGAATTGCTTACTCTCAACATCTCTTCGTACATTTGGTCTGAGCAAATCCAGACGAGATCTCAACCTTCGGTTAAAGAACATCATGGCCGGGGCCTGGTTGGTGACTGCATGTGTCGCATTTTTGTAGGCTAACAGGAAGTTGTCCGCCTTATGCTGCAGTGGAATGTCGTCATCGCACATGGCCTTTACTGCTTTTTTAAAGGTTTGTACGATCCTCTCTGCCAATCCATTTGTGGCTGGATGATACGGGGCGGATGTGTAATGCCTTACCCCATTCCTTTTCATAAATCTTCGAAACTCTTTGGACACAAACTGTGGTCCGTTATCAGAGCAAATCTGCTCTGGCAAGCCGTTCCTGGCAAAAATGGTCCGTAGGACTGCAATAGTTTTCTCCGTGGTGGTGGAGGACATTTTGATCACCTCAGGCCATTTCGAGTGCGCATCCACGGCTATTAAAAACATTGAGTCCATGAATGGACCAGCAAAATCAATATGCACCCGTTGCCATGGAGATGAGGGCCACTCCCATGGGTGTAGAGGGGCATGTGGTGGTGCATTTTGGACCTTCTGGCATCCTGAGCAGCTCTTTGTCAGGTCCTCGATTTGCTGATTGATCCCCGGCCACCACACATAAGCCCTAGCAAGGCTTTTCATTTTCACCCCTCCCAGATGACCTTCATGAAGCTCATTGAGCACTCTCTCCCTTAACTTGGGTGGAATTACCACTCGGGATCCACACATCAAGGTCCCCTGGCATACTGACAGCTGTTCTCTTCTGGATGAGAATGCTGGCAACAGTGAGTCGCCATGTGCTGGCCATCCCTTCACCGTCAAATCATATACCCAAGGCAGTGTCGGGTCATTTCGGGTCTCCTTCTCTATACCAGCGTTAGTTACTGGCAAGCATTCAATTATAGTCGAATGAAATATTTCGACAGGATCCACTGCTGGTGCTTCCTCCGCAGTAGGCAGTGGCAGGCGTGATAGCCCATCAGCGTTTCCATGCTGTTTCATGCCCTTATACTCGATTTCACATTGGTGCGCCCCTAGAAAAAGGGACCATCTTTGTAGCTGTTGCGCAGTCATCACCGGAACGCCCTTCTTTGGATTAAAGATGGAGACAAGTGGTTGGTTGTCAGTCAGCAAGGTGAACCTCTGTCCGTGCAGATAGTGATTGAACTTTTTCACTCCCCACACTAGGCTGAGGGCCTCCCTGTCAATCTGGGCGTAGTTACACTCGGCTGTGGTTAGTGACTGAGACGCAAAGGCTACTGGCCTCTCCGAGCCGTCCGGGAATTTGTGCGACAACACCGCTCCAATGCCATAGGGTGATGCATCACACGCCAACCGAATTGGTAGTGCTGGGTTGAAATGAGCCAACACCTCTTTTGATGTGATCAATGCTTTACTCTTCTGGAAACCTCGTTTACATTCGTCACTTCACTTCCATGGTACCCCCGTTTGCAGTAGGGTGTTCAGTGGGTGTAGTACGGTAGACAAATTTGGCAAGAACTTATGGTAGTAGTTCACCAGCCCAAGGAACGACCTCAGTTGTGACACATTTTCCGGTGCTGGAGCCTTGACTACTTCCTCAATCTTTTCAGGGGACGTATGTAATCCCTCTTTATCAATAACGTGGCCACAATACGAGATCTGCTTCTGGAAAAACTCGGATTTGTGGCGATTAGCTCGGAGCCCATATTCCTTCAATCTAGTGAGCACCTGCTCCAGGTTGGCGAGGTGATCACTGTCATTTTCGCCCATGACCAGGATGTCGTCCAAATAACACTGGGTCCCTGGAATCCCTTGCAGGACTTGTTCCATTGCCCTTTGCCAAATAGCCGGAGCTGATGCTACCCCGAACACCAGCCGGTTGTATTGGTAGAGACCTTTATGAGTGTTGATCGTGAGGTACTGTTTCGAGGCTTCTTCTACCTGCATTTGCAGGTACGCCTGGGCCAGGTCAATCTTAGTGAAGCGTTTCCCTCCAGATAGCGAGGCAAAAATATCTTCAATCCGTGGAAGCGGATATTGTACAGTGTGAAGGATTGGGTTCACTGTCACCTTAAAGTCCCCACAGATGCAAACCTTCTTTGGTTCCCCAGGCATATTACTCAATGACCTCTTCATTGCAGGAACGATGGGTGTAGCCCACTCGCTCCAGTCCATAAGAACATAAGAACATAAGAAATAGGAGCAGGAGTAGGCCAATCGACCCCTCGAGCCTGCTCCGCCATTCAATAAGATCATGGCTGATCTGATCCTAACCGCCAATCTACTATCACAGAACCATCTCCTGAATCAACTTTGGACAGTACTCCTGAACGTTCCAAACCTTCCAGCTCTGCTTCGACGGCTGGGTGGATCGCATAAGGTACCAGTCTGGCCTTAAAAAACTTTGGGCTTGCATTTTCCTCTATTTTGATCGTTGCTGTTATGCCTTTTAGTGTTCTGAGTCCCTGCTGGAACACTTCTTGTGCGTTAGTTAGCATTTTTGACAGTCGTCCAGGTGTGACGTCATCATCCTTTTTGGCATCTACAGTCAGTGCTTGTATGGAATGCCAATCTAGCTGTATCTTCCGGATCCATTCACGTCCTAATAGTGGCGGTCCTCCATCTGGCAATACATATAGGTCCATTTTTGGTGTTTCCTTGCCGTTATATATAACGTTCACCCTTATTTTTCCTTTGGGGTAGACTTTTTGCCCCGTGTACGTCTTCAAGACAATCTTTGTATCTCTCAAGGGTATATGTGAGAATAACCGCTTGTAGTCCCTTCGGTTTATGACTGTTAGGGCTGATCCTATGTCCAATTTTTTTTCACTTGGACTCCTGCTATCTTGAGCGTGACCCAGATAGTTTGGTGATCCTCCGTTTTGATCACATTATGTAGTTTCAGACAACCCAGCTCCTTGCTTCCGGAGTCTGTATCACTCTTCTGTTCATCTGAACTACTCTCCGTCACCTTATGTACCTTCTTGTACTTCTCCTGTGGAGATTTCTTGCTGCTGGTTTTCTTTCCCGACCTGCAGACTCTTGCTATGTGTCCTACTTTTCCACACTGTCTGCACACTTTGTCCTTGAACCAGCAATCATTATGGTCTTGTGTTGTTCTGCCGCAGCGATAGCACTTCACTGTTCCGTATGACATTTCATTTGTGCCATATTCTTGCGGTCTCCGTTGTATCTCTGCAGCACCCCGTGCTGCTGCTTCGTGTGATACTGCAATGCTGAAAGCCTTGTCCAGTGTAAGATCCTTTTCTGATAGAAGCCGTTTCTGGGTTCCTTCACTTTGAAGCCCACACACAAACTTGTCCCTTAAAGTATCTGCTAGTCCCGTTCCAAACTGGCAGTGTTTCGATAGCTTGCGCAGTTCCGTTAAATACTCAGCATTACTTTCATCTTTATGCTGCTTCCTTTTGTGAAACTTAAATCTTTCTGCTATCAGCAGCGGTGTGGGGTTTAAGTGGTCTTGTAGGATTGATACTATGTTTTCAAAATCCTTTTCTACTGGCTTCTCTGGGGTTACTAGGTTTCGTAGTAAGCCATACATTTTTGCACCCATTGAATTCAACAATACCAGCGCTTTCTTGTCATCTGGCACTTCATTCGCCTTGCAGTATACTTCTATGCGTTCGACATATGTCGTCCAATCTTCGACTTCATTGTCGAACGCTGTGATACTGCCACTCTTCGGCATTTTTGGGTGTGGTTAGACTGGCTTAAAATCGCGTCTCCCGCGCTTTCCTTTCTTCCCCGCTGCGGCTTAAAATGGCGTCTCCCGCGCTTTCCTTTCTTCCCCGCTGCGGCTTAAAATGGCGTCTCCCGCGCTGCTGCCAACGCCGCTCTCGGCGGTCCTCGTGGCAAATGGCGACGCCCTGTGGGTTTCGTGCACTGCTCCTGCGCTGCTGCCAATGCCGCTCTCTGCGGTCCTCGTGGCAATGGCAGCGCCTCGTGTTTTCCTGCGCGCCTCTCTCCCCTGTTGACGCTGCTCGGCCCTTGAACACCGGCTGCGCTCTGCTCTCTCTCGTCTCTCTCCCCGTTGACGCCGCTCGGTCCTGAACACCGGCTGCGCCCTGTGCGCTCTGCCCTCTCTCCCCCGTCGACGCTGCTCGGCCTTTTTCTGTGCTGCTCGGCCGGGCTCCAGCCGCCGCTGTCCGGGAAGGGTCTGCGCTGTACCTGTTGCCAGCCCGTTTCACTGGACCACCATGACTGGAAAGCCAAGCCTGGCTCTCGACAGCCTCCCCTGCGATGCTCAAATCTCCGCTGGATGACTGGGCGGTTGCCCGTGGTCGACGCCCGTGCTTCTGGACTCGACCTCCTTCCACTGTTCTCCAGGAGCGAATCCCTGGGAGGTGATGCAGAGTTGCAGGTAGGTTCAAATCTGCTCATCGCCACTCTTACGTCCGTGTAATAATAAGAAAAGGACTGCAGAGAACGGTACAACAGGTGTTTACTCAACGTGGTTCAAACTGCAACTGACTGTACAGATCACTACTCAGGGTTTATATACAGGTGTGGCCACTGCCGGTACTACAGGGTACAGGAGCTGTAAAAAGTAGTTATCCCCCTTAAAGGTACATACATTACAGAGAAGACTTTCTAGGCAGCACAATCCAAACTTCCACTAACTAGAAGGACAAGGGCAACAGGGGCATAGGAACACATTCACCTTCAAGTTCCCCTCCAACTCACACACCATCGTGTCTTGGACATATATTGTCATTCCTTCATGGTTGCTGGGTCAAAATCCTCGAACTCCCTACCTAACAGCACTGTCTAAGTACCTTCACCACATGAACTGCAACGGTTCAAAAAGAAGGCTCACCAACACCGTCTCAATGGTAGCTAGGAATGAGCAATAAATGCCGGCCTTGCCAGCGACACCCTCATCCCGAGAATAGATTTTTTTTAAGTTTCTGAATTTTAGCTCCCTCTATAATTGGAGAGGGTGAGGGGGGTGTCAATTTTACACTTTGGAGGAGATTTACTTGCAAGACAAAGAGATTCATGGGAGAATGATAAACCTGTCTCCATGTTGTAGAACTATTCAGACCTGTAGATGGAACTGCATGGGGACTGGAATGAGAGAGAGGGAAGTGGTTGCATTCCTGTCTTGGAGGCGGTGATCCTCTGAGTCGTGAATCCATTTTCCATACACATTCCATGGGTGAGTGATTAAATGATGTTGCAAATCAGTTATATGTGCAATCTAGAGATGCATTGTACATTAACATACTTCTAGTCCTATTTATTTTGCCAGTGACCACACACCATACAAAATTCCTAATGTGTTGTCCAGCTCAGCAACGTAAAGACTCTTCTTTCCCCAAATAAAAGTCTAAGAACAGTTTCATGATTTTACAGTACAAATGAGAGTACTTACTTATTTATACATCATTTACAAACCATAAATAGTATGTTTACTCCTCTTATTACTGTTTTTTGCAGAGATTAGCAATTTCAACCCATAACCCCTACCAGTAGAAGATAATGTACACATTCACAACATGATCTATAGCTGTTTGACGTATTCTTTGGGCACAATCCAAAACTCTGCTTTTATATTCAGTAAAAGTCAAATAATCTAACCACCTGGTTCCCATTTAATTACCACATGGCATGTCAAAAGCCTTAAAACTATAATAGTAATCAAATGGAATAACCTTTAGCTGAATAATTTAACATTCCTCTTTTACAGAACTGTGTAAACACTAACTTTGAGAACCATAGCAAAGGGGATTTTTATGCAATAAAAATTCCCTTTACGTTATTTGTCTTTATTTTTATGATGCCACCGCACTATTTTGCGCCTGTCAGATTGCTCCATCGCCAAGACTTTCATCTCTATAACATCGTTCGACTCCGGAAATCTGCTGCTGAAACCCATCACCCCTGTGCTCACTTACATTGGCTCCCGATTCGGCAATGCCTCAATTTTAAAACTCTGATCCTTGCCTTCAAATCCCTCTGTGGCCTCACCCCTCCCTATCTTTGTAACCACCTTACAAGATCTGTGCATTCCTCCAATTCTGGCCTCTTGCACATCCCAATTGTAATCGCTCCACCATTGGCGGCCGTGCCTTCATCTACCTAGGGCCCTGTATTGATTTGTATGTGGGTTCAATGACGACACATTCATGAAAGAGATGTCTTTTTATCTAAAGTATGTTCAACTCAGTTAACAGCATTACAGGAGACACCATCTTAGAGATCCATCTAAAATGAAACCAAAACTAAACTCTGCCTCTCTCACATGCCCTCTGCTGGTAAGGCATAAATAATCAAACAGGCAAATATGCTGGTAAGGCATCATAATCAAACAGGCAAATACCATCACTATTTGCTGATATTATTACATCTCCCTTTCTTAAAACAAAAGTATTTTATTTTTATCTAACAACATGTTTTCTTTGTATTACTCTGCATTTTAACTAACACTTAATGAACTTACATTATCATTATCATTATCAAGGTTTTTTAACCTTGTTTTGTGTGTTCACATGAAATATGTAAATACACTATCGGCTGAAAATTCAGTAGCCTTAGCGCCTCATTTGAGGCGCTAGAGGGCCTTGTGCCGGAGTTATGGCCAGTAGTGAAATTCCCTGGGGCCCTAAATCGGCGTTGCTCCGGTAGCGCTGCGCTGGCACCGATGACGTCATCGGTGTGCGCAGCGTCCCGGTTGCCGTGGTAACCCGCCCGAACTCCGAAATTGAGTTGCGGCCGCCTCGCCCGTGGCAGCCGCAACCAGCGTTTTGTCAGAGGTGCCTTACTGCAGTTAGCGCCGGCGCATTAAAGGCCCCGCGGCGGCCGGCCGCTTTCCCGCCGGCCGCCTGCCCGCAGCTCCCTCCCCGGACTTCTCGCCCCCCCCCCGGAACAGATGCAAGCCCGGCACTTGTCCGAGGTGCCGGGCTCATTTTTAAGCAGATTTGCGCGGGCCGCGGCCGGGTGCAGGCAGCTCCTCCTTAACGGAAGGAGGAGGCCTGCACTTCCCCAGCCTGCCGCACTGCATCGGGTGCCGCAGCGCCGGAATTGCAGCGCGAAATGGCAGTTAGCGCCCTTTTCCAGGCGCTAAGACCCTTCAGTAGCGCCGGCAGCCGTTTGGGCGCGGTGCCACTGAATTTTTGGCGCGCGCAGGGGACTTAGCGCCGGCACTAATTTCCGGCGCTAAAGCCCTGGCTAAGCCAAAACCCAATTTCTAGGCCTATAACTTGAAGAGAGAATAAGATAACATGACTTCCTTCTATAACAAGAGTCCTTAAACTTGTTCAATGAGTCTCTCAGGAGGCTTCACGCGTCTTGAAGATTTTCTGATTGATTGTCCTTGAATCTGAGTTGTTGCCTCAGATGATGATTTCTCAGCTGTGTGATCAGGTTGTTCAACAGTATCAGTCTTTTGACCTGCTGTGTGATCAGGTTGTTCAACAGTATCAGTCTTTTGACTCGCTGTGGCTGGTCCCATGAGAAGATCCCGACGATTTCTTCTCAGAACAGCACCCTCATCTGTCTGAATGGTGTATGATCTTGGTTGGACTTCACTCAGGACAGTTCCCTTCTGAGTCCATATGTTTGTTTTGTCTTTGAACCTTTCTTGGTCACCAGTGTGGAGTTCAGGTAGGTTTTGTGTTCCTCTGTCATAGTAGTACTTTTGCTTTTCTTTCTGTTGTTCTTTGAACTTCCTCACTTTCTCCCCCTCTTTTGTTTTCAGGAGGTTCTCCGGGATGGGTAGGTTTGACCTTAGCAGACATCCCATAAGGAGTTGGGCTGGTGACATACCACACTTGAGCGGCGTTGTGCGGTATACAAGCATGCTCTGGTAGAAGTCAGTTCCACTGTCTTTTGCCTTGTACATCAGTCTTTTCACTGTCTGGACCGATTTTTCCACTAGACCATTGGACTGTGGAAAGTGAGGACTTGACGTTGTGTGGACAAAGTCCCACTCTTTGGCAAAGTGTCGGAAACTTGCATTGTAAAACTGGGGTCCGTTGTCTGTGAAGACCTCGCTTGCCACGCCATGTCCGGAGAATATGGCTTTCATACATGTTATCACAGCATCTGCAGTGGTGGTGTACAGTCTACAAACCTTTGGATACAGGGAGTAATAGTCTGTGTCTGCAAGATAGTCCTTCCCTTGACATACGAATAGGTCAGCGCCTACCTTCTGGTAAGGTCTGTCTGGCGCTGGGTGTGGCTTTAGTGGTTCTACCGGATTGCTTGCTTGATATTTCAGGCATATTGTGCAGTTTGACACCTCATTTGTCACATCTTGGTTGATTCGTGGCCAGTACATCACCTCTCGTGCTCTTTTCTTACACTTTTCGATTCCCAGATGTCCTCCATGGATCCTTTTTAGCATCTCTTTTCTCAGAATCTTTGGGAAAGCTATTTTACTTCCTTTGTAGATGATGTCTTCGACCACTGATAGTTCCACCCTGCAGTTCCAGTACTCTGCCATGTCAGGTGAGCAGTCTTGCTTCATGTTGGGCCATCCATCCAAGATGCTTTTCCTCAGTCGTCTCATTGTTTCATCTTTGTTTGTCTCAGTCTTTATGAGCTCCATTTTTGCATCTGCTATGGGCAGTGCACTTGTGATCATGTCCACGTAGGCGTTCACTTTTTCATCCATTTTGGTGTTTGCGGGCTCACTTGGGTCAACAGCTCTGGACAACGTGTCTGCTGTATACATCAGCTTACCCGGTGTGTACGCAACATTCAGTGTATAGCGTTGCAGCCTGATCATCATTCTTTGTATTCTAAGCGGACAGCTATTTAGTGGCTTTTGGAACAATGCAATCAAGGGCTTATGGTCAGTCTCTACACTGATTGCTTGTCCTGCCACAAACTGGTGAAATCTTTCACAGGCGTATGTGATGCTGAGCAGCTCCTTTTCTATTTGAGCATATCGCGTCTCCGCGTCTGTCATTGAGCGCGATGCATATGCAATAGGTTGCCAGTAGTCATATTTTTGCAGAAGAACGGCACCGAGCCCACTCTGTGATGCATCTGATGATATCTTGATGGGTCTCGCTGGGTCATAAAACCTCAGAACTGGTTCCTCTGTGAGCAGTTTCTTTAGATCGCTCCATGACTTCTCATGCTCATGATTCCATTCCCATTCTATGTTCTTTTCAGTTAGTCTTCTCAGTGGCGCCATCTTTTCTGAGAGGTTGGATATGAATTTACCCATGTAGTTGATCATTCCATTACACCTCTGCACATCCTTTTTGCATTGTGGCTTTGGCATATTCTCAATGGCAGACACCTTTCTGGGATCTGGTCTGATGCCTCACTGCTAAGGATATCTCCCACGAATGTCAGTTCTGTCACCCCGAGCTGGCATTTCTCTCTATTCAGCTTCAGGTTTGTTTTCCTTGTTGCTTCCAGCACTTTTTTCAGTCTCTCGTCATGCTCAGTTCTCGTGGTTCCCCATACTATGATGTCATCCATTGATGTATCAACTCCCTCCAGGTGCTCATAGATCATATGAATAGTTTTGTGATACACTTCAGGAGCTGAGGCAATGCCAAATGGTAACCTTAGGAATCTGTATCTGCCAAATGGACTGTTGAACGTGCACAGTCTTGAACTTGCCTCGTCCAGTTTCATCTGCCAAAATCCTGATGATGCATCTAACTTGCTGAAATACTTTGCATTTGCAAACTGTGACATGATTTCCTCACGTGTAGGAAGCTTGAAGTGCTCTCTCTTTATTGCTCTGTTTAGATCTCTTGGATCCAGGCAAATTCTGAGCTTTCCATTCTTTTTGTCCACAACGACGAGGGAACTCACCCACTCAGTTGGCTCATCTATCTTCTGAATCACGTTCAGGCTTTCCATTCTGTCCAACTCTGCCTTCAGTTGCTTTTGCAGAGCAAATGGAACTTTTCTGCATGGATGTATGACCGTTGGCATACTTTTATCTACTCTGATCGTGTGTTCTCCTGGAAGGCAGCCTAGACCCTGAAATAGGTCGTTGTACTCTTTCATGAGTTCATCATAGACTGTCTCTCCTTCGCTTTCCACAACGAGGACTCTCTTTACCAGGTTCAGTCACTCACAGGCTATTAAACCTAGTATGGCCTGCACATCCTTTGGCACCACGATTAATGCTAGCGTGTGCTCTCTGTCCTTGTGTGTCACTTTGACAATGCATCTTCCTTTCACCGGTATATCAGTACCTGAGTATCCTGTCACTTTCACTTTTATTCCATGTATCTTTGGTCTGGGTCTAATTTTCTTAAAATCAGTCTCTGATATCACATTAACTTGTGCTCCAGTATCCAATTTAAATGGAATGTGTATGTCATTCACTTTTAGTGTCAACATCCGGTCTCTTTTTTCTTTTTTGTTTTCAGACACAACATCTACATAGAACTCCTCTATCTCGCTTTCATCTACTGTATGGACCTTGCTTTGTTGCGCTTGGTTCTTACAGCAACGGGCATAATGGTTGTTTTTGTTGCAACTATTACATGTTTTGCCATATGCTGGACACTTTTTTGGTGTATGCTGTGTACCGCATCGACTACATGACTTTCGATTGTCCCTTTCATTTTTGTTCGCTGGCCATGCCTCTTTTTTCACATTGACGCTCTTTTTGTTAAACGGTTTGCGTCCGTTCTTACTCACTGCATCCACGTTGCAGCTACTGTCACTGAACAGCTCCTTTGCCTGCGACTTCACAGTCTCTGTAGCCCTACACAGTGCTATGGCTTTTCCCAGGTCTAGATTTTGCTCTCTTAGCAGTCTTTCCCTTAGACCATTATCTGGAATACCACACACCAGTCTGTCTTTTATCAGCGAATCTGTCAGTCCCCCAAATTCACACGTTTTGCTTCTGTTTCTCAGTTCAGTCACATACTGATCAATAGTCTCTCCCGTTTTCTGTACACGTGAAAAATCTGTGCCTCTCAAACGTCACATTACGTTTAGGTATGCAGTAGGCCTCAAACTGTTCCATTATTTTATCCAGCTTCATTTTGTCTCCATCAGCAGCGAATGTGAAGTTATTATACATCTCCAGCGCTTCATCACCCACGACATGTAAGAACACTGACGCTTTCATTTTATCACTTTTCTCGTCAGCTCCGATTGCCGCTAAATACAACTCCAAACGTTGTTTGAACCTCCTCCAATTTTCAGCCACATTACCTGTCAACTGAAACTTCGCCGGTGGGTGTAATCCTACCATTTTTTCACTTCGTTAGCTATTCTCCAATGGTAAGTAACGATGTTCTCTTTTGGCTTGCAAATATGTGGAGAGCTGATTTAACTTCAGATTTTTCCTCTTCATTTCTTTCAATCACTTCTGACACCATGTATTGATTTGTATGTGGGTTCAATGACGACACATTCATGAAAGAGATGTCTTTTTATCTAAAGTATGTTCAACTCAGTTAACAGCATTACAGGAGACACCATCTTAAGAGATCCATCTAAAATGAAACCAAAACTAAACTCTGCCTCTCTCACATGCCCTCTGCTGGTAAGGCATAAATAATCAAACAGGCAAATATGCTGGTAAGGCATCATAATCAAACAGGCAAATACCATCACTATTTGCTGATATCATTACAGGCCCAAGCTCTGGAATTCCTCCCGAAACCTCTCCACCTCTCTCTCCTCCTTTAAGACGCTCCTTAAAACCTGCCTCTTTGAGCAAGTCTGTCCTAATATCTCCTTGTGTATCTCGGTGTGAAATTTTGTTTGGTAATGTTCCTGTGAAGCGCCTACGTTAAAGGCGCTATATAAATGCACGCTGTTGTTGTATTGGGAGGATTCGCAGGCTGATTAACAGTCTGACGGTCGTGACATGAACTCTCCCTCCATGGATGTAACCAAAATTATCCCAGCCGATAGGGTGGTTAGCCCTATACAGAGGGAGGGTTTTATGGGTTCCCACAGCCCATACGATGAGGGAGGCCACCCACCGGATCTGAGTATCCCACTGTATGTCAACCCAGAATTCAGAGCCCTGTACCTTCTGACTCAGAGGCGGCAATGCTTCCACTGATGCTTCCACTCACTCCATCAGAGAGAAATACGTAAATAGCTTCTGAAAAATTTCTGGTCAGAAGTAAGAATGCATGCCTGTCTGTGTGTGTCTGGCCAGTATACTCTACTGCATTTCTAACATTCAATTAAATAACAATGAGTCATTTCATATTTTAATAAGATTCTATATGCTGTTACCAGGCCGCCTACCTTAAAATAGCAACGGACTTTTGTCATAGCAACACACAATTATTAGACACAATTGTTTTTTCATGTCTTACTATGCATGCTAGAAGTCATCATTTAAACAGATATTCAGGGTCATAGCCCTATAATAAGTCTGAATCTCTCAGAATGTAATGTTGACTTACCGGCACTATAACATCATGCAACACGAAAACTCAGAGCTAAAAGACTTCTTAAACACAAATGTTATAAAATAGCATTTTACAGGTATTCGCAGTAACTCAGTGAGTATCTGAGCCATACAATCCCAGCTTTGATCCTGGGTTTGGTGGGGGAAGAAGTGGGTGAAATTAAATTATAATTCAGCTAGGATTCCCGGTCCTGATCACTAGAAAAAAAGAGATAAAGAACTTGCATTTATATAGAAATAAAAACAGAAAATGCTGGAGATACTCAGCAGGTCAGGCAGCATCTGTGAAGAGATAAACAGAGTTAACATTTCAGGTCGATGACCTTCTGTCAGAACTGGAAAAAAGCAGGAAATGGAACAGATTTTTAGGCAAGTGCAGAGGCTGGGAAAGGGGGGAGGGGATGAAAGAACAAAAGGGAAGGTCTGTGATAGGATAGAAGGCAGGAGAGCTTAAGAGACATTGGCCCAGAAATTCGGGTCTCCACGGGTGAGCACGCACGGGGTACTCACCCGTAGGCCCGATGGAAGCGCTGGTTTCCTGCATGCACTGCGCAAGCGCGGGAAACCGGCACTTCCGTTCCTCTGAACGAAGAGGTTCAGAGGTCGAACGCGTGCACAGGAGAGGCTGCGCGTGCGCATCAAACTTCAGTCTTTTTTACAGGTTTTCCCGGGAATGTAAGCCTGCAGAATTTAGAAATATAAAAAGCAGGCGTAAGGCCTGTTTTTTACAAGGTAAGTGGTAAATTAATTAAAATTAAAACATTTTTCCACAGGTTTATTATTTTTAAATACTTTAAAGCAAGGTAAGTTTAATTTTAGCCCCGTTAGAAAATAAAATTATTTTTTTCAAAAATTTAAATTATTGTTTAAAATAGTTATTTCATGTAATTTATAGTTTATTTAAAAAATGTGATGTTTTTAAAAAATTTATTTGAAGATTTAGTGCTATTTTGGGGCCGTAGTATTTATAAGTTTTGACAGCACTTCCTGTCAGACTTATGAATGGAGCATTCCCTGCTCCGATTGGCTGCCCATGGCTCACGTGATCCCAGGGGATGCATCGCACTAACTGCGCCCCTGGGATACGCAAGCACTGCGCGCCGGCAGCTGGACCAGGCCCCGGATCGGAATTCCACGGGAGCCCAGACATCAACGGCCAGCACGCAAGGTAAGTGCAGGTTGGGGGCTTGCACCCGCGGGAAGCCCCCGACCCGAATTTCTGGGCCAATAAGAAATATTTAAGGCAAAAGGAGATGGTAATGGGCCAGGTTAAGAAACGAAGGGTGGCTCTAGATGAAGTGTAAATGGCGCTGGCAGAATGAGAGACAGCTGCCATGTGGGAGAGAAGAAAAAAAGACACAGACAAAAAGTGTGGATGAAAAATGTATATGTGATAGGGGCCGAGGTTATGATCTGAAATTGTTGAACTCTGAAATTGCGGAACACCTCCGTTCAGTCCGTAAGGGGGACTCCGAGCTTCCGGTCGCCTGTCACTTTAATTTTTCGCACCACTCCCACTCAGACCTCACCGTCCTCGGCCTCTTGCATTGTTCCACTGAAGCTCAGCGTAAGCTCGAGGAACAGCACCCCATCTTCCGATAAGGCACTTTACAGCCTTCCGGACTCAATATTGAGTTCAACAATTTCAGATCATAACCTTGGCCCCTATCATATATACATTTTTCATCCACACTTTTTGTCTGTGTCTTTTTTTCTCTCTCCCACATGGCAGCTGTCTCTCATTCTGCCAGCGCAATTCACACTTCATCTAGAGCCATCCTTCGTTTCTTAACCTGGCCCATTACCATCTCCTTTTGCCTTGAATATCTCTTAATGTCTCTTAATCTCTCCTGCCTTCCATCCTATCACAGACCTTCCCTTTTGTTCTTTCATCCCCTCCCCCCTTTTCCAGCCCCTGCACTTGCTTAAAAATCTGTTCCATTTCCTGCTTTTTTCCAGTTCTAACGAAAGGTCATCGACCTGAAACATTGGGCCCGATTTTGTGGATTGTGTGGGAAATGGTCAGATTTCCCCGAATGTGGGGTTCTGACCCACAAAAAAATGGGTCAGCCAGCTGCACGCAATTTTCCCTCAAGTGGCCAATTAATTTCCAGCGTGTGGACAGCCTTGCTAATTGTCCATTTCCAGTCAGAAAGCCCCACAGTATGATGTCATCATTTGTGGTGCTTTTCAAGTGTCCAGCAAGCTTCTCAACCTCTGCAGGCTTCTCAACCACTCCTGCAGAATGGCAGAGGAGCCTGCACCAGCTGCTGCCAGTGGCAGTGGCCGAGCTGTGACCAAATTCAACGAGACGTCACTGCAGACATTGATCGATGGGGTGAGGGCCCACAGGGAGGTCCTCCACCCTCGCTCAGGGAGGAAGAGGCCTTCCACTGAGACCAGGGCTGGCTGGATGGAGGTGGCTGAAGAGGTCAACTCTCTGGGAGTCACCCGTCGCACCTGGATGCAGTGCAGGAAGCGCTTCCACAACCTTCACCGCACAGGGAAAGTAAGTATGAAGTTTCCATCACCCTCAACCTGATCCCCATTGCCTTTCCCCAACAGCACTCAGCTTCAGCAATCTCTTCCTCCACATCCCACTTCACAGTCACATCCATGCACCCTTACCCATTCCCTATCTCTCTATGCTCACATTCACATAACTATTCCACCATGCAGCCCTCACACTGCCTCTCACTCTGATGCTTAGAACACAACTGACAACACACAGGGAGGGCCCTTGGTCTTGCAGCCTCACAACATCTTTGTCTCCTTCTAAGCATCGATGCTATGCAATCTCTACACTCACTCCTGCACTCTCACTCAAACTCCACTTGTCTCTCTCATTGCAGGAAAAGAGAGCTCACCATAGGCGAGAGCGTGCGAGGACTGGAGGAGGACCACCCTCAGTGGCCCACCTGAGCCCCTGGGAGGAAGCGGCGATCGAGATTGCTGGGGCTGACGTGCCTGTGGATGCTGGGGCAGGAGAGACCGGAGCAAGCCCGCAAGCTGGTGACAGAATAGTTCCCCATCTCTCTCATTGACATAGCATGAGTTGCTGATATGATTCTGAAGCCACATCTTTTGGACTTATGAGCATATGCCAAATGCAATGTGCAAGTAGCCTTGCCATCACATCTCTAACTCTTTCCTTTACTCCCCCACAGGACCATCCGGAGCCCCCGTCACCACTGCTGAGGAGGAAGAGGCTTTGCAGCCAGACTCCTCAGAGGAAGCTCCAACCTCTGAGGGTGCAGCGTCAGCAGAAGTAAGCGCACCCTGCACCAGCGCAGACACTCACACCTCGGTGGGACCTTCGGGACATAGACTAGAGTTGTCACCTGGTGTATCACAGCTCACAAGTGAGCATCAGCAGATTGTGGAGACAGGGACAGCAGTGGAGAGTCCTCGTCGGAGGGCGCAGGGCTCTGCCAGCTCAGCTCAGCTGCATGTCGACCCTATGCCTCTGGGTCCATCCGCAAGAGAGGAGGTGATGGATCTCCATGCACAGATGTAGGAGTCTCTGGGAGGTTTTGTCTCCAGGGTCGCTGCGAGTGTGGAGCAAATGGAGGAATCCATGGCGAGCATGAGCAGAGCCTTATTGGAGTCATCGGCGCATCAAAGCAGCACCACGGAAAGGTTGGCTACCTCCGTGGCAATGTTGGCTGCAGCCGAGGAGAGGAGGGCGGCAGCCGAGGAGAGGAGGGCTGCGGCCATGGAGGAGCTTAGTCGCCAGGGTGTCGAAAACATGGTGAGTGCTCTGAATAGAATGGCATCTCTTGAGGAGCGATGGGCATCTATTGAGCACCGAAACCAGACCTTCATGGAAGTCCCTCTGAGCAGGACTTCCAGTGCTGAGACGAGTCCCATGGCCCCCCTGATGTGCAGCAAGGTGCTCTCCAGCCACTTGCAGGCACTGAGGGGGAGCTGATCCATGAGAGGGAGGTTGTTGGCATACCTCAAGGAAGTGGGGGCTCCTCTCCACGCGCTCACACTTCCATGCCACTTCAGAGCCCTCGGTCAGAGTCCCGACGGAGTCCACACCCAAGTGAGATAGGAGTCTCAAGCCCTGCACAGCCGCAGGAGCAGCAGACTGCTGGCGAGCCCTCACAGGCTCGCCACCCCAGAGGATGCCCACCAAAGGTGTCGAGACAGGAGCAGCAGGAAAGTGGGCAAGGGGCCTCCACGTCTGCTGAAGCCACAGGGGTACCACTATTTAGGAGCACGCGTAAGAGAAAAATAAAGCACCACTAATCACAAGGGTAGTCACTTGGGTGAAAAGTCTTGTAAACAGTTTTAATGCCATCATTTTGCTGTACATAAAAAATCTGGTGGCAGCTGCTGCAATTATGGCATCTGTCATTTGGCGAATGGGGATATCACATAGAGGCCTTAGGATAACTTGCAGATGGGGCCACTGTCCATGGTTAGTTAAGAAGCAGTGAGGCTGCAGTGTTTGATGTACCAGGCTACGCAAATCTGCCCAGGATGAGTGCGTTCCTTGCATTCCGCCCAGCAATGTTCTCACGCACTGGTGCCGCTGGTTGGCGGGCCTCTGCAGGATGCTTGGTTCCGTCCTCCTCCTCCTCCTCCTCCTCCTCCTCAGCATCAGCCTCATCCGAGGCGGCTCTGTGAGGAGCCTCCTGGTCCTGCGGAATCAGCAAGCCACGACGCTGTGCCATGTTATGAAGCACACAGCATACCACGACGATTTTGGAGACCCTGGCTGATGAGTACTGTAGGGCTCCACCTGATCTATCGAGGCATCTGAAGCGCATCTTCAGCAATCCAATGGTTTGCTCAATAATGCATCTGATGGCAATGTGGCTGGAGTTGTAGCGCTCCTCAGCTTCGGTGGCTGGTCTCCTCAACGGCGTCATTAGCCAAGAGCGCAGGGGATATCCCTTGTCTCCAAGTAGCCATCCTTGAAGTTCGTTTGGCGGACTGAATAGCGGAGGCACAATAGACTGGCGCAGTATGAAGGAGTCATGGCAGCTGCCAGGGTACCTGGCACAAACATGCAAAATCACCTTCTTGTGGTCACGCACCAGCTGAACATTAAGGGAGTGGAAGCCCTTGCGGTTGACAAAAACTCCTGGATTGCGGTGGGGTGCTCTAAGGGCCAGATGTGTGCAGTCAACGGCGCCCTGCACCCTTGGAAAGTCTGCCAGCTGAGCTAATCCAAGCGCTCGCGCCCTCACACTTGCGCGATCCCTGGTGAAATGGATGTGATTGTGCACGAGGGCAAAGAGGGCATCGGTTACCTGCGTGATGCAAGTGTGTGCGGCCGCCTGGGAGATGCCGCTGATGTCTGCTGCTGATCCCTGGAAGGAGACTGAGGCATAAAAGTTGAGTGCGGTGGTGACTTTGATGGCTACTGGTAAGTAGTGTGGACCTGGTGCTCTGGGCTCCAGGTGTTGCTGCAGCATTGCGCAGATGTCAGTCACAACCTCTCGCGAAAGTCGGAGCCGCCTCTGGCACTGCTGCTCAGTCATGTTGAGGTAGCTGACCCTGTGTCTGTAGACCCTGTTTGGGGGGTATCTCCTGCGCCGACGACCTTCCATGCGCAGGTCCCTTCTGGCCTGTGCTGCCCCAGGTGGCTGAGCCGCAGCCTGCCGCTCCTGCTGGTGCTGCTGTTGTTGCTGGTGCTGCTGTTGCTGGAGTTGCTCCAGCCTCCTCTGCTGTTGGAGTTCTTCTAATGCCAGGAAGGGAAGGAAGAAAAGGCCACCCATGCTTCTGGCAGATGCCTCCATTGAGGAGGCGCTGAGTTAGGGTGGTGAGAGGGGCTTCCCAGGAGCTCACACTGGAGAAGTGTGTGAGGCTCCAACCTTCCACAGCTGTGCCTAAGCCTTGAAGAAGTAGCCCCAAGCCTGCAACAACAAGGTCCTTCAACAAACAAATGCTCTCCGTTTAAATCTCAGCTTTCCCGAATGACCTGCAGCTGAGAGCAAGCAAGCCAACTCGCTGCATGCCAGGTTTCATCAGCGGGGTTCCCCGCAGGCGTGTTTAGCGTGGGGAACCCTTAAAAATAGCAAGGGCTCCTTAAAATGGCATTAAACATGCCAATAATTGGTGGTTAGGGTCCCGACGGCCAGTCCCGCCAATGGCGGGCGGGACTGAGTCGGGTCGCGGAGAAACGGCGGTCTGAAAGTTGGACAGGGCGGGGAATCAGGCGGGGGGGGTGGTCGCGACCCCCTATTTCGGCGATTTTCGGCCCCCGCCCGCCTGAAAACCCACCCGACGGCTGGCAGAAAATCAGGGCCATTAACTCAGTTTCTCTCTTCACAGATGTTGCCTGACCTGCTGAGTATCTCCAGCATTTTCTGTTTTTATTTCAGATTTCCAGCATCTGCAGTATTTTCTTTTTGCATTTACATAGTGCCATTTATATCCTCATGTTATCCCAAAGGGTTTTACAGCCAATGAAGTATTTTTTAAGTGTAGCCACTTTGTGCACAGCAAAGTCCCACCAGCTACTATGAGATAAATGTCCAGTTAATCTGTTTTTGGTGGCGTTGCATGAGGAATGAATGATGGCCAGGACACTGGGAAAACTCCCCTGCTCTTCTTTGAATAGAGCCACACGATCTTTTTCATCCTTGGCTTTATAAATAGAGGCATAGAATACAATAGCAAAGAAGTTATGGTAAACCTTTATAATTCACTGGTTAGGCCTCAACTGGAGTATTGTTTCCAATTCTAGGCATTATAATATAGGAAGGATGTCAATGTCTTGGAGAGGCTGAAGGGGAGATTTACTATTGAAAGATGGCACCTCTGACAGTGCAGCACTCCCTCAATACTGCACTGAAATGTCAGCCTTAGATAATATTGGCCCAGCAATTCGGGTCGGGGGCTTCCCGCGGGTGTAAGCCCCCGACCTGCACTTACCTTGCGCGCCGGCAGTTGAGCTGTAGGGCCCCGTGGAATTCCGCTCCGGGGCCTGGCCCAGCTGCCGGCGCCGCACTGTGCTTGCGTGTCCCAGGGGCGTAGTTAGTGCGATGCGTCCCCTGGGATCACGTGGGCCATGGGGAGCCAATCAGAGGAGGGAAAAGCCCATTCATAAGATTGACAGGAGACCTGTCTAAACTTATGAATACTACGGCCCCAAAATAGCAGTAAACCTTCAAATAATTTTTTTTTTAAATCACACTTTTTAAATAAACTACAAATTACATTAAATAACTATTTTAAACAATAATTTAAATTTTTGAAAAAAGTAATTTTATAGTCTAACGGGGCTAAAAATAAACTTACCTTGCTTTAAAGTATTTAAAAATAATAAACCTGTGGAAAAAATGTTTTAATTTTAATTAATTCACCACTTACCTTGTAAAAAGCAGGCCTTATGCCTGCTTTTTACATTTCTAAATACTGCAGGCTTACAATCCCGGGAAAACCTGTAAAAAAAAACTAAGTTCAAAGCGCACGCGCAGCCCCTCCTGCGCACGCATTCGACCTCTGAACCCCTTCGTTCAGAGGATCAGAAATGCCGGTTTCCCGCGCATGCGCAGTGCATGCAGAAAACCGGCACTTCCATTTGGCCTACGGGTGAGTACCCCGTGCGTTCTCACCCGTGGAGACCCGAATTTCTGGGCCATTATACTTAAGCCTCTGGAGTGAGTTTGAGCCCACAACCTCCTGACCCAGAAGTGAAAGTGATACAACTGAGCCAAGGCCGACATAGTTATCCCTCAACCAACATCGTAAATAAATTATCTGGTCAATTATCTCATTGCTGATTCTTGGATCTTGCTGTGCACAAATAGGCTGCTGCGTTTCCTTACATTTCAACAGCGACTACATTTCAAAAGTACTTCATTGTCTGTGAAGTGCTTTGGGACGTCCTGAGGTTGTGAAAGCTGCTTTATAAATACAAGTCCTTTCTTCTTTCTATATTTTATATTTTCTTCATTAGTTAGATATTCAGAATGAACCTTCAAGTAAATTCAAAGATTTGATTTAGTAGCTTTGAAGGGTCTGAAATTAAATGTGAAACTGTTATAGTTACAGTACATAAATCCAAATGATTACCAATGGTCTTTAGCATTTGGCAGACAACTCCATGGCACATATAAAGAAAGACTTTGCGCCAGCCGCTAGCGCCTTAGTAGGAGGAGATGTGGGGTGCTAAGCAGCTAGCACCCGGGCGCAGCGCGATCTGTGCCTCTCGCGATCTTCAGTTAAGATTTCGCGGCGGCGCAAAGCCTTTACGCGCGCTCAGCTGCGCGCGCAGATCCTGACGTCATTTCATTGTGCAACGCCCTTTGTGCGCCCCAAACCGGAAATTCAGTGGCGCCGGCCTATTGTGCGCCTGGCGCCCCTAGCGACTGGTAGAGGGGAATGGTTCCCAGTCGCTGCGGGGCGCGGGGGGCGCTAATTAAAGGGCACTCCTCCTGCAGTATAAATGGCAGCCATTTTGCACCACTCCTTCTTTGTGAGAGATGGATCTTTGGAGAGAGACAAAGGTAGAGAGCTTTCTGGCTTGGCTCAACACTCGCACAGGTACTTGTGGCTTCAGGCCACAGCTTTGCACTTGTCTTTAACTTCAGAGCCATAGCATTGATTGGAAACATATAATGGGCCTGCAATTGGTGGAAACGTTGGGCTTCTCCATTGCATTCAAAGGGCTCAGAGACACCGTGAGAGAGTGCCAGTCATGGCCAGACGGAGAAGGGGCAACAGGCGTCGGCAAAGGAGGCCTTACCCACCCAGGGTATACTGCCAGCAGTTCTCATATCTGAACATGTCTGAGGAGCAGTGTGTTCGGAGGCTGCGATTCAGAAGGGCGGTGGTCACTGAGATCTGCCACCTGCTTTGCGGAGATCTGCAGCCACAGCTGAGGAGCAGGACGTCTCTGTCGGTGGCAGTGAAGGTGATGGTGGCTCTCAACTTCTATGCCACCGGCTCCTTCCAATCCGCTACTGGGGACATTTCCAACATCTCCCAGTTTGCGGTACATTGCTGCATCCGCCAGGTGACCAATGCCCTTTTCAGAAGGAGACGTCAGTTCATCTCCTTCTCCATGACCGTTGACAAGCAGCAACAGCGTGCAATGGGCTTTGCAGCATTAGCGGGCTTCCCCATGGTGCAGGGCGCCATTGACTGCACGCATGTGGCTTTGCGGGCACCTCTAGAGAATGCCGAGGATTACCGCAACCGGAAGAGCTACCATTCGCTCAACGTGCAGTTGGTGTGTGACCACAGGCAGCTCATCCTAGCTGTCAATGCCCGCTTTCCAGGCAGCAGCCACGATGCCTTCATCCTGCGCCAGACTTCTGTGGCAGACATGTTCGAGGCCCAGCCTCACCCACGAGGATGGCTTCTCGGGGCAAAGGCTATCCTTTGTGCACCTGGCTGATGACCCCGCTCCGTGCGCCCAGCACCCCTGCTGAAGAGGGATACAATGACAACCATCAAGCAACCAGGAACATCATTGAGCAAACAATCGGCATGCTGAAGCAACGGTTCCGCTGTCTGGATCGTTCCGGAGGAGCCCTACAGTACTCGCCTGAGCGAGTCTCCCATTTCGTTGTCGTGTGCTGCATGCTGCACAACCTGGCTATCCGCAGGACTCAGCCACTGCCTGGAGACATTGGAGGACCACCAGAGGAGGAGGAGGAGGAGGAGGAGGAGGACCAGCACAGGAGGGAGGCAGAAAGTGCAAGGGCCACCCGTCGGCGGCTTATTGCAAGTCGGTTCTAGGCCCCCTCTCAGGGAATGGCTTGTGCCAATGGCAGAAGATGAATGTAGCCGCTCCATAAGCCCTCAGCCGAGCAGGGCAACCAGGACTTCCAAAAGAAAGCATGGACAGTGCGATTTAAGAAAAATTTTTACTATGATACCTCTGTGCCCTTCCCACATAACAAACTAATGGAGAGAAACCCCCCCCAAAAACACAAATACACCAGTCTCGGCCTTTACAAGTAAAACAAATAGACCAGTCTCGGCCTTTACAAGTAAAACAAATACACCAGTCTCGGCCTTTACAAGTAAAACAAATACACCAGTCTCGGCCTTTACAAGTAAAACAAAACATTTGGCCACACCTTCTACATTTTCCCCTGCGAGGGTGATACGCTTCGCATCCGTGACTGGCCCCTACCCGCCCTGCAGCTCCTCCTCAATGGGACCCCAGTGGTTGCAGCAAGGCTGGGGGAAGGCTGCTGAGGGTTAGATGGTGAGACGGCACATGCCCTTGTGGGTCGGCCTCGACCAGCTCTGGGCCTGGAGGGGCCGGCTGCTGACTGCTCCGCTTGGGCAGCAGCAGTCTGTCCAACGGCTGGTGGCAGCTGCAATGGAGGAGTGACAGTTTTGGCTGCAGGAATGCTGCCAACCTGACAGATCACAGGTACTCCCTGGTCGGCTGATACATTGGCACTCGCACGGGCCAGCACTGCAGCATGCGCAGCAATCTGCTGAAGCACAGACTGCTGGGCTGCTGCGGCGCGGCGAGTGCCCTGGCGATGCCTGGCCGATCCAACGAGGGTGGCAGCAGTTAGTGCCCGTGTGGCCCTGGTCTGTGTCTGCATGACACCAGCCAGTGAATGCACGGCACGACTGAGCACTTGGCTAGAAGCCGCCTGTGATGCAGCGAAGTCCTGCTGACTCCTAGCCTGTGCTGCCATGAAGTCCTGCAGACTCCTGGCCTGTGCTGCACTGAATTGTTGCAGACTCCTGGCCTGTGCTGCCCCGAATTCCTGCACACTCCATGACAGTGACTCTATGGAGTCAGGCATCCTTGCCACTGCAGCCATGAGCTCAGTGTGCCTGCGCTCAGCCTGGGTGCCCATTTCCGCTAGGATCCGCACCTCCTCTGCGCTCACCGTAGCAGGACTGGAGGCCGCACTCACCCTCCGGGGAGAAGGCCGCCGAGCTTCCCCACCCCTCCCGTGTTGCTGCAGCCCGCTGGTCCCCGGAGCTTCACTATCCTCCGAACCTTCCCCCCTGCTCCCCTCCAGGGAAGACGTGTCACCATCATGGCCATGGGCTGCCTCGGCTGAGGGTGTCCCTGATGGTCTGGCTTCCTCTTCCTCCTCCTCTTTGTCTGACTCGGACACAGTGCCAGCTTGAGGGGCCGCCTCCTCACCTGGCGAGTCACCATCTGAAAGCAGGGAGGCACAAGAGTTGCTTTAGAGTGAGGACAGGGCGGCAGCGAGGGAGGCATGAGTGCTGCTATGCACTGCATTGGTCCGACAGTGGCAAAGGATGCTGGTGTGAGGCGCAAGTGGAAAGAGAGAGGTCAAAAAGGTGATGCCCTTATCATTGGGGCCCACAACAGGGTCGGCATCTCCACTGGCGACGGGGCCAATCAGCCGGCCTGACATAATGCGCTCCACATGCTGCTCCAGGTCGCAGAGCTGGTTGAGGTCAGGATGGCCTCCCCCGGTCTGACGCTGCTGCCTTCGGTTGTGCACCAGCTTGCCCTGCAAGAGAAAGGACGGCCTCTAAGTACAGTGTGAAGCCCTGATCTTGCCTGCACTGCCTCCCATGGTGGATTAGCCCTGACAGTGTGAAGCCCTGATCTTGTCTGCACTGCCTCCCATGGTGGACTAGCCCTGACAGTGTGAAGCCCTGATCTTGTCTGCACTGCCTCCCATGGTCGAATAGCCCTGACAGTGTGTAAAGTCCTGAATGTGCAAGTGATTTTCATGACAGTCCCATAGCTGCTGGATGAGGGCTGGGCATTGGGGCTTTCAGGTCCCTTTGCCCATAAAGTGAGGTGCACATGCAGGGATGAGGAGGACACTGGAAAGGGTACTCACCCTGACAACCCGAGTGAGGTCGTTGAACTTTTTTCGGCATTGTACAGGAGTCCTGGCAACCATGCTGTTGGAGGTCACCCTGTTTGACACCTCCCTCCAGGCTTTCCGATAGGCGCTGGGCAGCGGCCTCCTGCCACCTTCAGGGAGCAGAACATGGTGCCTGCGCTCCACTGCGCCAACCAGCACCCTTAGGTCACCCTCGCTGAAGTGCTGCGCTCTCTCCCTGGCCTTCTCCATTGTCCTGGGCGTTGAACAGTTCAAGCAGCAGTGGTCAGGCCTTGCTTCAGGGATGCAGTGTGCAGGCCGTGGCAGCCAAACAAATCCACCCTCCCCCTTTAAGAGCTGACCGGCGCCAGAGTGTCTGCCTTCAATCAGCAACTCGCCGCACCTGCGCTGCGCCCGCCTCAGGGGTAGCGCCCCGGACCGCCGGCTTAGCGCCTAATGATAGTCGTGCATCGCCTGTTTTAGCGCAGCAGCAACCTCTTGGGGTGATGCAACTGAATATCGGCGAAGGTGGCGCTAAGTTGCGCCGGGCGCAAACTTTAGCGGCCGCCCGGCTGTAGCGCCCCAAACGTGGCTATACTGAATTTCTAGGCCACGAATTTATAGACACATTTAGAGAAGACATTTTCTTCAAACAGATGAATCCATACCCCAGTGAAGTTATATAAGAATTGAGATGTATGCATCATCACCATAAAGCTCCCAGGGGGAAAAAAATCAGTTGGTTAGTGCCTCACGTTAGCACCTGCAGAGGGCGCTAATGAGGCGCTGATGCAGTAATGCCGGGGCAAGATGAATCCAGTGCCGCACGGCAAATCTAGACCTCCCTTTGCGCCGCCGATACGAGGTACCGCTGGGGACTTCAATGCCAGGCAGATCGTGACGTCAGTGAGCGTGCAATGCTCACTGGGTGCCTGATCTGCCAAATTCATTATGGACACTTACCTTTGCACCTCGACCAGATAGCGACAGGGAGAGGAGGCACACAGCTGCAGGACGCCGGCTCCAGGGACATTATTTAAAGGCATTTGCATTAATCACTCGCAGCTGTCAGGGCAGGTTCATTTCTGTGGTCTCTTGGCAGTTTCAGCTAGTGGATGAGTTTGCATGAGTAATTTCAAGGTTCTTTTTTCTCAGCATTTATTGTTCAATGATTCAAACTGCTACACTTGGCAACATTAATGGGGGCTGTACTGCCATGCCACCTCACCCTCCAGGATATACAGCGGAGGGAGCGGAGGCAGACAGAAATATGGGAACATGTGCACAGAGGGATGAGGAGGGACATCAGGGTGCTCACCAGGATGACTTAAACCCCAGATCCCTTTTGCTCACCACATGCCCATCATACCATGTGTCATGCCATATCACAGTGTCCTCCTGGGAGCAAAGGAGAAATGAAACAGACCACAGAATATTGCAAACTCTATTAATAAATTATGCATAAACATATCACACATATCACATTCATTCTAATAACTAATGACCCTTGTGCCTGCTGTAGTTGAATAGCTGTCATTGTGTGCAAGGCATGAGATGTGGGTGTGAGTGTTGGTAGGTAGAGATTGTTGGTGGGTGAGCACTGGGGGTGTGGTGCTTTGGGCAGTTTGTGATTCTTCTGTTACAGATGGTGATCTGTAGCATTTGTTGAAGCATTTAATCACCTTGACCACCTGACTGAGGTGGATCTGCCATGAGCACACTGTAGTGTCTGAGGATCAATAATACTCAGACTGCAGGAGAACAATAAAACAGGTATTTACTGAACAGAGAGTAATTCAAGACTGAAATACAGAAGCCTGCTATGGCTTTATAGCCAGGGGTGGTCACTGCCGGTACTGCAGTATAGAGTCAGTTCTTCTCTTAAAGGCACATACACAACAATTCCTCCCCTTTTAGATAAACAGTACATAACATTCATTTAACAACTAAATAATAACTAATTACAATTACAATTTTCTCTGAACTATATACATCAACTGAAATAATCATTTATAAGTTCAGTCTTTGAGGAGGCTTCCTGATCCTGACTGGATAGCGCCTTTCTTGAGTATCCTGTATCCAATTCCATCTTTACTTGGGACCCTGCTATCAGGAGGGTGACCCAAATGGTTCGGTGATCCTCCTTTGCGATCACGTTGTGTAACTTTAGACAACTTAGTCTCCTGCTCCTGGAGTCATTATCACTCTCCTGATCTTCCGAACTACTGTCTGTCATTTTTTTTACTTTCTTGTACTTTTCCTTAGTAGTTCTTGTAGTGTTGGTTTTCTTTCCCGACCTGCAGACTCTTGCTATATGTCCCATTTTCCCGCATTGCCTGCATACTTTGTCCTTAAACCAGCAGTCCTTCCGATCATGGGTTGCTCTGCCACAGCAATAGCACTTTTCTGCTCCATACGCCATTTCGTTAGCGCTGTATTCTTGTGGTTTCTGTTGTATTTCCGCAGCTCCCTGTGCTGCTGCTTCGTAGGATACTGCCACGCTGAAAGCCTGTTCTAGCATCAGGTCCTTTTCCGAAAGTAGTCGTTTCTGGGTTCCTTCACTCTGGAGCCCGCAGACAAACTTATCCCGTAAGGTGTCTGCCAGTCCTGCTCTGAACTGGCAGTGCTTCGATAACTTGCGTAGTTCCGTAAGATAGTCAGCATTGTTCTCATCTTTGTGCTGGTTTCTTTTATGGAACTTGAATCTTTCTGCTATCAGCAGCGATGTAGGGTTTAGGTGTTCCTGTAAGATATTAACAATCTCTTCAAAACTTTTCTCCATTGGTTTAGCTGGGGTAATTAAATTCCGCAATAGGCCGTACGTTCTCGCGCCCATCAAATTTAATAATACCGACGCCTTCTTTCCATTGGCCACCTCATTGGCATTGCAGTACACTTCAATTCTTTCCACATACATGGTCCAGTCTTCTACCTCATTGTCGAAAACAGTGATACTGCCACTCTTCGGCATCTTGGGTGATTTAAAATGGCACCTCCCGCGCTTTTCCTTCTTCCCCAATGGAATAAAATGGCGCCTCCCGCGCTTTTCCTTCTTCCCCTTGCTGCCACGCTGCTCCTAGCGTTCTACAGGGTAATGGCGGCGACCCGCGGCTTCGGCGCGTCTCACTTTTCCTTCCCCGCGTTCTATCCTCTCCACGCTGCCCTGTTCTTGAGCACCGACCGCGCCCTGTGCGCTCCACCCTCTCTCTCTCTCTTTTCCTCCTGACGACGCTGCACGGCCCCTTTGCAGAGCCGCTCGATCGAGCCCGAGCCCGCCGCAGTCCGGAAGGGTCAGCGCACTACCTGCTACCAGCACGACTTGCTGGAACACCTCGACTGGGGAGCTAGGCCCAGCTCTCCACAGCCTCCCCTGCAACTCTCCGATGGATCCCTGGGCGGTTGCCCGCGGTCGACGCCCGTCGTTCTGACTTCGACCTCCAAGAAGCTTCTCTTCAGGGAGTAGATCCCCGTGAGGTGATGCAGTACTGCAGGTGAGTTCAAACTTGCCCATCGCCAGTGTAGTGTCCGAGGATCAATAATACTCAGACTGCAGGAGAACAATAAAACAGGTATTTACTGAACAGAGAGTAATTCAAGACTGAAATACAGAAGCCTGCTATGGCTTTATATACAGGGGTGGTCACTGCCGGTACTGCAGTATAGTATCAGTTCTTCTCTTAAAGGCACATACACAACACACACCTGCTTCAGTCTTCCAGCTCCTTCTCCTTGCTGAGGCAGCTGCACAGCCAACAATGCTGAGAATGAGGTGCTGCAGTATCAATGAACCTCCCCTTTAAGTACTCGAAAAAGCCTGTGGCAATGATAAGTTGTGATTAGACTGCACCCGACATTGATCCACCCTTTGAGTGTAACGCCACTGAGCTGGGCCTTTAAGATTTGATTTAGAGCCCAAATCATTTCTTTGAGCAGTGAGAGTGAATTTTGCGTGCAGCCTAAAGCATTAGCGCCTGGCGCTAATTCTCAAACTTTTCTAAAGATACCACCCATTCCTTGGCTGTAATGAATTTCTAGCCCCCAGCCTACTACTACTAGAGTATCACACAGACACTTATCACAAAGCTGAATGCCATTCTCCTCCCACTGGAGAATCAGAAGTTAAAAAAAAGTTTGTCTTTCTACCTTAAAAAAAACTACCTTTGTCAACATGGCTCTAATCACAGACAGCAGCCACTCTGCTCTCCCATCACAATTGTGTGTACTCAATGGAAGCTAACGTAATAGGTTTTAGAAATACTCTGCATTTTGGTGCTCTTTGCCTAGACAAACACACCTCTTAGTGCTATTTACTGCCCTAACCTGCTCTCATTCGCTGCTCTATGATCAACAGATTGTTGTTGTAGCAACAGAATTTATTATACAAGCCTTCCCTCCATCAAACATAACACGTTAGAAGCTATGCTATAGATATTAGGATTTAGTAAAGTAGCATTTAACTGGTATTCACATAGGATAGAGTAGCATTTAACAGGTATTCGCAGTAACACAGTGAGTGTCAAATCCATACAGTCACAGCTTTGATCCCAGGTTTGGTTGGGGAGGAAAATCAGCAAGGAATCCCACTCCTGACCACTAGAAAAAAAAGAGATAAAGAACTTGCGTCGGTGCTAGGAACCCAGCTATTCACAATATATATAAATGATCTAGACGAGGGAACTAGATGTAATATCTCCAAGTTTGCAGATGACACAAAGCTGGGTGGGTGTGTGTGCTGTGAGGAGGATGCAGAGAAATTCCAGTATGATTTGGACAGGTTGGATGATTGGGCAGATGCATGGCAGATGCAGTATAATGTGGATAAATGCGAGGTTATCCACTTCGGTGGCAAAAACAGGAAGACTGATTAATATCTGAACGGCAATAGATTGGGAAGAGGGGAAGTGCAATGAGACCTGGGTGTCCTTGTGCACCAGTCGCTAAAGGTAAGCATGCAGGTGCAGCAGGCGGTTAAGAAGGCAAATGGTATGTTGGCCTTCATAGCGAGAGGATTCGAGTACAGGAGCAAGGATGTCTTGCAGCAGTTGTACAGGGCCTTGGTGAGACCACACCTTGAGTATTATGTGAAGTTTTGGTCACCTTATCTGAGGAAGGATGTTCTTGCCATGGAGAGAGTGCAGCGAAGATTCACCAGACTGATACCTGGGATGGCAGGAATGACGTATGAGGAGAGATTGGGTCGATTAGGCTTATACTCGCTAGAGTTTAGAAGAATGAGAGTGGATCTCATTGAAACTTATAAAATTCAACAGGACTAGACAAACTAGATGCAGGAAGGATGTTCCCGATGGTGGGGGAGTCCAGAACCAGGGGTCACAGTCTAAGGATAAGGGGTAAGCCATTTAAGACTGTGATGAGGAGGAATTTCTTCACCCAGAGAGTGGTGAACCTGTGGAATTCTCTACCGCACAAGGCAGTTGAGGTCAATTCATTAAATATATTCAAGAAGGAGTTAGATATATTTCTTAAGGCTAAAGGGATCAAGGGATATGGGGAGAAAGCAGGGACAGGGTACTGAATTTGGATGATCAGCCATGATCTTATTAAATGGCGGAACAGGCTCGAGGGGCCGAATGGCCTACTCCTGCTCCTATCTTCTATGTTTCTATGTTTCTATATAGTGCCTTTCACATCTTCATGATATCCCAAAGGGTTTTACAGCCAATTAAGTACTTTTGATGTTTCTGGACTAGACTTGACTGTAGCAGAATTGAGTGTTATAATCATTCTCAGGTGATTCCACTTTGACATTTGTAGAAATAATACAATGCAAATTATTTTAATATTGGTCAACCTTCTAGAGCACCGCAAGTCCAAAAACCAATTGAAAGGATACACAGACCTGATTTGGCCTTTCAATGTCATCAAAAAGCGGAAAGAACAATATTAATGTATTGCCTATGAGTATATCTGGATTTAACAAATTAATTGGACATTTAGTAAGAAATAAGTCTATCGTGGAGCTAGTATTAAGTTCCTGTTGCAATTCAGTTCTAAATAATTAACAAGTGCAAAACTTCTTCTTCTTAGGCAGTCCCTCGGAACCGAGGATGACTTGCTTCCACATTAAAAATGAGTTCTCAGGTGACTGCTGAATCCAATGCGGGACCTACAGTCTCTGTCACAGGTGGGGCAGACGTTGGTTGAAGGGGCGGGTGGGTGGGGTGCTTGGGTTGACATGCGCTCCTTGCGCTGCCTGCGCTTGGCTTCCGCTTGCTCCTGGCGAAGAGTCTCGAGGTGTTCGGCGCCTTCCCGGATGCTTCTCCTCCACTTTGTGCGGTCTTGGGCCAGGGATTCCCAGGTGTCGGTGGGGATGTTACACTTTTTCAAGGAGGCTTTGAGGGTGTCCTTGAAGTGTTCCCTCTGCCCACCTGGGGCTCTCTTGCCGTGCCGGAGCTCCGAGTAGAGCGCTTGTTTTGGGAGTCTCGTATCGGGCATGCGGACAATATGACCCGTCCATCGGAGCTGATTGAGCGTGGTCAGAGCTTCGATGCTGGGGATGTTGGCCTGAGTGAGAACACTGACGTTGGTGTGCCTATCCTGCCAATGGATTTGCAGGATCTTGCGGAGGCAGCATTGGTGGTACCACTCCAGTGCTTTGAGGTGTCTGCTATACATGGTCCATGTCTCTGAGGCATACAGCAGGGCAGGTATCACTGCTGCCCTGTAGACCATGAGCTTAGTGCTGGGTTTGTTGTCCTGGTCTTCAAACACTCTCTTCCTCAGGCGACCGAAGGCTGCACTGGCACACTGAAGGCGGTGTTGGACTTCGTCGTCGACGTCTGCCCTAGGCTCCCGAGCTATGGAAAGTGGTCCACGTTGTCCAAGGCCTTGTCGTGGATTTTGATAATCGGGGGGCAGCACTGTGTGGCGGGGGCAGGTTGGTAGAGGACCTTTGTCTTACAGATGTTTAGTGTAAGGCCCATGCTCTCAGATGCTTCAGTGAAGGTGTTTACGATGGTTTGGAGTTCGACCTCCGAGTGAGCGCAGACGCAAGCATCGTCTGCATACTGTAATTCGATGACAGAGGATGGGACGACCTTGGATCTGGACTGGAGGCGACGGAGGTTGAACAGTTTCCCATTTGTTCTGTAAATTAGCTCCACTCCAGTGGGGAGCTTACTGAGGGTGAGATGGAGCATTGCAGCAAGGAAGATTGAGAAGAGCGTTGGTGCGATGACACAGCCTTGCTTGACCCCAGTTCGTACATGAATTGGGTCTGTGGTGGAACTGTTGGTCAGGATCACGGCTTGCATGTCGTCGTGAAGCAGGCGGAGGATAGTGAAAAATTAACAGAATTCTAACATGTTAATAGCTCTCTGTTTCCATGCATGTTTATTCACAACTTCAGCTGTAGTTTTGGTGCAGAAAATTGCATGTACGTGAAATTTAAGGGGATGCAGACAATTAAAGGGAAGTGGCAACTCAGGAGACAGAAATTCTTCCAACCTCTAGAAAGGCTCAAAAGGTATTGCAACCCAATTGCAGCCTTTGCCAAGGCTGAAGAGGGAGAGAACAGAGAAGTGACAGGCAAGAATGGAGGGAAAGGAACCCAACGTGTAAGCACACGTCTGCAGGCCAGTCACGGAGAACCCAGCATCCAAACCCTTTGTATGATGGCTGCTGAAGAGGAAGCACTGATGCATGAGGAGAGTGGCCCTAGAAAGAACTTGCAGTTTTAAAGCACCTTTCACATCCCCAGGACGTCCCAAAGTACTTCACAGCCAATGGATTACTTTCGAAGGTATAGTCCCTGTTGTTATGTGGGCAAACACAGCAGTCAATTAGTACACAGCAAGACCCCACAAACAGAAATGAGATGAATGACATGTCAATCTGTTTTTGGCAGTGTTGTGCTCAAGGTGGGTCTGACCACAACGGGACAGAGTGCTCAAAATGCCGTTTGACCAGAGCCCTGTACAGTTTGATCATAACTGTTTCTGATGTATTCTTACTTTTATTGGCTTTGCCAATTACTGCTTTGCATTGCTTGGATTTGTTAAATATCAGGTCTACAAAGACTCCTAGGTCTCTTGTGGTTTTCTTCTTCTTTATTTTAACACCATTGATGGAGTATGTGCATTGCCCATTGTTTCTTCCTATGCCCAGTAATTTACATTTGCACATGTTAAATTTCATCTCCCATTGTTCTGCTCACTTACATATTTTATACAGCTCAGTGTGATTTTTGAGCTGCCTCCTCTGATTCCATTGCTTGTCCTAGTTTGGTATCATCTGCAAATTTGACCAATTTCCAATAGTATCTGAGGCTAAGCCATTGATGTAAATTAGAAATAGCAGTGGTTCCACTAAGCCCTGGGGAACCCCACTCAGTAACTCCCACTCTACTCTGACATTACCCCTCTAATCAGTGCCTGTATTTTTCTACCTTTATCGCAATTTCTTATCCATACCCAATATGTACCTCAAAATCCTGCAGCTTTGAGTTTAATTAAAGCCTTTCATGTGGAGCTTTATCAAATGTCTTCTGGAAGTCTAGGTAAAATATTTCATAAGGTTTACTGCAGTCCACTGGGATGTTACTTCCCAAATAAGTCGAGAAGATTGATCAGGTCAGGACCCACCCCTTTTAAATCCAAATTGCACCAAAACAATTGTTGTTATATTAGACCGTGCCCAGTTCTTGTGTGCTATTCATTATTATCTAGTTCCGCTCGATGAGTAAGGAAGACATCACACAAATATCAAAGTCAAAAATGTGCAATGCAAATCTCTCCTGCAAGTGGAATATGATTGATTTTCCTATTATTTGTTCTGTTCATACCATAAAGTAAAAATGAGACATGCAAGCCAATTTAAAAAGTTGTCTTGGACTGCATTAAAACAGTGAATCATTGAACAGAGTTCAGCATCTCTAGGATAATGAACGAATTGCAATATCAGGATTATTATTAAAAGATCTCAGTTAAACTCACCAAGGAGAGTTTATTTAACTTATGTGATGTGTAGGATTTAAAAGCACCACAGTGCCACACCTCTGGTATAATGTGAGTGAAGGAATTCAATGATCACATGGGAAAGACTCACAACACATGAGCCCTGGTGGGATGAGCGAGCTAAGAAGGCCTTTCACAAGCGAATGAACCATCATAATGACTCATTCTCAATGATGAAATTATCAGTCATGCTCAAATACTGAAAAAAAAAGCATGCCCTACCTAGAAATCATTGTTGATTAGAATGTGGAGAACTCTTATGGGGTATAATCAGAGAGAATCTTTCCACATTTTATTGATTATATAAATATTCATTTATAATGATTTACTGACTATTGATTCTGTGCCATTAAAAGCTTTCATCTCACTATCTGTTTCAAAGACTTACCCCGTTCCAATTATAAAACAGAAACTTGAAATATCTGTTTTTATAGTTGCTATGGAAACCAATGATCTCTCTATACGGGCATCAAAACAAAGCCATTAACAAACGTTCACAGGCCGTCTAAGCAATCCATCGTTGCACAGAAGTTGGCTTGTTGCCATGTGGGGTAAGAATTGGATAATGGATAATGCGGGGACAAGAATTGGAAAGTGGATAAGGCAGGGGTAAGAATTGAGTAGCACCATCCTGCCAGCGTGAACTGGGCACAGGGAACGAATCCTAGATCCGGAACAGGTAGGCCCGGTGTCCGATCAAAGTTGGACCTCATTTAAATTAGACTGGTGAGCTAGGCAGCTCACTGGCGAAGTGGACATTCATTTTGAGCTGCTGCAAAGTCGAAAGGGGCTCTTGGGGTGGGAAAGGGGAGGGGACTGAGCAGAGGCCTGGCAATGGTCTTCGATACTGCTGTGGACATAGAAGGAGTACTTCTGTTTCTCCTGGCTCCATATTCGGGTAATCATTTGTTTGAGAAACTGTAAGGACCGCTGGTTGGGCCGCAGGTGGACCTGGCTTTCCTGAATACAACAGGCCTGGCGTTGGTTGTGTTCAGGACAGCCCAATTTTGGGACGGGTTCCTAAAACAGGCATTAGGCCCTTCATTAACATATGCATGGGGCCTAACACCTGTTGTAGGCGGCTAGCAGGGGGCCAGATATATTTCAGGCATTTTTGAGGCAAAATTGGTCAATTTAAACTAATTTTCTGGGAGAAATGGAGCTACATGTAGAAAGGTGAATAGATATACAATTAAATGTTAGATTTAGGACAGAGAGCAGGGAAAACATTTTACACAGAGAACCGTGAGGCTATGAAATGCACTACCAGAGTTAGTGATTGAAGCAGAGCCCTACTCAACTTCTAAGAATAGGTTATCCAAAAGAGCTCATCCAAAACTCTGCAACCTGTATCCTAACTTGCACCAAGTCCCGTTCACTCATCACCCCTGTGCTCGCTGACCCGCATTGGCTCTCTTGATTTTAAAATTCACGCCTTCGTATTCAAATCTCTCCATGGCCTCACTCGTCCCTATCTTTGAAACCTTCTCCAGCCCTACAACCCCCCTAAATCTCTGCGCTGCTCCAATTCTGACATCTTGCGCATCCCCAATTTCCTACCATTGGCGGCCGTGCCTTCAGTTGCCTTGGCCCTAAGTTCTGGAACTCCCTCCTTAAACCTCTCCATATCTCTACCTCCCTCCTCCTTTAAGACACTCCTTAAAACCTATCTCTTTGACCAAGCTTTTGGTCTTTATGTGACTCGGTGTTAAATTTTGTTTGTTAACACTCCTGTGAAGCACCTTGGGATGTTTTACTGCATTAAAGGAACTATATAAATGCAAGTTGTTGTTAGCTGGATGGTTGAAGGAAAATGGGGTTAGGATACTGGTCTCGTGGCGGGTAAACACCAACAAGGACTGGTTGTGCCAAACGGCGTGTCTCTGTATTGCAATTTCTATGTAATTCTACGCAAGTGTTTATGTAATGTTAGAGGTTGAGTCATAGGGGGAGAAATTGGGTGAGTAGCGCCACCTGTTAGCGCCTAAAGAAGCAGTCAGTGGCTGTAGCGCCACTGGCTGCGTCTCCGGCGATATTCAGTAGGGGCGCTAATGGTGGCGTTAGGCATTTGCGCTGCGCCACCACCGATGATGTCATCGGTGTGCACAGCGCCCCATTCGTGCCCTGTTCATGATATTTGGTAGCGAACGCCGCAGTTGCGCCGCTCGCTACCCGTGCCCGGTTCACGGGGCCTTACTGTGCCGGCAACGGCGCAAGTTAAGGTGGAGGTGCGGGGCGGCCGCTTTTTCGGCGACCGCCTGCCAGCACCTCTGTCCCCTGCCTCCTAACCCCCACCCCCCGCGGCATTGCCGGCTGTTTCCTGAGAGCCCGGCACTTCTCCTTGGTGCCGGGCTCATTTGCCGGCACTCGCGATCGGGGATCGTGCTGTTGCAGGCACTTCCCCCTTAACAGTGGGAGGAAGGCCTGCAGTACCGCAGCGTGCCGTGCCGCAGCATGTGGCGCTGCAGCACGTTGCGCTGCGATAATCAGTTTCAGCGCCCTAAGAGGGACGTGGAGCGCCTGGAGCCTCGCCCCGTCTCCCTCGAGGGGCACTGAAACTGAACTTCTGGCGATCGGTATCACTCCGATCGCTGCGCTAAATCCTGTGCTCCGCCGACTTTTGCGCCACTTTGGCGCCCCAACCCAATTTCTAGGCTATAGAGTCATAACGGCACAGAAGGAGGCCATTTGGCCCATCGAGTCCATGCCGGCTCTCTGTGGAGCAAACCAGTCAGTCCCATTTCCCCGCTCTATCCCCGTAGCCCTGCAAGTTTATTTCCCTCAAGTGCCTATCCAGTCTCCCCTTGAAAACATTGCGTGTTTCTGCTTCCCACATTTCCGTTGGCAGCGAGTTCCAGGTCCTCACCACTCGCTGCATAAAAAAGGTTTCCCTCACATCCCCCCTGTATCTCTTGTCCAAAACCTTAAATCTGTGTCCCCTAGTCTTTGTACAATCAACTAGTGGGAACAGCCTTTCCCCGTCTAGCCTATCCAAACCCGTCATAATCTTGTACACCTCTATCAAATCACCCCTCAACCTCCTTTTTCTCTAATGAAAAAAAATCAGCTTCTCCAACTTGTCCTTGTAGCTAAGATCCCCCATCCCCGGAACCATTCTGGTAAATCTCTTCTGCACCCTCTCAAGGGCCTTCACATCCTTCCTAAAGTGTGGTGACCAGAACTGGATGCAATACTCCAGTTGTGGCCTAACCAGCGCTTTATAAAGGTTCAGCATAACTTCTCTCCTTTTGTACTCAATACCTCTATTTATGAAGCCCAAAATCCCATAGGCTTTGCTAACCACTCTCTCAATATGTCCTGCCACCTTCAGAGACCTATGCACATTAACTCCCATGTCCCTCTGTCCCTGCACAAGCTTTAAAATGTGCCATTAAGTGTATATTGCCTCTCCCTGTTCCTTCTGACAAAATGCATCACCTCACACTTCTCTATATTAAATTCCATCTGCCACTTGTCTGCCCATTTTGCTAGCCTTTCTATGTCCTGCTGCAGTTGATTGGTATCATCCTCACTGTTTGCCACATGCCCAAGTTTGGTGTCATCGGCAAATTTAGAAATTCTACTCTCTATTCCAATATCCAGGTCATTTATATATATCAGAAAAAGCACTGGCCCCAGCACTGAACCTTGGGGAACACCACTGTCTATCATCCTCCAGTCTGAAAAACAGCTATTTACCACAACTCGCTGTTTCCTGTCCTTAAGCCAATTCCTTATCCAAGCTGCCACTGACCCACCTATTCCACGAATCTCAATTTTGTTAACCAGCCTTCTATGTGGTACTTTGTCAAACGCCTTCCTAAAATCCATGTAGACAATATCCATTGCATTCCCTTCATCAATCCTCCCTGTTACTTCATCAAAAAATTCTATTAGATTAGTCAAACACGATCTGCCTTTTACAAATCCGTGTTGGCTCTCCTTAATTAGCTTACACCTCTCCAAGTGCCCATTAATTCTTTCCTTGATTATTGTTTCTAAAACTTTACCCAACACTGATGTTAAACTGACCGACCTATAGTTACTAGGATTGTCCTTACACCCTTTCTTGAACAATGGTGTCACATTTGCCACTTTCCAATCCTCAGGCACCTCACCCTCAACTAGGGAAGATTAGAAAATTATGGCAAGTGCTTCTGCTATCTCCTCCCCCAATTCCCTTAGCAACCTGGGATGCAAGCCATCTGGACCAGTGACTTATCCACTCTAAGCATACCCAACCTTTCTAGTACATCCTGTTTATCAATTTTTACCCCTTCCATTGCTTCTACCTTTTCCACTTCTACCGATATTCTGAGGTACAAAGGAGACGGTAATTAAAATAAGTTTATTTGATGTGGAATTCATTATATTGCATATTACAGGAAACTTTCGTTTATCCGGAGGTTAAATGTGCGGAAAGCTCTATCTAAAGGCAAAATTCAGGAGTCGGTTCAGATAATTTTTTTTCTTTTCGTTGCTTCTTTTCTCCAGTCCTGGCTCTGCAAGCGTCTCTGTAGCTAAGCAACAGCTTCAGCTAGATGCTTGCAAGCTGCGCCGACTGTTTTGAAGCTGTTGCTAAGCAACAGGGTTTGTTGCTTCACACGGAGCTCTGAGCGCCGTATGTTTTAACATTAGCGCTGGTTTCTACGGCAGTTTTGATCTAACGGCACCAGCTCGGTCCTGTCAGTGCCGGATACAAGAAAGTTTCCTGTAAAAGGTAATTATGTACCTGTGCCGGCGGCAGTGAGTCAGGAGCAGCCCGACCAGAGCGGGCCTGCGTGGGAACACTGAGCATCGGCGGCAGTTAAAACCGGCGGCAGTGAGTCAGGAGCAGCCCGACCAGAGTGGGCCTGCGTGGGAACATTGAGCATCGGCGGCAGTTAAAACTGGCGGCAGTGAGTCAGGGGCAGCCCAACCAGAGCGGGCCTGCATGGGAACACTGAGCATCGGCGGCAGTTAAAACCGGCGGCAGTGAGTCAGGAGCAGCCCGACCAGAGCGGGCCTGCGTGGGAACACTGAGCATCGGCGGCAGTTAAAACCAGCGGCAGTGAGTCATGAGCAGCCCGACCAGAGCGGGCCTGCGTGGGAACACTGAGCATCGGCGGCAGTTAAAACCGGCGGCAGTGAGTCAGGAGCAGCCCGACCAGAGCGGGCCTGCGTGGGAACACTGAGCATCGGCGGCAGTTTAAAATCGGCGGCAGTGAGTGAGGAGCAGCCCGACCAGAGTGGGCCTGCGTGGGAACACTGAGCATCGGCGGCAGTTGGAAATCGGCGGCAGTGAGTGAGGAGCAGCCCGACCAGAGTGGGCCTGCGTGGGAACACTGAGCATTGGCGGCAGTTGGAAATCGGCGGCAGTGAGTGAGGAGCTGCCCGACCAGAGCGGGCCTGCGTGGGAACACTGAGCATCGGCAGCAGTTGGAAATCGGCGGCAGTGAGTGAGGAGCGGCCCGACCAATTCAACAGCAGGGGAGAGAGGTAAAAAGTAATCAAAGTGTGACGTCACCAGGAAGCAGGTAAGTGATTGGTTGGTGAGTATTTCTCTCTCTTTTTCTCTCTCTTTTTTAAACTTTAACTCTGGTTTATAGTTTCTAAGGTCTCTCTAGTGTAGCAGGGACTGTTGGTAAACCAGTTAACTGTAGTGTAATTAGTGGGATTGATTGATTTAATTTAAATTCAATTAATTAAAGGGTAAGTCATGGCAGGACAGCCGGGCCCCGTGATCTGCTCCTCCTGCGATATGTGGGAACTCAGGGACACTTCCTGTGTCCCTGATAACTACATGTGCAGGAAATGCATCCAGCTGCAGCTACTGACAGACCGCATTGTGGTGCTGGAGCTGCGATTGGATACATACTGGAGCGTTCACGATGCTCAGGACATCGTGAATAGCACATTTATGGAGTTGGACACACCGCAGGTAGAGGTTGGACAGGAAGAAAGGGAACGGGTGACCAACAGGCAGAGTACTAGGCACAGGCAGGTAGTGCAGGGGTCCTCTGTGGCCATCCCCCTCTCCAACAGATACACCACTTTGAGTACTGTTGGGGGGGATGGCTTATCAGAGAAAGGCAGCAGCAGCCAACTTCCTGGCACCAGGGGTGGCTCTGCTGCACAGAATGGGAGGAAAAAGAGGGGTAGAGCTATAGTAATAGGCGATTCAATTGTAAGGGGAATAGATAGGCTTTTCTGCGGCCGCAAATGAGACTCCAGGATGGTGTGTTGCCTCCCTGGTGCAAGGGTCAAGGATGTCTCCGAGCGGCTGCAGAACATCTTGGAAGGGGAGGGTGAACAGCCAGTTGTCGTGGTGCATATAGGCACCAACGATATAGGTAAAAAGCGGGATGAGGTCCTAAAAGCAGAATATAGGGAGTTAGGAGATAAATTAAAAAACAGGACCTCAAAGGTAGTAATCTCAGGATTGCTACCAGTGCCACGTGCTAGTCAGAGTAGAAATAGAAGGATACTTCAGATGAATACGTGGCTAGAGGAATGGTGCCAGGGGGAGGGATTCAAGTTCCTGGGACATTGGAACTGGTTCTGGGGGAGGTGGGACCAATTCAAACTGGACCGGTTTGCACCTGGGCAGGGCTGGAACCGATGTCCTAGGGGGAGTGTTTGCTAGTGCTATGGGGGAGGGTTTAAACTAAAATGGCAGGGGGTTGGGAACCTGAGCAGGGAGACAGAGGAAAGGGAAACAAGGATAAAAGCAAAAGATAGGAAGGAGAAAAACAAAAGTGGCAGTCAGAGAAATCAACGGTTTAAATCAAACATGGCCACAGTAAATAATAATTCTAATAGGTCTAAAAGCGTTAAAAAAACAAGCCTGAAGGCTTTGTGTCTTAATGCGAGGAGCATTTGTAATAAGGTGGATGAATTGGCTGCGCAAATAGAAGTAAACAAATACGATTTGGTTGGGATTACGGAAACGTGGCTCAAGGAAGGCCAGGACTGGGAACTCAACATCCAGGGGTATTCGATATTCAGGAAAGATAGGCAAAAAGGAAAGGGAGGTGGGGTAGCATTACTGGTTAAAGAAGGGATTAACACAATTGTAATGAAGGATATTAGCTCTGATGAGGTGGAATCTGTATGGGTAGAATTGAGAAATACTAAGGGGAAAAAAACGTTAGTGGGAGTGGTTTATAGACCACCAAACAGTAAGGCGAAGGTTGGGGATGGCATTAAAAGGGAAATTAAAGAAGCGTGTAATAAGAGCACAGCAGTCATCATGGGTGACTTTAATCTACATATAGATTGGGCCAACCAAATTAGTAACAATACTGTGGAGGAGGAATTACTGGAGTGTTTACGGGATGGTTTCCTGGACCAATATGTCGAGGAACCAACCAGAGATCAGGCCATCTTAGACTGGGTATTATGTAACGAGAAAGGATTAATTATCAATCTTGTTGTACGAGGCCCCTTGGGTCGGAGCGATCATAATATGATCGAATTCTTCATTAAGATGGAGAATGAAGTAGTTGACTCGGAGACTAGGGTCATCAATTTAAATAAAGGAAACTACGATGGTCTGAGGAGCGAGTTGGGTAGGATTGATTGGGGAATGGCACTCAAAGGATTGACGGTGGATAGGCAATGGCAAACATTCAAAGACCGAATGGATGAATTACAGAATTTGTTCATCCCAGTTTGGCATAAAAATAAAACAAAAAAGGTGACCCAACTGTGGATAACAAGGGAAATTAGGGATAGCATAAGTTCCAAGGAGAGGGCATATAAATTGGCCAGAAAAAGCAATAATCCTGAGGATTGGGAGCAGTTTAGGATTCAACAAAGGAGGACAAAGGGATTAATTAAGAAAGGGAAAATAGAATATGAGAGTAAGCTTGCAGGGAACATAAAAACTGACTGTAAAAGCTTTTATAGATATGTGAAGAGAAAAAGATTGGTGAAGTCAAGCGTAGGTCCCTTGCAGTCAGAATCGGGGGAATTTATAATGGGGAACAAAGAAATGGCTGACCAACTAAATACATATTTTGGTTCTGTCTTCACAAAGGAGGACACAAATAACCTCCCAGAGATGCCGGGGAACATAGGGTCTGATGAAAGGGTGGAACTGAAAGAAATCAGCATTTGTAGGGAAATGGTGTTAGGAAAATTGATGGGACTGAAGGCCGATAAATACCCAGGGCCTGATAATCTACGTCCCAGGGTACTTAAGGAAGTGGCCCTAGAAATAGTAGATGCATTGCTGGTCATCTTCCAGAACTCGATAGACTCTGGAACGGTACCCATGGATTGGTGGGTAGCTAATGTTACCCCACTATTCAAAAAAGATGGTAGAGAAAAAGCGGGGAATTATAGACCGGTAAGCCTGACATCGGTACTGGGGAAAATGCTAGAGTCCATTATAAAAGATGTAATAGCAGAGCACTTGGAAAGCAGTGACTGGATCGGACAAAGTCAACATGGATTTACAAAAGGTAAATCATGCTTGACTAATCTACTGGAATTTTTTGAGGATGTAACTGGTAAAATAGATAAGGGAGAACCAGTGGATGTGGTGTATTTGGACTTTCAGAAGGCTTTCGATAAGGTCCCGCATAAGAGATTAGCGTGCAAAATTAAGGCACATGGGATTGGGGGCAAGGTATTGACTTGGATAGAGAACTGGTTGGCGGACAGAAAGCAAAGAGTTGGAATAAACGGATCGTTTTCCGAGTGGCAGGCAGTGACTAGTGGGGTACCGCAAGGATCGGTCCTAGGACCCCAGCTGTTCATAATATATATTAATGATCTGGACGAGGGAATTGGATGTAATATCTCCAAATTTGCAGACGACACAAAGCTGGGTGGGAGGGTATGCTGTGAGGAGGATGTCGTGAAACTCCAGCAGGATTTGGACAGGTTGGGTGATTGGGCAGAAACATGGCAAATGCACTATAATGTGGATAAATGTGAGGTTATCCACTTTGGTGGCAAAAACAGGAAGGCAGATTATTATTTGAATGGCAATAGATTGGGAGAAGGGGAAGTGCAAAGAGATCTGGGTGTTCTTGTACACCAGTCACTGAAGGTAAGCATGCAGGTGCAGCAGGCAGTTAAGAAGGCAAATGGTATGTTGGCCTTCGTAGCAAGAGGGTTCGAGTACAAGAACAAGGATGTCTTGCTGCAGTTGTACAGGGCCTTGGTGAGACCGCACCTTGAGTGTTGTGTGCAGTTTTGGTTGCCTTACCTGAGGAAGGACGTTCTTGCCATGGAAGGAGTGCAGCGAAGATTCACCAGGCTGATACCTGGGATGGCAGGAATGACGTATGAGGAGAGATTGTGTCGATTGGGCTTATACTCACTGGAGTTTAGAAGATTGAGAGGGGATCTCATCGAAACCTATAAAATTCTGTCAGGCCTTGACAGACTAGATGCAGGAAGGATGTTTCTGATGGCCGGGGAGTCCAGAACCAGGGGTCATAGTCTAAGGATAAGGGGTAAGCCATTTAGGACTGAAATGAGGAGGAATTTCTTCACCCAGAGAGTGGTGAACCTGTGGAATTCTCTGCCACAGATGCCGATGGAGGCCAGTTCATTAAGTATATTCAAGAAAGAGTTAGATATATTTCTTAAGGCTAAAGGGATCAAGGGATATGGGGAGAAGGCAGGGACAGGGTACTGAATTTGGATGATCAGCCATGATCTCATTGAATGGCGGAGCAGGCTCGAAGGGCTGAATGGCCTACTCCTGCTCCTATCTTCTATGTTTCTATGTTTACATATATATATATATATATATTATGATTATTTAATATTACATGCTGTGCATTTTATATAATGTGGGCAGATTATTTAACACATTTTAGATGTTTATATCAAGGTGATTTCTATCAGAATTGCTGGAGAACTGAGGGATGTTGTAACTATATAAATAAATTGATGGTGAAATTGAAGTGTTTTGGGAATCTGTTATATTACTAAAGTAAAGAAAGATGTGAAGTATATTGCTCTGTATTTATTTTAGGTGTTTTGAAAATACAAAGGAATTATAAATTAACTAGTCGGTTAATAAAAAAATGGAGAAATATATTTTTGTAAAAGAGTTGAAAATAGAAATCTTTAACTGTGGAGGCTTTTGGTGAGCTGAGGTATAATGTAATCCTTTTTCTGGACATCTGGTGGGTGTGGGGTGTGGGGCGGGGTTGGAGGGATCTGAGTTGCTGGATTTATAGGGGGCAAAATTGGGTCGCGCCCCCTTTGGGGTGCCAACATTGCCGGGGCTACATCAGCGCCCCTGTGGCCAAAATTCACTGGTAGCTCCCCAAGAGGGAGGCGGGGGGTTACTGGAGGTGCCCCGCCTCCCTCTTGGGGTGCTGCGAGTGAATTTTGTGGCGCTACCCGTCGTGTCATGGTACTGCAGGCCTTCCTCCCCTTATTAAAGGGGAGCGGCCTAGTGCAGAGCGACCCAGGGCCCAGCTGGGCCACCAGGGATCGGAGTGCCGGCAAAAGCGCCCGGCACTCGAGAGGAGTGCTGGGCTCATGGAGCGCAACCAGCACCCCGCTGGGGGGCTTCACAGGAGGCCGGGGACGGCAACGAGGACAGGTGCTGGCAGGCGGCCAGGAACAAAAATGGCTGCCCGGCACCTCCCCTTTAATTTGCGCTGCCCCAGCCGCAGGTAGGCCCCCTTGACACTGTTGGCCATAGCGTCCAGCAGTAAGTCAGGGGGCGCTACCGAAGATCGCGCCCGGGGCGCTGCGCACAGCGATGACATCATCGCCGGAGGCGCAGCACCATGGGGTGCTAACGGTTATCGCCACTGCTAACCTCCTGCTGAATTTCACAGGAGGCATTAGCGGTGCCGTGCCCAGGCACTAGTTGCTTTGTGCCTCATTAGCACCCTCATAGGATGCTAACGGGAGGTGCAAATCCACCAAATTTTCCCCCCATTATTTCTTAGTGGAGATTGAGATTGTGGTTGCAGGACAGACTTGTATTGGTTTGTAGCCCACAGGATGAAAAAGTAGTGAGGGGAGAATGTTAGCGATTTATGGGGGTGGTGGGGGGGGATGCTTAGAATTCTTTTCTGTGTGCACCCAAGTGGGTGAGAGTTGATTTTGTTGAAATAGATGAAGGTTTTGGAGCATCAGGAGATACAGAGAAAGGGCAAGTAGATGAGGGGAGATTGCTTTAATTTCAGTAATACAATTGACGGGAGAAAGTTATGATTCTGGAGGAGGTTTATGTTTCCTTTTAGAATGGGACCATTGGCTGGTATCTATTTTCAGCACGGCCAAGAGTTTGAGATCGGCATTGGACAAAAGCAGTCAAGCGGGTGGCATTGACTTTCGGGAGATGCGGGGAGTTTTCCTGGACTGGGTGAAAATAGTGAAGTGGGAATTAATAAAGAAATTTGCAATGGCATTGGAGGTCATTGAGCAAGAGAAGCTCTGCAGGGAATCTCTCTCTCTTAGGCAGTCCCTCGGAACCGAGAATGAATTGCTTCCACATTAAAAATGAGTTCTCGGGTGACTGATGAGTCCATAGAAACATAGAAGATAGGAGCAGGAGTAGGCCATTCGGCCCCTCGAGCCTGCTCCGCCATTCAATAAGATCATGGCTGATCATCCAAATTCAGTACCCTGTCCCTGCCTTCTCCCCATATCCCTTGATCCCTTTAGCCTGAAGAAATATATCCAACTCCTTCTTGAATATATTTAATGACTTGGCTTCCACTGCCTTCTGTGGCAGAGAATTCCACAGGTTCACCACTCTCTGGGTGAAGAAATTCCTCCTCATCTCAGTCCTAAATGGCTTACCCCTTATCCTTAGACTATGACCCCTAGTTCTGGACTCCCCGGCCATCGGAAACATCCTTCCTGCATCTAGTCTGTCCAGGCCTGACAGAATTTTATAGGTTTCGATGAAATCCCCTCTCACTCTTCTAAACTCCAGTGAGTACAAGCCCAATCGACCCAATCTCTCCTCATACGTCATTCCTGCCATCCCAGGTATCAGCCTGGTGAATCTTCGCTGCACTCCTTCCATGGCAAGACCATCCTTCCTCAGATAAGGCGACCAAAATTGCACACAATACTCAAGGTGTGGTCTCATCAAGGCCCTGTACAACTGCAGCAAGACATCCTTGTTCCAGTACTCGAACCCTCTTGTTATGAAGGCCAACATACCATTTGCCTTCTTAACCGCCTGCTGCACCTGCATGCTTACCTTCAGCGACTGGTGCACAAGAACACCCAGGTCTCGTTGCACTTCCCCTTCTCCCAATCTATTGCCATTCAAATAATAATCTGCCTCCCTGTTTTTGCCACCAAAGTGGATAACCTCACATTTATCCACATTATAGTGCATTTGCCATGTTTCTGCCCAATCACACAACCTGTCCAAATCATACTGGAGTTTCACGACATCCCCCTCACAGCATACCCTCCCACCCAGCTTTGTGTCGTCTGCAAATTTGGAGATATTACATCCAATTCCCTCGTCCAGATCATTAATATATATTGTGAACAGCTGGGGTCCTAGGACCGATCCTTGTGGTACCCCACTAGTCACTGCCTGCCACTCGGAAAACGACCTGTTTATTCCAACTCTTTGCTTTCTATCTGCCAACCAGTTCTCTATCCAATGTGGGACCTACATTCTCTGTCATAGGTGGGGCAGATGGTGGTTGAAGGGGTGGGCGGGTGGGGTGCTTGGGTTGACGTGCGCTCCTTGCGCTGCTTACGTTTGGCTTCCGCTTGCTCCCGGCGAAGAGACTCGAGGTGTTCAGCGCCTTCCTGGATGCTTCTTCTCCACTTTGTGCGGTCTTGGGCCAGGGATTCCCAGGTGTCAGTGGGGATGTTGCAGTTTTTCAAGGAGGCTTTGAGGGTGTCCTTGAAGCGTTTCCTCTGCCCACCTGGGGCTCTCTTGCCATGCCGGATCTCCGAGTAGAGCGCTTGTTCTGGAAGTCTCGTATCAGGCATGCGGACGATGTGACCCGTCCATCAGAGCTGATCGAGCGTGGTCAAATCTTCGATGCTGAGCATGTTGGACTGAGCGAGAACATTGACGTTGGTGCGCCTAGCCTGCCAATGAATTTGCAGGATCTTGCGGAGGCAGCGTTGGTGGTACCTATCCGTTGCTTTGAGGTGCCGGCTGTACATGGTCCATGTCTCTGAGGCATACAGGAGGGCGGGTATCACTGCTGCTCTGTAGACCATGAGCTTAGTGCCAGGTTTGAGGTCCTGGCCTTCAAACACTCCCTTCCTCAGGCGAACGAAGGCTGCACTGGCACACTGAAGGCGGTGTTGGACTTCGTCATCGGCGTCTGCCATTGTTGATAGTAGATTCCCGAGGTATGAAAAGTGGCCCACGTTGTCCAAGGCCTTGTCGTGGATTTTGATAATCGAAGGGCAGTACTGTGTGGCGGGGGCAGGTTGGTAAAGGACCTTTGTCTTACGATGTTTAGTTTAAGGCCCATGCTCTCGTATGCTTCGATGAAGGTGTTGACGATAGTTTGGAGTTCGACCTCCGAGTGAGCGCAGACGCAAGCGTCGTCTGCATACTGTAATTCGACAACAGAGGATGGGATGACCTTGGATCTGGACTGGAGGTGACAGAGGTTGAACAGTTTCCCGTTTGTTCTGTAAATTAGCTCCACTCCAGCGGGGAGCTTACTGAGGGTGAGATGGAGCATTGCAGCAAGGAAGATCGAGAAGAGCGTTGGTGCGCTGACACAGCCTTGCTTGACCCCGGTTCGTACGTGAATTGGCTCTGTGGTGGAACCGTTGATCAGGATCACGGCTTGCATGTCGTCGTGAAGCAGGCGGAGGATGTTGACAAATTTTGAGGGAAACTGCAGGGAATATTGGCAGCACAGACCCAGTTCACCCTCATCGTACCTACAAAGGCATGTTTTTCTTTGGTTTACAAGAGATCTCTGGTTTGCTTATCGAAGGTCCTTTTTGCACAAGTACAAAAGCAGTACTGAGAGAAAGCCGAAATCATAACACCCTGAATCTCATGAGAATACGCAGTAAGCTGAAAAATGCCTCACATCATCGAAAGGTTTTTCCTCATCAAAGGATTTACATCACAGTCAAAAAATCACAAGGAAAGCAGAGTAACTCTATGCCCTGTGACATCTCTCTGCATTTCCACTTGTCATAGACACAGGGCTGATGAGATCATTAGAATGAAAATTAACATTTGCATATTCATGGGGTGTAGATTTCAGAGGGCAAAACTAGCAAAATTATGCCTCCATGCACACATCAATACATGTGAAAAAGAGACAGAAAGTTGGCAGTTTTGCCATTGCATACTGACAACATGACACACATCTACAGGCCCACACTCCTGCATGACTCCTGACAGAAATAAATCTCTTTTACACTAGGCCTGTGATATTCTGATAGCTTTCCTTGTCAAGCATATGTCAATAGCCTGGAAATTCAATTTTGTTATGAGCTTGTGAGACAACAGCATGTATTATTGAAACAGAACAAACCATTCATCCATTCCCAACCTGCGACAACTCCATTACCTCTTCAGAGAACAGCAGATAAACAGAACAATCATGGCTGATCTTTTCTGCAAGCATTCTCTATAGTGAAGGAAACATTTTCCATGGGAGAAATTATTTTTTTTTTCAATCTGTAAACAGAAGAGATAGGAAAGAGAAATGGTTTTTAGAAAATTGCGACCTGTCCTATTTTTACAGGGCTGACAGTTCATGTAACAGAGGTCATCACTGATATTTTCTGCCACTTAATCATTGATTTTTTTCCCCCAGACTGTTTAAAAGCTGGTGGGAGCGCCATGGTTTGGAAAATAATTTAGTGACGTTTAAAAATGAGCGAGAATCCAGAAAATGCAAGGAGCAAGGCTCGCTGTGTGTTATCACACACTCTGAGCCCTGGACTTTCCTCACAGCAGCTTTAATTTTACGTGATTATACAGAGAAGTTACAGCAGGGGAAGCGAAAGCAGCCCCGAGGAAATGCCTGAAATTCCATATCTATTTAATTTCCTGAGGAAAGACCTTGCAAGCTGACGCTCCTGCCACAATTGTAAGGCAAGCATCCTTACAGAATGTTTGCCCAGTCTTATTGTCACGCTTCAGCCTTCTCCCAACACTCATGAGGTCCTACATTACAACAGTAACTGCACTTGAAGCACTTCGGGAAATCCGGAGGACGTTAAATGCAAGTTATTTTTCTTTTATAAGACCAAGGGCTAGAAATTCATTATAGCCCAGGGATGGGCGGTATCATTAGAAAAGCTGGAGAATTAGCGCCAAGTGCTAATGCTTTAGACTGCACAGAAAATTCATGCTCACTGCTCAAAGAAATGATTCAAGTCCTAATTCAAGTCTTTAAGCCCAAGCTCATTGGCGTTACACTCAAAGGGTGGACCAATATCAGAAGCAGTCTAATTGCAAGTCATGATTGCCACAGGCTTTTTTCAGAACTTAAAGGGGGGCGTCATTGAAGCTGCAGAACCTCATTCTCGGCATTGCTGGCTGTGCAGCTGACTCAACAAGCAGCAGCAGGTCAAGGAGAAGGAGCCGGAGGACTGAAGCAGCTGTACTCATGGCAGATCCACGCCCCAGGGAGAGAGCCTGCAGATTCTGCAATAAAGCATTGGAGGCGTTGGTGTTCGCTGTGGAGAGACGGAAGGCAGTGCTCTACCCGGCAAGTGGCAGGAAGTCCTCGCTACAATTCTTCCGCACCATGTGGAGGGAGGTAGCGCAGCACATCTCCGGCAGCACTGTGGTCCCCAGGACCCACACACAGTGCAGGAAGAAATTTAATGACCTCACTCGGGTGGACAGGGTGAGTGATTGCTTCAACAAATGCTACAGACCACCATCTGAACCACAGTCTTCATACACTGCCCAAAGCACCACACCCCTAGCACTCACCCCACCAACAATCTCTACCTAGCAACACTTACATCCGCATCTCACACCTTGCACACAATGACAGCTATTCAACTATGGCAGGCACATCACCCAAACACATTGCTCCACACTCACTCACACACTTTCCTTTCTCTTGCAGGCCAAGGTGGCTCACAACAGGAGGGAGCAGGAGCGCACAGGTGGGGGACAAGCCGACACCCAACCACTGTCTGTGCTGGAGAATAGAGTGCTGCAGTTTATTGGGTGTCAGGTCGTGGGCGCCGTGGCCACTGGCGATATTGACCCCCTTGGGGACAACAACGGTATGTTCATCCCTACTACTTCTTCTCACATCCCACTTCCCCCTCACACCACAAGCGTTTCGCACTTTCCAGCTAATCATGTTGTATGCATGCATTTCTCCCTTCCTGCCCCCCTCCCCTCACCTTAACCCAACTCTTGACCATTATGCTTTCAGATAATGAGCAAGCACCTGAGCAGCCTGTCCCTGAGGGCACTATAGAGAGCGAGGCAGGAGAAGAGGAGGAGGAAGAACACACCGCGTCATAGCGCAGGCACCAGCTCAGATACTGGCACTACACGTTCTTTAGAGGCTAGTATAGCAGCGGGATCTGCAGAGGGCGAGACACCAGGGACAAATGGGCTGCAGCAAGGTTCGTGCACAGGTTCTGCTGCACATGACTCAGCTGAGGAGGCCTTTAGAAGAAGAGTGATGGGAGTGCACACGGAGATAATGGGTACAATGGCAAGGGTGCCCAAGAGCCTCTCGGCAATGATAAGGCACGTGGAGGTGTCCACCTCCAACATTGCACAAAGCTCTGCACACACCATGGAGTCCATCATTTCCATTCTGCAAAGGATGGTGGACTCCCACAGAGACCGTGGCGACCCAGACCTGATGCTATGCGTGATGGCCGATCTGGCAGCTTCCATTGCAGCACAGGCGGAAGTGACGCAACATCTTAGTGCTGTAATGCAGTGTATGCTTGGTGGCATCCAATCTCAGACTGCTCTCATGCAGTCTCAGCTTGATGCCCCACAAGCTCTGACTGCTGCCTTCGTGGCTGGTTCCACCACCATTGACCGGGGCTTTCACGGTGTCGCAGCAGGCCAGCAATCTGTGCTCCAACAAATTGTATGGGATTTTGCGGTGCTGCCCCGGGGAAGTGGCAGTGGGTCAGTGGAGCAGGAATCTGCTGTCCTCTCTCAGGATGACAGCATTCCTGCTCCAACCACTGGTACTCCGTCATTGTCCTTATCGCTGCCTGTCATCCAGCCAACCCAGACTGCTGCCGCCCATGCTGAGGTGGTGCAGCCTACCGCTGGGCCTTCTAGGCCCAGAGCTGGTCGAGGGTGTTCTGCAAGGCCACCTGAAGTCTCCTGCACGCACACGCAGCCTTCCACCAGCCCTGCTACAGCCACTGGGACAACACTTCAAAGAGCACTAGAGTAGGGAAAGGCACAGTAATGAGACGCACTAAGGGATTGCACAAGGGTGAATATTTAATATTTTCGTTGTAAATATGTGTTCACTGATTTTTGATAAATTTATTCATTCAGTTTGGATTCTTTTGTGGTGGGTCTCATTTCAGCTTTGCGCTGTGATATGGCCTACGACAGGCGTGGAATGATAGCTATGTGGTGAGCAACGGGGATCAGGGGTTTAATTCATCTGCACTGCAGTCTTAGAGGCAGACATGGACCGACCTTCCAGAAGGTCGATTGAGTGGCTGCCTCCTCCCTCGCTCCAGTTCCTCCTCCTACTCCTACTCCTCCTTCTCCTCTCCCTCTTCCTCCTCCTGAGGTGGTCCCGCAATCCCTGGTGGCAAGGGCTGGGCCCTCATGATGGCCAAGTTGTGGAGCATGCAGCAGACCTCCACGAAATGGGATATCCCCTCAGCCGAGTACTGGAGTGCTCCTCCCGGGCGGTCAAGGCAGCAGAACCGTTGCTTCAGCAGGCTGATGGTCTGCTCGATGATGTTCCTGGTGGCAGCATGGCTCTCATTATATGAGTGCTGGGCAGGAGTGTTGGGGTTTCGAGGGGGAATCATGAGCCAGGTGGAGAGTGGATAGCCCTTTTCTCCGACCAGCCAGGGGCGATCTTGACGTGGTGGCTGGAAGAGTGCTGGCACACCGGTCTGGTGCAGGATGAAGGCATCATGGGCATTCACATTGAGGAATAACTGTCTGTGGTCGCACACCAACTGCACATTAAGTGAGTGGTAGCCTTTGCAGTTACGGAAGATCTCAGGATTGCTATGCGTTACCCACAAAGCCACGTGGGTGCCGTCAATGGCGCCCTACATCATGGAGAATCCCGCTATCTTTGCAAAGCCACATGCATGCTTGTCCTGCTTCTCTCTGGTGATGGGGAAGGAAATGTAGTCCCTTCTCCTACTGTAGAGATGCAGTGATGGATGGCGAGCTGCAAATGTTAGCTATGTCTCTTTTTGCAGACTAGAAGGAACCGCTAGTGAAGAGATTGAGGGTGACGGTGACCTTGACTGCCACTGAGAGAGCCATGGTAGCCCTGATCTGAGTCTGGAAGTCTGGTTGCAGGAGGTGGCAAAGTTCTGTGACCACCTTCTTGATGAAGCGGAGCCTTCTAATACACTGCTCCTCGCTTAATTGGAGGTAGGAGAAGTGATCTCGGAATACCCTCGGAGGGTAAAGCCTCCTGTTGAGAGCCCTGTTGGCCCTCCTCCTCCCTCTGGCCATGTGTTCCAGTCTTTCTCGCTGCCTCTGCTCCCTCTAGATCCTGGAGGGCGAGGTCGACTGACAGTACAGCCCCCATTAATGTAACCAAGTGTAACAGTTTGATTTTTTTTAAGAATAAATGTAGCTACTTTTTAGTTGCCACAACACTCCTGATACTAAATAACCTTGAAATGACAGAATGAGACTGCTGGACAATGTGAAACTAAGAAGAAATCACTGAAACTCACCTGAAAATCAAAATTTCCCCACTTTAAGCAGGGTTATAAAGGGATATACAAGGCTTACAAATCAGAGCAGCTGAAGGCAGTTAATTAGGGAAACTAGATTAAACTGGTTCTCCTGTAGCAGGGCTCAGCAAGCTCCTTTGTTTCAGGGCCTATAAAAACAGGCTTTGCTGTGCGATTTTGCACTGAGTGCGGTTTAAACAGAGTGCTGTGAGTTGGGTGAGTCAGGGAGTCAGGTGAGGAGTGGAAGGAGGAGGTCCCTTGCTTCGCCTTTGTTTTTCCTAACTTTTCACCCTTTAGGAATTGGTTCTTACTTTACACCACGGAAAGAGTCCGAGAGCGGGAGCAGTCAAACAACAATAACTGAGAAACTGCTAAAGTAACGTAACAACCAGGGAAGGAGCTGATTGGTAAGTAGGACCTGGTGAGTATTTCTACAGTCCAGTCATTAAAGTTTAAGTAAGGTCTCTAGTTTAGAGTAAGTAGTGTTTAAATGGAAGTAAGGTCCCTAGTGTGTTTAATATTCTTTAATTTAAAAGAAGTAAAAGGAGTAAATTAAGGGTAGGACATGGCAGGGCAGCATGGAGTGCTCCTCTGTGCTATGTGGGAAACATAGAAACATAGAAACATAGAAGATAGGAGCAGGAGTATGCCATTTGGCCCTTCGAGCCTGCTCCGCCATTCAATGTGATCATGGCTGATCATCCAAATTCAGTACCCTGTCCCTGCCTTTTCCCCATATCCCTTGATCCCTTTCGCCTCAAGAAATATATCCAACTCTTTCTTGAATATATTTAATGAACTAGCAGAGAATTCCACAGGTTCACCACTCTCTGGGTGAAGAAATTCCTCCTCATCTCAGTCCTAAATGGCTTACCCCTTATCCTTAGACTATGACCCCTAGTTCTGGACTCCCCGGCCATCGGAAACATCCTTCCTGCATCTAGTCTGTCCAGGCCTGACAGAATTTTATAGGTTTCAATGAGATCCCCTCTCACTCTTCTAAACTCCAGTGAGTATAAGCCCAATCGACACAATCTCTCCTCATACGTCATTCCTGCCATCCCAGGTATCAGCCTGGTGAATCTTCGCTGCACTCCCTCCATGGCAAGAACGTCCTTCCTCAGGTAAGGTGACCAAAACTGCACACAATACTCAAGGTGCGGTCTCACCAAGGCCCTGTACAACTGTAGCAAGACATCCTTGTTCCTGTACTCGAACCCTCTTGCTACGAAGGCCAACATACCATTTGCCTTCTTAACCGCCTGCTGCACCTGCATGCTTACCTTCAGTGACTGGTGCACAAGGACACCCAGGTCTCTTTGCACTTTCCCTTCTCCCAATCTATTGCCATTCAAATAATAATCTGCCTTCCTGTTTTTGCCACCAAAGTGGATAACCTCACATTTATCCACATTACAGCGCATTTGCCATGTTTCTGCCCAATCACCCAACCTGTCCAAATCGTACTGGAGTTTCCCGACATCCTCCTCGCAGCTTACCCTCCCGCCCAGCTTTGTGTCGTCTGCAAATTTGGAGATATTACATCCATTCCCTCGTCCAGATCATTAATATATATTGTGAACAGCTGGGGTCCTAGGACCGATCCTTGCGGTACCCCACTAGTCACTGCCTGCCACTCGGAAAATGACCCGTTTATTCCAACTCTTTGCTTTCTGTCCGCCAACCAGTTCTCTATCCAAGTCAATACCTTGCTCCCAATCCCATGTGCCTTAATTTTGCACGCTAATCTCTTGTGTGGGACCTTATCGAAAGCCTTCTGAAAGTCCAAATACACCACATCCACTGGTTCTCCCTTATCTATTTTACCAGTCAGGGACACTTTCGGTGTCCAGGGCGAACACATGTGCAGGAACTGTCTCCAGCTGCAGCTATTCAAAATCCGCGTTTCGGAGCTGGAGCTGCAGCTGGAGTCACTGTGGAGCATCCGCGATGCTGAGATCTTCGTGGATAGCACGTTTAACGAGGTGGTCACACCGCAGATAAAGAGTGCACAGGCAGACAGGAAATGGGTAACCACCAGACAGAGTAAAAGAACTAGGAAGGTAGTGCAGGGGTCCCCTGGATCCATCTCCCAACAGATTTTCCATTTTGGGTACTGCTGGGGGAGATGGTTTCTCAGGGGAATGCAGCAAGAGCCAAGTCCGTGGCACTACGAGTGACTCAGCTGCACAGTAGGGGAGGAAAAGAGTGGGAGAGCAATAGTGATAGGGGATTCTATCGTAAGGGGAACAGATAGACATTTCTGTGGCCGCAGATGTGACTCCAGGGTGGTATGTTGCTTCCCTGGTTCCAGAGTCAAGGATGTCACTGAATGGCTGCAGGGCATTCTGAAGGGGGAGGGTGAACAGTCAGAAGTCGTGGTTCACATTGGTGCCAACAACATGGGTAGAAAGAGGGATGAGGTCCTGCAAGTAGAATTTAGGGAGCTAGGTAGAAGATTAAAAAGCAGGACCTCAAAGGTTGTAATCTCTGGATTGCTCCTGGTGCCACGTGCTAGTGAGTATAGGAAAAGGAGGATAGAGCAGATGAATGCGTGGCTAAAGAGATGGTGCAGGAGGGAGGGCTTTAGTTTCCTGGATCACTGGGTCTGCTTCTGGGGAAGGTGGGATCTGTACAAGTCAGACGGGTTGCACCTGAACTGGAATGGGACCAACATCCTTGTGGGGAGGTTTGCTAGTACTGTTGGGGGGGATTTAATCTAACTTGGCAGGGGGATTGGATACGGAGTGGAGCTATAGTAGGGAGTGATGCACAGCCAATTATAGAGGAAAAAACAAGTCAGCCTGGAAGGCAGAGCAAATATGTAACAGCACAAGGGAGTATGGCAAGGCTGGATGTCATTTACTTTAATGCAAGGAGTCTTGCGAGTAAGGCAGATGAATTGAAGGTGTTGATGAACACATGGGAGTATGATATTGTTGCTAGCACAGAGAAATGGTTGAAAGTGGGGCAGGACTGGCAGCTCAATATTCCGGGGTAAAGAATCTTCAGGCGAGACAAATGGGGGTGTAAAAGAGGAGGGGGTGTCGCAATATTAATCAAGGAGTCAATTACTGCTGTAAGGAGGGATGATATCTTCGCAGGTTCCTCTAATGAGGCCATATGGGTAGAACTTAAAAACAAAAAGGGGGCAAGTACTTTGCTGGGAGCTTACTATAGGCCCCTGAACTGTCAGGGGGAGATAGAGGAACAGATGTGTAGGCAAATCTCAGAAGTGTGTAAATAATAGGATAATAATAGTAGGGGATTTCAACTTCCCCAATATTAACTGGGATAGTCAGAGTGTGAAAGGCTTAGAGGGTGCGGAATTCTTAAAGTGCATCCAGGAGAGCTTTTTGAGCCAGTATGTAGAAAGTCCTACAAGAGAGGGGGTGGTACTGAACCTAATTCTAGGGAATGTAGCCAGGCAAGTGGTAGAACTGTCAGCAGGAGAGCATTTTGGTGACAGTGACCATAATTCGGTGAGATTTAAGGTAGTCATGGAAAAGGAAAAAGATGGACCGGAAATAAATGTTCTAAATTGGGGGAAGGCCGATTTTAATATGATAAGGCAGGATCTGGCCAAAGTGGACTGGGATCAGCTACTTGTAGGAAAATCCACATCAGAGCAGTGGGAGTCCTTCAGAAGGGAAAGAGAGAGAGTACAACGTCAACATGTTCCCGTAAAGCTCAAGGGTGGGACCAACAAGCCCAGGGAACCCTGAATGTCAAGGGATATACAAGAATGGATTAGGAAAAAAAGGGAGGGTTTTGGCACATACAAAGGACTAAAAACAGTGGAAACCCTAGAGGAGTGTGGAAAGTGCAGGGGGTACTTAAAAAAGAAATTAGGAGAGCGAAGAGGGGGCATGAAAAAACACTGGTGGGCAAAATAAAGGAAAATCCCAAGGTGTTTTATAAGTATATTAAGGGCAAGAGGATAACCAGGGAAAGAGTAGATCCCATTAGGGACCAAAGTGGCAATCTGTGTGTAGAGCCCGAAGATGTAGGTGAGGTTTTAAATGAATATTTTGCATCTGTGTTCACTATGGAGAAGGACGATGTAGGCATAGAAATCAGGTGGGAGGATTGTGATATACTTGAACAAATTAGTATTGAGAGGGAGGAAGTACTAGTGGTTTTAGCAGGCTTAAAGGTGGATAAATCCCCAGCCCAGACGAGATGTATCCAAGGCTGCTGTGTGAGGCAAGGGAGGAGATTGCAGGGGCTCTGACACACATTTTCAGAACCTCTCTGGCCACAGGGGAGGTGCCAGAGTACTGGAGGACAGCTAACGTAGTACCATTATTCAAGAAGGGTAGTAGGGATAAATCAGGGAATTACAGGCCAGTGAGCCTATCATCAGTGGCAGGGAAATTATTGGAAAAACTTCTGAGGGACAGAATTAGTCTCCACTTGGAGATGCAAGGATTAATCAAGGATAGTCAGCATGGCTTTGTCAGGGGGAGATCATGTCTAACCAATTTGATTGAATTTTTTGAGGGGGGTGACTAGGTGTGTGGATGAGGGTAGTGCAGTTGATGTAGTCTACATGAACTTCAGTAAGGCTTTTGACAAAATCCCACATGGGAGACTGGTCAAGAAGGTAAGAGCCCACGGGATCCAGGGCAATTTGGCACATTGGATCCAAAATTGGCTTAGTGGCAGGAGGCAGAGGGTGATGGTCGAAGGTTGTTTTTGTGACTGGAAGCCTGTGTCCAGTAGTGTACCACAGGGATCGGTGCTGGGTCCTTAGCTGTTTATAGTGTACATTAATGAGTTAGATATGAATGTAGGAGGTATGATCAGTAAGTTCGCAGATGACACGAAAATTAGTAGAGTGGTAAATAGCGAGGAGGGAAGTCTTAGGCTACAGGATGATATAGACAGGTTGGTTAGATGGGCAGAACAGTGGCAAATGGAATTTAATCCTGAAAAGTGTGAGGTGATGCATTTTGGAAGGACTGAGAAGGCAAGGGCATACACAATGAATGGTAGGACCCTAGGAAGGACAGAGGCTCAGTGGGACCTTGGTGTACATGTACATAGATCCCTGAAAGCAGCAAGACAGGTAGATAAGGTGGTTATAAAGGCATATGGGAAAGTTGCCTTCATTAGCTGAGGCATAGAATATAAGAGCAGGGAGGTTATGATGGAACTGTACAAAATGCTAGTTAGACTACAGCTGGAGTACTGTGTTCAATTCTGGTCGCCACACTATAGGAAGGATGTGATTGCATTGGAGAGGGTGCAGAGGAGATTCACCAGGATGTTACCTGGGCTGGAGCGCTTCAGATATGAAGAGAGACTGGACAGGCTGGGGTTGTTTTCCCTAGAGCAGAGAAGGCTGAGGGGGGACCTGATTGAGTGTACCACATTATGAGGGGCATAGATAGCATAGATAGAAAGGAACTTTTCCCCTTAGTAGAGGGGTCAATAACCAGGGGGCATAGTTTTAAGGTAAGGGGCTTGAGGTTTAGAGGTGATTTGAGGAATAACTTTTTCACCCAGAGGGTGGTTGGAATCTGGAACTCACTGCCTGAAAGGGTGGTAGAGGCAGGAACCCTCACAACATTCAAGAAGCATTTAGATGAGCAGTTGAAATGCCATAGCATACAAGGCTACAGACCAATTGCTGGAAAATGGGATTAGAATAGACAGGGCTTGATGGCTGGTGAGTACACGATGGGCCGAAGGGCCTCTTTCTGTGCTGTATAACTCTATGACTCCACTAACCTACAGCTGTGACTCATTACTGATGATCCCTTTAAATAACGTCCCTGGAGCTGGCTCCCTGGTGCTTCATGCCAGCTCTCCCTGTTGCTGTTTACTCCAGGCACTAAGATAGGTGGCGACAATCAATTTTGCAGATCGGGCGGTCAGTGAGCATTGCGCACTCACTGACATCATGATCCTCCTGGCGTTGAAGCTCCTGGTGATAACTGTTAGCAGCGGCGCTGCGGCAGGGGCGGGATTTGGTGTGTGGTGTTGGATTCACCTCACCTCGGCCATAATGCTCTGGCACCCCATTAGCGCTATCTGCTGGCTCTGACAGGAAGTGCTATGGTACTGAATTTCCCCCCCCCTAGTCTCCTATGAAATAAGCCCTATAAACTTATATGTGCCATGTATGGGCCTATGTATGCAGATTAACAATTTAACCCATAATGGGTTATGGGATGCTGATCACATTCTTTTTTCCCTCCCAAAAGCTGGAAAATATGCTGTCAGACAAATGCATACAGGTTAATACTATTAACCAGATTTATTTGCACATAAATCAAAACAGAGATGCCAAGACACAAGACACTGAATCAGTCCCATATTGAAAAGCAGTTGAATTGTAACCAGTACACTCAGGGTTAATAGTGCGCTTTCCTTTCGACTGAAGTAAGCAGCAGGTCCATTGGATGAAACAATCTTTTGTAAAGCTTCATGATACAGTGTGCAGAGATGATACAGATTTCCAGTTCACCTAATTCAGAGATGCTAATTAATCATGACTAAGGACACAATAGAAGTTTGCAGAACCAAAGGAGGCTATTAAGCCCATTGTGTCTATGCCAACCTTTTGCTAGAACAATCCAAAATTAATTCCATAGCCTTGCTTTCTCCCCATTGCCCGCTATCTTCTTCAAATAATTGTTGACTTTTCCTTTCAAAGATGTAATGGTCTCTACAACAACACCAACAGCAACAACAACTTGTATTTATATAGCTCCTTTAACGTAGTAAAATGTCCCAAGGCGCTTCGCAGGATTATTATAAGACAAAAAATTTGACACCGAGCCATATAAAGAGATATTAGGACAGGTGACCAAAAGCTTGGTCAAAGAGGTAGGTTTTAAGGAGCGTCTTAAAGGAGGAAAGGGAGGTAGAGAGGCGGAGAGGTTTAGGGAGGGAATTCCAGAGCTTAAGGCCGAGACAACTGAAGGCACGGTCGCCAATGGTTGAACAATTATAATCAGGGATGCTCAAGAGGGCAGAATTAGAGGAGCTCAGATATCTCGAGGGGTTGTAGGGTTGAAGGAAATTACGGAGATAGGGAGGGGGCGAGGCCATGGAGGGATTTGAAAACAAGGATGAGAATTTTGAAATTGAGGTGTGCTTAACCGGGAGCCAGTGTAGGCCGGTGTGGTAAACCACTGTTTGTATTCCTGTTTGTCCTGTTTGTATTCCACTGTGTACATGCCTGGACATGCCTCGGCTGACTCCTCCCACAGGTCCTAGTATAAAGGTGACTGCTCCCCAGCCCTTAGTATCATGGACCGGTCGACCACGCGAGGCAGACCTCCATTCTGTTGTTAATAAAAGCCTTTAGTTACTCTTCTAACTCTCAGTCTTTTATGAGTAATTGATAGCGCATCAATTTTATTAACAACATTTTTATAATGGAGAAGATCCTCACACCAGCATGCCTGGACTTAGATCATCGGGAGGCGGACTCATCCACCAAGTTTACTCATTGGCTTAAGTGTTTCGAAAAATTCCTGACCGCCTCCGAAGCAATCAAATCGGACGAGGACAAACTGGATGTCCTGACCTCCAAAGTGAACCACCGAGTGTACTCGGTCATCCAAGACGCGACCTCGTACGCGGACGCTATCAAGCTCCTCAAGGACCAGTACACGCGCCCAGTGAACGAAGTGTACGCCAGGCACCTCCTGGGGAGTCGTAAACAACAACCTGGGGAATCGACCGTGGAATACCTTCAGGCACTGTCTGTGCTTGGCCGGGCCTGTGGTTGTAAGGATGTAAAGGCCGCCGTGTACACAGAGGAACTTATCCGGGACGCTTTTGTAGCGGGCCACAGATCCAATTACACCCGACAGCGACTGTTGGAGCAGAGTAACCTCGACCTCAACAAGGCCTCTGAACTCGCACTATCGTTGGATGCAGCCTACCAGGGCATGGATGCCTACTCCTCTGCACCGTGGACGCCGCGGGGAATGACAGCCTGGGACACGGTAGGACCGCCTCATAGCGCCGTGCCACCCCAGCCACACCCCAACAATGGCCCAACTACCGCAGCAGTGTCCCAAGGCCAGACAGCAGTGCCCCAAGGCCAGAAATGCTACTTCTGTGGCCAGGCAAAACACCCCAGAGCGCGCTGCCCGGCGAAAAACGCGATCTGCTCGGGCTGCGGGAAGAAGGGACACTACGCTAGCGTCTGCAGGGCCAAAGCCACCCCGAACCCCAGCAGCGCCGCGTGTGGGCCATGCGGGCCGCCATCTTGGACCTCCCCGGCCATGTGCGAATCACCGGTACAGCAGCCATTTTGGACGCCTCCAGCCACATGGGGATCATGGACGCCGCCATCTTGGACGACAGCCGGGACGCAGCAGGCCCCCGACACCGCCTCATCTGATACCCGCAGCGACACACCGACCCCTACGCTGGCATCCGTTACACTGGACCAAGCGAGACCGCACCAACTGGCCAGTTCCACAATGGACATTAAGGTAAATGGTCACGATACAATCTGCCTTTTTGACTCTGGGAGCACGGAGAGCTTCATCCACCCCAACACGGTGCGGCGTTGCTCTCTCCCAGTCCTGCCTGCGCAACAGCGGATTTCTATGGCCTCCGAGTCCCAGTCGGCGGACATCGGCGGCTACTGCGTGGTGACACTCGTAGTAGACGGGACCATGTACGATCATTTTAAACTTCTGGTCCTGCCTGACCTCTGCGCTGCCGTCCTGCTGGGGTTAGATTTTCAGTGCCACCTTAAAAGTGTTACGATGGCGTACGGTGGACCCCTACCCCCACTCACAGTCCGCAGCCAGCAGCTTCCAAACTGCCCGCCGCGCACCAGGTGCAACCTCTCCACACTCAGAGTCACCCCCCCCCAACTGTTTGCTAACCTCACCCCCGACTGTAAGCCCATCGCCACAAGGAGCAGGCGATACAGTGCCGGAGACAGGGTTTTCATTAAAACCGAAGTGGAGCGGCTCCTGAAAGAAGGGATTATTGAGGGCAGCACCAGCCCCTGGCGAGCCCAGGTTGTGGTCGTTAAGACCGGCGAGAAGCAGCGCCTGGTCATCGACTACAGCCAGACAATAAATCGCTACACCCTGCTGGACGCCTACCCACTCCCCCGTATAGCTGATATGGTCAACCAGATCGCGCAGTACCGCGTCTTCTCGACCATTGACCTGAAATCAGCGTACCACCAGCTCTCCATCCGCCCTGAGGACCGCCAGTACACTGCCTTTGAGGCAAACGGCAGCCTCTATCACTTCCTTAGGGTTCCCTTTGGCGTCACCAACGGGGTCTCCGTCTTCCAAAGGGAGATGGACCGGATGGTAGATCAAAATGCGTTGCAGGCCACTTTCCCATATCTGGACAATGTGACCATCTGCGGCCGTGACTTGCAGGACCATGACGCAAACCTCGAAAAATTCCTCCGCACCGCCCAACTCCTAAACCTGACATATAACAAGGAGAAGTGCATATTCCGCACAAACCGCCTCGCCATCCTTGGCTGTGTTGTGGAACACGGAGTCATCGGCCCCGACCCCGACCGGATGCGTCCCCTTATGGAACTTCCACTGCCCCACTGCCTCAAGGCCCTGAAGAGGTGCCTAGGGTTTTTCTCCTATTACGCCCAGTGGGTCCCCTACTATGCGGACAAGGCCCGTCCGCTGATCAAGTCCACCTCTTTTCCCTTGACGGCAGAGGCCCGCTTAGCCTTCCACCGTATCAAGGAGGACATTGCCAAAGCCACCATGCACGCAGTGGACGAATCCATCCCCTTCCAGGTGGAAAGCGACGCGTCTGACTTTGCCCTGGCCGCTACCCTCAATCAGGCGGGGAGACCCGTGGCCTTCTTTTCACGAACCCTGCAAGGCCCGGAGACCAGACACTCCGCTGTTGAGAAGGAGGCCCAGGCGATTGTGGAGGCTGTGCGTCATTGGAGGCACTACCTGGCCGGAAAACGATTTACCCTGCTCACTGACCAGCGTTCAGTTGCTTTTATGTTTAACAACAAGCAGAGGGGCAAAATCAAAAATGACAAGATCTTGAGGTGGAGAATCGAACTTTCCACCTACAACTACGAGATCTTGTACCGGCCCGGGAAGCTAAATGAACCCCCGGATGCGCTATCGCGTGGCACCTGCGCCAGCACGCAGATCGATAGACTGCGGGCCCTCCACAATGACCTCTGCCACCCGGGGGTCACCAGGTTCTTCCACTTCATCAAGGCCCGCAACCTGCCTTACTCTATTGAGGAGGTCAGGACCATGACCAGGAACTGCCAAGTCTGCGCTGAGTGCAAACCGCACTTTTATAGACCAGACAGGGCCCACCTGATAAAAGCCACTCGCCCCTTCGAGCGCCTGAGCGTCGATTTTAAAGGGCCTCTCCCCTCCTCCGACCGCAATGTGTACTTCCTCAATATTATTGATGAGTACTCCCGTTTCCCGTTCGCCTTCCCCTGCCCGGACATGACCAGTGCCACGGTCATTAAATGTCTGAACAACCTCTTCACCCTGTTCGGCTTCCCCAGCTATATCCATAGCGACCGGGGCTCATCGTTTATGAGCAACGAACTCCGTCAGTACCTGCTAACTAGGGGTATTGCCACAAGCAGGACCACCAGTTACAACCCCCGGGGGAACGGACAGGTGGAAAGAGAAAATGCGACAGTTTGGAAGGCCGTCCTGCTAGCCTTAAAGTCTAGGGGCCTTCCAACCTCCCGCTGGCAGGATGTGCTCCCCGATGCGCTCCACTCTATTCGGTCACTGCTCTGCACTGCCACTAACGCCACCCCTCATGAGAAAATGTTTGTCTTCCCAAGGAAGTCCACATCGGGGACATCGCTACCGCCATGGCTGACGTCCCCAGGGCCGGTCCTACTGAGAAGACACGTGAGGACCCATAAAACGGACCCCCTGGTCGAGAGGGTCGACCTCCTCCACGCCAACCCCCAGTATGCTTACATCGCATACCCGGACGGGCGGGAGGACACAGTCTCCATAAGAGACCTTGCACCCTCGGGGGCCGCAGTAACCCACTACCCACTACCACCCCACCCCACGATCCGATATCCAGCCCCAGCAGACGGCAGGCCTGGGCCCCGCGACCCGCTCGACATCTACGAGGACGACACGCCTGTGCCACAGCCTACGCTGGACTCGACGCCGGAAACTTCACTACCCCTGCCGTCGCCACGCAGATCACAGCGGCAGACAAGACCTCCGGAGAGACTCCAATACACTAACTTTTAATACACTTCACCCCGCCGGACTCAATTTTAAACAAGGGGTGAATGTGGTAAACCACTGTTTGTATTCCTGTTTGTCCTGTTTGTATTCCACTGTGTACATGCCTGGACATGCCTCGGCTGACTCCTCCCACAGGTCCTAGTATAAAGGTGACTGCTCCCCAGCCCTTAGTATCATGGACCGGTCGACCACGCGAGGCAGACCTCCATTCTGTTGTTAATAAAAGCCTTTAGTTACTCTTCTAACTCTCAGTCTTTTATGAGTAATTGATAGCGCATCAGCCGGCGAGCACAGCGACTGCCTTAACTGCTCCCTGTGGCAAAGCATTCCATTCTCCACCAACCTTCTGCATAAAGACATTTCTTCAAAACTCTCTCCGCAACCTTTTACTGACAATTTAAAATTGATAAACCATCACTGATACGATAGGAAACAGTCTTTCTCTCTTCATCTTATGAAAACACTTTGTAATTTCAAAAAGCCTCCATTAAATAGCCTCTTAGCCTTCTCTGCTCAAGTGGCAATAGGCCCAGTATATGAAGTGTCTCTTCATAACTATAATTTATCATCTTGATGAATTTAGGTAGCAAACTCGCTATGGTTCTAGGACATTAATGTCCTTTCTATAATAGGTTGCTCTAAAGTGTGCACAGTACTGTGGCCTAACCATTGTTTGTACAAACTTATTACTGTTGTGCATGTACCTTTAAGAGAAGAACTGATTCTATACTGCAGTACCGGCAGTGACCACCCCTGTATATAAAGCCACAGCAGGCTTCTGTACGTCAGTCTTAAGTTACCCTCCGTTCAGTTTGCACAGCATTGCTGGCTGTGCAGCGGCAAGCACGAGCAGAGGGAGCAGCCAGACTTTGGAGAGTGGATTAAAGTGGTGGTCCCCTGACCAGGAAGAGGAGGAGAACGTTGGACCACCATCACCAACTCCACCATCATTACATCAACTGAGGTGCCTGGAGAGAGAGGACAGAGGAGGAAAAGGAGAAAGGAGGCCTACATCAACATCAACCAGGGGAGAGGCCTTTCCATCACTGCCTCCCCAATTTGGCCTCCACTTCAGGAGAGGGAGAGAGGGGAGAGAAACCAACTGCTTGAAAGGAGGGAAGAAAACTTCATCCGGAACATCTACAGGTGGGTGTTATTTGGGGCACTCTCCCAAGACTTTGTATTTTAGGTGGGGGGAGAAAAGAAGAAGCAAGGCCGGATCATCAAGGGGTGTAGTGTGTGTGTGTGTGCTCTTGTTAAAAGCTAGGCCACACACACCACTAATTAGCATCCCTTCTATTGCCTGCCCTGGGAGAGCTTGGAGCTGCCCAAGGTGAAGTCCTTAATTTAATTTAATTACATCGTTAAGACCTGTTGCAGGACTAAGCCTGGGCTTCTCCAGCTTTTCCAGGTGAAGACGTCTTCTCCCCCTGCCAGAAGACCACCATCACCAAAGACTTTTTCCATCGGAGAGTGCAACCCTGCCTACACCCACCCACCATCCTGAGTGGCAACACTGCCCTTTGCGGCCTCCCTCCTTCCCACCCCCCCCACCTCTCTCTCTCTCTCTTTGTCTCTCTCTGCCTGTCTTTCTAAGGCACCTTAGTTTCATCTATTTTTTTAATTGCCAATTGAGCAGAGGGGCGAGGGCTCCTCTCCCAATTTAAATCAATAAGGAGAGAGGTGTGTCCTCATTTTAATCAGCTCCCTCTGCTCAATAGAGGACAAAAAAATATATATATATATACACCGAGGCCATTAACACCTTCAGGCCTGTGACTTGGGGTGAGTGTAGCCCTTAAAAAAAGCACCCCAGAATGGCGACTGCATCTTCGCCGGTGGCGGGGCCAGCCGGGACCTATGCGAGAGTGGTAGCCACAGCCACAGCTGCTCCCGCTGTTCCTGCTGCCCCGTCACCTTTTCGATTAATAACGAAAAAGCTTGGGGTGAAGAGCTACACTCACCCCACTATGACCATCGAGGCCTGCGTCAAGGCCATGGCTGGGGTTGTCGGCCCCTCAGCCATCGTCGCGGCCTCGAAAATGTATGGGAAGGCTGTGTTCTTCCTGGGGTCGGAGCGGGCGGTGTCCCTGGCTGTCGCCAAGGGGCTCACCGTGGGCGGGACCTTCCTGCCGGTGGATCCTCTCGAGGCCACCGCGCAGAGGATCATTATTTCCAACGTCCCGCCCTATGTTCCTGGTGAGCTCCTCCTTCCCCATTTGCGACAACTTGGGGAGGTGAGGTCGGGGATCACTCCCATCCCGCTCGGCTTCCGGGAGGCCAGCCTTCGCCACGTCTTCTCCTTCCGGCGCCAGCTGTTTATCCAGCTGGCGCGGGAGGAGGACACTGAAGGGGCGTTCGTCGTCCTCCACGAGGGGACCGCCTACCGCGCCTTTTGGACGTCGGATGGTGTGAGGTGCCATGCCTGCAGGGAGGTGGGGCACATCAGGAGGAACTGCCCTGCCTCCAAGGCCACCAGATCATCTCGTGCGGCCGAGGCTGGCGCCGCTGCCGCCGCCCTTCCCCCCCGGATCTGCCCGCGCGTCAAGTACGTCTGATGCGCGGTTGACGTCGGGGGCCGATGCCACCAAGGCCTCCGGCGGGGGGGAGGGAGCGTGTCCGGCCGGAAAGAAGGCGCGGGGAAAAAAGAAGCACCTTGGGGCAGGCCCCCCCGTGGATGGTGAGCCCTTGCCCCTTGAGCCCCTTACACCCGCGCTCCTCGCGGAGTTGATCAGGGCAGATGTGAGCGGGAGGGGCCCCGTGCCCGAGCCTGTGGCCGCAACCGCCGCAGCGGTAATGCCAATACCTGCGGCCGGGCTCGGGCCCGAGGAACCCGACAAACCTGCTCCGCCGGAGGGAGTCGAGGAGGAGGCCTTTGCAGACATGGAGGTCTCCCTCGCTCCCTCCGTGCTAAAAAGAAGGCGCGACCCCCTGGATGAGGAGGAGGACCGGGAGGAGGAAGGTCCCTCCGAGCAGGGGGAGTCGTCGCCCGCCGCGGGTACTGCGCCCCCCCGCCCCCCCAGCGCTGTCGTCATCACCAGCGATCGGCAGGGGTCGCCTGTCCCTCGGGAGGCTGAGGCAGATGTGTCTGTCCAGCACGTGCCTCCCGGGGATGGGGATGAGACCCTGCCCGTGGGGGGGGTTGCGGAACAACCCGCGGCAGTAATTGAAGTTGACCTTTTATCGGTGTCGTTACCCCTCGCCGGGTCGGGCAGCCTGGGGGCTGGGTCGGGCGAGCTCGAGGATAATGAGCTCGCCCAATGCGACCCGGACGTCTCCCAGGGGATGCTCGTCCTGGTAGAGCTTTTAATTCAAAACCCCCCGTCCGCTGGGTCGGAGGTTGGTGGCGGGGAGGAGGATGGCCCCCTGGCTGCGTCTCTGGTGCCGGACGTACTGGAGGAGCTGGAAATTGTTCTCTCCCCGGTTTCTCCGGTCGTTCCGGCGTCTGAGGCGGAGGGGAGCTCTGAACCGCCGCCGTCTTCTGGCCCGGCACCCCTAGAGGAGCCCAGGGAGAAATCCTCTGCCGCCGATCCTGGGGGTGGGATCCGGGCGGAGGCGGGGCTGGCTGGCGCGGCCGAGTCGTTCGCTTCGCACTGCGCGGCGGACGGGTCGGCCGCTGGTGACGACCCCCTGGAGGAGGATGGGGACTCGGTGATGGGCACGGAGGACGATTCGGACTCCAGCGCCGACGTGGCGATGGATGACCTCGTGCCCCTTGCCGAGTCTCCCCTCATTTCCGTAAGGGAACTCCGGGATTTTATGGCCACGTGCCTGGGTCAGCGCAATAAGGTCCGGCTGGCCCTCGACAGGTGGTCGGAGCTGGCGCTGCTCATCGATTCCGTCCGCGCCGCCGTTAAGATCTTGGGCGCGGACGAGGGTGTGAACCCGCTCGAGCTGCGTCGGCTCACAACGTTTCTCACTGGGCTGCTGAGGAAGTGGCGGCGGACCAGCGGCTGCCCTTCCTCGCCCCGTTAGGTGTAGGTAGAGGTTGCACTATGCTTCTGACATGAAGATAACCATAGCCAGCCTCAACATCAACGGCAGCAGGGAGGCGCGCCGCAGATTCAATAACTTCTCGGTCCTTCGGGACGGGAAGTATGCGGTGTGCTTCCTGCAAGAAACCCACACCGTTCCGGGAGACGAAGCCACGTGGCTCCTGGAGTGGCAAGGAGGGGTCAGCATGAGTCACCTCTCCAACAATTCCAGCGGGGTGGCTATCTTGCTGGCCCCGCATTTTCAGCCGGAGATCTTGGGGGTCAAGGAGCACGTGCCGGGCCGCTTGCTCCATGTCACTGTTCGCCTGGGGGGCGTGCCGCTCCATCTAGTGAACGTGTACGCCCCTCAGACCAGTGCGCAGCAAGTGCGCTTCTTCGAAGAAGTGTCCGCTCTCTTGGGCTCCATCGACGTGGGCGAGTGCGTCATCCTCGGGGGGGATTTTAACTGCACCCTCGAGGCGAGGGACCGTTCGGGTCCCCCGCGAAGCCCGGCGGCGATGGAGAAGTTGAGGGACCTGGTTGGGTCCTTCGACTTGGTGGACGTCTGGCGAAATCTCCACCCCGACTCCAGCGCCTTCACTAGCGTGAGGTCTGGGGGAGGAAGGTCCAGAATCGACCGCCTCTACATTTCCCGGGCGTTCGTCTCCTGCGTTCCGGCAGCTTCCATGCGGCCGGTGCCGTGCACGGACCACCACCTGGTGTGGGCGGAGCTCGCTCCGCTGCGCGCGCGGCGGGGGTCCGTGTACTGGCATTTTAACAACCTGCTGCTGGAGGACGCACGGTTCCGGGATTCGTTTCGTCGATTCTGGGCCGACTGGAGAAGGAAGCAGGGGGGCTTCCCCTCCTTGAGGCTATGGTGGGATGTGGGCAAGGCTCACATCCGTCTCTTCTGTCAGGAGTACGCGAAGGGGTCGACCAAGAGGCGGGAGGCCCGGGTCGGGCGGTTGGAGAAGGAGGTGCTCGACCTGGAGTCCCGTCTCGGTCAGGTCGTCGAGGACCCGGCCCTGCGGAAGGTGTACGAAGAGAAGAAGGGCGCGCTGAAGGACCTGCAGCTCGTCGGGTCCCGAGGCGCGTACGTGAGGTCGCGAATCCAGCTCCTGCGGGACCTGGACCGCGGCTCCCCCTTCTTCTACTCGCTGGAAAAAAGACGGGGGGTCCGTAAGCAGCTCTTGGGGCTGCTGGCCGACGACGGATCTCTGGTCTCGGATCCGGAGGGAATCAGCGCGGAGACCCGCGCCTATTACGGGGCTCTGTTCTCTCCGGATCCGTCCAGCGAGGATGCGCGCAGAGTTTTGTGGGAGGACCTGACGAAGGTTGGCCCGGAGAGCGCCGAAAAATTGGACGCTCCGCTAAGTCTGGCGGAGCTGACCGGCGCCCTCCGCCAGCTCTCTAGGGGAAAGTCCCCGGGGCTGGACGGGCTGACCGTGGAGTTCCACAGGGCGTTCTGGGACGTCTTGGGGGGCGACTACGCGCGGGTCCTGGGGGAAAGTTTGGCGACCGGGGAGATGCCCCTCTCTTGGCGCAGGGCGGTCATTGTCCTGCTGCCTAAGAAGGGCGATCTCCGCCTCCTTAAGAACTGGCGCCCGGTCTCCCTCCTCAGCACGGACTATAAAATCTTTGCCAGGGCCATGTCTGCTCGCCTTGGCACCGTGCTGGCCCACATGATCCACCCCGACCAGTCCTACACGGTCCCGGGCCGGACCATCCATGATAACATCCATCTGGTCCGGGACCTGGTCCACCACTCCCAGAGGGCTGGTCTGTCGGTCGCCTTCCTTTCCCTGGATCAGGAGAAGGCGTTCGACAGGGTGGATCACGAGTATCTCTTCGGGACTCTGCGCGCATTCGGGTTCGGGACGCATTTCGTCGCCCGGATCCGACTTCTGTACGCCGCCGCGGAGTGTCTGATTAAAGTTAACGGGTCCTTGACGGCGCCTCTTCGCTTCGGGAGGGGTGTGCGTCAGGGATGCCCCATGTCCGGTCAGTTATATGCCATTTGCGTGGAGCCTTTCCTGCGCCTCTTGCGGAAGAGGTTGACGGGACTGGCTCTGCAAGGGCCGGGCGTGGAGGTGGTCCTCTCGGCTTACGCCGATGACGTGCTCCTCACGGTCACGGATCCCGCTGACTTGCGGAGGATGCGGGAATGCCAGCAGATTTACTCGGACGCATCCTCCGCCAAGATCAACTGGGAGAAATGTTCCGGACTCCTGGTGGGTCAGTGGCGGGTGGACTACCTGCCGGAGGAGTTCAGGCCTTTCGCCTGGAGCACCACGCACCTCCTCTATTTGGGAGTCTACCTTAGCCCTGCCGAGGACGCTTGGCCGGCGAACTGGCAAGAGCTGGAGGCCAAAGTCACCGCTCGCCTAGGACGCTGGACAGGACTGCTCCGAGTGTTGTCCTACAGGGGTCGAGCGCTGGTCATAAACCAGCTGGTGGCCGCCATGTTGTGGTACCGGTTTGTCACTTTGATCCCTCCCCCTGCGTTTGTCGCCAAGATTCAGAAGAAGCTCATCGACTTCTTCTGGGACAAAAGGAAGCACTGGGTCTCTGCCGCGGTTCTGTGTCTCCCGCTTAGGGAGGGCAGTCAGGCGCTGGTGTGCCTTCGCACCCAGGCTGCGACTTTCCGTCTTCAGACGCTGCAGAGATACCTGTACGTCGAGAATCCTCCGAGTTGGTGTGCACTGGCGACGTTTTTCTTCCGCCAGCTGCATGGCCTCAATTACGACACGCAGCTCCTGTTTGCGAAAGTGGGCAGCAGGCGTGCTGGCCTGCGGGAGCTGCCTGTCTTCTACCAGGAACTACTATGGGTTTGGAACTACGTCGCTTCCAGGCGGAGCTCTCCCCCGTCAGGAGCGGCGGCTCTCCTTCGGGAGCCGCTGCTCAGGAATCCGCACCTCCACGAACACGGGTTCGGGCGGCTGGCGGAGGGTAGGGCTGTGGCTGGCAAGGTGACCAGAGTCGGGGACCTGCTCGATGGCGGAGGAGCGGGCTGGATGGCGCCGGAGGAGCTGGCGCGGCGCCTGTCCTGGGCCAACGTCCAGCTCGCGGTCGAAACCATCGAATCGGTAAAAGCGGCACTGGGCCCCGACTCCACTAGGTGTATCGAGGCGGCTCAAGCACGTGGGGCGATCCCGTCCGAGCTTACCCCCGTTCGGACGGAATTCCTCATCGGCGCCCGGCCCCGAAACTCCCCTCGGGAACCGGCGCCTCACAACTTGAGCCGTCTCGAGGAAATACCCTCCGTGCCTTTTCATTCCGCGCGGAGGGGTTTCCTGTACGGGCTGCTCCTGCACACTCTCCACTTTGCCATCTTCGTCTACCGCCCGGACACGCCTTGGCGTGGCGTTTTGCCGACCGGCGGTAGCGGAGGTCCCCAATGGAGGGCTCTCTATGCGGGAGTCCTCCCTTGTTCCATCGGGGACTTGGCCTGGAGGGTGTTGCATGGAGCGGTCCCGTGCAATAAGGTTTTAAGTAGGTTCACGGACTCCCAGGCCGCCTGCATTTTTTGCGGCCTGGAGGAGTCCGTGTTTCACGTTTATATGGATTGTGAGAGGTTGCAGCCCCTCTTTCACTACTTGAAGGGGCTGCTCCTCGATTTTTGGTTGCACTTCAGTCCCACGCTCTTGATCTACGGTCACCCGGTGCGGAGGGGAGCGGACAGGTTGGAGGACCTCCTTGTGGGCCTGATCCTGGGCCTGGCTAAAAGAGCCATCAATTGGTCCAGGCAGCGGGCGGTCGAGGGGGTCGTCCAGCCGGATTGCCTGCATCTCTTCCGCGGCCATGTTCGCGCCCGGGTGGCCCTGGAGATGGAGCACGCGGTGTCCGCCGGTGCGCTTGAGTATTTCCGCGACCGGTGGGCGCCGCGGGGACTGGAGTGCATCATCAACACGGAAAACCAAATTTTAATTTGATTTGTTAAGCTTTAGTTGAACTTTTGTTTATTTACAGTCGAATTGGGTTTTTTTGGGTCCAAATAAAAGAGTACCCTCTGTTCGGCCAAATAAAAGAGTACCCTCCGTTCAGTTTGCACAGCATTGCTGGCTGTGCAGCGGCAAGCACGAGCAGAGGGAGCAGCCAGACTTTGGAGAGTGGATTAAAGTGGTGGTCCCCTGACCAGGAAGAGGAGGAGAACGTTGGACCACCACCACCAACTCCACCATCATTACATCAACTGAGGTGCCTGGAGAGAGAGGACAGAGGAGGAGAAGGAGAAAGGAGGCCTACATCAACATCAACCAGGCGAGAGGCCTTTCCATCACTGCCTCCCCAATTTGGCCTCCACTTCAGGAGAGGGAGAGAGGGGAGAGAAACCAACTGCTTGAAAGGAGGGAAGAAAACTTCATCCGGAACATCTACAGGTGGGTGTTATTTGGGGCACTCTCCCAAGACTTTGTATTTTAGGTGGGGGGAGAAAAGAAGAAGCAAGGCCGGATCATCAAGGGGTGTAGTGTGTGTGCTCTTGTTAAAAGCAAGGCCACACACACCACTAATTAGCATCCCTTCTATTGCCTGCCCTGGGAGAGCTTGGAGCTGCCCAAGGTGAAGTCCTTCATTTAATTTAATTACATCGTTAAGACCTGTTGCAGGACTAAGCCTGGGCTTCTCCAGCTTTTCCAGGTGAAGACGTCTTCTCCCCCTGCCAGAAGACCACCATCACCAAAGACTTTTTCCATCGGAGAGTGCAACCCTGCCTACACCCACCCACCATCCTGAGTGGCAACACTGCCCTTTGCGGCCTCCCTCCTTCCCACCCCCCCACCTCTCTCTCTCTCTCTTTGTCTCTCTCTGCCTGTCTTTCTAAGGCACCTTAGTTTCATCTATTTTATTAATTGCCAATTGAGCAGAGGGGCGAGGGCTCCTCTCCCAATTTAAATCAATAAGGAGAGAGGTGTGTCCTCATTTTAATCAGCTCCCTCTGCTCAATAGAGGACAAAAAAATATATATATATATACACCGAGGCCATTAACACCTTCAGGCCTGTGACTTGGGGTGAGTGTAGCCCTTAAAAAAAGCACCCCAGAATGGCGACTGCATCTTCGCCGGTGGCGGGGCCAGCCGGGACCTATGCGAGAGTGGTAGCCACAGCCACAGCTGCTCCCGCTGTTCCTGCTGCCCCGTCACCTTTTCGATTAATAACGAAAAAGCTTGGGGTGAAGAGCTACACTCACCCCACTATGACCATCGAGGCCTGCGTCAAGGCCATGGCTGGGGTTGTCGGCCCCTCAGCCATCGTCGCGGCCTCGAAAATGTATGGGAAGGCTGTGTTCTTCCTGGGGTCGGAGCGGGCGGTGTCCCTGGCTGTCGCCAAGGGGCTCACCGTGGGCGGGACCTTCCTGCCGGTGGATCCTCTCGAGGCCACCGCGCAGAGGATCATTATTTCCAACGTCCCGCCCTATGTTCCTGGTGAGCTCCTCCTTCCCCATTTGCGACAACTTGGGGAGGTGAGGTCGGGGATCACGCCCATCCCGCTCGGCTTCCGGGAGGCCAGCCTTCGCCACGTCTTCTCCTTCCGGCGCCAGCTGTTTATCCAGCTGGCGCGGGAGGAGGACACTGAAGGGGCATTCGTCGTCCTCCACGAGGGGACCGCCTACCGCGCCTTTTGGACGTCGGACGGTGTGAGGTGCCATGCCTGCAGGGAGGTGGGGCACATCAGGAGGAACTGCCCTGCCTCCAAGGCCGCCGGATCATCTCGTGCGGCCGAGGCTGGCGCCGCCGCCGCCGCCCTTCCCCCCGGATCTGCCCGCGCGTCAAGTACGTCTGATGCGCGGTTGACATCGGGGGCCGATGCCACCAAGGCCTCCGGCGGGGGGGAGGGAGCGTGTCCGGCCGGAAAGAAGGCGCGGGGAAAAAAGAAGCACCTTAGGGCAGGTCCCCCCGTGGATGGTGAGCCCTTGCCCCTTGAGCCCCTTACACCCGCGCTCCTCGCGGAGTTGATCAGGGCAGATGTGAGCGGGAGGGGCCCCGTGCCCGAGCCTGTGGCCGCAACCGCCGCAGCGGTAATGCCAATACCTGCGGCCGGGCTCGGGCCCGAGGAACCCGACAAATCTGCTCCGCCGGAGGGAGTCGAGGAGGAGGCCTTTGCCGACATGGAGGTCTCCCTCGCTCCCTCCGTGCTAAAAAGAAGGCGCGACCCCCTGGATGAGGAGGAGGACCGGGAGGAGGAAGGTCCCTCCGAGCAGGGGGAGTCGTCGCCCGCCGCGGGTACTGCGCCCCCCCGCCCCCCCAGCGCTGTCGTCATCACCAGCGATCGGCAGGGGTCGCCTGTCCCTCGGGAGGCTGAGGCAGATGTGTCTGTCCAGCACGTGCCTCCCGGGGATGGGGATGAGACCCTGCCCGTGGGGGGGGTTGTGGAACAACCCACGGCAGGAATTGAAGTTGACCTTTTATCGGTGTCGTTACCCCTCGCCGGGTCGGGCAGCCTGGGGGCTGGGTCGGGCGAGCTCGAGGATAATGAGCTCGCCCAATGCGACCCGGACATCTCCCAGGGGATGCTCGTCCTGGTAGAGCTTTTAATTCAAAACCCCCCGTCCGCTGGGTCGGAGGTTGGTGGCGGGGAGGAGGATGGCCCCCTGGCTGCGTCTCTGGTGCCGGACGTACTGGAGGAGCTGGAAATTGTTCTCTCCCCGGTTTCTCAGGTCGTTCCGGCGTCTGAGGCGGAGGGGAGCTCTGAACCGCCGCCGTCTTCTGGCCCGGCACCCCTAGAGGAGCCCAGGGAGAAATCCTCTGCCGCCGATCCTGGGGGTGGGATCCGGGCGGAGGCGGGGCTGGCTGGCGCGGCCGAGTCGTTCGCTTCGCACTGCGCGGCGGACGGGTCGGCCGCTGGTGACGACCCCCTGGAGGAGGATGGGGACTCGGTGATGGGCACGGAGGACGATTCGGACTCCAGCGCCGACGTGGCGATGGATGACCTCGTGCCCCTTGCCGAGTCTCCCCTCATTTCCGTAAGGGAACTCCGGGATTTTATGGCCACTTGCCTGGGTCAGCGCAATAAGGTCCGGCTGGCCCTCGACAGGTGGTCGGAGCTGGCGCTGCTCATCGATTCCGTCCGCGCCGCCGTTAAGATCTTGGGCGCGGACGAGGGTGTGAACCCGCTCGAGCTGCGTCGGCTCACAACGTTTCTCACTGGGCTGCTGAGGAAGTGGCGGCTGACCAGCGGCTGCGCTTCCTCCCCCCGTTAGGTGTAGGTAGAGGTTGCACTATGCTTCTGACATGAAGATAACCATAGCCAGCCTCAACATCAACGGCAGCAGGGAGGCGCGCCGCAGATTCAATAACTTCTCGGTCCTTCGGGACGGGAAGTATGCGGTGTGCTTCCTGCAAGAAACCCACACCGTTCCGGGAGACGAAGCCACGTGGCTCCTGGAGTGGCAAGGAGGGGTCAGCATGAGTCACCTCTCCAACAATTCCAGCGGGGTGGCTATCTTGCTGGCCCCGCATTTTCAGCCGGAGATCTTGGGGGTCAAGGAGCACGTGCCGGGCCGCTTGCTCCAGGTCACTGTTCACCTGGGGGGCGTGCCGCTCCATCTAGTGAACGTGTACGCCCCTCAGACCAGTGCGCAGCAAGTGCGCTTCTTCGAAGAAGTGTCCGCTCTCTTGGGCTCCATCGACGTGGGCGAGTGCGTCATCCTCGGGGGGGATTTTAACTGCACCCTCGAGGCGAGGGACCGTTCGGGTCCCCCGCGAAGCCCGGCGGCGATGGAGAAGTTGAGGGACCTGGTTGGGTCCTTCGACTTGGTGGACGTCTGGCGAAATCTCCACCCCGACTCCAGCGCCTTCACTAGCGTGAGGTCTGGGGGAGGAAGGTCCAGAATCGACCGCCTCTACATTTCCCGGGCGTACGTCTCCTGCGTTCCGGCAGCTTCCATGCGGCCGGTGCATTGCACGGACCACCACCTGGTGTGGGCGGAGCTCGCTCCGCTGCACGCGCGGGGGGGTGTCCGTGTACTGGCATTTTAACAACCTGCTGCTGGAGGACGCACGGTTCCGGGATTCGTTTCGTCGATTCTGGGCCGACTGGAGAAGGAAGCAGGGGGGCTTCCCCTCCTTGAGGCTATGGTGGGATGTGGGCAAGGCTCACATCCGTCTCTTCTGTCAGGAGTACGCGAAGGGGTCGACCAAGAGGCGGGAGGCCCGGGTCGGGCGGTTGGAGAAGGAGGTGGTCGACCTGGAGTCCCGTCTCGGTCAGGTCGTCGAGGATCCGGCCCTGCGGAAGGTGTACGAAGAGAAGAAGGGCGCGCTGAAGGACCCGCAGCTCGTCGGGTCCCGAGGCGCGTACGTGAGGTCGCGGATCCAGCTCCTGCGGGACCTGGACCGCGGCTCCCCCTTCTTCTGCTCGCTGGAAAAAAGACGGGGGGTCCGTAAGCAGCTCTTGGGGCTGCTGGCCGACGACGGATCTCTGGTCTCGGATCCGGAGGGAATCAGCGCGGAGACCCGCGCCTACTGCGGGGCTCTGTTCTCTCCGGATCCGTCCAGCGAGGATGCGCGCAGAGCTTTGTGGGAGGACCTGCCAAAGGTCAGCCCGGAGGGCGCCGAAAAATTGGACGCTCTGCTAAGCCTGGCGGAGCTGACCAGCGCCCTCTGCCAGCTCTCTAGGGGAAAGTCACCGGGGCTGGACGGGCTGACCGTGGAGTTCCACAGGGCGTTCTGGGACGTCTTGGGGGGCGAATACGCGCGGGTCCTGGGGGAAAGTTTGGCGACCGGGGAGATGCACCTCTCTTGGCGCAGGGCGGTCATTGTCCTGCTGCCTAAGAAGGGTGATCTCCACCTCCTTAAGAACTGGCGCCCGGTCTCCCTCCTCAGCACGGACTATAAAATCTTTGCCAGGGCCATGTCTGCTCGCCTTGGCACTGTGCTGGCCCACATGATCCATCCCGACCAGTCCTACACGGTCCCGGGCCGGACCATCCACGATAACATCCATCTGGTCCGGTACCCGGTCCACCACTCACAGAGGGCTGGTCTGTCGGTCGCCTTCCTTTCCCTGGATCAGGAGAAGGTGTTCGACAGGGTGGATCACGAGTATCTCTTCGGGACTCTGCGCGCATTCGGGTTCGGGACGCATTTCGTCGCCCGGATCCGACTTCTGTACGCCGCCGCGGAGTGTCTGATTAAAGTTAACGGGTCCTTGACGGCGCCCCTTCGCTTCGGGAGTGAGGTGCGTCAGGGATGCCCCATGTCCGGTCAGTTATACGCCATTTGCGTGGAGCCATTCCTGCGCCTCTTGCGGAAGAGGTTGACGGGACTGGCTCTGCAAGGGCCGGGCGTGGAGGTGGTCCTCTTGGCTTACGCCGATGACGTGCTCCTCATGGTCACGGATCCCGCTGACTTGCGGAGGATGCGGGAATGCCAGCAGATTTACTCGGACGCATCCTCCGCCAAGATCAACTGGGAGAAATGTTCCGGACTCCTGGTGGGTCAGTGGCGGGTGGACTCCCTGCCGGAGGAGTTCAGGCCTTTCGCCTGGAGCACCACGCACCTCCTCTATTTGGGAGTCTACCTTAGCCCTGCCGAGGACGCCTGGCCGGCGAACTGGCAAGAGCTGGAGGCCAAAGTCACCGCTCGCCTAGGACGCTGGACAGGGCTGCTCCGAGTGTTGTCCTACAGGGGTTGAGCGCTGGTCATAAACCAGCTGGTGGCCGCCATGTTGTGGTACCGGTTGGTCACTTTGATCCCTCCCCCTGCGTTTGTCGCCAAGATGCAGAAGAAGCTTATCGACTTCTTCTGGGACAAAAGGAAGCACTGGGTCTCTGCCGCGGTTCTGTGTCTCCCGCTTACGGAGGGCAGTCAGGCACTGGTGTGCCTTCGCACCCAGGCTGCGACTTTCCGTCTTCAGACGCTGCAGAGATACCTGTACGTCGAGAATCCTCCGAGATGGTGTGCGCTGGCGACGTTTTTCTTCCGCCAGCTGCACGGCCTCAATTACGACACGCAACTCCTGTTCGCGAAAGTGGGCGGCAGGCGTGCCGGCCTGCAGGAGCTGCCTGTCTTCTACCAGGAACTACGTCGCTTCCAGGCGGAGCTCTCCCCCGTCAGGAGTGGCGGCTCTCCTTCGGGAGCTGCTGCTCAGGAATCCGCACCTCCACGAACGCGGTTTCGAGCGGCTGACGGAGGGCAGGGCTGTGCCTGGCAAGGTGACCAGAGTCGGGGACCTGCTCGATGGCGGAGGAGTGGACTGGATGGCATCGGAGGAGCTGGCGCGGCGCCTGTCCTGGGCCAACGTCCGGCTCGCGGTCGAAGCCATCGAATCGGTGAAAGCGGCACTGGGCCCCGACTCCACTAGGTGTATCGAGGCGGCTCAAGCATGTGGGGTGATCCCGTCCGAGCTTACCCCCGTTCGGACGGAATTCCTCATCGGCGCCCGGCCCCGAAACTCCCCTCGGGAACCGGCGCCTCACAACTTGAGCCGTCTCGAGGAAATACCCTCTGTGCCTTTTCATTCCGCGCGGAGGGGTTTCCTGTACGGGCTGCTCCTGCACACTCCCCTCTTTGCCATCTTCGTCTACCGTCCGGACACGCCTTGGCGTGGCGTCTTGCCGACTGGCAGTGGCGGAGGTCCCCAATGGAGGGCTCTCTACGCGGGAGTCCTCCCTTGTTCCATCGGGGACTTGGCCTGGAGGGTGTTGCACAGAGCGGTCCCGTGCAATAAGGTTTTAAGTAGGTTCACGGACTCCCAGGCCGCCTGCATTTTTTGCGGCCTGGAGGAGTCCGTGTTTCACGTTTATATGGAGTGTGAGACGTTGCAGCCCCTCTTTCACTACTTGAAGGGGCTGCTCCTCGATTTTTGGTTGCACTTCAGTCCCATGCTCTTGATCTACGGTCACCCGGTGCGGAGAGGAGCGGACAGGTTGGAGGACCTCCTTGTGGGCCTGCTCCTGGGCCTGGCTAAAAGAGCCATCAATTGGTCCAGGCAGTGGGCGGTCGAGGGGGTTGTCCAGCCGGATTGCTTGCCTCTCTTCCGTGGCCATGTTCGCGCCCGGGTGGCCCTGGAGATGGAGCACACGGTGTCCGCCGGTGCGCTTGAGTATTTCCGCGACCGGTGGGCGCCGTGGGGACTGGAGTGCATCATCAACCCGGATAACCAAATTTTAATATGATTTGTTAAGTTTTAGTTGAACTTTTGTTTACAGTCAATTTTTTTTTTTTTTGGTACGAACAGAAAGAGTACCCTCTGTTCAAGTAAATACCTGTTTTATTGTTCTCCTGCAGTCCATGTATTATTTATACTCAGACACTACAATTACCTTTAAGCTCTTGCAATCTGTGCCCTTATTTATAAAACCCAAAATGTTATTGGTCTGTCTTCTTTCTTATTTACTTGCACTAAAACTTTCAGTGAATTTTAGCGGGGAATTTCCTTGAAGTGAATTACACCTTTGCAGCACCTTTAAACAAATGTGTTGTACCCACCTGTGGCCTCTAGGGGGAGTTACACAAGGATTTCCTGGATCTGCTCCTTTGCATACCAATTGGAGTAGGGCTTGGTGGAACCAGTGTAAAACTGGTGTAAGTAGCTGGACTGCATTGAAACTTGATGCATTTAAGAGGAAGCTAGATAAACACAAGAGTGAAAAGGGAATAGAAGGTTATGTTGATAGGGTTAGATGAAGAGGGGTAGAAGGAGGCTCGTGTGAAGTATAACACTGACACAGGCTACTTGAGCTGAATGGCCTGTTTTTGTGCTGTACATTCTATGTAAATCTATATAAATCTATGTAAACTGAGGCCTTTAAAAAGAGCTTTTCAGCCTGCACACTTCAACTACTGACTAGGAGACAACCAAGAAAGAAAAGAACAATGCTGGGCTCACTCACTTCACTCCCACATAACTTAATTGCATGTCTTATCAATATTTTTACCATATTGTTCTAGAAGTATGACAATATCAGCATCAGGAGGGCAGAAGGACACTGCAGCAAGCCAGAGAAAAAGAAAGCAGAACTTCACTCATTCAGACCTCCACCGGAGATGATTGATAGCAGGAGGAATGGACCCCTGCATGTGGAGGTCACCAAGCCACCCAAAATTATCACTGGTACTGCCTAGAGGGAGGTGGCACTGGCTGCCAACTCCCACCCCGCAGGATTGGCACTGCTGTTAACTCTCTCAAGCCCAGGACTGGAACTGCTGTTAACTCTCTCAATCCCAGGACTGGCACTGGTGTTAACTCTCTCAACTCCAGGACTGGCACTGCTGTTAACTCTCTCAATCCCAGCACTGGCACTGCTGTTAACTCCCTCACCCCCAGGACTGGAACTGACTGCTAACTCCCAGACCAACAGGACTGTCACTGACTGCCAACTTCCTCACCACCAGGATTGGCACTGACTGACAACTCCCTCACCACCAGGACTGCAGAACAGTGCCTCAAAAAGTTCCAAAAATCAGGGTAGGCAAAGTAACACACTGCCCACCTCTTCCTTTTCTTCCTTGCCAACCCTGGGCACCAGTATTCGTCACCTTCTTAAGCAGCACCTGAACAAGTAACCCTTCACGGTGCTCTCTGGTTAAGGGGATTCTAACTCATGCATCTTACACTACTTCCAGAACCATGATAGGGTTCCCCTTGTCCTCGCCATTTCCGCCACCTCCAGCGTGATCCCACCACCAGACACATCTTCCCCTCACCTCCCCTTTCAGCATTCCGAAGGGACACCCTGGTCCACTCCTCTATCGCCCCCAACACCCCTTCCCCTTCGCCTGGCACCTTCACGTGCAATCGCAGGAGATGCAACACATGCCCTTTTACCTCCTCCCTTCCCACTGTCCAGGGCCCCAAACAATCCTTCCAGATGAAACAGTGATTTACTTGTACTTCTTGCAATTTAGTATACTGTATTTGCTGCTCATGATGCGGTCTCCTCTACACTGGGGAGACCAAACCCAGATTGGGTGACCGCGTTGCGGAACACCTCCGTTCAGTCCGTAAGGGTGAGCCCGAGCTTCCGGTCGCCTGTCACTTTAATTCTCCGCTCCACTCCCACTCTGATCTCTCCGTTCACTGTTACACTGTTCCAATGAAGCTCAACGTAAGCTCGAGGAACAGCACCTCATCTTTCGATTAGACACTTTACAGCATTCTGGACTCAACATCGAGTTCAACAATTTCAGACCATAACCTCTGCCCCAACTTAAAAAAAAAAAAAAAATTCTCTCTCTCTCACATGGCAGCTGTCGATCATTCTGCCATCGCCATTTACACTTCATCTAGAGTCATCTTTTGTTCCTTAACTTGCCCCATTACCATCTCCTTTTGCCTTGCACCATCATCCCTTTTGTCTCTTAATCTCTCCTGCCTTCCACCCTATCACAGACCTTCCCTTTTGTTCTTTCCTCCCCCCCCCACTTCCCTGCCCCTACACTTGCTCAAAAACCTGTTCCATCTCCAACTTTTTCCAGTTCTGACAAAAGGTCATCGACCTGAACCGCTGACTCTGTTTCTCTCTCCACAGATGCTGCCTGACCTGCTGAGTATCTCCAGCATTGTCTGTTTTTATTTCACTATGACTACCCAACTTCTCTCACAGCAATTACTTCCAAGCACAACCCTAAAACTCCTTTCTCCACTTTAACAGCCTCATACTCCCACATCCCATACTTCAGCTCCCCCATGCCATTTGGCACGCACCCCTCAACTACTAGCTTTAGCCACATTGTTAGAAATCAGGGGTGTTCAAAATGTATGGTTCTGCGGATAGACCTGTGACACGAGTAATGCTGGATTTACATGATTGTATTAGAACTAGAGACAGAAAGGACTCGATTTTGCTAAGCACGAGGAGGCGGGTTTGGAGGCGTGTGATGTTGTAAAATTGCAAAAAGTGGCGGGCGGGCCTGATCCCGCCTCCATCCTGCCTCCGAGCAATTTTCCCATATGCGTGTTTTCTGACCCCATTTCCATCCCACCACCAAGAGGCAGGATAGGTCCTTAAGGCCCTTACCAACCACTCCAAACCATCGTCAACACCTTCACCGAAGCGTACGAGAGCATGGAGCTTACACTAAACATCCGTAAGATAAAGGTCCTCTACCAACCTGCCTCCGCCACACAGTACTGCCCCCCCGATGATCAAAATCCACGACAAGGCCTTGGACAACGTGGACCACTTCCATACCTCGGGAGCCTACTGTCAACAAGGGCAGACATCGAAAACGAAGTCCAACGCCACCTTCAGTGTGCCAGTGCAGCCTTTGGTCGCCTGAGGAAGAAAGTGTTTGAAGACCAGGACCTCAAACCCGGCACTAAGCTCACGGTCTACAGAGCAGCAGTGATACCTGCCCTGCTGTATGCCTCAGAGACATGGACCACGTACAACAGGCACCTCAAAGCACTGGAGAGGTACCGCCAATGCCGCCTCCACAAGATCCTGCAAATCCATTGGCAGGATAGGTGCACCAACGTCAGTGTTCTCGCTCAGGCCAACATCCCCTGCATCGAAACTTTGACCACGCTCGATCAGCTCCGATGGATGGGTCATATTGTCCGCATGCCTGATACAAGACTCCCAAAACATGCGCTCTACTCGGAGCTCTGGAACGGCAAGAGTGCCCCAGGTGGACAGAGGAAATGCTTCAAGGACACCCTCAAAGCCTCTTTGGAAAAAGTGTAACATCCCCACCGACACCTGGGAATCCCTGGCCCAAGACCGCACAAAGTGGAGGAGAAGCATCCGGGAAGGCGCCAAACACCGCGAGTCTCTTCGCCGGGAGCAAGCGGAAACCAAGCGCAGGCAGTGCAATGAGCGCACGTCAACCCAAGCACCCCACCCACCCACCCCTTCAACCACCATCTGCCCCACCTGTGACAGAGACTGTAGGTCCCGCATTGGACTCATCAGTCACCTGCGAACTCATTTTTAATGTGGAAGCAAGTCATCCTCGGTTCCGAGGGACTGCCTAAGAAGAAGAAGAATTGCCTCTATTATCCCATTTTGAGAGGCTTTTCTGATTTTTAGACATTTCCCCCATCCTACACGCCTCCTCTGGAACATGCCAGGTAATCTTGGCAGCCTCACAATTGGATTGCTTACTAACCGCTGCAGCTCCACCATTACAAAGGAGTTTTCACCGATTATTATTTGCAGGTGGCAGAACTTTGTTGTCTCAGGTCTGGGCGAACTTTTAGCAGGCCTACTCATTGCTGCGGAAGTTTGGAGCTTAACACCCATCTCCAGTGTGTCCTCCTGGAAACCCCTCTCCCCACCTTGACTGAGCGCTTCCTCAACTGAGGTATATACCAGAAGCATGGGAACCATTTATTTCCTTTCCTCCTGGACATCAGATTCGGATGAAGACCAGCCGCGGCAGCAGCAGAACCATGAACAATAGCAGTACCAACAGCAGGAGCATCAAAAGGAGCGCCAAGCTGCTAGTCACCCACCTGAAGCTGTACAGGCCAGAAGGTGCCAGCGCGCAACAACATTGCTGCCCGGGGTGCAAGGGGCGAACTCATCTTGGCCAGGTTTCGTTAGCCTGCACAATCAAACACTTTTGTCTCGTGCCTTCTTACCAGAGCATCGACAATGGACATGAACCTACTGATTCCTATCACTCTGACCACCATACTGACAATTGCAAGGCGCCCTAAGCCCTCAATGTGAAAGTCCCATTTGCAAAATGACACAGGCCACAACTTCAACAGTTTGCCATCAAATCTGTTTATGATACAATTACAATGATGGCCGGTCCAAATACAAAACATCACAGCACCCAAGTGACTTCCCTTGTGACTAATTGTGCTTTATCTTCCTCTTACGCGTGCTCCTACGTGATGCTTCCCCTGTGGCTTCAGCAGATGTGGAGGCCCCTTGTTCACTTTCTTGCTGCTCCTGTCTCAACACCTTTGGCGGCTGTCCTCTGAGGTGGCAAACCTGTGCGGGCTCGCCAACAGTCTGCTGCTCCTGCGGCTCTGCAGGGGCTGAGACGCCCATCTCAGTTGGGTGAGGACTCTGGTGGGGCTCTGACCGAGGGCTCTGCAGTGGCATGGTCATGTTAGTGCTTGGAGAGGAGCCCCCACTTCCTTGTTCTCTGCCACCAACATCCCTCTCATGGGTCAGCCCCACTTCAGAGCTAGCAAATGGCTTGACAGCACCTTGCTGCACTTCAAGGGGGCCATGAGGACCCGTTTCTGCACTGGAAGTCCTACTCCAGAGGACTTCCATGAAGGTCCGGTTTGTATGCTCAATAGCTGACCATCGCTCCTCTGAGATGTCATTCTATTCTGAACAATTACCATGTTTTCCATACCCTGGTGACTAAGCTCCCCCATGGCCATAGCCATCCTCTCCTTTACCGTAGCCACCCTCTCCTCTATGGTAGCTAGCCTTACCACGGAGCTAGCCATCTTTTCCACGGAGGTTGCCAAAGTTTCTGCGGTGATGCGTTCATGCGCCAATGCCTCATCAAAGCCTCTGCTCATGTTTGCGATGGACTCCTCCATTTGCTCCACACTCGTTTGGAGACAAAACCTGCCAGAGACTCTTGCATCTGTTCCTGGAGTTCCAGCACTGCTCTCCTTCTGGATGGACCCGGAGGCACAGGGTCGACATGCAGCTGAGCCGAGCTGGCAGAGTCCTGCGCCCTCTGACGAGGACTCTCCACTGCTGTCCCTGTCTCCACCATCTGCTGATGCTCACTTGTGAGCTGTGATACACCAGGTGACAACACTACTCTATCTTGCGAAGCTCCCACCGAGGTGTGAGTGTCAGCGCTGGTGTTGGGTGCGCTGAATTCTGCTGATGCTGTGCCCTCAGAGGTTGCAGCTTCCTCTAAGGAGTCTGGAAGCTCAGGCTCTTCCTCCTGGACAGTGGGGATGGGGGCTTTCGATGGTCCTGTGGGGGAGTAAAGGAAAGAGTTAGAGATGTGAGGTCATTGAATAGTGCAGATGATCATAAGTCAATCTGTTAGAGCATCAGATTCATTATCAGTGACTCATGCAATGTCAATGAGAGAGATGCCAAACTATTCTGTCCCCAGCTTGCTGTGATGCGCCCGTCTATCCGTCCCTCACTTGGGAATTCTCCTCGATCCCGGCAATTTCCAGGGCCGCCGCCTCCCAGGTGGTGAGCTGGCCCTCCTGTCATGGCGCTTTATCTTATTGTGGGCTCTCTTTTCCTGCAATGAGGGACACAAGTGGAGTTTGAGTGAGAATGAAGGAGTGAGTGTAGAGAATCCATAGCATAGATGCTTAGAAGGAGACAAAGGACCCTCTGTGTGTGTGTTGTAAGTTGTTGTCATTGCATCACAGTGATAGTGTGAGGGCTGCATGGTCGAATAGTTAAATGAATGTGACCATAGAGAGAGAGGGAATGGGTAAGGGTGCAGGGATGTAAGTGTCAAGTGGGATGTGGAGGAAGAGATTGGCAAAGCAGAGTGCTGGTGAGGAGAGGCAATGAGGATCAGATTGAGGGTGATGGGAAAGTCATACTCACTTTTCCTGTGCGGAGAAGTTCATGAAACCTCTTCCTGCACTGCAGCCAGGTTCTGTGGCTCATTGATATGGAGTTGACCTCCTCGGCCACTTGCAGCCACACAGCTTTAGTCTGCTGGGGTGGCTTTTTTCTCCCTGAGGAAGGGAAGAGCACCTGCTTATTAGATCTTGCTCCCTGCACCAGAGCTTGGAGGGAGGGCTCATCAAAGCGAGGTGCACACTTTTGCTTGCTGGTGGACATGGTCGGTAAATGAAGTCTTTCATACAATGTCCAAAGCGTTTCCAGTCTCCAGAAGAAGCAAGGCTGCTTGCAGGCCTTAAATCCAGCAGCATTGATGACGTCAGCGGAGGCGACTTTCTGTATGAAAAGACTCATTGGGCCAGGGGTTCCCACACGCAGGAAATCAATTGCCCAATTAGGGGAAAATCGCAATTTTTCAACACTTCACTTCGGAGTCGGGGTCCTGACACGAATGCCACCTGACCCACCCCAGCCCGCCCACACTGGCAAAATCGAGCCCAAAGTCTCTCAGACTAGTATTAGAATAATTAGATAGATGCGTAGAATCTGCCTGTGTTTTGGTTCCCTGCGGATGTTATAGCATTCTGCAATGTGATGGTCATAAATAATCTTGTTTTCAACCTTATTTATGTTTCTCTAATTTGACCAACCAAGGCTTAATGTTATATTTCTCCCATTACTGCTAATAGCCATATTATAATGCTAAGTTAGGATTTTGACTTTGTTTAACAAAACTGCTTTAAAACACGCAAGTTAACCAGTATATGAGAATAGAATAGAAGATATCATTGGAAATTTAATGATTCATTCCATGGTACAATAGTCTGATAATGAAATAGTTAGTTTTGCATATTGGTGCAGAGGAGAGGGGTGCCCAACTTTAAATAATGCTCCCTCACCCCTGCTTTGAGGAGAAGGCCATGGGGAGGCACTCAGCTCTTGGTATTGGAGATGGGAAGATCTGTGCCATCTTGCTAGTGCCTAGTTACTCCCTAAGCACCTACACCATTGCCCTGGCTTTCCTGTACAGGACCACATCACCACAACCTTTCACCCACTTCACTCTCTCCTTAATCCCAAGGGAGTGATGCTCACCTATTCGTAGCTTCTATCCTACTTTCCTGCAGCTCCACCACAGCAACGAGCAACACAGGAGGAGGATGGTGAGAAGGATGATGAGGATGATGTTGAAGGTGAAGTGGATGTTGCGGGCCAAGCCACCCGGAGTCAGAGCTGCCTGATATTGCCCTCAGTACAGCAGCAGAGGCCAGGCCACCAGCCGCCCTCCCTCCTTCAAATTACTACACCAGTGGAACCTGGGAGGTGATGCCAAGCTGCCAGGGAGAAAGCTTATATAAGGTGAGGTCACCTCAGTCCCATATGCCTTCTGTACAGCATGAGGAGCCAATTACCTCTCATGGTCTTGGCAATTAGAAGGAGCATTAAAATAGGTGTTAGAAAGACACATGTAGACAACCAGGGGAAAGTGTAAGATAATTGTGAGCACATTGCAATTATTTTATTAAAATAGGCTGCCATTCCACTCCCCCTCCCATATCAGACAAGGCCCAGTGCTCTTCCCATTGCAAATTTCCTTGCACCATTGTTTTTTCATGGAAGTGGAGGGGGGGCAATGGAGGAATGCCAGGCTAGTCAGGCAGCAGCAGATGGGGCACTGTACTCACCCACCAGTACTGCTACACCAGTATATATAATATGCAGGCAGAGGAACTCCTGCCTTCACATGGCTGAGGAGCAGTGCCCGCTATGCTACAGGGTCATTTCAGGCTGCCACTGAGGACATCACCCACAACCTTCTGACTCAGAGGCGAGAGTGCTGCACCTAAATCAATCAGGTGTGTACAGCTGGTTGAAGTAAATTATGGATACATTGCTTGCTGCAGTTTGCAATTTTATCCAGTTCCCCAAGGACCACCAACGGCAGCATCCAGGTGAAACTATTCAAATTGACCGGAGACCCAAAGGTCCAAGAAATCAGAGGTTGGCCCGTTCATGGCCATGCTCCCTTGATCATTGCCACCACCTATGTGAGCATGAAAGGACTCTGCTCTCAATGTGCACCTCACATATGACCAGCAGAATTGCATCTTAGCAGTGAATGCTCACTTTGCTAGCAGCTGTGGTACAATGCATTCACTTGAAGACAACCCTATGCACCTCCATTCCTCCTTCCTCAAAGGGAATTTCTGGGAAATTACATCTATCTTTTGCAGATGATTCTCCGGGGCACAAGCTGGGCATAAGTTCAGTGAGGTCTGGGCAGCCACCAGATTAAAATTGAGCATACCATTGGCATGTTAGAGACAAGCTTTCGAGGTGTGGCTGGACTGAAAGGAGAGCTCGCTGTAATGTAATATGGTTACGATCTCAAGGATCACGGGTGTGTGCTGCATGACTTTGCCTTCAAAGAACATGGATTCCCTAGAGAAGAAGGCATGAAGGGGGTCAGCAAGAGAGCACCTGAAGAGGATGCAAGAAATATTCAGGGCACTCTCATTTAGGAGGTCAATCTGGCCAATGCGTTAACATCTGTCGTCTTCCCTCTACAAGGACACCATCAGCTGCAGCCCATTCTTCATGCTTAGTAACTCCCAATGCTTCTTGTCTATAAACAAACCACCTGACTGCCGGAGGGAAGTAAGATTTATGATCAGAAAGAAATTAAACAGTTTTCTGTATGTTATCAAAATAATGTTTTAAGAGCTGGAGGAAATAATTACATTGACAAAAAATATAATTGTAAACATGATTCAGAATCTGGCCTCAGGAGGTCTACAAATCAAATTAAAAAAAGAAAAGCTTTCCATCAGGAGAGTTTCAGTGTTTATATAATCAAGGAGACTTGGCTTCACCTGCTAGGAGTGCACGACTGGAATTTGGGGGCGGGGGGGGGAGTCGTTGGGTGGGGGTGCAATGGGTGGAGGTGGGGGTGTTCGCACAATGTTCCATCCATTCCGCTAACCCTTCCCACTGCCATTCCCTCTGAAGATGCCCAGTTTTGCCCTTGCCGTCCATTCTTCCTGAAGCCTCCTGCCCATTGCTGCTACTACGGCCTGTTCCCCCCGTCATTGCCATTGCCATTGCCATCGTCTCTGCCGCACCACCCCCCCCACCCATAGCTGCCACCGTCCCCCACTGCCATTCAACTAGACCCATGGCTGCTTCTCCCCAGTTTACATAGGATTACGTAGGATATACGGCACAGAAACAGGCCATTCGGCCCAACCAGTCTATGCCGGCGTTTATGCTCCACTCGAGCTTCCTCCCGTCTTTCCTCATCGAACTCTATCAGCAAAACCCTTTATTCCCTTTTCCCTCATGTGCTTATCTAGCCTCCCCTTAACTGCAACTATACGCTTCAACCGCTCCCTGTGATAGTGAGTCCCACATTCTCAACACTCTTTGAGTAAAGAAACTTATTCTGAATTCCCTATTGGATTTCTTGGTGACTATCTTATATTGATGGCTTCTAGTTATGCTCTTCCCCACAAGTGGAAACATTGACCGTGATTTTGCCGGCAATCAGAGGGCGGGTTCGGAGGCGGGTCAGGTGATAAAGTTGCAATGATTGACGGTGGGTTGGAAACCCGCCGCAAAGCCGCCTCCGTCTGAGTTTCAGGATTGTCAGGTCTGCGATCTCACAACAGACCCAACACCAAGCGGCGGGTAAGGGATTTAAGGCACTTAACTCCTTGTTAAGTGCTTGTTTAGAGCTATTTTGACAGCCTTCTGCAATTTTCTAAGTTTTGGGTTGGGTTTCACAACGTTTGGAGAACACGCCAGGTAAGTGTGTCGGGAGGACCAACGAGCTAGAAACTTCACAGCTGCAATTGCAGTTTAAAAGCTGCACTCAAATCCAGTCAATTTCAAATGTCAGAGGTTGGTGATTTAACAAATTGGTAGGCACAAATTGTCAGATCATCCATCTGCCTGGGCAAAGTGCCTCTGCGGGTGGAGAGTTGCGCTTTTTGCACAACCTCTGCCTGCTGAAAACCTTTTAAAAAATCTTACGTCTGGTAAAAGCAGGCATAAAAAAATAAGAGTTACATTTTTTGCACTCATTTATAATTTAAAAATAAGTTACCCCATAAAAAGCTTCAATTATTTTTTTCAAATAATAAAATTTTTGTTTAATTTTACGTAAATTTAACTAATTTTAAATACGTGATTCAAAAAAATTATTTAATGTTTAACTTTTTTAAGTGAACCCCATTGATACTTTTGACCTGTCAAAAGTGTGAAGGGGAATCCCCTTCTTTGATTGGTTCCTCATGGCCCACGTGATCCCAGGATCGCTTGCGAACTGCATGCGCCCTGGGATACCTGGGCCTCTGCACATTTCGTAGTGGAGAGACCCAGGAGCGGAATTGTTGGGACCCACGGAGCCAGCAGGTAACTGTGTAGACTTTTTACAATCGGAGGCATCCGCCCACAGGAAGCCTCCGATCGGAAATTCAGGCACTCTGTGTTCAGGCTGCAAGTATGTGGTGTTAACTCTATATCCACTGTCATTGCTGGACATCAAAGGCGCTCTTACCCTTCACTGTGCCACCTCAAATTGTCAGCACACATTGTTTCTGGACACTCGATGCTCCCGGACACTCGTTGTTCCCGGATGATTGTTGTTCCCGGACACTCGCTGCTCCCGGATGCTCGTTGTTCCCGGACACTCACTACTCCCGGATGCTCGTTGCTCCCGGACACTCGTTGCTCCCGGATGCTCGTTGCTCCCGGATGCTCGTTGCTCCCGGATGCTCGTTGCTCCCGGATGCTCGTTGCTCCCAGACGCTCATTGTACCTGGGTGCTCGTTGTCCCAGACGCTCGTTGGTCCCGGACTCTTGTTGTCCCCAGATGCTTGTTGTTCCCAGACACTCGTTCCCCGATGCTCATTGTTCCTGGACACTCGTTATTCCCGGACGCTTGTTGCTCCCGGACATTTGCTGTTTCCGGACGCTCGCTGTTTCCAGATGCAAGCTACTTCCAGACGCTCGCTGCTTCCGGACACTCACTGTTTCCGGACAATCACTGTTTCCGGACACTCGCTGCTCCCGGTCACTCGCTACTCCTGGAAGCTCATTGTTCCCGGACACTCAATGCTCCCGGCCACTCGTAGCTCCCGACGCTCGTTGTTCCCGGATGCTCGCTGCTCCTGGACGATCGTTGTTTCCGCACACTTGCTGCTCCCGGATGCTCGTTGCTCCCAGATGCTCGTTCTTCCCGGGCACTCGCTGTTCCCGGATGCTCGCTGTTCCCGGATGCTCGCTGTTCCCGGACGCACACAGTTTCCGGACGCTCGCTGTTTCCGGACGCTCGCTGTTTCCATATGCTCGCTGTTTCCGGACGCTTGCCGTTACCGGACACTCATTGTTTCTGGACGCTCGTTGTTCCTGGAGGCTCGCTGTTCCCGGATTCTCACTACCTCCGGACGCTCGCTGTTTCCGGAGACTCGCTTTTTCCAGCCACTCGCTGTTCCCGGACACTCGCTGTTTCTGGATGCTCGTTGTTCCCGGACACTTGCAGTTTCCGGACGCTCGCTGTTTCCAGACGCTCGCTGTTTCCGGACAATCACTGTTTCCAGACACTCGTTGTTTCCGGATGATCATTGCTCGCAGTCGCTCACTGCTCCCGGACGCTCGCTGTTTCCGGATGCTCACTGTTTCTGGATGACGTTGTTCCCGGACGCTCGTTTCTCCCAGACGCTCGCTACTTCTGAATGCTTGCTGTTTCTGGACGCTCGCTGTTTCTGGACGCTCGCTGTTTCTGGACGCTCGCTGTTTCTGGACAGTCGTTGTTCCCGGATGCTCGCTGTTCCCAGACGCTCACTACTCCCGGATGCTTGTTGTTCCTGGACACTCGCTGTTCCTGGACACTCACTGTTCCCGTATGCTCGTGGTTCCCTGACACTCGCTGTTCCCGGATTCTCGCTAGTTCCGGATGCTCGCTGTTTCCGGACGCTCGCTGCTTCTGGATGTTCGCTACTTCCGGGCACTCGCTGTTACCGGACGCTCGCTGTTCCCACACGCTCGCTGTTCCCGGACGCTCGCTGTTCCCGGACGCTTGCTGTTCCCAGACAGTCGCTGTGCCTGGATGCTCGCTGTTCCCGGACACTCACTGTTCCCAGATGCTTGCTGTTCCCGGACAATTGCTGTTCCTGGATGCTCGCTGTTCCCGGACGCTCGCTGTTCCCAGACGCTCGATATTCCCGGACACTCGCTGTTTCCGGACGCTCACTGTTTCCAGACGCTCGTTGTTTCCGGATGACCGTTGCTCGCAGTCGCTCACTGCTTCCGGACACTTGCTGTTTCCGGACGCTCGCTGTTTCCAGACACTCGCTGTTTCCGGATGCTCACTGTTTGTGGATGACGTTGTTCCTGGACGCTCGTTTCTCCCAGATGCTCACTACTTCTAAATGCTTGCTGTTTCTGGACGCTCGCTATTTCTGGACACTCGTTTTTCCTGGATGCTCGCTGTTCCCAGACGCTCACTGCTCCCGGAAGCTTGTTGTTCCTGGACACTCGCTGTTCCCGTATGCTCGTGGTTCCCTGACACTCGCTGTTCCCGGATTCTCGCTAGTTCCGGATGCTCGCTGTTTCTGGACGCTCGCTGCTTCTGGATGTTCATTACTTCCGGACACTCGCTGTTCCCACACGCTCGCTGTTCCCACACGCTCGCTGTTCCCACACGCTCGCTGTTCCTGGATGCTCGCTGTTCCCGGGCGCTCGCTGTTCCCAGACAGTCGCTGTGCCCGGATGCTCGCTGTTCCCGCACACTCGCTGTTCCTGGATGCTTGCTGTACCTGGACACTCACTGTTCCCGGATGCTAGCTGTTCCCGGACACTCGCTGTTCCTGGATGCTTGCTGTTCCTGGACACTCACTGTTCCCAGATGCTTGCTGTTCCCGGACAATTGCTGTTCCTGGATGCTTGCTGTTCCTGGATGCTTGCTGTTCCTGGATGCTCGCTGTTCCCGGACGCTCGCTGTTCCCAGACGCTCGCTGTTCCCAGACGCTCAATATTCCCGGACACTCGCTGTTTCTGGACGCTCGCTGTTTCCGGATGCTCGCTGTTTCCAGAAGCTCGCTACATCCGGATGCTCGCTGTTCCCGGACGCTCTCTGTTTCCAAAAGCTCGCTACAACCAGACGCTCGCTGTTCCTGGATGCTCATGGTTTCGGGACACACGCTGCTTCCGGATGCTCGCTGTTTCCAGAAGCTCGCTGTTCCCGGACGGTCGCTACTTCCGGACGCTCACAGTGCCTGGACGCTCGCTGTTTCCAGAAGCTCGCAGTTTCCGGAAACCTGCTGCTCCCGGTCACTCGCTGTTTCCAGACGCTCGCTGCTCCCGGACACTCGCTGTTTCCTGACTCTTGCTTCTCCGGTATGCTCGTTGTTCTCAGACACTCGTTGCTCCCGGACGCGCGTTGTTCCCGGACGCTCGCTGTTCCCGGACGCTCGCTGTTCCCGGATGCTCGCTGTTTCTGGATGCTCGCTGTTCCCGGCTGCTCGCTGTTCCCGGACGCTCGCTGTTCCTGGACGCTCGCTGTTCTCGGACGCTCGCTGTTTCTGGATGCTCGCTGTTTCCGGACGCTCGCTGTTTCCGGACGCTCGCTGTTTCCAGACGCTCGCTACTTCCAGACACTCGCTGTTCCTAGACTGTCGCTGTTTCCGGACGCTCGCTGTTTCCGGACGCTCGCTGTTTCCGGATGCTCGCTACATCCGGACGCTCGGTGTTCCCAGACACTCACGGTTTCCGGACACTCGCTGCTTCCGGATGCTCGCTGTTTGCAGAAGCTCGCTACTTCAGGAAGCTCGCTGTTCCCGGACGCTCGCTGTTCCCGGACGCTCGCTACTTCTGGACGCTCGCAGTTTCTGGACGCTTGCTGTTTCCGGACACTCACTGTTTCCAGAAGCTCGCTACTTCAAGGACACTCACTGTTCCCGGACGCTCGCTGTTCCTGGACACTCGCTGTTTCCGGAAGCTCGCAGTTTCTGGACAACTGCTCCCGAACACTCGCTGTTTCCAGACACTCGCTGTTTCCGGACACTCGCTGCTCCCGGACACTTGCTGTTTCCAAACTCTTGCTTCTCTGGTATGCTCGTTGTTCCCAGACACTCGCTACTTCCGGACGCTCGCTGTTCCCAGACGCTCGTTGTTACCGCATGCTCACTTTTTCCAGACGCTCGCTGTTTCCCATCGTTTGATATGTCCAGATACTCGCTGCTTCCAGACGCTTTTTGTTACCGGATGCTCGTTGTTCCCGGGCGCTCATAGCTCCTGGATGCTCATAGTTCCAGCTGCTCATTGTTCTTGGATACTCGTTGCTCCCGGACGCTCACTGTTCCCGGATACTCGCTATTCCAGGACACTTGCTGTTTCCAAACACTCGTTGCTCCCGGGCACTCGTTATTTCCAGACACTCGTCATTTCCAGACGCTCGCTGTTCCCGCACGCTCGCTGTTCCCGCACGCTCGCTGTTCCCAGACAGTAGCTGTTCCCGGACGCTCGCTGTTCCCGGAGGCTCGCTGTTCCCGGATGCTCGCTGTTCCCGGATGCTCGCTGTTCCCAGACAGTTGCTGTTCCTGGATGCTTGCTGTACCTGGACACTCACTGTTCCTGGACGCATGCTGTTCCCGGACGCATGCTGTTCCCGGACGCATGCTGTTCCCGGACGCATGCTGTTCTCGGACGCATGCTGTTCCCGGACGCATGCTGTTCCCGGACGCATGCTGTTCCCGGAAACTCGCTGTTCCCGGATGCTCGATATTCCCGGACACTGGCTGTTCCCAGACGCTCGATATTTCCAGACGCTCGCTGTTTCCAGACACTCGCTACTTCCAGACACTCGCTGTTCCTAGACTGTCGTTCCCGGACGCTCGCTGTTCCCGGACGCTCGCTGTTCCCGGACGCTCGCTGTTCCCGGACGCTCGCTACATCCGGACGCTCGCTGTTCTCGGACGCTCACGGTTTCCAGACACTCGCTGTTTCCAGAAGCTCGCTACTTCAGGAAGCTTGCTGTTCCCGGACGCTCGCTGTTTCCGGCCACTCGCTGTTTCCAGAAGCTCGCTACTTCAAGGACACTCACTGTTACTGGACGCTCGCTGTTCCCGGACACTTGCTGTTACCGGCCGCTCGCTGTTCCTGGACACTCGCTGTTTCCGGACTCTTGCTTCTCCGGTATGCTCGTTGTTCTCAGACACTTGCTTCTTCCGGACGCTCGCTGTTCCCGGACGCTCGTTGTCCCCGGATGCTCACTTTTTCCAGATGCTCGCTGTTTCCCATCGCGTGATACTTCCAGATACTCGCTGCTTCCGGACGCTCGTTGTTTTTTATTCATTGATGGGATGTGGGCGTCGCTGGCTAGGCCTGCATTTAGTGCCCATCCCTAATTGCCCTTGAGAAGATGGTGGTGAGCCGCCGCCTTGAACCGCTGCAGTCCATATGGTGTAGGTACACCCACAATGCTGTTAGGAAGGGAGTTCCAGGATTTTGGCCCAGCGACAGTGAAGGAATGGCGATACAGGTCCAAGTCAGGATGGTGTGTGGCTTGGAGGGGAACTTGGAGGTGGTGATGTTCCCATGCGTCTGCTGCCCTTGTCCTTCTAAGTGGTAGAAGTCGCGGGTTTGGAAGGTGCTGTTGAAGGAGCTTTGGCGAGTTGCTGCAGTGCATCTTGTAGATGGTACACACTGCAGCCACAGAGCGCCGGTGGTGGAGGGAGTGAATGTTGAAGGTGGTGGATGGAGTGCCAATCAAGCGGGCTGCTTTATCCTGAATGGTGTCGAGCTTCTTGAGTGTTGTTGGAGCTGCACTCATCCAGGCAAGTGGAGAGTATTCCATCACACTCCTGACTTGTGCCTTGTAGATGATGGAAAGGCTTTGGGGAGTCAGGAGGTGAGACACTCGCCGCAGAATTCCCAGCCTCTGGCCTGCTCTTGTAGCCACAGTATTTATATGGCTGGTCCAGTTCAGTTTCTGATCAATGGTAACCCCCAGGATGTTGATAGTGGGGGATTCAGCGATGGTAATGCCATTGAATGTCAAGGGGAGATGGTTAGAGTCTCGCTTGTTGGAGATGGTCATTGCCTGGCACTTGTGTGGTGCGAATGTTACTTGCCACTTCAGCGCCGCGCCCTGAGACCACATGGCGACGGGGTACCCCAAAGGACAGCAGGAACAGATCTCAAAACTCACAACCATTAAAGCAACAGGTTTTGGACTGGTGAGCATGAATTCCTGGCCCCTCATAGCTTAATCTAGTTAGGTATAGAGGGTGGGATAATGATGAGGGGATTGTTAATGTAGTTGTTTTTCCCTTGATGTGCCGTGTGTTCCCCATTCCCATATAAGTGTAATTATTGTTTATGCCTGTATTTTCATACCAGTAATTTTTCATAAGATTGTTGTATTCTGTTTTCAGTAAAATCTTGGTTTTCTTATACCAAACCACTTGTCTATTCGATTTTCTGTATCGCCGCCTGTACCTAAGCCCGGTGTCTAGAACCCAGGGGTGTGGGAGCAATTCAAACTGCTCAGAGGACAGTCAGCGGTGAAGCTGACTGGGTGGACACGCCACCCCCTACAGAAAATGGCGACCGTGGCAGGACAACGGCAACAGGGGCGCGATACAGTAGACAATGGTTCGGATGAGCAAACCATGATGGAGGAAAGGATTTCTGATTATGTGTTTAGTAAGGTGAATATCACAAAGAAGTGGATCACCACTCTATTAAGGGCTGGGCGTCTGGTAGATGCAGCAGCTAAGTGGACAGAGGGAAAGGAACACAAGAAGTCCTCAGAGAAGGCAGTCTGGCTGATGTGTTTCAAAAAGCAAGTCCAGCTTTTGGACAGGCTCGTTGCAGCACAGGCAGCCGAGTTAAAGGAGTCAGCCCTGGAGATCCAGGATAAGGCTCTAGCAGGGGAGAAGTTAATAGTAGCATTGCAGGCCCTGAATCGGGAGAGGTTGTATTTAATGGGAGAACACAAGCCCCAGTTGGAATACCGACAGTGCCAAGTCACCGAATCCAAGGGTAATGAGTTAAGGTTGCGGGAAAAGAACGCCCGCCTGGCAAGGCAAGTTAGGGATCAGGAGGAGAAAGTAAAAGAGGTAAAGGCAGCTTACAAGCTAGTGAGCAAACAGGGGTTAGAAGAGGCAGATCACGGCCCCTGCAAGGAACAGATAGAAAATCTGAGCCTTGCCCTAAGGAGGGCAAAGGGCATGATGTGCCTCATAAGGCCGAAGGCAGGTCAGGTGGATTTTATGGGGAACGAGGGGCGGACAGTTCAAACATCACTGGTAGTGCCCAGGGATGACCCGGTTGAGGAACAGGAGGTCTCACGACCACCACCCGTAGTGCCAGGTTTCAGCGAGGTCTGGCAGCAAGGGGGGGTGGAGCCAGAGGTGGGAGCGGAGGTGGAGCAACCCCCACCGGAGAGGTCGGAGCCGGGACCGATGTGCCCAGCCCGGCATTGGCGGTTCGGCCCACCCATCAATGGCGATGATGAGGGACCCCTCCAAAACCAGTTCCTATTACCCTATAGCACCCAACAGCTTAGGGCTATGGTGAGCCATATCCCAAAGCTCTCCGAAAAAGGGGACCCCTCGATCCACTTCAGGGAAGTAGAGCAGGCAGCCAGCGTCAACGACTGCAATGGCGCTGAGCAGGCCAAAATGCTGCTATTCTCCCTGGAGAGTCGGCTCCTCCAATCCCTCTCTGACGAGTGTAAGAATGGACAGAGCGGGTATGAGGCGCTCGGATGAAGTTCTGGAGGCCATGGGGATGAATGAGGGCAGTCCCTTCTCCCGCGTGGAGAAGACGGCCCAGCTCACAGGGGAAACCCCGCAGGCTTTCGCGGACTGGTTATAGCCGGTGTACCAGAGTGCCTGCCCGGGGACACATAACCGGGCGTTCCTGAACGGGGATCCACTGGCCCATTGGCTCTGTTGCCTGGTGGCGAACAGCTTGCCACAGGTCCGGGCCAAGGCGGAAGTCTGGTTCGACCCCAAGAATCCCCAGACCACCGAGCTCACGGTGATCAGACAGTTGATTCTAGCCTATAAGAATGGTAGGGGAACCGATGCACACCCACCCAAGGGAAAGGTGCATGAGGTAAAACCTGGACAGGGTAGGAAAGAGTGGCATCAGGAAGGGAATAACCCCCCAACACAAAGACGAATTGTTACGGGTGTGGGAAGGACGGTCACTGGCGGAAGGAGTACAAAAACCCTTGGAAAGACAACAAGGGAAAGAATTCCACAGCCCCAGCCCAAAAGGCGGTGGCGGGAATCCCTCCCGCAGCGGTCGAGTCATTTTTGGACACCATGAGGTCCTTATTGACTGGCCATGGGAGAGTAGCAGCCGCTACCGGCGCTCTGACCCCGTCAGCCCCATCCAACCCGCAGCCCTGACTAGAGCCAGCGCAGCCTGTTTACCTGTGTTCCCTTCGGTACGATGAATGGAAAAGACCCCTCGTGGAGATGGAGGTAGGAAAGGTGAAGGGGACCTATCTGTTGGACACGGGGGCATCATGCACCGTGGTCCATTCAGCTAACCCCACCACCTCACCTCTATCTAACGGGGTCCCATACAGTCTGTCGGGGTTCACAGGCAAAGAACAGGCCGGCTCATTTTCCATCCCGCTCGCCATTCATTTAGGACCGCTCCGCTCTAAGTGGACCTGTGTCCTGATGAAATGGGAAGTGGAGGGTGGAAGAGGGGTCCTGAGAGCTGACTTTATTGTAGGCCACGGGATCCTGGTCGATTTGAGAAATCATTGTCTATGGGGCGCAAGTAACGGAAAGGACGGCGAGGTAGTAGTAATCCCAGGAAAGGAAGGGAAGGGGGACCCTATGCACCATGAAGCCCAAAGAGGGTTACAACCTCGAGGTCATGGTCAGTGATGTGCCTCAATAATTCCGAGACTCGATGTTAGCGAAACAAAACAAGGCTTTTATTAACTTAGAAGGTAACACGCAGTGGAGAGAGGTATCTTCCATCTGGAGGTCTGCAGTACTGGATATGAGGCCAGACTGAGCTTGCTTACATAGGGGCCAGGTATGGGCGGAGCCCTACACACAATACATTACAATATACAATACAATGTTGAGGAGACGGAACTGAGGTAAGGGAACTGAAACCTGAAACCAACCACAGTCACAGGCAGTGATGAATGGAACATTTCATCACATTCACCCCTTCTATAGATTTAGTCTGCTCGGGGGTTTGATAGTCCTCTGCGACCGACGTGGCTGTTGTGGTGTCGCAGGTGTCGGCTGGGTGTCCCCGGTGGCCTCCTGGGTCTCTGCCGGGGGTGCCGCCAGGGTGTTGAAGGGGTAGTTGGTGGGGGTGCCGTTGGTCGATGTTCTTCCGGGGGTGATGAAAGAGTAGTGGGTGGGTAAGAGTTGCTGTGATCGTTGTTGTTGCTATTGCCGTGGTTGTTGTCGTTACCGGCTGGGGCGACGTCTTTTATGGACACGGTGTCCTCCCTTCCGTCGGCGTGCCGGACATACGCGTATTGGGGGTTGGCATGGAGTAGGTGCACTGGCTCCACGAGAGGGTTCGTCTTGTGGCCCCTCACATGCCTTCGCACGAATACCGGACCTGGGGTGGAGAGCCATGACGGCATGGATACGCCTGAGGTGGATTTCCGGGGAAAGACAAACATTCGTTCATGAGGCGTGGCATTAGTGGCAGTACACAATAGCGACGGTATCGAATGGAGCACATCTGAGAGGACTTCCTGCCAGTGGGAGATAGGGAGGCCCTTGTGAGAGGGCGTCAGGGGATTCATTAAGGGCCCCTGGCCGGTAAATGATGTCATACTCGAAGGTGGAGAGCTCGATCCGCCACCTAAGAATCTTATCATTTTTAATCTTCCCCCTCTGTTTATTATTGAACATAAATGCTACCGACCGCTGGTCGGTAAGTAGGGTGAAGCGTTTGCCGGCTAGGTAGTGGCGCCAGTGGTGCACTGCCTCCACGATGGCTTGGGCCTCCTTTTCTACGGAGGAGTGTCTGATCTTGGGCCCTTGGAGGGTCCTCGAGAAGAAAGCTACGGGCCGCCCCGCCTGGTTGAGGGTGGCCGCCAAGGCAAAGTCAGACGCATCACTTTCCACTTGAAAGGGAGTGTTCTCGTCCACTGCCTGTAGCGTGGCCCGCTCAATATCCTGCTTAATGCTTTTGAAGGCGGCGTGGGCCTCAGCAGAGAGCGGAAAAGAGGATGCTTTCAAGAGGGGGCGGGCTTTGTCGGAGTAGTTGGGGACCCATTGGGAATAATAAGAAAATAACCCCAGGCACCTTTTCAGGGCTTTGGGAGTGTTGGGCAGGGGCAGCTCCCGTAGGGGGCGCAATCGGTCGGGGTCTGGTCTGATTTCCCCATTCTCCACCACGCTGCCTAGTATGCAGAGACGCGTGGTGTTGAAAATGCACTTGTCCTCGTTGTAGGTGAGGTTGAGTTTTTGTGCGGTTTCCAGGAACCTCTCGAGGTTCGAGTCGTTATCCTGCTGGTTGTGACCACAGATGGTGACATTGTCGAGGTAGGGGAAGGTTGCCTGCAAGTGGTGGTCATCGACCATGCGGTCCATCTCCCTCTGGAAGACCGAGACCCCATTCGTCACCCCAAAGGGGACTCTGAGGAATTGGTAGAGGCGTCCGTTCGCCTCGAAGGCGGTGTACGGGCGGTCCTCTGGGCTGATAGGGAGCTGGTGGTACGCTGACTTGAGGTCGATGGTGGAGAACACCCGGTATTGGGCGATTTGGTTCACCATTTCTGATATGCGGGGTAGCGGGCAGGCGTCTAGTTGGATGTACCTGTTGATCGTTTGGCTATAGTCGATCACCATCCGTTTCTTCTCGCTACCCCTTACCACGACCACTTGGGCGCGCCACGGGCTGTTGCTGCGTTCAATAATGCGCTCTTTCAGGAGCCTGTCTACCTCGGTCGCGATAAACCACCTGTCCTCCCAGCTGTACCTCCAGCTTTTGGTCGCTATTGGCCGGCAGTTAGGGGTAAGGTTCGCGAATAGCGAAGGCGGCTTTACTTTCCGGGTAGCCAGACCGCACACTGTGAGGGGCGGCTGGGACCCACCGTACTTGAGCGTGATGCTTTGGTGGTTGCACTGGAAATCCAGGCCCAAGATCACGCTCGCACATAGATTCTTCATGATTAATACTTTAAAATTATCGTATACAGTTCCGTTAACGGACAATTGTACTGTGCAGTAACCCAGAATGGTCGATGTCTGGGTTTTATCAGCCATAGAGATGGTACCCTGAGTAGGGACCACCTTTAGGGAGAGTTGTTGTGCCAGTTCAGGGTGGGTAAAACTCTCCGTGCTTCCACTGTCAATTAAACATTTAACCCGGCACCCGTTTACCTCGATGTCCACCATTGATTTGGATAGCGGGTGCGGCCTGGTCTGGTCCACTGTGACCGATGCCACTGTAGGGCCCTGATCGAGACAAGATGGCGTCCACGCTGTCTGCTCATGAGATGGCGGACCCCACGAGGTCGGGCAAGATGGCGTCCAAGATGGCCGCTCCCACGGCGCACACGCGGCGGTGGCGGGTTTTCCGGCGGGGTTCCCTCTGCACACCTTCCCGAAGTGCCCCTTCTTACCGCACTTAAAGCAGGTGGTGCCTTTCGCCGGGCACAGGTTTCTGGTGTGCTTTGGCTGCCCGCAGAAGTAGCAGTTGGGTCCCCGACGCGTCGCGGCTGTCGTAGGGCTTCTGGGGGGAGAGCGGGGCCCCGACGGTGTCGGGCTGCCGGGCGGGGAAGATGCCTTCCAAGATGGCGGTGCCCTTGGTGCACACGTGGCGGCGTGGACGGCGCGGGCTGAAGAGTAGGCGTCCGAGTTTCTCTGGGCCACATCCAGGGATCGCGCGGTGTCCGCAGCCTGTTTCATGTCCAATCCCGTTTTTTCCAGCAGTCTCTGCCGGATGTAAGTGGAGCTGAGGCCTGTGATAAAGGCATCGTGAACAAGCTCGTCAGTGTACACTGCGGCTTTTACATCTTGGCACTTGCAGTCTTTGCCAAGCATTTTCAGGGTGCCTAGGAACTCCTCCACCGATTCCCCAGGTCGCTGTGCGCGAGTAGCGAGCAGATGCCTAGCATACACCTCATTCGTAGGCTGCTGGTAATGCACCTTTAAGATGTCGCAGGTGGCCAGGTACGTGTCGGCGTCTTGGATGAGGGGGTAAACCCGGTGGCTTACCCAATTCCGCAGAATTCCGAGTTTCATACTCGCAGCGTCCGTAGCGTCTTTGACGGCTGCGGAATTGTCCAGGAAGAATTCTGATGTAAGAAAAAGGAGGCTTACCATCAAGTAACTTTAAAGTAAGCTTTAAGTAACTTATAAACACACTATATACAAGAGAGGTCTTTACCATGCCTCTGGTAGAAGCCTCTTACAATACTGAACAGACCAGTATTTATACCAGTCCAACAGGAAGTGACACATGACAGGAAGTGAGGTATGTACACAGTTCATAGTTCATAGTTCACAGTTCACAGGAAGTGATGACATAACTTCCCGGAAGTTATTATTTTTATCACATTCTTCCCTCCTGCAGGTTTAGGAGGCTGTGGTCTACCTTTTGGTCCGCAGCCGCCGAACAAGGAAGAGTCGCACCCGTTTGGATTCCCGTCGTAGAGGGTCGCTGGTCCGCTTACATGCGGTTGGCCATTGGCCAGAGTCCGTGTGGCCTGGATTGCCCTGTGAAGGGTCGGGGAGATCATGGCTTCGAGTACGAGCCCCAATAGGTTCAAAGTCAGACTGCCTCTGTTCAGAGGGAGGTGCAGAGCTGGTCTGTGGCAGACCAGTACTTTCATGTGTGGTACTGGGAGGGTCGCAACCTTGAGCACGGGGTTCTACCGGCACCAAGCTAGTTGGTGTCCGATCAGGATCCTGGAGAGGGGTACCCGATAGGTCCCAAGAGTTTCCTGGTGAAATGCCATCACCCGATGTCCCACTAGGTCCTGATGGGCAGGGAGCCAGATCCCGTAATGATACGGTAGATTCTCGGCCGTCGGAATATCGTATGTTTGCATAGGTGGGGTTGGCATCGGTTAGTTCGACCTCGTCTACAAGAGGGTCATTTTTAGACGTCCGAACGTATCTTCGGAGTAATACAGGTCCAGGAGTAGTTAGCCATGACGGGAGTGATGTCCCATGAGATGAGCGACGCTGGAATCCAAAGAACCGCTCATGAGGTGTAGTATTTGTGGCTGTAGAAAGCAGGGACCGTATAGAGTGCAATGCATCCGGAAGCACTGTTTCCCATTGCTGGTCTGGTAGGCCCCGAGATCTTAAAGCGAGACGTACGGAATTCCAGATGATACCGTTATACCTCTCTACCTGCCCATTTCCGATGGGATGGTATGGTGTTTTGCTTGTAGCAATTCCCCGTTCTGAGAGGTAGTCCTTGAGTTCCCTCGACATAAAGGATGGACCCCGATCTGAGTGAATATAAGCCGGCATGCCACAGAGAGAAAATACCTGCTCAAGGCAGGAGATTACTGTGGACGCCAGCATATTGGAGCAGGGGAAGGCAAACGGAAAACGTGAATATTCGTCGATCATGGCGAGCAAATATGTGTTCCGAGTTGAAGAGGGCACTGGGCCCTTAAAATCGATGCTAAGTCGTTGCATCGGTTGGGTTGCATGTATGAGTATACCATCTGAGGGGCGGAAGAACTGAGGTTTTAATTCCGCACAAAGCCGGCATTCTGAGCATATTTTCTTTACATCTCCAGTGGAAAAAGGGAGATTCCGTGATCGTACGAAATGTAGCATGCGCGTAACGCCAGGATGGCACAAACCATTGTGGACATCCATGAGGGTGGAGGATGACATAGTGGAGCAGAATGCCCGTGTGAGGGTGTCCGGGGCCACATTCTCCTTGCCAGGCCGATAGAGAATGGTATAACCAAAAGAGGCCAGTTCCATCCTCCAAAATTGTATTTTATTATTCTTAATTTTGGTTCGTTTTCGATTATCGAGCATGAAGGCGACTGATCGTTGGTCCGTGATCAATGTAAAGTGCTGGCGAGCTAGAAAATGGTTCCACTTCCGTACTGCCTCTATGATGGCTGTGGCTTCTTTCTCAACCGGAGGATAATGTAGCTCGGCACCTTGTAAGGTCCTGGACATAAATGCTACAGGACGACCTTCCTGATTCAGAGTAGCCGAGATCGCCACCTCCGAGGCATCACATTCAACCACGAAAGGGAGATTCTCATCAATGGAGTGAAGAGCCGCTTTCTCCAACTGTTTTTTGAGAAGGTTAAAGGCTGCAACAGCCGCTGTTCCCAGTGGAAATGATCTAGCATGCAGCAAGGGTTGGATTTTGTCCGAAAAATGAGGAATCCATTTAGCGTAGTATGCAAACAGACCGAGAGCCCGACGTAAAGAAGCCGGATTCTTAGGTGACGGGAGCTCTTGGAGCGGGCGAAGTCTTTCTGGGTCTGGCTGAATGATACCATTGCCTACGCAGTAGCCAAGGATGTTGATGGTCGGTTGCGACTCAACAGATTTGGATTCATTCAGTGTCAAACTACGGCGATGGAGGGCATCCCGAAATTTTTGGAGGTTGGAGTCGTATTCCTGTTGATCGTGACCTGCAATGGTAATGTTATCAAGATAGGGAAAAGTGTCCCTTAGGTTTTCCTGCTTAACCAGGCCATCCATTGCCCGTTGAAAGACAGCCACTCCATTAGTAACCCCGAATGGGAGGTGACGAAATTGGTACAGCCGTCCATTAGCCTCAAAGGCTGTGTACTGCTTATCTGAGACCTTCAAGGGTAACTGATGATAGGCACTTTTTAAATCGTAAGTTGAGAACACTTTGTATTCGGCCAGTTTATTAACCATATCATCAATGCGTGGCAATGGGTAGGCGTCCAAGTCGGTATATTGATTGATGGTTTGCGAATAATCGATGCATAGTCGCTGTTTGTGAGGTTTTAGAGGGTTCTTGACAATGACGACTTGAGCCCGCCAGGGCGACGAACATGGTTCAATGATATCCTCTGCTAGAAGTCGAGAGATTTCAGCCGCAATAAAAGATTGGTCTTCCTGATTAAAGCGCCGCGATTTCGTTATTATCGGTTGGCATTGAGGCGGAATACTGGCAAATAATGAGGGTTCATCAAGTGAAGCTGCTGATAATGCACAAAATGGTAATTTAGACGGTATATTAGAAATAGTAAGTCCGGGTTTGGATCCACCAAACTCAATGGTGAGTTTCTTATGCTGTTTTTGGAAGTCCAGTCCTAAGAGGAGATCACTACATAAGTCCTTGAGCACCGAAAGTCGGGTGGAGGGATACATACGACCATGAAGTATCATAACAACAACACAAAAGCCGGAGATTCTGGTATTAAGTGATGACTGGGCCATCGCAATTGCCTGGTCCGATGGGAAGACATGTAGTTTCAATTTCGCAACAATCTGTTCCTTAATGAAACTATCAGTACTTCCTGAGTCAATTAAGGCATCTAAGGTATGCCCTTTAATTGAAATTTTTGTGGCAGCATGAGACAGGTTCTGTGGGCAAGCAGCTGTAATTGGTGTCGTTGCACAGAGAGTGGCTAAAACTCTCGGTGTGCTTCTTCGGGAGAGAGCTCGAGAGGAAGCTTGATAGGTCCTAGCTGGAGCATCTTGATAGGCCCTAATTGGGGCAGTTCGGTAGGCCTTAGCTGGATTGGCCCTCGTAGAGGCCCTTGATAGGCAAACTTTAGCAAAGTGTCCTTTTTTCCCGCAATAACTGCAGATTGCATTGCGAGCAGTGCAGGTTTTCCTAGGGTGAAAAGCATCTCCACAAAAGAAGCATTCCTTCCTAGATTGCCAAGAGGCTGCTAAAGTGGGGTCGTCCTCCTCTTCTTCATCAGAATTATCAGAATTAGATTCCCCCATGATAGGGTTCACCTGAGACCGCTTGAATTGTCTGGTTGCAGCTACAGCAGCAGATCGAGATCTGGGCAGCTGATAGAGGTCTGCATTTCTCTTTGCCAAATCCAGTGAACAAGCTAGGTCAAAAGCTTTTTGTAGCTCAAGTGTTTTACTTTCTAGTAGACGCTGGCGTATAAATGGAGAGGCAATCCCGCAGATGAAAGCATCACGAATCATTTCTTGGCGGTACAGCTCAGCTGAGGCTGCCTGAAAGTTACAATCTACGCTGAGCCTGCGAAGTTCTTGCAGGAATTCGTCAATTGATTCCCCTGGCCCTTGTCGGGCTGTGGCCAGTAGATGTCTAGCATAGACCTCATTTGGGGTCTTGGCATACAGTTTCTTAAGTGCCCGAATCACCTCATCGTAATTATCCCATTCATCAACATATTCGAACACTTTTGGGGTCACATAATTGATAAGTATCTTCAATCTAGCAGGAGCATCCGCTTCACATTCATCCAGAAAATTCTCAAAAGTACGGTACCAATGCTTCCATACCCTGCCAGCTGCTGGTGCATTCGGGTCCAAGTCCAGACGAATAGGTCTAAGGATTTTCTCCATGATGGGTGGTTCCCTGGATCCTTAATACCGAGTTTGTCCGAAGGTCTAGTATTCGTGAGTGTAAATACTAAGTTACTTAAATTGATGTAAGAAAAAGGAGGCTTACCATCAAGTAACTTTAAAGTAAGCTTTAAGTAACTTATAAACACACTATATACAAGAGAGGTCTTTACCATGCCTCTGGTAGAAGCCTCTTACAATACTGAACAGACCAGTATTTATACCAGTCCAACAGGAAGTGACACATGACAGGAAGTGAGGTATGTACACAGTTCATAGTTCATGGTTCACAGTTCACAGGAAGTGATGACATAACTTCCCGGAAGTTATTATTTTTATCACAAATTCCAAACACATAAACCAGTGTCCGAAGCGTGCCAATGCGTCCGAAGCATGCTGGTCCAAATCCAAACGTTCGGGTTTTAGGAGTTGATCCATTGTGTTGAAAAATAAGTTAATAAAATTGATGTGCCTCAATAATTCCGAGACTCGATGTTAGTGAAACAAAACAAGGCTTTTATTAACTTAGAAGGTAACACGCAGTGGAGAGAGGTATCTTCCATCTGGAGGTCTGCAGTACTGGATATGAGGCCAGACTGAGCTTGCTTACATAGGGGCCAGGTATGGGCGGAGCCCTACACACAATACATTACAATATACAATACAATGGTGAGGAGACGGAACTGAGGTAAGGGAACTGAAACCTGAAACCAACCACAGTCACAGGCAGTGCTGAATGGAATATTTCATCACAGTCAGTAACACCCCACAGGAGTTCCAGGCATTTGTGCAGGCCCACCTAGCCACATTTGCCACACACAAACATGACTGCGGGAGGGTCAACGGGTTTGAGGTCAGCGTAGACGGGGACCCCATGGCCCGACCACAGAAACAGTATAACTTCCCCAGGGAAGTAGAGCCAGACATGGAAGCAGCCATGTCCTCTTTAGTACAGCAGGGAGTTCTGAGACCGATAGCCACCCACGTGAACTCTCCATTGTGGCCGGTTAGAAAGCCGGACAATTCCTGGAGGGTCACGGTGGACTATCGGGTGCTCAATAGTAACATCCCAGCCTGTGCACCCACGGTAGCAGCAGTTGCCGACCTGATAGGAAGTATCCCAGCATCCACAACCACTTTCACGGTGCTGGATATTTCCAACGGGTTTTGGTCCATCCCTTTAAGGAGGGAGGACCAGTACAAGTTTGCCTTTACATTTAAAGGGCAACAGTACACGTGGAACTGCTTGCCTCAGGGCTTCCACAACAGCCCCAGCATTTTCCATCAGTGCATGGCCAACAGTTTAAAGGATTTCAGTCAGCCCAGACAGTTGGTACAATACGTGGATGACCTGCTCCTGTTCACCGATTCGAGAGAGGAGCATGGCCCACTATTGGTCGACCTGCTGGAGCTGCTTGGGCAAAAGGGTTTTAAGGTAAACCCCAAGAAAGCGCAGATCGGCCAGCAGGAGGTGAAATTCCTAGGCCTGACCGTATGCGCTGGAGAAAGGGCCATAGATAAGGCTAGGAGAGAAGCGGTACAAGAGTTACCAGTCCCGAACACAGTTATGGGTGTGAGGTCGTTTCTGTTGTGTATGTACCTTTAAGAGAAGAACTGATTCTATACTGCAGTACCGGCAGTGACCACCCCTGTATATAAAGCCATAGCAGGCTTCTGTATTTCAGTCTTGAATTACTCTCTGTTCAGTAAATACCTGTATTATTGTTCTCCTGCAGTCCGAGTATTATTGATACCCGGACACTACAGTTTCTAGGGCTAACCGGGTACTGCAGAGACTTTATTGAGGACTATGCAGCCACAGCGGCCCCTCTGCTCCGACTCCTACACCAGGGAGTGGAGTGGGTTTGGGATGAGGGCTGCCAGGCAGCATTTGTCAAGCTCAAGAAGGACTTGCAGACCGCACCAGCTCTAGGGGCCATAGGTGGTGGGAAAGAGTTTTTCCTGGAGGTAGCAGCCAGCGGGGACAGCCTGAGTGCTGTGCTGCTCCAAGAGCGGCATGGCCGGCTGAGGCCAGTGGCCTACTCCTCCAGGATACTCACGGATGTGGAGAGGAGCTACTCCAACTGTGAGCGGCACCTCTTGGCCACACATTGGGCTGTGAAAAGATCACTGATCTTCACAGGCACCTCTCCCATCACCCTCCTCACCCAGATGCTTCTGGATGGGAGGATCAAGGATGGAACAGTGAGCAGTGCCCGCATTGCCTGCTGGACCCTGCTCCTCTCACAGATGGATCTCAAGGTGAAGGGTCTCTGCGAGCCAAAGCTCGCAGCCAACCTGGTATATCCTGGAACAGCACACAGGTGTTCCACAGAAGGGGTTTGGGAAGTGGACATAGGTTTACGGGCCAGGATACATCCCACGGGCCGCGAGATCTATGTAGACGGTTCCAGCATGGTATCTGCTGGCGAGCGTCTCACAGGGTGTGGAGTTTATGACCCAGCGGCAAACAATGCCCTGGCAATTAAGCTCCCAGCGCCAGTAGATGTGGTGTACCTGGACTTCCAAAAGGCCTTCGATAAGGTCCCACATAAAAGATTAGCATGGAAAATTGAGGCTCATGGGATAAAGGGGAAAGTTTTGGCGTGGATAGGGAACTGGCTGTCAGATAGAAAACAGAGAGTTGGAATAAACGGCTCATTTTCTGAATGGCAGGCAGTAACAAGTGGGGTACCACAGGGATCTGTCCTGGGCCCCCAGCTGTTCACAATTTACATTAATGACCTGGATCAGGGAGTCGGATGCAGCATTTCCAAATTTGCAGACGACACTAAACTAGGAGGTGGGGTGGGCTCAGAGGAAGAGACCAGGAAGCTCCAGAGCGATTTGGACAGACTGGGCGATTGGGCGGATAAATGGCAGATGCACTATAATGTGGACAAGTGCGAAGTTATCCACCTTGGGTGCAGGAACGGGAGGGCAAATTATTATTTAAATGGCAATAGATTGGGAGAGGGGGAAGTACAGAGAGACCTGGGTGTTCTTGTACACCAGTCACTGAAGGCGAGCATGCAGGTGCAACAGGCGGTCAAGAAGGCAAACGGTATGCTGGCCTTCATAGCAAAAGGGTTAGAATACAGGAACAGGGATACCTTGCTGCAGCTGTACAGGGCACTGGTGAGACCACACCTCGAGTACTGTGTACAGTTTTGGTCGCCTCATCTGAGGAAGGATGTTCTTGCCATGGAGGGGGTGCAGCGGCGATTCACCAGGCTGATACCAGGAATGGCGGGAATGACCTATGAGGAGAGACTATGTAGTTTAGGGATGTACACACTGGAGTTTAGAAGATTGAGAGGGGACCTCATAGAAGTGTATAAAATTCTGACAGGTCTAGACAGACTGGATGCAGAAGGAATGTTTCCCTTGGCGGGTGAGAACAGAACTAGAGGACATAATTTAAGGATAAGGGCTAAACCATTTAGGACAGAGATGAGGGGGAATTTCTTCACTCAGAGAGTGGTGATCCTGTGGAACTCATTGCCACAGAGGGCAGTGTACGCCAGCTCATTAAATATATTTAAGAGGGAATTAGATATATTTCTACGGGCAAAAGGGGTTAAGGGTTACGGAGAGAAGGCGGGGACGGGATACTGAATTAAAGGATCAGCCATGATCTCATTAAATGGCGGAGCAGGCACGAAGGGCCGAATGGCCTACTCCTGCTCCTATCTTCTATGTATCTATGTATCTATGTATGAGCGCCCAGCAGGCTGAACTGTCCGCGGTAGTGTACGTCGTTACACACCCCGAAAACTTCCTCACCCCATACACGATTTGCTCGGACAGCATGTTCACGTACAATTCGTGTACGGACACCTGGCCATCTGGTCCCGCGTCGGATACACCTCCGCCGACGGGAGACCCCTCACAGTGAAACCCCTGCTGGAAAAGATCCTAGCCGCAGTGGGGGAGGAAGGGGAGGTTTTCATCCACAAGGTGAAGGCCCATTCCTCCACAGAACCCTGCGGGCAAGGCAACCAGCAGGCTGACATGCTCGCCAAGGAGGGTGCCCGCACAGGCACTTTCTGGGACCCGTATGGGTCCAGACCCATGGCAGCAGTCAGAGGTAGGGACGGGACACAAGGGAGTGCACAGTTAGCTGTAGCCCCGGACCTTAAGACGGTCCAAGCCCAAGACCCCGTCCTCAAGGCGGTCCTCAGCGCAGTAACTGAGGGAAAAAGGGTAGAGGGTCCTTACGGTACAGCAACCCTCTCCATGAAAGAGGGCATGCTGTTCCGGGGGGAACAATGGGTTGTGCTGCAGCAGCACCGGAGGGAATTCCTTCAACTGGCCCATGAGGGTCCAGGAGCGGGACACCCCGGGCCTGAGACCACCTGGCAACGTGTGGAACAGGCGGGATGGTGGCCAAGACTCAGGGAAGATGTCCGCGAGTTCTGCGCCGGCTGTCTCATGTACGCTGCAAATAACCCCGACCCCCACAAAAGGAAGGTACCTATGGGACACATTAGGAGGGTAGAGGGACCATGGCAGTCAATATAGGTTGACTACGTCGGGCCCCTGCCCACCACCCAGGGGGGCTATAAGTACTGCCTAGTCCTGGTAGATGTGTTCACGAAATGGGTAGAGGCCTTCCCCTGCAGAACAGCCACAGCTCTGGGTACTGCCAGGATCCTGGTCCGGGAGGTGTTCTCGCAGTGGGGGCTACCACAGTATGTGGAGTGCGACCAAGGGAGTCACTTTACCGGGCAGGTAATGCAGAATACCCTTATGCTGCTAGGCATCGAGGGGAAGTGGCACGTGGCCCACAACCCACAGTCATCAGGGATTGTGGAGAGAATGAATAGGACCCTAAAAGAAAGGTTGAGGAAGGAGACGGTGGACTCGCCCCGAAAATGGGCCGACGTCCTACCGTTGGTTCTGATGGGGATCCGGGCCAGCCAGTTGAAAAGCACGAGGTACTCACCGTACGAGCTGATGACTGGCAGGGTTATGCGGACCGCCACCCATGTACTAGCCCCGGTGCTCACGGAGGGTCAGCTCAGAGAGGTAAACCGGGACCGGTTCGCCCGAAACCTCTTTGAGCACCTTAAGCAGGTCCATGAGCAGGCGGCTGGGAACATGGGAAAGCAGCATCGGAGTAACCGATTGCTGTTAGAACCCCGAAAACATCACGAGTGGGAGGTAGGAGATCAGGTCCTGTTGAGGAACTATGCCCGAGTAGGGAGTCTGGAACCATTATACATGGGGCCCTACAGCATTGTAGACAAAGCCAGCCCCATGGTATATGCCGTTAAGATGCCTCGGCGCACAAAATGGTTTCACATTAATCAGTGCAAACTGTTTAAGCCCGAAAGGAGAAAACAGCTAGTTGGGGTAGGGTCTGAGGATAAAGATCTTCAGCCTGCAGCAGGAGCGAGTTCACAGACTGCACAGGCAGGTGCTGTGGCTTGCTTAAGGGGAGGGGCCATCCCGCCCACCGATTGGGACACTCCCCCACTCTTCTGGGATCCAGATGAGGAGGGACCTGAGGGCAAAGACCCCGCCCCTAACCCAGGTTTAGAGGAGGAGGGACCTGAGGGCAAAAACCCTGCCCCAGACCCAGTTTTGGGACCTGGGGGCGGAGACTCTCCGCCTGCAGCAACAGGCTGCGAAGAGGTACCTGCCGCTAGCCCAGGTTTGGAAGAGGTGAAGCCTGAGGAAAAGGATCCCCAGCCAGCGGCAGTGGTAAGCCCACAGGCCGTGCCGGAGGGGACAGCGGTTCGGGTTAAATGCCAACCCGCCAAGGTCCCTAGAAGGTCCCCACGGACGCCCCAGCCAAGGAAACTGTGGTCACCAGCTCCCCAGTTTAAAGGGGCAGCTTCCTGAGTCAGGGGGAAGTCCAAGGACTGAGGTCCCCAGCCAGCAGCCACGGGCGGCGAGGGACCGACAGTGCAGGACAGTGCGGCTACACCGAAGAGAGCGGTGTGCCTCAGCCCAAACAGGAATTAGGCTGACCGCCCAGAGACGGGTGGCGGATGTACATAGTCTAGGTAATTTAAGTTTAGGTATTTAGCTTCTTAAGTTTGGGTGTTTTAACTTAAGTAAGGTGATGGGTAGTTTTAATTAAGTAGTAATCTGCTAAGAGTGTGTGTATTGGAGTCGAGGTCGCGAGACCCGACTATGCTTCACCCAAGCCAGAGAATCCCTTGGGGACCTGGCTGTATGTTTTGTATCTGTTACAGAAAGACTTTCAGGATGAAGGGGAGCGTAATCCTACTCGCCCTGATAGGACTGAGCATTGGAAAGAGGGGCGACATGGAGGACTCTCACATCTATGGGTGCTCAGGAGATAGAGCACCGATAGCAACCGATGGAAGCGGCGAACGGGATGTGGAGGAGACCGCCGTCTACTTCCACGAGGGAAGGTGGCCAGGGTGGCTGGGGTCCAATTCGTCCCAGTACTCCAGCCAGACTGAGTTCACGTACGGGGAGGCCTCCCTCCTGTGCCCCAGGGTACAGGTCGTTGCCACAAGGGTCAGCGTCACCGTGGGGAAACGTGTATGTTTAACATGCAAAGGAAGGATTCCTCTGGATAGGTGGTGGTGGCTCAGGAAACTGAGCAAAGACATGAGAAACCCTGCAGTCGAGTGGGAACGGTTGGGGAACAATACCCACCGGACGATTACAGGGACTCACGGGGGATTAAGTGTGTGCTGGGACAAGTGGTGGGAACCGGATCAGGGGATTTATGTATGTATGTGGGGGGTCAGAGAAGGTATGCCCCACAGGCATATCCATCATTTTCCACCGGCAGTGGCAAGATGCCGGGGAGGGGGTGGAGTGGGATTCCAGCCTGAAGGCGTGCGCGGTCCCATACTCCCCGAACCCAGTGAATGCCACTGAGCTTGTGAACCGCCCCCGAAAGCCCCTGCCCACGACCCAGGCAGCAAGAACCCACAGGGAGGGGTGCCCCACCACCACCAAGGGACCAGGGAATGGGCTGGTACTAGCACCTATGGATTAGGTACTATACCAGGGGGTACACTACGCGGTAGCCTCTGTGATTTTAAACCTCACCGAGGTACACTTACCGGAGTGGTGTCCCAAAGAGACAGAACAGCTGTACCAGGCCCTATTAAAGGAGATGTTCAGGAAATGTTATGAGTTCGATTTCGCCAATGTCGACAAAACCGAACTGTACACCACACACTGTGAGCTCTTGGGTAATGCAGGGAGACAAAGAAGGGGAGCATGGAATGATGTTTTTACTGCATTTAAAACTGGGTCTTCTGTCATCAACAGTCTGGATGACATAGAGCTGCAGACCCAGATAAATGGTTTAAAAATACAGTTAAGGAAGATATTAATGGATGAGAACAAAGTAGTGGGCTCGGAGTTACATGAGGACCAGGCCATGACAGCCCATTTAAAAGAAATTATAGCCGAGCTGGAGAAGCACGCAAAGACTGTTAATGCCCTCATAAGGGAGGACAGAAATGCTTCTGACCAGGCTGCGCAGAAAGAGGTGTGCGTGCTGTATGGGGCGTGGTTGCTGGGCGAGGGCCGCAGTAATCTGGAGGATTTAAAACAGGGTTTAGTCCCCTCCTGGATCAGCAACAAACACCTCGCAGCCCTCCATCCGTTCGAGAATGCATTAAGCCCGTGCCAACTCGGGCTAGCTTCCGAAGCCTACCCAGTCCCGGTGGATTGTGGGTGGTCCAACCACATCATCATGGGAATAGTAGTGAGAATGCCGGTCATGGGTAGGACAGCCCGACCCGCGCTGGTATACAGGGTAGAGAACATTGGAGTCATTCAAGGGGGCGCACACATTCGTTTCACAGCAGTCCCACCTTATGTCATACAGTGGGAGCATGCTATGACAGGTACCGACCTCTCGGGGTGCCGGAGCCAGGGAGCACACATAATCCTGTGTTCCCAGCACTTGAACGCCTATTCAAAACCATAGTGCGGTTTTAAAGCTGTTGGCGTGAAACCTATAAATTGTACCATGGAGGCAATAGCACAAGGCCATGTCCCCCCACAGGTAGCATATATAGGAGGTGGGACACATTGTGTCACCACAGGTGCGCCTCACTACCAGCATGGACAGCATAGCTGGTGTCCTGTAAGTGACAGCAGTTTCTGCTTTAAACCCGAGGCAGAAGTTCAAGTGGCCCAGGAACGAATTGTCCCCATCCCTGAACCCTCCACTGTTCACCTCACTATAAAGGAGAATTTCATCAATTTGCAGAAGTACGTAGCGCATTTCGGCTATGAAATTCCCCCTCTCCCAGAACACCTTACCAAGATACTCAAAGCCGTTATAGTTTCACAGAAACATTTTTACACTCTGCAGCAGAAAACAGTAGAGATAGGGGCTAAGATATTGGACATTGCGATTCCACCCTGGTGGGACATTTTCAATAATATAGAGGTCCCTTCATGGATCAGACTGGCTTCTCACATCCTCATGGTTTGCAGTTAGGGATAGTATTGTACCTAGTCTGCACTCAGTGCAAGGGAAAAGGTAAAATACTAGAATTCCAAAACCAGAGGACCTGGATGGAACATTATGTGAGGGTGGAGGGAGATACACCTGTTTGAGTTTTTTTGTATTTCTGATTCAAGATTGTTTTTTGTGTTTGTTGTTTTTAATAAAGATTTTCAAACGTGTTGTTAATAAAGATGTATGTGTACCAAGTGGTGCAGGGGTGTTGGACCCTCCATGCTTGGATGTGTGTAAACGACTGTAGTTATTCTATGTATACTTATGTACACCACATTTTTGCAGAATGGGAAGTGCATGTGTCGTAGGTATATTAGATAGGTAATTACAGGGGAAGGTTGACTATGGACGGTCGGAAATTTTGCTCACCTCATCAGGATGATACTTAAAGCAAGTTTAGTATCAACAGGGGGGTGTGTAAGCTGCAGGGTTCTCAAAATTCCCGCACTCCCCAAATTATGGATCAAGGGACCCTGTTACATAGAAACATAGAAACATAGAAGATAGGAGCAGGAGTAAGCCATTCGGCCCCTCAGGCCTGCTCCGCCATTCAATGAGATCATGGCTGATTATCCAAATTCAGTACCCTCCCCGTGCCTTCTCCCCATATCCCTTGATCCCTTTAGCCTTAAGAAATATATCCAACTCTTTCTTGAATATACTTAATGAACTGGCCTCCACCGCCCTCTGTGGCAGAGAATTCCACAGGTTCACCACTCTCTGGGTGAAGAAATTCCTCCTCATTTCAGTCCTAATTGCCTTACCCCTTATCCTTAGACTATGACCCCTGGTTCTGGACTCCCCGGCCATCAGAAACATCCTTCCTGCATCTAGTCTGTCCAGGCCTGACAGAATTTTATAGGTTTCGATGAGATCCCCTCTCAATCTTCTAAACTCCAGTGAGTATAAGCCCAATCGACACAATCTCTCCTCATACGTCATTCCTGCCATCCCAGGTATCAGCCTGGTGAATCTTCGCTGCACTCCTTCCATGGCACGAACGTCCTTCCTCAGGTAAGGCGACCAAAACTGCACACAATACTCAAGGTGCGGTCTCACCAAGGCCCTGTACAACTGCAGCAAGACATCCTTGTTCTTGTACTCGAACCCTCTTGCTACGAAGGCCAACATACCATTTGCCTTCTTAACCGCCTGCAGCACCTGCATGCTTACCTTCAGCGACTGGTGCACAAGAACACCCAGGTCTCTTTGCACTTCCCCTTCTCCCAATCTATTGCCATTCAAATAATAATCTGCCTTCCTGTTTTTGCCACCAAAGTGGATAACCTCACATTTATCCACATTATAGTGCACTTGCTGAAGTGCCCGGCGGTGCCGAGGCTTTTTCGAGGGAATGTTGTTGTTGGAAGAGAGAGAGAGAGCGACTGGGGGGAAGAGAGAGCGACTGGGGGGAAGAGAGAGAGCGACTGGGGGGAAGAGAGGGAGGGGAGGGGTGGGGGGAAGAGAGGGAGGGGAGGGGAGGGAGGGGAGGGGGGAGGGAGGGGAGGGGGAGGGGAAGGGAGGGCGGGGGAGGGGGAGGGGGGAAGGGGGGAAGGGCGGGGAAGGGAGGGCGGGGGGAGGGGAGGGGGGAAGGAAGGGAGGAAGGGAGGGAGGGGGGGAAGGGAGGGCGGGGGGGAGGGGAGGGAGGGCGGGAGGGAGGGGGTTGGGAGGGCGGGGGAGGGGAGGGGGGATGGAGGGCGGGCGGCGGGCACCCCCCCCGAGGGTCGCGGCCCCCGAGGGTCGAGCCCCCACCCCCCCGGAGGTGAAGACCGCCGATTGCGCGTGCAGCAGGAGCTGAGACGCGGCGTCTCTCTCGGCCGGCGGGCCCGGTTGCCAGGGCAACCGTGACGCTGACCAAGCCAGAGAGAGAGACGCCGCGTCTCAGCTGCTTCTGCTGCGCGCGCGCCCCCCCCCGAGGGTCATGGCCGCCCCCCCCGAGGTGAAGACCGCCGATTGCGCCCATTGCCAGGGTAACGCTGGACGCTCAGCAAGCCCCGGCAGAGAGAGACGTCTCAGCTCCTGCTGCGCGCGCACCCTAGCGGTGCTGGGCTGAGGCTCGGCCCTCCAGCCTTCGAGTGGGGCCGGGAGGTGCCTAGCTCGGCCGTGGGTGCGGAGGAGACGCCGAGGCTTCTAGGCCTACATGGAAAAACGGGGAAAGGTAGGAAAATTAATGAGATTAGATAAGTTAATTACTTTCTAAATCATTTTTTTAAAAAACAATATGTGTTTTAAAAGCAACGTTTTTTTTTAAGACTCAGAAAGCGGGAAAAAGAAAGGAAAAGTTTGGAATCAAGATGGCGGCGACTCACCTCGGTTCAGAACGATAAAGCCCGGCCACACGCGCACCGATTGGCCCGGCGGCACACGCCAGCAACCCGGCGTACGATTGGTCGAGCTCGAGGTCACTCTGTCGCTAATGAGCGGATAATGAGATGCTAATGAGTGGAATGTTGAAGGTTTTTGGGATACCGCGGGCGCAATTTTAGCCCAGCCGAAACGTAAATACGCTTAAAACCGTCTTGGAAGCGTAAGCTTTCTTTGGAGGTAACACGCGCATAGGTACGTCCTGTAACTTTCGAGCGCATACCCGCAACGCACACGCGATGACAGACAGATAGACAGATAGGCAGATAGACAGATAGACAGACAGACAGATAGACAGATAGAAAGACAGAATGACAGAAGTACCGATTTATATATATAGATTTGCCATGTTTCTGCCCAACCACCCAACCTGTCCAAATCGTACTGGAGTTTCACGACATCCTCCTCACAGCATACCCTCCCACCCAGCTTTGTGTCGTCTGCAAATTTGGAGATATTACATCCAATTCCCTCGTCCAGATCATTAATATATATTGTGAACAGCTGGGGTCCTAGGACCGATCCTTGCGGTACCCCACTAGTTACTGCCTGCCACTCGGAAAACGACCCATTTATTCCAACTCTTTGCTTTCTGTCCGCCAACCAGTTCTCTATCCAGGTCAATACCTTGCCCCCAACCCCATGTGCCTTAATTTTGCACGCTAATCTCTTATGCGGGACCTTATCGAAACCCTTCTGAAAGTCCAAATACACCACATCCACTGGTTCTCCCTTATCTATTTTACCAGTTACATCCTCAAAAAATTCCAGTAGATTAGTCAAGCATGATTTACCTTTTGTAAATCCAAGTTGACTTTGTCCGATCCAGTTTTGGACAAGCTATTAAAAACAGGGTACCCAAAATGGCTTCTGTAACCTCGTGATCAAAAACCGACAGGATTTTTAAACAGGGCTCCGAAAAACAGGCAGGCCCGGAGACGAAACTTAAAATGCAGGAATCTGTGACAAGGAACTCTCTGGAGCCAGCTAGATAAAGTAAACACGGAATATGCATTCATTCGACTTGAATCCAATCAAGCTAGAATGGGCATATAATCGTGGCCATTAGGTTTCTGCATGTTTAATGGGTAACAGCTCACAGTAGCCATCAAGTTGGGATGGGGATAATTAGGGCTTATCCATGACAAACAACCAGGACATCAGGGCTATTAGACCCGGAGAAAACCACTCCAAAAGTCATTAAAATAAATGGTTGTACTCATTTAAACGAGCCCGCCAAAAGTTAAACAAAGGACTGACCTGATTTGGCACGCAGATAAGGAGTTGAAGAACGGGTATAATTGTAGGCCCACGAGTGGCAATCGCTCTCTTGCTCTTGCCCTTGACTCTTGATTCTGGCCTCTTGTCGGTGGCCTTGGCCTGCTGCCTCTCGTACTCGCGCCCTGGCCTTGTGGCGTGCTCTCTTCTCGCTCCCCGCATCGCCCAACAACCGAGGACACCCATCACACCGGGGCCAAATGCGGGAGGAGAACGAGACGAGACGAAGAAGAAGGTAACCGATAAAAGCAGAGAAAGGCAGCGAAAGACGCATTGGTCAAAACCAAACACCTAGTTATAAGCTGGCATTTGGTGAAGAAAGTGGTAACACATGTATGGACAGTGAGAATAAGTTGACGTTTGAACATTGCGAATAAGCTGGCTTTAAACGTGGGTGGCGGCGCCCGCGACGAATAAACCGGTGCTCGAAGCTTGGGTAGTGAAATCATTCAAACGGTAAAGATCGCCGACGACCGCCTGAGGGAGAAGAAGAAGAAAACCCATCGCGACGAGATGACGACGGCAGCTGAGGAAAAGGAGGGTGCTTCGCATCAACAACTTCAGCGCCGCGCCCTGAGACCACGTGGTGACGGGGTACCCCAAAGGACAGCAGGAACAGATCTCAAAGCTCACAACCATTAAAGCAACAGGTTTTGGACTGGTGAGCATGAATTCCTGGCCCCTCATAGCTTAATCTAGTTAGGTATAAGGGGTGGGATAATGATAAGGGGATTGTTAATGTAATTGTTTTCCCCTCGATGTGCCGTGTGTTCCCCATTCCCATATAAGTGTAATTATTGTTTATGCCTGTATTTTCATACCAGTAATTTTTCATAAGATTGTTGTATTCTGTTTACAATAAAATCTTGGTTTTCTTATACCAAACCACTTGTCTACTTGATTTTCTGTATCGCCGCCTGTACCTAAGTCTGGTGTCTAGAACCCAGGGGAGTGGGAGCCATTTGAACTGCTCAGACGACAGTCAGAGGCGAAGCTGACTCGGCACACACGCCACCCCCTACACCGGACACTGGCTGTTCCTGGATGCTTGTTGTTCCTGGAGACTCATTTTTCCCGGATATTCGTTGTTCCTGGATGCTTGTTGTTCCCGGTCACTTATTGTTCCCGGACACTCGCTGTTCCCTGATGCTCATTGTTCCCGGATGCTCGTTGTTCCAGGATGCTCACTACTTCTGGACGCTCGATGCTCCCGGATGCTTGTTGTTCCCGGACACTCGTTGTTCCCGGACACTTACTGCTCAGGGACACTTGTTGCACCCGGACTCTCGTTGTTCCCGGACGCTCGCTGTTCTCGGAAGCTCGTGGTTCCTGGACGCTCACTACTTCTGGACGCTCGATGCTCCCGGATGCTTGTTGTTCCCGGACACTCGTTGTTCCCGGACACTTACTGCTCAGGGGCACTTGTTGCACCCGGACTCTCGTTGTTCCCGGACGCTCGCTGTTCTCGGAAGCTCGTGGTTCCTGGACGCTCGTTGTTCCCGGTTGCTCGTTGTTCCCGGACACTCGTTGTTTCCAGATGCTCCTTGTTCCCGAATGCTCATTTTTCCCGAACACTCACTGCTTCTGGGTGCTCATTGTTCCTGGACACTCGTTGTTCCCGGACGCTCGTTGTTCCCAGAAGCTCGTGGTTCCTGGACGCTCGTTGTTCCTGGACACTCGCTGTTCCCTGATGCTTGTTGTTCCCGGATGCTCATTGTTCCCTGACACTCATTGCTCCCAGACTCTCGTTGTTCCTGGATGCTTGTTGTTCCCTGATGCTCATTGTTCCTGGACACTCATTGTTTCCAGATGCTCCTTGTTCCCGAATGCTCATTTTTCCCGAACACTCACTGCTTCTGGGTGCTCATTGTTCCTGGACACTCGTTGTTCCCGGACACTCATTGTTCCCAGAAGCTCATGGTTCCTGGACGCTCGTTGTTCCTGGACACTCGCTGTTCCCTGATGCTTGTTGTTCCCGGACGCTCGTTGTTCCTGGACACTTGCTGCTCCTGGATGCTCGCTGCTCCTGGATGCTTGTTGTTCCCGGACGCTCGTACCTCCTGAACACTCATTGTTCCCGGATGCTCATTGTTACCGGATGCTCATTGCTCCCGGATGCTTGTTCCCGGACACTCGTTGTTCCCAGATGCTCGTCGATGCCGGACACTCGGTGTTACCAAATGCTCGTTGTTCCCAGACACTTGTTGTTCCCAGATGATCGTTGTTCCGGGACACTTGTTGTTCCAGAACACTCGCTGCTCCCGGATGCTCATTGTTCCTGGACACTCGTTCCCGGGCGCTTGTTGTTCCCGGACACTCGTTGTTTCTGGACACTTGTTGTTTCCAGACGCTCGTTGTTCCCAGACACTCATTGTTCCCGGATGCTCGTTGCTCCTGGACTCTCATTGTTCCCGGACACTCGTTGTTCCCGGACACTCGTTGTTCCCGGACACTCGTTGGTCCCGGACACTCGTTGTACCCAGACGCTCGTTGTTCCCGGACACTCGTTGTTTCTGGACACTTGGGCCTAGAAATTCAGTTGGTTGCGCCAGCCGGTAACGCCATAAGAGGGGTATATTTCCAGCGCTAGGCACTTACCGCCCGGGCGCAGACCGATCTGCGCCAACGCCCAAATTCAGTTGACATTTAGCGCCGGCGCAAAGTGTTTGCGCCCGCTCAGCTGCGCGCGCAGCTTATGACGTCATCTCGTCGTGCAACGCTGTTTGTGCGCCCCAAACCGGAAATTCAGTGGCGCCCGCCCAATGTGGGCGTGGCGCTGCTAAGAACTGTGAAGTGGAACGCAACAGAGGCCCTGTGGGCCTCGGGGAGCGCTAATTAAAGGGCACTTACACTGACCTATAAAGCCCAGCCATTTTGCTGCAATGACTTTACTGCTTTGAATTTCTGGACAGAGACCAAGGGACAGAGCTTACTGATTTGGGACAACATAGGAGAGGTATTTTTGGCTTCTGGCCAGCGCTTTGACATTTGATTCATTTGATTTCACTGTTTTCAACTTTATTATGGGGGCTGTATGGGGGTCCAACCCTCAGTTGCAGCATTATGTGCGAAGGGCTCGCAGACGCTGTGAGAGAGGGCCAGCCATGCCTAGACGCAGAGGGGCCATCAGGCGTCGGCAACGTAGGCCTTACCCACTCAGGCAATACCGGCAGCAGGTGTCCTATCTCACCATGACTGCGGCGCATTGTGTTAAGAGGCTGCGCTTCAGAAGGGAGGTGGTTGCAGAGATCTGCCAGCTGCTTCACAGAGATCTGCGTCCACAGCTGATGTGCAGGACGTCTCTCTCAGTGGAAGTGAAGGTCACGGTGGCTCTGAACTTTTATGCAAGCGGCTCCTTCCAAGCCGCTGCTGGGGACATAGCGAACATCTCCCAGTTCGCCGCGCATCGCTGCATCCGGCAGGTCACCGATGCACTTTTCGCGAGGAGACACCAATTCATCTCCTTCCCCATGACCCGACAGAGGCAAGAGCAGCGTGCAGTCGGATTTGCCAGGATCGCGCACTTCCCCATGGTGCAGGGCACCATTGACTGCACGCATGTGGCTATGCGGGCACCTAGCCACAATGCCGAGGATTACCGCAACCGGAAGGGCTACCATTCCCTAAATGTACAGCTGGTGTGTGACCACAGGCAGCGCATCCTAGCTGTCAATGCCCGCTTCCCAGGAAGCAGCCACGATGCATTTATCCTGCGCCAGACTACTGTGGCTGACATGTTCGAGGCACAGCCTCCACCAAGGGGATGGCTTATCGGGGACAAGGGCTACCCTTTGTGTACATGGCTCATGACCCCGCTCCGCGCGCCCAGGACCCCAGCGGAGGAGGCATACAACGAAAGCCATCAAGCCACAAGGAACATCATAGAGCAAACGATAGGCGTCCTCAAGCAACGGTTCCGCTGCCTGGATCGTTCCGGCGGATCTCTACAGTATTCGCCAGATAGAGTCTCCCAGTTCGTCGTCGTGTGCTGCATGCTGCACAACCTGGCTATCCGCAGGACTCAGGCACTGCCACCTGACATTGCACCACCACCTCAGGAGGACGAGCAGGAGGACCATGAGGAGGAGGAGGAGGAGGAGGAGTACCAGCCCAGGAGGGAGCCACAAGGTCCAAGGGCCGTCCGCCGGGGGCTTATTGATCGACACTTCTAGGCCCCCCTGTCAGGGAATGGGCTGTGGCAATGAACGCACCTGAAGGCAGCCGCACCGCAAGCCCTCAGCCGGTTAACGCAACAACCACTTGAAACCTGAGACGTGGACATGCTGAATAAATAAAAAGCTTTATTTCACAAACTCAGGGCCCTTCCCACATGAAACAGAAAAACAGACAAGACCCCCAAAAAACAGTCAAAAACATCTGTCACTCCCAAAACCTGGGGAGGACTAACAGAACTTGCCCATCCAAATGGCCTTCATCATCGGCCTTACAAAAATAAGCCCCCCCCTCCACAACACAAACACCCCCATAAAAACAAAAAATGCCTTGATCCTCGGACTTACCAAAATAATGCCCCCCCAGAACACAAGCCCCCCAATATAAAAAAAAACGCTATCACCACACTCTAATGGGTGTGCCGAGAGGGCGAGTCCTTAGACAGGCTTCTCTGGCCCCTGCCCGACCTGCTGCTCCACCTCAACCTGGGCCCTGCGGGTGTGGCAAGGCTGGGGGAAGGCTCATGAGGGCCACAATGCGTGTCGGCAGATGCCCTTGGGGGCCGGCCTAGACGAGGCCCGGCCCGGGAGGGGCCGGCTGCTGACTGCTGCAGCTGTGGCTGGCCAGCATCAGTCTCAGCAGCAGCTCATCGCACCTTGGCTGGGGGAGTGGCAGTGTCGGCTGCACCAATGGGGGCAAGCTGGCTGATGGCAGGCACGTGCTGCTCGCCAGAGACACTGGCACTCGGCCGGGCTGGCAGTGCAGCAAGCGCAGCAATCTGGTGGAGGCCAGACCGCTGTGCTGCAGCAGGGCGGCGGGTGCCCTGGCGATGCTTCCGCGCCACAGCGAGTGTGGCAGAAGTGAGTGCCCGAACTGCCCTGGTATGTGCCCGCATCAGCTCTGCCAGTGTCTGGACGGCACCACTCATCTCGCGAGTCGCGTCCTGGGCTGCCGCGAGTTGCTGGACACCCCTGTCATGCGCTGCCGCGAGTTGTTCGACCCCCCTGGCCTGTGATTCCCCGAAAGCGACCACACTATGAGCCAGGGACTCAATGGCCTGAGGCATCTGTTGCACAACCCCCATGAACTCCTGGTGGCGCCGCTCAGACGCCGCCGACATCTCATTGAGGAGGCGCACCTCCTGGGTGAGGACCGTCTCCGGACTGGAGGGCGGACTCTCCCTCTGGGGAGAAGGCCGCCGAGCTGGCCGACCCTTCCCACGTGCCTCGAGCCCACTGGGCCCAGGATCTGCCCTCCACTGCAACACATCCCCCTGGCTCTCCTGCAGGCCAGACGTCTCCCCTCCATTGCCATCCCCTGGCGCGGATGAGGGTTCCCCCGATGTGCCGCCCTCCTCCTGGTCCTCGTCGTCCTCCTCCTCCAAGGGCCTGGCACTCTGAGCTTCAGGGACCACCTCCTTCTCACCAGCTGAAAGCAGGAAGGCACAAGAGTAGCTTTAGAGTGAGGACAGGGCGTCAGCGAGGGAGGCCTGAGTGGTGGCACTATGCGCATTTGTCGGTCAGTGCGAAAGGATGTAGATCTGAAGCGCAAGGGCAACGACAGAGGTCCAACCGGTCATGTCCTTACCAGTGGTTCCCAGTACAGGGTCCGCATCTCCGATCGCAACAGGGCCAGTCACCCGGGCACGCATGAGTCGAGCCACGCTCTCCTCCAGCTCACTGAGCACCTGGTACTGGGGACGGCCTCCCCCGGTGGCAGACTGGCTCCTCAAATTCCACGCCAGCTTGGCCTGCAAGAGAAAGGACGGCCTCTAAGTACAGTGTGGTGCCCTGTTGCTGTGTGCACTGCCTCCCATGGTCGAATAGCTTGGCCAGTGTGGTGCCCTGTTGCTGTGTGCACTGCCTCCCATGGTCGAATAGCTTGGCCAGTGTGGTGCCCTGTTGCTGTGTGCACTGCCTCCCATGGTCGAATAGCTTGGCCAGTGTGGTGCCCTGTTGCTGTGTGCACTGCCTCCCATGGTCGAATAGCTTGGCCAGTGTGTTAAGCGCAGAAAGTGCTATTGATGATCATGCCAGTGCCATTGCTGTGGGAGGAGGGCTGCCCATTAGTCCTTTGAGGTCCCTTTGCCCATAATGTGAGGTGCACATGCAAGGATGAGGAGGACACTGGAAAGGGTACTCACCTTCACCATCCGAGTGAGGTCGTTGTACTTCTTGCGGCATTGGTCCGCACTCCTGGGGACATCGCAGGTGGATGACACCCTGCGGGCGATTTTCCTCCAGGCTTTCCTGTACTGGCTCCTGGGAGCCTTCTTGCCACTGTCCGGGCACAAGATCTCTCTTTTGTTTTCGACACCATTAATCAGCACCCTCAGAGCATGCTCTGAGAAGCGCTGCGCTCGTTCACGGGCCCTCTCCATGGCTCCAGGCGCTATTTTGGCCCACCAGCAGTGTTGAGGCCTAGCTGCAGGGCTCCAGTATGCAGGGCGTGGCAGCAGTCAAAGTCGACCCATCCCCCTTTAAGAGCTGGCCGGCGTCAGGGTGTCTGCTGTCAATCAAAACATGACCGCACCTGCGCTGCGCCCGGCCTCGGCGTTATCAGGCCGCATCGCCGGTTTAGCGCCTGAAGAGAGCATTGCAATGCCAGTTTCAGCGCTCGGCCAAACTCTTGGCCAACTCTACTGAATTTCGGCAATGCGGCCTACACTTTCCGGCGGGCGCTAACTTTAGCGAACGCCCGACTTTAGCGCCCCAAAAGTGTCCAGACTGAATTTCTAGGCCTTGTTGTTTCCAGACGCTCGTTGTTCCCGGACACTCGTTGTTCCCGGATGCTCGTTGCTCCTGGACTCTCATTGTTTCCGGACTGTCATTGTTCCCGGACACTCGTTATTTCCGGACACTCGTTGTTCCCGGACACTCGTTGTTCCCGGACACTCGTTGTACCCAGACGCTCGTTGTTCCCGGACACTCGTTGTTTCCGGACACTCGTTGTTTCTGGACACTCATTGTTGCCGGACACTCATTTTTCCCGGACGCTCGTTGTTTCTAGATGTTCGCTGCTCCCGGACACTCATTGTTCCTGGACACTTGTTTCCGGACACTCGTTGTTCCCGGACGCTCGCTGTTCCCGGACAGTCGTTGTTTCCGGACACTCGTTGTTTCTGGACACTCGTTGTTCCCAGACACTCATTGTTTCTGGACGTTCGCTGCTCCCAAGCACTCATTGTTCCCGGACACTCATTATTTCCGGACACTCGTTGTTCCCAGATGCTCGCTGTTCCCAGATACTCGTTGTTTCTGGACGCTCGTTGTTCCCGGACACTCGTTGTTTCCAGACACTCGTTGTTTCCGGACGGTCGTTGTTCCTGGACACTCGTTGTTTCTGGACACTCGCTGTTCCCGGACACTCGCTGCTTCCAGGCTCTCGCTGCTCCGGTATGCACGTTGTTCCCAGACACTCGCTACTTCCAGACGCCTGCTGTTCCCGGATGCTTGCTGTTTCTGGACGCTTGTTGTTCCCGAACATTCCCTATTCCCGGACACTCGTTCTCAGAGGTTTGTTGTTCCCGGATGCTCATAGATACTGGATGCTCGTTGTTCCCAGATGCTCATTGTTCACGGGTGCTCGTAGCTACCGGATGCTCGTAGCTCCCAGCCGCTTATTGTTCACGGATGCTCGTTGCTCCTGGACACGCGCTGTTTCCAGACGCCTGTTGCTCCCGGACAGTCTTTGCACCCAGATGCTCGTTGCTCCCGGACACTCGTTGTTCCCGGACATTCGCTATTCCCGGGCACTCGGTGTTTCCGGACACTCGCTGTTCCTGGACACTCGCTATTCCCGGACACTCGCTGTTTCCAGACACTCGCTGTTTCCGGACACTCGTTGGTCCTGGACACTCATTGTTCCCAGACACTCATTGTTTCCGGACGCTCGTTGTTTCTGGACACTCGTTGTTCCCGGACACTCGTTGTTCCTGGACACTCGTCGTTCCCGGATGCTTGCTGTTCCCGGACGCACGATGTTCCCAGGTGCTTGTTGTTCCCGGACGCTCATTGATCCTGGACACTCGTTGTTCCCGGATGCTTGCTGTTCCCGGACGCTCGTTGTTCCTGGGCACTCATTGTTCCCAGATGCTATTTGTTCCCGGACACTCGTTGCTCCTGGACACTCGTTGCTCCTGGATGCTTGTTGCTTCTGGACACTCGTAGCTCCCGGACGCTCATTGTTCCCGGATGCACGTTGTTCCCGGATGCTCGTACATCCCAGACGCTCGCTGTTCCCGGACGCCCGTAGCTCCCGGACACTTGTTGTTGCCGGATGCTCGTACATCCTGGACGATCGTTGTTCCTGGACACTTTTTGTTCCCGGATGCTTGTTGTACCCGGACACTCGGTGTTCCCGGATGCTCGTTGTTCCCGGATGCTCGTTGTTCCTGGATGCTCACTACTTCAGGACGCTTGCTGCTCCTGGATGCTTGTTGTTCCCAGACATTCGTTGTTCCAGGACACTCGCTGCTCGGAACACTCATTGCTCCCAGACTCTCATTCTTCCCAGATGCTCGTTGTTCCCAGAAGCTCGTGCTTCCTGGACACTCGTTGTTCCTGGACACTCGTTGTTCCTGGACGCTTGTTGTTCCCGGAAGCTCGTTGTACCTGGACGCTCATTGTTCCCGGAAGCTCGTTGTACCTGGACGCTCGTTGTTACCGGAAGATCATTGTACCTGGATGCTCGTTGTTCCCGCTCACTGTTTCCTAATGCTCGCTGTTTCCAGACGTTCGCTGTTTTCAGACCCTCGTTGCTCCCAGGTGCTCATTGTTCCCGGATGCTCGTTGCTCCTGGAAGCTCGCTGCTCCCAATGCTTGTTGTTCCCGGACACTCGTTGTTCCCGGATGCTCATTGCTCCCAAACGCTCGTTGATCCCGGATGCTCATTGTTCCCGGATGCTCATAGATCCCGGATGTTCATTGTTCCTGGATGCTCATTGTTCCCAGACGCTCATAGCTCCTGGACGCTTGTAGCTCCTAGCCGCTCATTGCTCCCGGACGCTCGCTGTTTCCGAACACTCGTTGCTCCCGTACACTCGTTGCTCCTGGATGCTCGTTGCTCCCGGACACTCGTTGTTCCCGGACATTCACTATTCCCGGACACGCACTGTTTCCAGACACTCGCTGTTCCCGGACACTTGCTATTCCCGGACACTCGCTGTTTCCAGACACTCGCTGTTTCCGAGCGCTCGTTGCTCCCGGACACTTGTTCCGGGACACTCACTGCTCCCGGACACTCGTTGTTCCCGGACGTTCGTTGTTCCTGGACGTTCATTGTTCCTGGACACTCGTTGTTCCCGGACACTCACTGCTCCCGGACAATTGTTGCTCTCAGATGCTCAATGATGTAAGAAAACTTCTAGGCACTTGGTCTAATCATTAAACAAAGTTTTAAACAACTGTTTTACAACATGGAGGTCTAGTTGTGTCTTTCACTAGTTCCTGTTAAGAATGTCCTGCACAAGCTGGGCCCGTGCCCGAGTATTTATATTCTCCCTGGACAGCGGCACTCGCAGGCCACTCAGTATTATTTCATAAGTCTTTCTTTCATGAATGATTGATTCATGTCACTCGTTGTTCCCGGACACTCGTTGTTTCCGGATGCTTGTTGTTCCCGGACACTCGCTGTTCCTGGACGCTGATTGTTCCCGGAGACTCGTTGTTTTCCAACACTTGGTGTTCCCGGATGCTCGTTGTTTCCGGACGCTCGTTGTTCCCGGATGCTCATTGATCCCAGATGCTCGTTGTTCCCGGATGCTCGTTGCTCCTGGACTCTCGCTGTTACCGGATGCTTGTTGTTCCCGGATGCTCGTTGTTCCCGAATGCTTGTTGTTCCCGGACACTCGTTGTTCCCAGACGATCGTTGTTCCCGGACACTTTTTGTTCTCGGATGCTTGTTGTTCCCGGACACTCATTGTTCCCAGACGTTCATTGTTCCCAGATGCGCATTGTTCCTGGATGCTCACTACTTCCAGACGCTCGCTGCTCCCGGATGATTGTTATTCCCGGACACTCGTTGTTCCTGGACACTCGCTGCTCAGGACACTCGTTGCTCCTGGACTCTCATTGTTCCCAGACGCTCGTTGTTCCCAGAAGCTCGTTGTACCTGGACGCTCGTTGTTCCCGGATGCTCGCTGTTTCCTGAAGCTCGCTGTCTCCAGGCGTTCGCTGTTTTCGGACCCTCATTGCTCCCAGGTACTCATTGTTCCCGGATGCTCATTGCTCCTGGAAGCTCGCTGCTCCCGGATGCTTGTTGTTCCCAGACACTCATTGTTCCTGGACACTCGCTGCTCGGGACACTCGTTGCTCCCGGACTCTCGTTTTCCCAGACGCTCGTTGTTCCCAGAAGCTCATTGTTCCTGGATGCTCATTGTTCCTGGATGATTGTTGCTCCCGGTCACTCGCTGCTGCCGGATGCTTGTTGTTCCCGGACGCTCGTTGTTCCTGGATGCTCGTTGTTTCCAGATGCTCGTTGCTGCCGGATGCTTGTTGTTCCCGGATGCTCGTTGTTCCTGGATGCTCATTGTTCCCGGATGATTGTTGTTCCCGGTCACTTGCTGCTCCCAGATGCTTGTTGTTCCCGGACGCTCATTGTTCCCGGACACTTGTTGTTCCCGGACGCTCGTGGTTTCCAGATGCTCGTTGTTCCCGGACTCTCGTTGTTTCCGGACACTCGTTGTTCCCGGATGCTAGTTGCTCCCGGACACTCGTCCTTCCCGAATGCTCGCTGCTCCCAGACACTCGTTGTTCCCGGACTCTCGTTGTTCCTGGAAGCTCTATGTTCCCAGACACTTGTTGTTCCTGGACACTCGTTGCTTCTGGACACTCGTTGTTCCCGGATACTCGTTGTTCCCGGACACTCGTTGTTCCCGGACGCTCGTGGTTTCCAGATGCTCATTGTTTCCGGACTCTCGTTGTTCCTGGACACTCGTTGTTCCCGGATGCTAGTTGCTCCCGGACACTCGTCCTTCCCGGATGCTCGCTGCTCCCAGGCACTCGTTGTTCCTGGACTCTCGTTGTTCCTGGAAGCTCTATGTTCCCGGACACTTGTTGTTCCTGGACATCGTTGCTCCTGGACACTCGTTGTTCCCGGATACTCGTTGTTCCCGGACACTCGCTATTCCCGGACATTCGCTGTTTCCAGACACTCGCTGTTTCGGGACACTCGTTGTTCCCGGACATTCATTGTTCCCAGACACTTGTTGTTTCTGGACGCTCATTGTTTCTGGACACTCGTTGTTCCCGGACACCCATTGTTCCTGGACACTCGTTGTTCCCGGATGCTTGCTGTTCCCGGACACACGTTGTTCCCAGATGCTTGTTCTTACAGGACGCGCGTTGTTCCTGGAGACTCGTTCCCAGATGCTTATTGTTCCCGGACGCTCATTGTTCCCGGATGCTCGTTGTTCCTGGACACTCATTGTTCCCAGATACTTGCTGTTCCCGGATGCTCATTGTTCCCGGGCACTCATTGTTCCCAGATGCTATTTGTTCCTGGACGCTCGTTGCTCCCAGACACTCATTGCTTCCGGACACTCGTTGTTCCCGGACACTCGTTGCTCCCGGACACTCGTTGCTCCCGGATGCTCTTTGCTCTGGACACTTGTTGTTCCCGGACATTTGCTACTCCTGGACACTCATTCCCGGATGCTCGTTGTTCCCGGATGCTCGTAGATCCTGGACGCTCGTTGTTCCCGGATGCTCATGGCTCCCGGACGCTCGTAGCTCCCAGCCATTTATTCTTCACGGATGTTTGTTGCTCCCGGACATTCGCTGTTTCCGGACACTCGCTGTTTCCGGACACTCGCTGTTCCCGGACACTTGCTATTCCCAGACACTCGCTGTTTCCGGACACTCGCTGTTTCCGGACACTCGCTGTTCCCGGACACTCATTGTTTCCAGACACTCGCTGTTCCCGGACACTTGCTATTCCTGGACACTCGCTATTTCCAGACACTCGCTGTTTCCGGACACTCGCTGTTCCCGGACACTCGCTGTTTCCAGACTCTTGCTGCTCTAGTATGCACGTTGTTCCTGGACACTCACTACTTCCAGACGCTCGCTGTTCCCGGACGCTAGCTATTTCTGGACGCTCGTTGTTCTCGGATGCTCGTTGCACCTGTAGGCACTCTGTTTCCGGACGCTCGCTGTTTCCAGATGCTCGCTATTTCCGGACGCTCGCTGTTTCCAGACGCTCCCTGTTTCTGGACGTTCGTTGTTTCTGGACGCTCGCTGATACCCGGATGCTCGCTGTTTCCGGAAGCTCACTGTTTCCAGACAATAGCTGTTTCCAGACGCTTGCAGTTTCCAGGCATGCGCTCTTTTCGGACGCTCGTTGTTCCCAGATGCTCGTTGCTCCCGGATGATCATTGCTCCCGGACGCTCGCTGCTCCCGGATGCTTGTTGTTACCAAACGCTCGTAGCGCCTGGATACTCATTGCTCCCAAACACTCGTTGTTCCCAGATACTCGTTGCTCCAGGATGCTCGTTGCTCCTGGACACTCATTGTTCCTGGACATTCGCTATTCCCGGATGTTGTATCCGTGTGTTAATGGAGACACGGAATGCAGGAGTTGGTTTAACAGGTGTTCACTGAACAAAGTCTGAAGGTGAACTAAAAGATACAAGATGCTATACAGGCTTATATACCTGAGTGGTCACTACTGGTATTACAGTACACAGGGGCTCTTAAAGGTACATACACTACAATTCCTCCCCTTTTAGATAATTAGTACATAACATTTTAAGTAATCGTTAATTAACATGTTTACAAGAACAATAATCTACACATTTGCTGCAGTTAATCAATTATAAGTCAGTCTCTCTGGAGGCTTCCTGACTCAGTCCGGATAATGCCTCGGTGGTGTAGTAGTTTTCGGTGGTGTAGTAGGTTCTTTTGGCAAGGTCGATTCAGCTTGAATGCCAGTGTCGGGTTCATCTGGTTCCAGTATCACCGGATCAGAGGTAGATACTATGGGTATCTCTGCTTCATCATTAGGCATATAGAGTTGTAGTGTAGGTTGTCCCTTTTCGGATGACTCTATGATCTGGTCAGCATGGCACCTTATTATGCTTTCTCCAATGTCCACGGTATACATCAGCGGTCCTAGTCGTGTGCAAATAGTTCCAGGCTGCCATTTCTCGGTACGGTAGTCCCAGGCCAAAACTTGTTGACCTATCTGGAAGGTTCTAGTTGGCCTTTCATTCATGCCTTGAAATTGCCGGTTCTCTACGTCCCTTCTGATGTTTGGTTTGATCAAATCCAGCCGGCATCTTAGTCTTCTATTGAAAAAGATCATGGCGGGAGTTTGGTTTGTAACCACATGTGTTGCATTCCTGTATGCAAACAAGAAGTTATCTACCTTATATTGTAGATTTATGTCTTCATTACCCATGGCCTTTATGGCCTTCTTGAAGGTATGGACAAACCTTTCAGCTAATCCATTGGTGGCAGGATGGTATGGGGCGGACGCGTAGTGCTTAACCCCATTGTTTTTTAAGAACTTCCTGAATTCTTCGGACACAAATTGCGGTCCATTATCAGAACAGATCTGTTCAGGCAGCCCATTCCTGGCAAATATGGTCCTTAATACTGTGATGGTTTTTTCCGTGGTGGTGGAGGACATCTTTATTACCTCCGGCCACTTGGAGTGTGCATCAACCGCGATTAAGAACATTGAGTCCATAAATGGACCAGCAAAGTCGATGTGTACCCTTTGCCATGGAGATGAGGGCCACTCCCATGGGTGTAGAGGGGCTTGTGGTGGGGCGTTTTGGACCTTCTGGCATCCTCGACAGCTCTTGGTCATTTCTTCGATGTCTCCATCGATACCTGGCCACCACACAAACGCTCTGGCTAGGTTCTTCATTTTCACTCCACCCAGATGCCCCTCGTGAAGCTCCTTTAGCACTTTATCCTGGAGTTTGTGTGGAATCACCACTCTGGATCCACACATCAAATTTCCTCGGCACACTGACAGCTGTTCTCTTCTTTGCGAGAATGCTGGCAACAATGGTTCGCCATGTGCTGGCCATCCCTTCACCGTTAAATCATGGACTCGTAGAGTCGGGTCATTTCTCGTTTCCTTTTCAATGGTAGAATTTGTTACTAGTAGACATTCCACTATGGTTGAGTGGAACATCTCCACTGGGTCCACTGTAGGTGCCTCTTCTACCGTTGGCAACGGTAGGCGCGATAAACCGTCAGCATTCCCATGCTGTTTTGATCTTTTGTATTCTATGTCATATTGGTGTGCCCCTAGGAAAAGGGACCACCTCTGTAGCCTTTGCGCTGTCATAATTGGAACGCCCTTTTTAGGGTTGAATATGGAGACGAGGGGTTGATGGTCAGTCAACAAGGTAAATTTTTGTCCGTGTAGGTAATGGTTGAATTTCTTCACTCCCCATACCAGGCTGAGTGCTTCCCTGTCGATCTGGGCATAGTTACACTCAGCTGAGTTTAATGAGCGTGACGCAAAAGCTATCGGCCGCTCCGAGCCATCAGGGAATCTATGCGATAATACCGCTCCTACGCCGTAAGGGGATGCATCGCATGCCAGTCTGATTGGCAGTGATGGGTTGTAATGAGCCAACATTTCCTTGGACATGATCAAGCCTTTGCATTTATGGAAGGCACGTTTACAGTCTTCGCTCCATTTCCAAATTACTCCCGTTTGTAGCAGTGCGTTAAGAGGGTGCAGAACAGTTGACAAGTTCGGTAAAAATTTATGATAGTAATTTATCAATCCCAGGAATGACCTTAATTGTGAGACATTTTCAGGTGCTGGGGCTTTTATGACCGCTTCAATTTTTTCAGGTGACTTTTGCAACACTTCTTCGTTAATGACATGGCCACAATATGATATTTGTTTCTGGAAAATTTCACACTTGGGGCTATTTGCTCGTAGGCCCCGTTCTCTCAGCCTAGTGAGCACCTGCTCCAAATTGGCAAGGTGCTCATTGTCGTTTTCTCCTGTTACAAGGATGTCGTCTAGGTAGCATTGAGTCCCCGGAATCCCTTGCAGGACTTGCTCCATAGCTCTTTGCCAGATAGCTGGAGCTGATGCTACTCCGAAAACCAGTCGATTGTACTGGTACAGGCCTTTGTGTGTGTTTATCATGAGATACTTTTTAGAGGCCTCCTCAACCTCCATCTGTAGATATGCCTGTGCCAAGTCAGTTTTGGTGAAACGTTTCCCTCCGGATAGTGAGGCGAAAATATCTTCTATCCTCGGAAGAGGATATTGTACCGTGTGAAGGACCAGGTTTACAGTCACCTTGAAGTCCCCACAGATGCGAATTTTTCTCTGTTCTTCAGATTTATCAATATTCAACTTTTTCTTCATGACCGGGATGATGGGTGTTGCCCACTCGCTCCAATCTATCTTGGATAACACGCCTGCCTTTTCCAAATTCTCCAGCTCTGCTTCGACTGCTGGACGAATTGCATATGGCACCGGCGTTGCCTTAAAAAACTTGGGAATTGCCGCATCTTCCACTTTTATTGAGGCGGTGACGCCTTTCAAGGTTCCTAGTTCCTGTTGAAACACTTCTTTGGCGTTGGCCAAGATGTCTTTTAATCGTTCAGGTTTGACGTCATCTTCATTTTTTTTCTTACTGGTCACTGTCAGTGCCTGAATGGAGTGCCAGTCTAATCGTATCTTCCTGATCCATTCACGTCCCAACAGCGGTGGACCACCATCTTGCAGAACGTATAAATACAACTTCTGTATTTCCTTGCCGTTGTATACAACAGGCACCCTTATTTTCCCTCTGGGGTATACGTTCTGCCCCGTATATGTCTTCAAGATAATGGATGTGTCTTTCAAAGGTATATGCGGAAATAGCCGCTCGTAATCCCGTCGACTTATGATGATCAGAGCTGATCCTGTATCTAGCTCCATTTTAACTGGGGACCCCGCTATCGTGAGGGTAACCCAAATGGTCTGGTAATCTTCTTTGGCAATTACATTATGTAATTTGAGAGAGCTTAGTCTCTTGTTTCCAGAGTCGCTATCGCTTTTCTGGTCTTCGGAGCTACTGTCCGTCATCATTTGTACCTTTCTGTACTTTTCCTTATTGATTCTTTTTCTGTCAGTGGATTTTTTGTTTCCAGATCGGCATACACGTGTAATATGTCCCATCTTTCTGCATTGCCTGCATGCTTTGTCCTTGAACCAGCAGTCCCTCTGGTCATGGGTGGATCTGCCGCAGCGATAACATCTCTCAAAACCCCGTGTCATTTCATGGGTGCCGAAGTCCTGTGGCTTTTGCTGTATCTCTGCAGCTCCTCTTGCTGCTGCTTCGTATGATACAGCCACACTGAAAGCCTTGTCCAGTGTCAAATCTTTCTCAGTGTTGCTTCACTTAGGAGACCACAGACAAATTTGTCTCATAGAGAATCTGCCAGTCCTGCCCCGAATTGGCAGTGTAGGGCATCAACAATCTCCTTAAAATTCTTGTCCATCGGTTTGGCTGGAGTGATTAAGTTTCGTAACAGCCCGTATGTCCTTGCGCCCATCAGATTTAGAAGTACCGATGCCTTTTTATCATCCTCTACTTCATTCGTTGTGCAATATACCTCCACTCTTTCCACATATGTGGTCCAATCCTCTATATCACTATCAAAAGCAGTAATATTGCCAGTCTTAGGCATCCTGAAAATCAAAAATGGCGCCTCCCGCGCTTTCCTTTCTTCCCTGCCGAGAAAAAATGGCGCCTCCCGTGCTTTCCCGCCGCTGCCGCTGCTGACAATGTTGTTCTCTGCGGTTTTTATTTACACAGATATTTTTAATAGTTGGAGACTCGTTCCCGCCGGACTCTCTGGGACTTTTCCCTCCCTCTGCTTGGTCCGAACGCCGACCTGCTTTGCAGCGCCGGACATCTCCCGAGTGCTCCACCCTCCATCTCTGTTTGCCTCCGCCTTCCGACTCGCTGCTTGGCCCCGCTGCAGAGCCACCCGATCGAGCCCCAGCCCGCCGCCCAGGAAGGATTAGTGCAATACCTGCCACCAGCCCGGCTAGCTGGTGAAACCACAGTTTTTTTTTTTCTTTGACCTTCGTGTGAGGAATCGATCTCCTTGAAGTGCTGCCGAATTGCAGGTAAGTCCGTTTCCAATTCGTCGCCACTGTTGTATCCGTGTGTTAATGGAGACACGGAATGCAGGAGTTGGTTTACAGGTGTTTATTGAACAAAGTCTGGAGGTGAACTAAAAGATACAAGACACTATACAGGCTTATATAGCCCGAGTGGCCACTACCAGCATTACAGTACACAGGGGCTCTTAAAGGTACATACACCACACCGGACACTCGCTGTTTCTGGACACTCGCTGTACCTGGACACTCGCTGTTCCCGGACACTCGCTGTTTCTGGACGCTCGCTGTTTCCGAACGCTCGTTGCTCCTGGACACTCATCATTTCCGGACACTCGGTGCCTCCGGACGCTCGTTGTTCCCAGACACTCGTTGTTCTTGGAAGCTCATTGTTCCCGGACACTCATTGTTCCCAGACACTCGCTGCTCCCGGACAATCGTTGCTCCCGGATGCTCGTTGACATAAGAAAACTACTAGGCACTTGGTATAAGCATTAAACAAAGCTTTAATCAACTGTTTTACAACATGGAGGTGTAGTTGTGTCCTTCACTAGTTCCTGTTAAGAATGTCCTGCGCAAGCTGGGCCCGTGCCCGAGTATTAATACTCTCCCTGGACAGCGCCGCCCGCAGGCTGCTCAATGTTATTTCATAAATCATTCTTTCATGAATGACTGATTAATGTCACTCGTTGTTCCCGGACACTCATTGTTTCCAAATGCTTGTTGTTCCCGGACACTCGCTGTTCCCAGATCCTCATTGATCCCAGAGACTCGTTGTTCCCAGACACTCATTCCTGGACACTCGTTGTTCCCGGACACTCGTTACTGGATGCTTGTTGTTCCCGGACACTCGTTGTTCCTGGACGCTCGTTGATCCCGGATGTTCATTATTCCTGGATGCTCAATACTTCCGGACGCTAGCTGCTCCCGGATGCTTGTTGTTCCCAGACACTCGTTGTTCCCGAACACTTGCTGCTCCAGGACACTCGCTGCACCCGGACACTTGTTGTTTTCGGACGCTTGTTGTTCCCGGACGCTTGTTGTTCACGGACGCTCGTTGTTCCCGGATGCTCATTGTTCCCAGATGCTCAATGTTCCCTGACGCTCGTTGCTCCCGGACTCTCGTTGTTTTAGGATGCTTGTTGTTCCCGGGCACTCGTTGTTCCCGGATGCTTGTTGTTCCCGGGCACTCGTTGTTCCCGGACGCTCATTGTTCCCAGATGCTCGGTGTTCCCGGACACTCATTGATCCCGGACATTCATTGTTCCCGGACGCTCGTTGCTCCCGGACATTCGTTGTTCCCAGATGCTCGTTGTTCCCAGACACTTGTTGTTTCCAGACACAAGTTTTTCCCGGATGCTCGTTGTTCCTGGACACTCGTTGTTCCCGGACACTTGTTGTTCCCGGACGCTCGTTGTTCCTGGATACTCGTTGTTCCCAGACGCTCGTTGTTCCCAGACACTCATTGTTCCTGGACACTCGTTGTTCCCAGACACTTGTTGTTTCCAGACACTCGTTGTTTCCGGACATTCGTTGTTCCCGGACACTCGCTACTTCCAGACGCTCACTGTTCCCGGACGCTAGCTGTTTCCAGACGCTCGTTTTTCCTGGACGCTCGTTGCTCCTGGACGCTTGTTGTTCCCAGAAGCTCGTTGTACCTGGACACTCGTTGTTCCCAGATGCTCGCAGTTTCCTGCTGCTCGCTGTTTCCAGATGTTCGCTGTTTTTGGACCCTCGATGCTCCCAGGTGCTCATTGTTACTGGTAGCTCGTTGCTCCCAAGTACTCATTGTTCCCGGATGCTCGTTGCTCCTGGAAGCTCGCTGCTCCCGGATGCTTGTTGTTCCCGGACAGTCGTTGCTCCCAGATGCTCGTTGTTCGCAGATGCTCATTGTTCCTGGATGCTCATTGCTCCTGGACGCTCGCTGCTCCCGGATGCTTGTTGTTCCCAGACGCTCGATGCTCCTGGCCACTCATTGTTCCCGGATGCTCGTTGCTCCCAAATGCTCATTGCTCCCGGATGCTCATTGTTCCCGGATGCTCGTAGATCCCAGATGTTCGTTGTTCCCGGACGCTCATTGTTCCCGGACACTCGTTGTTCCCGTACACTCGTTGCTCCTGGATGCTCGTTGCTCCCGGACAGTAATTGTTCCCGGACATTCGCTATTCCCGGACATGCGCTGTTTCCGGATACTCGCTGTTCCCGGACATGTGCTATTCCCGGACACTTGCTGTTTCCGGACATTCGCTGTTTCCGAATGCTCGTTGCTCCTGGACACTTGTTGTTCCGGGACACTTACTGCTCCCAGACACTCGTTGTTCCCGGACGTTCATTGTTCTCGGACGTTCGTTGTTCCTGGACACTCGTTGTTCCCGGACACTAGCTGCTCCTGGACAATCGTTGACGGATGCTCATTGATGTAAGAAAACTACTAGGCACTTGGTCTAAGTGTTAAACAAAGCTTTAAACAACTGTTTTACAACATGGAGGTCTAGTTGTGTCCTTCACTAGTTCCTGTTAAGAATGTCCTGCGCAAGCTGGGCCCGTGCCCGAGTATTTATATTCTCCCTGGACAGCGCCACTCGCAAGGCCGCTCAGTATTATTTCATAAGTCTTTCTTTCATGAATGACTGATTCATGTCACTCGTTGTTCCCGGACACTCGTTGTTTCCGGATGCTTGTTGTTTCCGGACACTCGCTGTTCCCGGACGCTGATTGTTCCCGGAGGCTTGTTGTTTTCCAACACTCGTTGTTCCCAGACGCTCATTGTTTCCGGACGCTCGTTGTTCCCGGATGCTCATTGATCCCAGATGCTCGCTGTTCCCGGATGCTTGTTGTTACCGGCCGCTCATTGTTCCCGGACGTGCATTGTTCCCAGATGCTCGTTGTTCCCGGATGCTCGTTGCTCCCGGACACTCATTGCTCCCAGACACACATTGTTCCCAGATGCTCGTCATTCCCGGACACTTGTTGTTCCCGGACACTCGTTGTTTCCAGACACTCATTGTTTCCTGACGCTTGTTGTTTCGGGACACTTGTTGTTCCCGGACACTCGTTGTTTCCAGACATTCGCTGTTTCTGAACGCTCGTTGCTCCCAGACACTCGCAGTTTCCAGACACTCGCTGTTTCTGAACGCTCGTTGCTCCCGGACACTCGTCATTCCTGGACACTCGCTGCTCTCGGACACTCGTTGTTCCCGGACACTCGTTGTTCCCGGACGCTCGTTGTTCCCGGACACGTGTTGTTCCTGGACACTCGCTGCTCCCGGACAATCATTGCTCCGGATGCTCGTTGGCGTAAGAAAACTACTAGATACTTGGTCTAAGCGTTAAAAAAAGCTTTAATCAACTGTTTTACAACATGGAGGTCTAGTTGTGTCCTTCACTAGTTCCTGTTAAGAATATCCTGCGCAAGCTGGGCCCGTGCCCAAGTATTTATATTCTCCCTGGACAGCACCACTCGCAGGCCGCTCAGTATTATTTCATAAGTCTTTCTTTCATGAATGACGGATTCATGTCACTCGTTGTTCCCGGACACTCGTTGTTTCCGGATGCTTGTTGTTCCCGGACACTCGCTGTTCCCGGACGCTGATTGTTCCCGGAGACTTGTTGTTTTCCAACACTCGTTGTTCCCGGACGCTCATTGTTTCTGGATGCTCGTTGTTCCCGGATGCTCATTGATCCCAGATGCTCGCTGTTCCCGGATGCTCCTTGTTCCCAGACGCTCATTGCTCCTGGACATTCGTTGTTCCCAGACACTCGTTGCTCCTGGACACTCATTGTTCCCAGATGCTCATCGTTTGCGGACACTCGTTGTTCCTGGACACTCCTTGTTCCCGGACACTCCTTGTTCCCGGACACTCGTTGTTTCCAGACACTCGTTGTTTCCGGACGCTCGTTGTTTCAGGACACTCGTTGTTCCCGGACACTCGCTGTTTCCAGAAACCAGCTGTTCCCGAACACTCGCTATTCCCGGACACTCGCTGTTTCCGGACACTCGCTGTTTCTGAAAGCTCGTTGCTCCCGGACACTCGTCGTTCCTGGACACTCGCTGCTCCCGGACACTCGTTGTTCCCGGACACTCGATGTTCCTGGACACTCGTTGTTCCCGGACACGTGCTGTTCATGGACACTCGCTGCTCCCGGACAATCATTGCTCCGGATGCTCGTTGGCGTAAGAAAACTACTAGGCACTTGGCCTAAGCATTAAACAAAGCTTTAATCAACTGCTTTACCACATGGAGGTCTAGTTGTGTCCTTCACCAGTTCCTGTTAAGAATGTCCTGCGCAAGCTGGGCCCATGCCCGAGTATTTATACTCTCCCTGGTCAGCATCACCCGCAGGCCGCTCAGTATTATTTCATAAGTCTTTCTTTCATGAATGACGGATTCATGTCACTCGTTGTTCCCGGACACTCGTTGTTTCCGGATGTTTGTTGTTCCCGAACACTCATTTCCGGATGCTTGTTGTTCGTGGAGACTCATTGTTCCCAGACACTCGTTGTACCCGCATCCTTGTTGTTCCCGGACACTCGCTGTTCGCGGACGCTCATTGTTCCCGGACACTCGTTTCCGGATTCTTGTTGTTTCCGGACACTCGCTGTTCGCGGATGCTCGTTGTTCCCGGATGCTTGTGGTTCCCGGACACTCGTTGTTCCCGGACGATCGTTGTTCCTGGACACTTTTTGATCCCGGATGCTTGTTGTTCCCGGACACTCATTGTTCCCGGATGCGCATTGTTCCCAGAAGCTCCTTGTTCCCGGACGCTCGTTGCTCCTGAACACTCGTTGCTCCCGGACACACATTGTTCCCAGATGTTCGTCGTTCCCGAACACTCGTTGTTCCTGGACACTCGTTGTTTCCAGACACTCGTTGTTTCCGGACGCTTGTTGTTTCGGGACACTTGTTGTTCCCGGACACTCGTTGTTTCCAGACACTCGCTGTTTCCGAACGCTCGTTGCTCCCGGACACTCGCAGTTTCCGGACACTCGCTGTTTCCGAACGCTCGTTGCTCCCGGACACTCGTCATTCCCGGACACTCGCTGCTCCTGGACACTCGTTGTTCCCGGACACTCGTTGTTCCCGGACGCTCGTTGTTCCCGGACACGTGTTGTTCCTGGACACTCGCTGCTCCCGGACAATCGTTGCTCCGGATGCTCGTTGGCGTAAGAAAACTACTAGATACTTGGTCTAAGCGTTAAAAAAAGCTTTAAACTACTGTATTACGACATGGAGGTCTAGTTGTGTCCTTCACTAGTTCCTGTTAAGAATGTCCTGCGCAAGCTGGGCCCGTGCCCAAGTATTTATATTCTCCCTGGACAGCACCACTCACAGGCCGCTCAGTATTATTTCATAAGTCTTTCTTTCATGAATGACGGATTCATGTCACTTGTTGTTCCCGGACACTCGTTGTTTCCGGATGCTGATTGTTCCCGGAGACTCGTTGTTTTCCAACACTCGTTCCCGGACGCTCGTTGTTTCCGGATGCTCGTTGTTCCCGGATGCTCATTGATCCCAGATGCTCGCTGTTCCCGGATGCTTGTTGTTCCCAGATGCTCCTTGTTCCCAGACGCTCATTGCTCCTGGACATTCATTGTTCCCAGACACTCGTTGCTCCTGGACACTCATTGCTCCCAGATGCTCATCGTTCGTGGACACTCGTTGTTCTCGGACACTCGTTGTTCCTGGACACTCGTTGTTTCCAGACACTCGTTCTTTCCGGACGCTCGTTGTTTCAGGACACTCGTTGTTCCCGGACACTCGCTGTTTCCAGACACTAGCTGTTCCCGAACACTCGCTATTCCCAGACACTCACTGTTTCCGGACACTCGCTGTTTCCGAAAGCTCGTTGCTCCCGGACACTCGTCGTTCCTGGACACTCGCTGCTCCCGGACACTCGTTGTTCCCGGACACTCGATGTTCCTGGACACTCGTTGTTCCCGGACACGTGTTGTTCCTGGACACTCGCTGCTCCCGGACAATCATTGCTCCGGATGCTCGTTGGCGTAAGAAAACTACTAGGCACTTGGCCTAAGCATTAAACAAAGCTTTAATCAACTGTTTTACCACATGGAGGTCTAGTTGTGTCCTTCACTAGTTCCTGTTAAGAATGTCCTGCGCAAGCTGGGCCCATGCCCGAGTATTTATACTCTCCCTGGACAGCATCACCCGCAGGCCGCTCAGTATTATTTCATAAGTCTTTCTTTCATGAATGACGGATTCATGTCACTCGTTGTTCCCGGACACTCGTTGTTTCCGGATGTTTGTTGTTCCCGAACACTCGTTTCCGGATGCTTGTTGTTCATGGAGACTCATTGTTCCCAGACACTCGTTGCTCCCGCATCCTTGTTGTTCCCGGACACTCGCTGTTCGCGGACGCTCATTGTTCCCGGACACTCGTTGTTTCCAGATTCTTGTTGTTTCCGGACACTCGCTGTTCGCAGATGCTCGTTGTTCCCGGATGCTTGTGGTTCCCGGACACTCGTCGTTCCCGGACGATCGTTGTTCCTGGACACTTTTTGTTCCCGGATGCTTGTTGTTCCCGGACACTCATTGTTCCCGGACACTCATTGTTCCCAGATGCTTGTTGTTCCTGGATGCTCACTACTTCCAGACGCTCACTGCTCCCGGATGATTGTTGTTCCCGGACAATCGTTGCTCCCGGACACTCGCTGCTCGGGACACTCGTTGCTCCCAGACTCTAATTGTTCCCAGACGCTCGTTGTTCCCAGAAGCTCGTTGTTCCTGGATGCTCATTGTTCCCGGATGCTTGTTGTTCCCGGACACTCGTTGTTCATGGATGCTTGTTGTTACCAGACACTCGTTCCCGGATGCTGGTTGCTCCCGGACACTCGTTGTTCCCAGATGCTAGTTGCTCCTGGACGCTCGTTGCTCCCAGACACTCGTTGTTCTCGGACTCTCGTTGTTCCTGGAAGCTCTATGTTCCCGGATGCTTGTTGTTCCTGGATGCTTATTGTTCCTGGACGCTCATTGATTCCGGACACTCATTGTTCCGGGATGCTCGTTGTTCCCGGACACGCGCTATTCCCGGACACTCGCTGTTTCCAGACACTCGTTTTTCCCGGACACTCGTTGTTCCCAGATGCTTATTCTTCCTGGACGCTCGTTGTTCCCGGACGTTCGTTGTTTCCGGATGTTTGTTGTTCCCGAACACTCGTTTCCGGATGCTTGTTGTTCGTGGAGACTCCTTGTTCCCAGACACTCGTTGTTCCCGCATCCTTGTTGTTCCCGGACACTCACTGTTCACGGATGCTCATTGTTCCTGGACACTCGTTGATTCCGGATTCTTGTGATTCCCGGACACTCGTTGTTCCCGGACGATCATTGTTCCTGGACACTTTTTGTTCCCGGATGCTTGTTGTTCCCGGACACTCATTGTTCCCAGACGCTCATTGTTCCCAGATGCTCGTTTTTCCTGGATGCTCACTACTTCCAGACGCTCGCTGCTCCCGGATGATTGTTGTTCCCGGACAATCGTTGTTCCCGGACACTCGCTGCTCAGGATACTCGTTGCTCCTGGACTCTAATTGTTCCCAGATGCTCGTTGTTCCCAGAAGCTCGTTGTTCCTGGATGCTCATTGTTCCCGGATGCTAGTTGTTCCCGGACACTCGTTGTTCATGGATGCTTGTTGTTCCCGGACACTCGTTGTTCCCGGATGCCAGTTGCTCCCGGACACTCGTTGTTCCCAGATGCTAGTTGCTCCCAGACACTCGTCCTTCCCGGACGCTCGTTGCTCCCAGACACTCGTTGTTCCCGGACTCTCGTTGTTCCTGGAAGCTCTATGTTCCCGGATGCTTGTTGTTCCTGGATGCTTATTGTTCCTGGGCGCTCATTGATTCCGGACACTCATCGTTCCGGGATGCTCGTTGTTCCCGGACACGCGCTATTCCCGGACACTCGCTGTTTCCAGACACTTGTTTTTCCCGGACACTCGTTGTTCCCAGATGCTTATTGTTCCCGGACACTCATTGTTCCCGGACGCTTGTTGTTCCCGGGCGCTCATTGTTCCTGGACTCTCGTTGTTCCCGGACGCTCGTTGTTCCCGGACGCTCGTTGTTCGCAGACGCTCATTGTTCCTGGACACTCGTTGTTCCCAGACGCTCATTGTTCCTGGACACTCGCTGTTCCCGGATGCTTGCTGTTCCCAGACGCACGTTGTTCCCAGATGCTTGTTGTTCCCGGACGCTTGTTGTTCCCAGATGCTTATTGTTCCCGGACGCTCATTGTTCCTGGACGTTTGTTGTTCCTGGACACTCGTTGTTCCCGGATGCTTGCGGTTCCTGGACGCTCGTAGATCCCGGATGCTCGTTGTTCCCGTACGCTCGTAGCTCCCGGACACTCATAGCTCCCAGCCGTTTATTGTTCCCGGATGTTCGTTGCTCCCGGACGCTTGCTGTTTCCGGACACTCGTTGCTCCCGGACACTCATTGCACCCAGATGCTCGTTGCTCCCGGACACTCGTTGTTCCCGGACATTCGCTGGTTCCGGACATTCGCTGTTTCCAGACATTCGCTGTTTCTGGACACTCGTTGTTTCCGGACACTCGCTGTTCCCGGACACTCGCTGTTTCCGGACTCTTGCTGCTCCAGTATGCACGTTGTTCCCGGACACTCGCTACTTCCAGACGCTCGCTATTATTTCATAAATCTTTCTTTCCTGAATGACTGATTCATTTCACTCGTTGTTCCCGGACACTCGTTGTTTCCAGATGCTTGTTGTTCCCGGACACTCGTTGTTCCTGGACGCTCGTTGTTCCCGGATGCTCATTGTTCCTGGATGCTCAATACTTCCGGACGCTAGCTGTTCCTGGATGCTTGTTGTTTCTGGACACTCGTTGTTCCTGGACACTTGCTGCTCCTGGACACTCGCTGCTCCTGGACACTCGTTGTTTTCGGACGCTTGTTGATCCCGGACACTCGTTGTTCACGGACGCTCATTGTTCCCAGATGCTCGGTCTTCCCGGACGCTCATTGCTCCCAGACATTCGTTGCTCCCAGATATTCGTTGTTCCCAGACGCTCGTTGTTCCCAGACACTCATTGTTTCTGGACACTCGTTGTTCCTGGACACTTGTTTCCGGACGTTCGTTGTTTCTGGAAGCTCACTGTTCCCGGATGCTCGCTGTTTCCGGACGTTCGTTGTTTCTGGAAGCTCGCTGTTCCCGGATGCTCGCTGTTTCCGGATGCTCGCTGTTCCTGGATGTTCGCTGTGTCCGGGTGCTCGCTGTTCACGGATGCTCGCTGTTTCTGGACGTTCGCTGTTTCCTGACGTTCATTGTTTCTGGAAGCTCGCAGTTTCCAGACAATAGCAGTTTCCAGATGCTTGCTGTTTCCGTATGCTTGCTGTTTCCGGATGCTCGCTGTTCCCGGATGCTCGCTGTTTCCGGACGGTCGCTCTTCCCGGATGCTCGCTGTTTCCGGAATCTCGCTGTTTCCGGACGTTCGTTGTTTCTGGAAGCTCGCTGTTTCCAGACAATAGCAGTTTCCGGATGCTCGCTGTTTCCAGCCGCTCGCTGTTTCCAGACGTTCATTGTTACCAGTAGCTCGTTGCTCCCAGGTGCTCACTGTTCCTGGATGCTCGTTGCTCCTGGAAGCTCGCTGCTCCTGGATGCTTGTTGTTCCTGGACGCTCGTTGCTCCCGGACGCTCGTTGTTCCCAGATGCTCATTGTTCCTGGATGCTCGCTGCTTCTGGGTGCTTGTTGTTCCCGGACGCTCGTAGCTCCTGGACGCTCGTTGTTCCATGATGCTCGTTGCTCCCAGCCACTAATTGTTCCCGGATGCTGCTCCCTGCCACTAATTGTTCCCGGATGCTCGTGGCTACCGGACGCTCATTGCTCCCAGATGCTCGTTGTTCCTGGGCGCTCACAGCTCCTTGACGCTTGTAGCTCCTAGCCGCTCATTGTTCCCGGATGCTCGCTGTTTCCGGACACTCGTTGTTCCCGGACACTCGTTGTTCCTGGACACTCGTTGTTCCCGGACGCTTGTTGTTCCCGGACACTCATTGCTCCTGTACACTCGCTGCTCCCGGACAATCGTTGCTCCCTGATGCTCGTTGACATAAGAAAAGTACTAGGCACTTGGTCTAAGCGTTAAACAAAGCTTTAATCAACTGTTTTACAACATGGAGGTCTATTTGTGTCCTTCACTAGTTCCTGTTAAGAATGTCCTGCGCAACCTGGGCCTGTGCCCGAGTATTTATACTCTACCTGGACAGCGCCACCCGCAGGCCGCTCAGTTTTATTTCTAAGTCTTTCTTTCATGAATGACTGATTCATGTCACTCGTTGTTCCCGGACACTCGCTGTTCGTGGACGCTCATTGTTCCCGGACACTCGTTGTTTCCGGATGCTTGTTGTTCCCAGACACTCGCTGTTCGCGGACGATCGTTGTTCCCGGTTGCTTGTTGTTCCCGGACACTCATTGTTCCCAGACGATCGTTGTTCCCGGACACTTTTTGTTCTCGGATGCTTGTTGTACCCAGACACTCGGTGTTCCCGGACGCTCGTTGTTCCCAAATGCTCGTTGTTCCTGGATGCTCCCTACTTCCAGACGCTTGCTGCTCCCGGTTGCTTGTTGTTCCCGGACACTCGTTGTTCCCGGACACTTGCTGCTCGGGACACTCGTTGTTCCCAGACTCTCGTTGTTCCCAGACGCTCGTTGTTCCCGGGAGCTTGTGGTTCCTGGACACTCGTTGTTCCTGGATGCTCGTTCTTCCTGGACACTCATTGTTCCTGGACGCTTGTTGTTCCCGGAAGCTCATTGTACCTGGACGCTTGTTGTTCCCTGATGCTCGTTGTTTCTGGACACTCGTTGTTCCTGGACGCTTGTTGTTCCTGGAAGCTCGTTGTACCTGGACGTTCGTTGTTCCCAGATGCCCGCTGTTTCCTGACGCTCGCTGATTCCAGACGTTCACTGTTTTCGGACCCTCGTTGCTCCCAGATGCTTGTTGTTCCCGGAAACTCGTTGCTCCCAGATGCTCATTGTTCCCAGATGCTTGTTGTTCCTGGATGCTCATTGCTCCTGGACGCTCACTGCTCCCGGATGCTTGTTGTTCCCAGACGCTCGTTGCTCCCGGCCACTCATTGTTCCCAGATGCTCGTTGCTCCCAAATGCTCGATGCTCCCGGACGCTCGTTGTTCGCAGATGCTCGTAGATCCCAGACGTTCGTTGTTCCAGGATGCTCGTTGTTCCTGGACGCTCGTAGCTCCTGGACGCTTGTAGCTCCTAGCCGCTCATTGCTCCCGGATGCTCGCTGTTTCCGGACACTCGTTGCTCCCGTACACTCGTTGCTCCTGGATGCTCATTGCTCCCGGACACTCGTTGTTCCCGGACATTCGCTATTCCTGGACACTCGCTGCTTCCGGACACTCGCTGTTCCCGGACACTCGCTATTCCCGGACACTTGCTGTTTCTGGACACTCGCTGTTTCCGAACGCTCGTTGCTCCCGGACACTTGTTGTTCCCGGACACTCACTGCTCCCGGACACTCGTTGTTCCCAGACGTTCGTTGTTCCCAGACGTTCATTGTTCCCAGACACTCGTTGTTCCCAGGCACTCGCTGCTCCCGGACAATCATTGCTCCCGGATGCTCGTTGACATAAGAAAACTACTAGGCACTTGGTCTAATCATTAAACAAAGCTTTAAACAACAGTTTTACAACATGGAGGTCTAGTTGTGTCCTTCACTAGTTCCTGTTAAGAATGTCCTGCGCAAGCTGGGCCCGTGCCCGAGTATTTATATTCTCCCTGGACAGCGCCACTCGCAGGCCGCTCAGTATTATTTCATAAGTCTTTCTTTCATGAATGACTGATTCATGCCACTCGTTGTTCCCGGACACTCGTTGTTTCCGGATGCTTGTTGTTCCTGGTCTCTCGCTGTTCCCAGACGCTGATTGTTCCCAGAGACTCGTTGTTTTCCAACACTCATTGTTCCCAGATGCTCATTGTTCCCGGGCGCTCATTGTATCCAGATGCTCATTGATCCCAGATGCTCGTTGTTCCCGGACGCTTGTTGTTCCCAGATGCACATTGTTCCCAGACACTCGTTGTTCCCAGATGCTCATTGTTCCCGGACGCTCATTGTATCCAGATGCTCGTTGATCCCAGATGCACGTTGTTCCTGGACACTCGTTGTTCCGAGATGCTCGCTGTTCGCAGACACTCGTTCCCAGCTGCTTGTTGTTCCCAGAAGCTGGTTGTTCCCGGACACTCGTTGTTTCCAGACACTCGTTGTTTCCGGACGCTCGTTGCTCCTGGACTCTCGTTGTTCCCGGATGCTTGTTGTTCCCAGATGCTCGTTGTTCGCAGACACTCATTCCCAGCTTCTCGTTGTTCCCAGAAGCTGGTTGTTCCGGACATTCGTTGTTCCCGGACTCTCGTTGTTTCCAGACGCTCGTTGTTTTGGGCCACTCGTTGTTCCCGGACACTCGTTGTTCCCAGATGCTCGTTGTTCGCAGACACTCGTTCCCAGCTGCTCGTTGTTCCCACAAGCTTGTTGTTCCCAGACATTCGTTGTTCCCGGACTCTCGTTGTTTCTGGACGCTCGTTATTTCGGGCCAATCGTTGTTCCCGGACACTCGTTGTTTCCAGACACTCGCTGTTTCCGAACGCTCGTTGCTCCCGGACACTCGTCGTTCCCGGACACTCGCTGCTCCCGGGCACTCGTTGTTCCCGGACACTCGTTGTTCCTGGACGCTTGTTGTTCCCGGACACTCGTTGTTCCTGGACACTCGCTGCTCCCGGACAATCGTTGCTCTGGATGCTCATTGGCGTAAGAAAACTACTAGGCACTTGGTCTAAGCGTTAAGCAAAGCTTTAATCAATTGTTTTACAACATGGAGGTCTAGTTGTGTCCTTCACTAGTTCCTGTTAAGAATGTCCTGCGCAAGCTGGGCCCGCGCCCGAGTATTTATATTCTCCCTGGACAGCACCACCCGCAGGCCACTCAGTATTATTTCATAAGTCTTTCTTTCATGAATGACTGATTCATGTCATTCGTTCTTCCCGGACACTCATTGCTTCCGGATGCTTGTTGTTCCCGAACACTCGTTTCTGGATGCTTGTTGTTCCCGGAGACTCCTTGTTCCCAGACACTCGTTGTTCCCGCATCCTTGTTGTTCCCGGACATTCGCTGTTCGTGGACGCTCGTTGTTCCCGGCCACTCGTTGTTTCCGGATTCTTGTTGTTCCCGGACACTCGCTGTTCGTGGACGCTCGTTGTTCCCGGATGCTTGTTGTTCCCGGACACTCGTTGTTCCCGGACACTCATTGTTTCCAGACACTCGTTGTTTCCAGACGCTCGTTGTTTCTGTACACTCGTTGTTCCCGGACACTCATTGTTCCCGGACACTCATTGTTTCCAGACACTCATTGTTTCCAGACACTCGTTGTTTCCAGACGATCGTTGTTTCTGTACACTCGTTGTTCCCGGACATTCGTTGTTCCCGAACACTCGTTGTTCCCAGATGCATGCTGTTCCCGGACGCTCGTTGCTCCTGGACACTCATTGTTCCTGGACATTCGTTGTTCCCGAACACTCGTTGTTCCCAGATGCATGCTGTTCCCGGACAATCGTTGTTCCCGGACACTCGCTGCTCAGGATACTCGTTGCTCCCAGACTCTAATTGTTGCCAGATGCTCGTTGTTCCCAGAAGCTCGTTGTTCCTGGATGCTCATTGTTCCCGGATGCTAGTTGTTCCCGGACACTCGTTGTTCATGGATGCTTGTTGTTCCCGGACACTCGTTGTTCCCGGATGCCAGTTGCTCCTGGACACTCGTTGTTCCCAGATGCTAGTTGCTCCCAGACACTCGTCCTTCCCGGACGCTCGTTGCTCCCAGACACTTGTTGTTCCCGGACTCTCGTTGTTCCTGGAAGCTCTATGTTCCCGGATGCTTGTTGTTCCTGGATGCTTATTGTTCCTGGACGCTCATTGATTCCGGACACTCATCGTTCCGGGATGCTCGTTGTTCCCGGACACGCGCTATTCCCGGACACTCGCTGTTTCCAGACACTTGTTTTTCCCGGACACTCGTTGTTCCCAGATGCTTATTGTTCCCGGACACTCATTGTTCCCGGACGCTTGTTGTTCCCGGACGCTCATTGTCCCTGGTCACTCGTTGTTCCCGGACGCTCGTTGTTCCCGGACGCTCGTTGTTCGCAGACGCTCATTGTTCCTGGACACTCGTTGTTCCCAGACGCTCATTGTTCCTGGACACTCGCTGTTCCCGGATGCTTGCTGTTCCCAGACGCACGTTGTTCCCAGATGCTTGTTGTTCCCGGACGCTCATTGTTCCCTGACACTTGTTGTTCCCAGATGCTTATTGTTCCCGGACGCTCATTGTTCCTGGACGTTTGTTGTTCCTGGACACTCGTTGTTCCCGGATGCTTGCGGTTCCTGGACGCTCATAGATCCCGGATGCTCGTTGTTCCCGGACGCTCGTAGCTCCCGGACGCTCATAGCTCCCAGCCGTTTATTGTTCCCGGATGTTCGTTGCTCCCGGACGCTCGCTGTTTCCGGACACTCGTTGCTCCCGGACACTCATTGCACCCAGATGCTCGTTGCTCCCGGACACTCGTTGTTCCCGGACATTCGCTGGTTCCGGACATTCGCTGTTTCCAGACATTCGCTGTTTCTGGACACTCGTTGTTTCCGGACACTCGCTGTTCCCGGACACTCGCTGTTTCCGGACTCTTGCTGCTCCAGTATGCACGTTGTTCCCGGACACTCGCTACTTCCAGACGCTCGCTGTTTCCAGATGCTCGTTATTTCCAGATGCTCGCTGTTTCCAGACGCTCCCTGTTTCCGGACGTTCGTTGTTTCTGGACTCTCGCTGTTCCTGGATGCTCGCTGTTTCCGGACGCTCACTGTTTCCAGACAATAGCTGTTTCCGAACACTCGCTGATCCCGGATGCTCACTGTTTCCAGATGCTCGCAGTTTCCAGACATTCGCTGTTTTCGGACGCTCATTGCTCCCAGATGCTCGTTGTTCCGGGATGATCATTGCTCTGGACGCTCACTGCTCCCGGATGCTTGTTGTAACCGTACGCTCGTAGCTTCTGGATACTCGTTGCTCCCGAACGCTCGTTGTTCCCAGATGCTTGTTGCTCCAGGATGCTCGTTGTTCCTGGTCACTCATTGTTCCTGGACATTCGCTATTCCCGGACACTCACTGTTTCTGGACACTCGCTGTACCTGGACACTCACTATTCCCGGACACATGGTGCCTCCGGACACTCGTTACTCCTGGACACTCATTGTTCTCGGACGTTCATTTTTCCTGGACACTCGTTGTTCCCAGACACTCGCTGCTTCCGGACAATCGTTGCTCCCGGATGCTCGTTGATGTAAGAAAACTACTAGGCACTCGGTCTAAGTGTTAAACAAAGCTTTAAGCAACTGTTTTACAACATGGAGGTCTAGTTGTGTCCTTCACTAGTTCCTGTTAAGAATGTCCTGCACAAGCTGGGCCCGTGCCCGAGTATTTATACTCTCCCTGGACAGCGCCACCCACAGGCTGCTCAGTATTATTTCATAAATCTTTCTTTCCTGAATGACTGATTCATTTCACTCGTTGTTCCCGGACACTCGTTGTTTCCAGATGCTTGTTGTTCCCGGACACTCGTTGTTCCTGGACGCTCGTTGTTCCCGGATGCTCATTGTTCCTGGATGCTCAATACTTCCGGACGCTAGCTGTTCCTGGATGCTTGTTGTTTCTGGACACTCGTTGTTCCTGGACACTTGCTGCTCCCGGACACTCGCTGCTCCTGGACACTCGTTGTTTTCGGACGCTTGTTGATCCCGGACACTCGTTGTTCACGGACGCTCATTGTTCCCAGATGCTCGGTCTTCCCGGACGCTCATTGCTCCCAGACATTCGTTGTTCCCAGATATTCGTTGTTCCCAGACGCTCGTTGTTCCCAGACACTCATTGTTTCTGGACACTCGTTGTTCCTGGACACTTGTTTCCGGACGTTCGTTGTTTCTGGAAGCTCACTGTTCCCGGATGCTCGCTGTTTCCGGACGTTCGTTGTTTCTGGAAGCTCGCTGTTCCCGGATGCTCGCTGTTTCCGGATGCTCGCTGTTCCTGGATGTTCGCTGTGTCCGGATGCTCGCTGTTCACGGATGCTCGCTGTTTCTGGACGTTCGCTGTTTCCTGACGTTCATTGTTTCTGGATGCTCGCAGTTTCCAGACAATAGCAGTTTCCAGATGCTTGCTGTTTCCGTATGCTTGCTGTTTCCGGATGCTCGCTGTTCCCGGATGCTCGCTGTTTCCGAACGCTCGCTCTTCCCGGATGCTCGCTGTTTCCGGAATCTCGCTGTTTCCGGACGTTCGTTGTTTCTGGAAGCTCGCTGTTTCCAGACAATAGCAGTTTCCGGATGCTCGCTGTTTCCAGCCGCTCGCTGTTTCCAGACGTTCATTGTTACCAGTAGCTCGTTGCTCCCAGGTGCTCATTGTTCCTGGATGCTCGTTGCTCCTGGAAGCTCGCTGCTCCCGGATGCTTGTTGTTCCTGGACACTCGTTGCTCCCGGACGCTCGTTGTTCCCAGATGCTCATTGTTCCTGGATGCTCATTGCTCCCGGATGCTCGCTGCTTCTGGATGCTTGTTGTTCCCGGACGCTCGTAGCTCCTGGACGCTCGTTGTTCCATGATGCTCGTTGCTCCCAGCCACTAATTGTTCCCGGATGCTGCTCCCAGCCACTAATTGTTCCCGGATGCTCGTGGCTCCCGGACGCTCATTGCTCCCAGATGCTCGTTGTTCCTGGACGCTCATAGCTCCTTGACGCTTGTAGCTCCTAGCCGCTCATTGTTCCCGGATGCTCGCTGTTTCCGGACACTCGTTGTTCCTGGACACTCGTTGTTCCTGGACACTCGTTGTTCCCGGACGCTTGTTGTTCCCGGACACTCATTGCTCCTGTACACTCGCTGCTCCCGGACAATCGTTGCTCCCTGATGCTCGTTGACATAAGAAAACTACTAGGCACTTGGTCTAAGCGTTAAACAAAGCTTTAATCAACTGTTTTACAACATGGAGGTCTATTTGTGTCCTTCACTAGTTCCTGTTAAGAATATCCTGCGCAAGCTGGGCCTGTGCCCGAGTATTTATACTCTCCCTGGACAGCGCCACCCGCAGGCCACTCAGTTTTATTTCTAAGTCTTTCTTTCATGAATGACTGATTCATGTCACTCGTTGTTCCCGGACACTCGCTGTTCATGGACGCTCATTGTTCCCGGACACTCGTTGTTTCCGGATGCTTGTTGTTCCCAGACACTCGCTGTTCGCGGACGCTCGTTGTTCCCGGATGCTTGTTGTTCCCGGACACTCGATGTTCCCAGATGATCGTTGTTCCCGGACACTTTTTGTTCTCGGATGCTTGTTGTACCCAGACACTCGTTGTTCCCGGATGCTCGTTGTTCCCAAATGCTCGTTGTTCCTGGATGCTCCCTACTTCCAGATGCTTGCTGCTCCCGGTTGCTTGTTGTTCCCGGACACTCGTTGTTCCCGGACACTTGCTGCTCGGGACACTCGTTGTTCCCAGACTCTCGTTGTTCCCAGACGCTCGTTGTTCCCGGGAGCTTGTGGTTCCTGGACACTCGTTGTTCCTGGATGCTCCTTCTTCCTGGACACTCATTGTTCCTGGACGCTTGTTGTTCCCGGAAGCTCATTGTACCTGGACGCTTGTTGTTCCCTGATGCTCGTTGTTCCTGGACACTCGTTGTTCCTGGACGCTTGTTGTTCCCGGAAGCTCGTTGTACCTGGACGCTCGTTGTTCCCAGATGCTCGCTGTTTCCTGACGCTCGCTGATTCCAGACGTTCACTGTTTTCGGACCCTCGTTGCTCCCAGATGCTTGTTGTTCCCAGACACTCGTTGCTCCCAGATGCTCGTTGTTCCCAGATGCTCGTTGTTCCTGGATGCTCATTGCTCCTGGATGCTCACTGCTCCCGGATGCTTGTTGTTCCCAGACGCTCGTTGCTCCCGGCCACTCATTGTTCCCAGATGCTCGTTGCTCCCAAATGCTCGATGCTCCCGGACGCTCGTTGTTCGCAGATGCTCGTAGATCCCAGACGTTCGTTGTTCCAGGATGCTCGTTGTTCCCGGACGCTCGTAGCTCCTGGACGCTTGTAGCTCCTAGCCGCTCATTGCTCCCGGACGCTCGCTGTTTCCGGACACTCGTTGCTCCCGTACACTCGTTGCTCCTGGATGCTCGTTGCTCCCGGACACTCGTTGTTCCCGGACATTCGCTATTCCTGGACACTCGCTGCTTCCGGACACTCGCTGTTCCCGGACACTCGCTATTCCCGGACACTTGCTGTTTCTGGACACTCGCTGTTTCCGAACGCTCGTTGCTCCCAGACACTTGTTGTTCCCGGACACTCACTGCTCCCGGACACTCGTTGTTCCCAGACGTTCGTTGTTCCCAGACGTCCATTGTTCCCGGACACTCGTTGTTCCCAGACACTCGCTGCTCCCGGACAATCATTGCTCCCGGATGCTCGTTGACATAAGAAAACTACTAGGCACTTGGTCTAATCATTAAACAAAGCTTTAAACAACAGTTTTACAACATGGAGGTCTAGTTGTGTCCTTCACTAGTTCCTGTTAAGAATGTCCTGCGCAAGCTGGGCCCGTGCCCGAGTATTTATATTCTCCCTGGACAGCGCCACTCGCAGGCCGCTCAGTATTATTTCATAAGTCTTTCTTTCATGAATGACTGATTCATGCCACTCGTTGTTCCCGGACACTCGTTGTTTCCGGATGCTTGTTGTTCCTGGTCTCTCGCTGTTCCCAGACGCTGATTGTTCCCAGAGACTCGTTGTTTTCCAACACTCATTGTTCCCAGATGCTCATTGTTCCCGGGCGCTCATTGTATCCGGATGCTCGTTGATCCCAGATGCTCATTGTTCCCGGACGCTCGTTGCTCCCGGACTCTCGTTGTTCCCGGATGCTTGTTGTTCCCAGATGCACATTGTTCCCGGACACTCGTTGTTCCCAGATGCTCATTGTTCCCGGACGCTCATTGTATCCAGATGCTCGTTGATCCCAGATGCACGTTGTTCCTGGACACTCGTTGTTCCGAGATGCTCGCTGTTCGCAGACACTCGTTCCCAGCTGCTTGTTGTTCCCAGAAGCTGGTTGTTCCCGGACACTCGTTGTTTCCAGACACTCGTTGTTTCCGGACGCTCGTTGCTCCTGGACTCTCGTTGTTCCCGGATGCTTGTTGTTCCCAGATGCTCGTTGTTCGCAGACACTCGTTCCCAGCTGCTCGTTGTTCCCAGAAGCTGGTTGTTCCGGACATTCGTTGTTCCCGGACTCTCGTTGTTTCCAGACGCTCGTTGTTTTGGGCCACTCGTTGTTCCCGGACACTCGTTGTTCCCAGATGCTCGTTGTTCGCAGACACTCGTTCCCAGCTGCTCGTTGTTCCCAGAAGCTGGTTGTTCCCAGACATTCGTTGTTCCCGGACTCTCGTTGTTTCCGGATGCTCGTTGTTTTGGGCCACTCGTTGTTCCCGGACACTCGTTGTTCCCAGATGCTCGTTGTTCGCAGACACTCGTTCCCAGCTGCTCGTTGTTCCCAGAAGCTGGTTGTTCCCAGACATTCGTTGTTCCCGGACTCTCGTTGTTTCTGGACGCTCGTTGTTTCGGGCCATTCGTTGTTCCCGGACACTCGTTGTTTCCAGACACTCGCTGTTTCCGAACGCTCGTTGCTCCCGGACACTCGTCGTTCCCGGACACTCGCTGCTCCCGGGCACTCATTGTTCACGGACACTCGTTGTTCCTGGACGCTTGTTGTTCCCGGACACTCGTTGTTCCTGGACACTCGCTGCTCCCGGACAATCGTTGCTCTGGATGCTCATTGGCGTAAGAAAACTACTAGGCACTTGGTCTAAACGTTAAACAAAGCTTTAATCAATTGTTTTACAACATGGAGGTCTAGTTGTGTCCTTCACTAGTTCCTGTTAAGAATGTCCTGTGCAAGCTGGGCCCGCGCCCGAGTATTTATATTCTCCCTGGACAGCACCACCCGCAGGCCACTCAGTATTATTTCATAAGTCTTTCTTCCATGAATGACTGATTCATGTCACTCGTTCTTCCCGGACACTCATTGTTTCCGGATGCTTGTTGTTCCCGGAGACTCCTTGTTCCCAGACACTCGTTGTTCCCGCATCCTTGTTGTTCCCGGACATTCGCTGTTCGTGGACGCTCGTTGTTCCCGGCCACTCGTTGTTTCCGGATTCTTGTTGTTCCCGGACACTCGCTGTTCATGGACGCTCGTTGTTCCCGGATGCTTGTTGTTCCCGGACACTCGTTGTTCCCGGACACTCATTGTTTCCAGACACTCGTTGTTTCCAGACGCTCGTTGTTTCTGTACACTCGTTGTTCCCGGACACTCACTGTTCCCGGACACTCATTGTTTCCAGACACTCATTGTTTCCAGACACTCGTTGTTTCCAGACGATCGTTGTTTCTGTACACTCGTTGTTCCCGGACATTCGTTGTTCCTGAACACTCGTTGTTCCCACATGCATGCTGTTCCCGGACGCTCGTTGCTCCTGCACATTCATTGTTCCTGGACATTCGTTGTTCCCGAACACTCGTTGTTCCCAGATGCATGCTGTTCCCGGACAATCGTTGTTCCCGGACACTCGCTGCTCAGGATACTCGTTGCTCCCGGACTCTAATTGTTCCCAGACGCTTGTTGTTCCCAGAAGCTCGTTGTTCCTGGATGCTCATTGTTCCCGGATGCTAGTTGTTCCCGGACACTTGTTGTTCATGGATGCTTGTTGTTCCCGGACACTCGTTGTTCCCGGATGCCAGTTGCTCCCGGACACTCGTTGTTCCCAGATGCTAGTTGCTCCCAGACACTCGTCCTTCCCGGACGCTCGTTGCTCCCAGACACTCGTTGTTCCCGGACTCTCGTTGTTCCTGGAAGCTCTATGTTCCCGGATGCTTGTTGTTCCTGGATGCTTATTGTTCCTGGACGCTCATTGATTCCGGACACTCATCGTTCCGGGATGCTCGTTGTTCCCGGACACGCGCTATTCCCGGACACTCGCTGTTTCCAGACACTCGTTTTTCCCGGACGCTCATTGTTCCTGGACACTCGTTGTTCCCGGACGCTCGTTGTTCCCGGACGCTCGTTGTTCGCAGATGCTCATTGTTCCTGGACACTCGTTGTTCCCAGACGCTCATTGTTCCTGGACATTCGCTGTTCCTGGATGCTTGCTGTTCCCAGACGCACGTTGTTCCCAGATGCTTGTTGTTCCCGGACGCTCATTGTTCCCTGACACTTGTTGTTCCCAGATGCTTATTGTTCCCGGACGCTCATTGTTCCTGGATGTTTGTTGTTCCTGGACACTCGTTGTTCCTGGATGCTTGCGGTTCCTGGACGCTCGTAGATCCTGGATGCTCGTTGTTCCCGGACCCTCGTAGCTCCCGGACGCTCATAGCTCCCAGCCGTTTATTGTTCCCGGATGTTCGTTGCTCCCGGACGCTCGCTGTTTCCGGACACTCGGTGCTCCCGGACACTCATTGCACCCAGATGCTCGTTGCTCCCGGACACTCGTTGTTCCCGGACATTCGCTGGTTCCGGACATTCGCTGTTTCCAGACATTCGCTGTTTCTGGACACTCGTTGTTTCTGGACACTCGCTGTTCCCGGACACTCGCTGTTTCCGGACTCTTGCTGCTCCAGTATGCACGTTGTTCCCGGACACTCGCTACTTCCAGACGCTCGCTGTTTCCAGATGCTCGTTATTTCCAGATGCTCGCTGTTTCCAGACGCTCCCTGTTTCCGGACGTTCGTTGTTTCTGGACTCTCGCTGTTCCTGGATGCTCGCTGTTTCCGGACGCTCACTGTTTCCAGACAATAGCTGTTTCCAAACGCTCGCTGATCCCGGATGCTCACTGTTTCCAGATGCTCGCAGTTTCCAGACATTCGCTGTTTTCGGATGCTCATTGCTCCCAGATGCTCGTTGTTCTGGGATGATAATTGCTCTGGACGCTCACTGCTCCCGGATGCTTGTTGTTACCGTACGCTCGTAGCTTCTGGATACTCGTTGCTCCCGAACGCTCGTTGTTCCCAGATGCTTGTTGCTCCAGGATGCTCGTTGTTCCTGGTCACTCATTGTTCCTGGACATTCGCTATTCCCGGACACTCACTGTTTCTGGACACTCGCTGTACCTGGACACTCACTATTCCCGGACGCTCAGTGCCTCCGGACACTCGTTATTCCTGGACACTCATTGTTCTCGGACGTTCATTTTTCCTGGACACTCGTTGTTCCCAGACACTCGCTGCTTCCGGACAATCGTTGCTCCCGGATGCTCGTTGACGTAAGAAAACTACTAGGCACTCGGCCTAAGTGTTAAACAAAGCTTTAATCAACTGTTTTACAACATGGAGGTCTAGTTGTGTCCTTCACTAGTTCCTGTTAAGAATGTCCTGCACACGCTGGGCCCGTGCCCGACTATTTATACTCTCCCTGGACAGCGCCACCCACAGGCTGCTCAGTATTATTTCATAAATCTTTCTTTCCTGAATGACTGATTCATTTCACTCGTTGTTCCCGGACACTCATTGTTTCCAGATGCTTGTTGTTCCCGGACACTCGTTGTTCCTGGACGCTTGTTGTTCCCGGATGCTCGTTGTTCCTGGATGCTCAATACTTCCGGACGCTAGCTGTTCCTGGATGCTTGTTGTTTCTGGACACTCGTTGTTCCTGGACACTTGCTGCTCCCGGACACTCGCTGCTCCTGGACACTCGTTGTTTTCGGACGCTTGTTGATCCCGGACACTCGTTGTTCACGGACGCTCATTGTTCCCAGATGCTCGGTCTTCCCGGACGCTCATTGCTCCCAGACATTCGTTGTTCCCAGATATTCGTTGTTCCCAGACGCTCGTTGTTCCCAGACACTCATTGTTTCTGGACACTCGTTGTTCCTGGACACTTGTTTCCGGACGTTCGTTGTTTCTGGAAGCTCACTGTTCCCGGATGCTCGCTGTTTCCGGACGTTCGTTGTTTCTGGAAGCTCGCTGTTCCCGGATGCTCGCTGTTTCCGGATGCTCGCTGTTCCTGGATGTTCGCTGTGTCCGGATGCTCGCTGTTCACGGATGCTCGCTGTTTCTGGACGTTCGCTGTTTCCTGACGTTCATTGTTTCTGGAAGCTCGCAGTTTCCAGACAATAGCAGTTTCCAGATGCTTGCTGTTTCCGTATGCTTGCTGTTTCCGGATGCTCGCTGTTCCCGGATGCTCGCTGTTTCCGGACGCTCGCTCTTCCCGGATGCTCGCTGTTTCCGGAATCTCGCTGTTTCCGGACGTTCGTTGTTTCTGGAAGCTCGCTGTTTCCAGACAATAGCAGTTTCCGGATGCTCGCTGTTTCCAGCCGCTCGCTGTTTCCAGACGTTCATTGTTACCAGTAGCTCGTTGCTCCCAGGTGCTCATTGTTCCTGGATGCTCGTTGCTCCTGGAAGCTCGCTGCTCCCGGATGCTTGTTGTTCCTGGACACTCGTTGCTCCCGGACGCTCGTTGTTCCCAGATGCTCATTGTTCCTGGATGCTCATTGCTCCCGGATGCTCGCTGCTTCTGGATGCTTGTTGTTCCCGGATGCTCGTAGCTCCTGGACGCTCGTTGTTCCATGATGCTCGTTGCTCCCAGCCACTAATTGTTCCCGGATGCTGCTCCCAGCCACTAATTGTTCCCGGATGCTCGTGGCTCCCGGACGCTCATTGCTCCCAGATGCTCGTTGTTCCTGGACGCTCATAGCTCCTTGACGCTTGTAGCTCCTAGCCGCTCATTGTTCCCGGATGCTCGCTGTTTCCGGACACTCGTTGTTCCCGGACACTCGTTGTTCCTGGACACTCGTTGTCCCCGGACGCTTGTTGTTCCCGGACGCTTGTTGTTCCCGGACACTCATTGCTCCTGTACACTCGCTGCTCCCGGACAATCGTTGCACCCTGATGCTCGTTGACATATGAAAACTACTAGGCACTTGGTCGAAGCGTTAAACAAAGCTTTAATCAACTGTTTTACAACATGGAGGTCTATTTGTGTCCTTCACTAGTTCCTGTTAAGAATGTCCTGCGCAAGCTGGGCCTGTGCCCGAGTATTTATACTCTCCCTGGACAGCGCCACCCGCAGGCCGCTCAGTTTTATTTTTAAGTCTTTCTTTCATGAATGACTGATTCATGTCACTCGCTGTTCCCGGACACTCGATGTTCGTGGACGCGCATTGTTCCCGGACACTCGTTGTTTCCGGATGCTTGTTGGTCCCAGACACTCGCTGTTCGCGGACGCTCGTTGTTCCCGGATGCTTGTTGTTCCCGGACACTCGTTGTTCCCAGACGATCGTTGTTCCCGGACACTTTTTGTTCTCGGATGCTTGTTGTACCCAGACACTCGTTGTTCCCGGACGCTCGTTGTTCCCAAATGCTCGTTGTTCCTGGATGCTCCCTACTTCCAGATGCTTGCTGCTCCCGGTTGCTTGTTGTTCCCGGACACTCGTTGTTCCCGGACACTTGCTGCTCGGGACACTCGTTGTTCCCAGACTCTCGTTGTTCCCAGACGCTCGTTGTTCCCGGGAGCTTGTGGTTCCTGGACACTCGTTGTTCCTGGATGCTCGTTCTTCCTGGACACTCATTGTTCCTGGACGCTTGTTGTTCCCGGAAGCTCCTTGTACCTGGACGCTTGTTGTTCCCTGATGCTCGTTGTTCCTGGACACTCGTTGTTCCTGGACGCTTGTTGTTCCCGGAAGCTCGTTGTACCTGGACGCTCGTTGTTCCCAGATGCTCGCTGTTTCCTGACGCTCGCTGATTCCAGACGTTCACTGTTTTCGGACCCTCGTTGCTCCCAGATGCTTGTTGTTCCCGGACACTCGTTGCTCCCAGATGCTCGTTGTTCCCAGATGCTCGTTGTTCCTGGATGCTCATTGCTCCTCGACGCTCACTGCTCCCGGATGCTTGTTGTTCCCAGACGCTCGTTGCTCCCGGCCACTCATTGTTCCCAGATGCTCGTTGCTCCCAAATGCTCGATGCTCCCGGACGCTCGTTGTTCGCAGATGCTCGTAGATCCCAGACGTTCGTTGTTCCAGGATGCTCGTTGTTCCCGGACGCTCGTAGCTCCTGGACGCTTGTAGCTCCTAGCCGCTCATTGCTCCCGGATGCTCGCTGTTTCCGGACACTCGTTGCTCCCGTACACTCGTTGCTCCTGGATGCTCGTTGCTCCCGGACACTCGTTGTTCCCGGACATTCGCTATTCCTGGGCACTCGCTGCTTCCGGACACTCGCTGTTCCCGGACACTCGCTATTCCCGGACACTTGCTGTTTCTGGACACTCGCTGTTTCCGAACTCTCGTTGCTCCCGGACACTTGTTGTTCCCGGACACTCACTGCTCCCGGACACTCGTTGTTCCCAGACGTTCGTTGTTCCCAGACGTCCATTGTTCCCGGACACTCGTTGTTCCCAGACACTCGCTGCTCCTGGACAATCATTGCTCCCGGATGCTCATTGACATAAGAAAACTACTAGGCACTTGGTCTAATCATTAAACAAAGCTTTAAACAACAGTTTTACAACATGGAGGTCTAGTTGTGTCCTTCACTAGTTCCTGTTAAGAATGTCCTGCGCAAGCTGGGCCCGTGCCCGAGTATTTATATTCTCCCTGGACAGCGCCACTCGCAGGCCGCTCAGTATTATTTCATAAGTCTTTCTTTCATGAATGACTGATTCATGCCACTCGTTGTTCCCGGACACTCGTTGTTTCCGGATGCTTGTTGTTCCTGGTCTCTCGCTGTTCCCAGACGCTGATTGTTCCCAGAGACTCGTTGTTTTCCAACACTCATTGTTCCCAGATGCTCATTGTTCCCGGGCGCTCATTGTATCCGGATGCTCGTTGATCCCAGATGCTCATTGTTCCCGGACGCTCGTTGCTCCCGGACTCTCGTTGTTCCCGGATGCTTGTTGTTCCCAGATGCTCATTGTTCCCGGACGCTCATTGTATCCAGATGCTCGTTGATCCCAGATGCACGTTGTTCCTGGACACTCGTTGTTCCGAGATGCTCGCTGTTCGCAGACACTCGTTCCCAGCTGCTTGTTGTTCCCAGAAGCTGGTTGTTCCCGGACACTCGTTGTTTCCAGACACTCGTTGTTTCCGGACGCTCGTTGCTCCTGGACTCTCGTTGTTCCCGGATGCTTGTTGTTCCCAGATGCTCGTTGTTCGCAGACACTCGTTCCCAGCTGCTCGTTGTTCCCAGAAGCTGGTTGTTCCAGACATTCGTTGTTCCCGGACTCTCGTTGCTTCCAGACGCTCGTTGTTTTGGGCCACTCGTTGTTCCCGGACACTCGTTGTTCCCAGATGCTCGTTGTTCGCAGACACTCGTTCCCAGCTGCTCGTTGTTCCCAGAAGCTGGTTGTTCCCAGACATTCGTTGTTCCCGGACTCTCGTTGTTTCCGGATGCTCGTTGTTTCGGGCCACTCGTTGTTCCCGGACACTCGTTGTTCCCAGATGCTCGTTGTTCGCAGACACTCGTTCCCAGCTGCTCGTTGTTCCCAGAAGCTGGTTGTTCCCAGACATTCGTTGTTCCCGGACTCCCGTTGTTTCTGGACGCTCGTTGTTTCGGGCCACTCGTTCCCGGACACTCGTTGTTTCCAGACACTCGCTGTTTCCGAACGCTCGTTGCTCCTGGACACTCGTCGTTCCCGGACACTCGCTGCTCCCGGGCACTCGTTGTTCCCGGACACTCGTTGTTCCTGGACGCTTGTTGTTCCCGGACACTCGTTGTTCCTGGACACTCGCTGCTCCCGGACAATCGTTGCTCTGGATGCTCATTGGCGTAAGAAAACTACTAGGCACTTGGTCTAAGCGTTAAACAAAGCTTTAATCAATTGTTTTACAACATGGAGGTCTAGTTGTGTCCTTCACTAGTTCCTGTTAAGAATGTCCTGCGCAAGCTGGGCCCGCGCCCGAGTATTTATATTCTCCCTGGACAGCACCACCCGCAGGCCACTCAGTATTATTTCATAAGTCTTTCTTTCATGAATGACTGATTCATGTCACTCGTTCTTCCCGGGCACTCATTGTTTCCGGATGCTTGTTGTTCCCGAACACTCGTTTCTGGATGCTTGTTGTTCCCGGAGACTCCTTGTTCCCAGACACTCGTTGTTCCCGCATCCTTGTTGTTCCCGGACATTCGCTGTTCGTGGACGCTCGTTGTTCCCGGCCACTCGTTGTTTCCGGATTCTTGTTGTTCCCGGACACTCGCTGTTCGTGGACGCTCGTTGTTCCCGGATGCTTGTTGTTCCCGGACACTCGTTGTTCCCGGACACTCATTGTTTCCAGACACTCGTTGTTTCCAGATGCTCGTTGTTTCTGTACACTCGTTGTTCCCGGACACTCATTGTTCCCGGACACTCATTGTTTCCAGACACTCATTGTTTCCAGACACTCGTTGTTTCCAGACGATCGTTGTTTCTGTACACTCGTTGTTCCCGGACATTCGTTGTTCCTGAACACTCGTTGTTCCCAGATGCATGCCGTTCCCGGACGCTCGTTGCTCCTGGACACTCATTGTTCCTGGACATTCGCTATTCCTTGACACTCGTTGTTCCCAGATGCTCGTTGTTCCCGGATGCTCGTAGATCCCGGACGCTCGTTGTTCCTGGATGCTCGTTTTTCCCGGACGCTCGTAGCTCCCTGATGCTCGTAGCTCCCAGCCACTCATTGTTCCCGGATATTCGTTATTCCTGGACAATCGCTGTTTCTGGACACTCGCTGTTCCCAGACACTCGCTATTCCGGGACCCTCGCTGTTTCTGGACACTCGCTGTTTCCGAACGCTCGTTGCTCCCGGACACTCATCGTTCCTGGACACGCGATGCTCCCGGACACTCGATGTTCCCGGACAATCGCTGTTCCCGGACACTTTTTTTCCCGGATGCTTGTTGTTCATGGACAGTCGTTGATCCCGGACGCTCATTGTTCCTGGATGCTCGTTGTTCCTGGATGCTTGTTGTTCCCGGTTGCTCATTGTTCCTGGACGCTCGTTGTTTTCGAATGCTCGTTGTTTCCGGACACTCGTTGTTCCCGGGCACTCGTTGTTCCCGGACACTCGCTGCTCCCGGGTGCTCATTGTTCCCGGACACACGCTGCCCCGGATACTCGTTGTTCCCAGATGCGCATTGTTTCCGGACACTCGTCGTTCCCGGATGCTCGCTGCTCCCGGATGCTTGTTCTTCCCAGACACTCGTTGATCCCAGACGCTCACTGCTCCCGGACACTCATTGGTCCTGACACTCGCTGCTCCCGGATGCTCATTGCTCCCAGACATCTTTCCCGGACGCTCGTTGTTCCCAAACACTTGTTGTTCCTGGATGCTCGTTGTTCCCGGACGCTCGTTGTTGCCGGACGCTCGTTGTTCCCGGATGCTCGTCGTTCCCAGATGCTTGTTGATCCAGGACGCTCGTTGTTCCCGGACGCTCATTGTTCCCGGATGCTCGTTGCTCCAGGACGCTCATTGTTCCCGGACGCTCATTGCTCCTGGACACTCGTTGTTCCCGGACGCTCGTTGTTCCCGGACGCTCGTTGTTTCCAGATGCTCGTCGCTTCCGGACTCTCGTTGTTCCGGGACACTCATTGCTCCCGGACTCTCGTTGTTCCCAGACGCTCATTGTTCCCAGACGCTCGTTGTTCACGGACAATCGTTGTTCCTGGATTCTCGTTGTTCCTGGATGCTCGTTGTTCCCGGATGCTCGTTGTTCCCGGGTGCTCGTTGTTCCCGGACTCGCGTTGTTCCTGGACGCTCGTTGTTCCTGGATGCTTGTTGCTACCGGACTCTCGTTGTTCCTGGACACTCGTTGTTCCTGGACGCTCGTTGTTTCTGGATGCTTGTTGTTCCCGGACTCTCGTTGTTCCCGGGCGCTCATTGTTCCCGGACGCTCGTTGTTCCTGGACGTTCGTTGTTTCCGGATGCTGGTTGTTCCCGGACTCTCGTTGTTCCCAAACGCTCGTTGTTCCCGGACGTTCGTTGTTTCTGGATGCTTGTTGTTCCCAGACACTCGTTGTTCCCAGATGCTCGTTGCTCCTGAATACTCATAGTTCCCAGACGCTCGTTGTTCCTGGAAGTTTGTGGTTCCTGGCCGCTCATTGTTTCCAGATGCTCGTTGGACCCGGACACTCGCTGCTCCTGGACACTTGTTGTTCCCGGACGCTCATTGTTCCCGGACACTCGTTGTTCCCGGACACTCGTTGCTCCTGGATGCTTGTTGTTTCCAGATGCTCGTTGTTACCGGACACTCGTTCCTGGACACTCGTTGCTCCTGGACACTCGTTGCTCCTGGATGCTTGTTGCTCCCGGATGCTCGTTGTTCCTGGACACTCATTGTTCCCAGATGATCGTAGTTCCAGCACACTCATTCCCGAACACTTGCTGCTCCCGGATACTCGTTGTTTTGTAGAATTCGCAAAATTGAACATTGTCCTATAAGGATCTATTGGCAGAAAAGGTCTTAACTTTTAAAGACTGTTTTCAAAGAAGCCCAGCAAAAGGGGCACACAAAATGGCCACCAGACCCCGTGACCAGCTTTTGGGACACTTTAAAATGGTTTCTGCAGTCCTCAGACAGCTTTTGTGGATTCAGCCCACAGTAGGTTCTGGTTGGCAGTTTCAGGGAAAACGAAACCAGACAGAGCCCCATACATATAGATTGGATGCAGATCCGATCAGATCGGCCTGTAGATAAAGGCCATCTAAATGTTTACCCAGACAAAGGGGAACAGATTCAAGTTCGAAGAGGGACATTAAAGACAATACAGGGTCGTTCCAGACCAGAGATGGCAGTTACCGGCCATCCCAAAGATACTTTAAAAACAAAGAATACCCCGCTGTGCTACAAGCCCGCCTAAAGTTAAACAAAGACTAACCTTGATTTGGCGGGAGATAAGGACCGCCATGAAAAAGTATAACTGGAGTCCTGGGTAGCCATCGGGAGCTTTTTAGCTTTTTGGGAGCTTTTGCAGCTTTCAGTATGCTTCTTAGCCTTGGGAAGGCTTGACATCGGAGAAGGTGGTTCGAAGAAGAAGACGAGACCCGGGGCAGTCATCGGGAGATCATCGACAAAAACCCCGGGCTGTTGACGAGAAGAAGAAGAAGACGAGACCTGGAGTAGTCATCGGGAGATCATCGACAAAAAACCCCGGGCCGTTGACGAGAAGAAGAGAGGACGAAACGCCCTACAGTGTCGTGTGTAGGAGCACGGAGAAAAACGAGCTGCGGGCGAAATGATGGTCAGCGCGTCTTGCTGAAGAGAAGGAGCCATCAGCTTGAGCAGCCCGCTGCTCCTACAGCCCAACGACCACGTGGAGACAGGACGCCTGAGAGGACCAAAGCGCAGACTTCAAAATCTCTATGTTTCTAACTGGGATTGGTGAGCATGTTTCTGGCCCCTCATAATCTAATCTAGCTCGGTTTAGGGGGGTGGGCATTTTGGGTATAATTTAACAATGAGTTGTTGTCCCTCGATGTTCCGTGTGTTTCCCTATTTCAGGATGAACCTTGTAAAACTTAATATGCCCGTAGATATGTTGGTTAGTACTGTATTATGATTTGTTTTTCCCTCCCATGTACCTTATTTGGCTTATATTTAATTTTTCCTCCAGGCAATAAAATTTCATTTTGTTTCATTAAACTTGGTCTATAGAGTATTCTCTGCATTGTAGTTCCTGCCTCAAAGTCCAGTGTATAGAACCTAAGGGGTGAGTGGGTCAAACCACTCGGTGTATTACTGTGCAAGAGAGCGAGGCCTCTGGAGAGAGAGAGAGAGAGTCCTCGGCGACCAAAAACCCCTTACAGAAAATGGCGACCACGGCAGGACTCTGGCAGCAGGATTGCAATGTATTAGACCCAGGTTTAAATGGACAAAATGTTACGGATGAGAGGATAGCGGATTATGTTTTTGGTAAGGTAAATCTCACTACACAGTGGATTTCCGATCTCTTACTGGATGGATGTCCGGTAGACGCAGCTGTCAGGTGGACAGAGAGTAAAGAACATAAAAAGTCAGTAGAGAAGGCAGTGTGGCTGATGTGCTACAAAAGACAAGTCCAGATTTTGGACAAAGTCGTTGCAGCGCAGGCAGCCAAGATCAAAACCCAGGCTTCAGAGATAGAGGAAAAGGCCATGGGTGGGGAAAAGCTGATCGCCGCGCTTCACACGCTGAATCAGGAATGCCAAACTGTAGCCAGCCAACATCAGGCTAAAATAGAGTACCTGGAATGTCAGGTTACTGAGGCGAAGTTGCATGAAGCGAGGGTACGGGAGAAAAGCGCCCGCCTTGCACAACAGCTAAGAGCGCAGGAGGAGAGAGTAGTAGAGGTCAAGGCAGCTTACAAGCTGACCATTGAGAACAGGTTTGAGGGCGCAGACCACGGCCCCTGCCAGAAGGCGTTAGAAGACCAAAGAATGGCCCTGGCAAAGGCAAAAGGCATGGTATGCCTCGTAAGCCCAAAAGCGAGTCAAATAGACTTCCTGAAGGAATCTAAAAGACCGATTCCACACGAAGTAGTTGTGGCACCAGCCATTGAACCCTCAGCACCGCCAAGCTATAATGAGGTTTGGCCCGAAGGGGGGATGGTAGAAGGGGAGGAAGCTGAGGTAGAACCAAAGGAGGAACAACCCCTGGTAGTGAAGCCGGAGCCGGCACCAATGTGTCCTACTCGGCACCAGAGGTACGGTCCCATCAACGCAAATGGCGTTGATGGACCCCTCCTGAATCAGATCGGGTTGCCCCATGGTGCCCAACAACTTAGAGCGATGGTGAGCCACCTTCCAAAACTCTCCGAGAAGGGAGATCCCTCAGTCCATTTCAGGGAGATAGAGCAGACAGCCGCCGTCAATGACTGTGATGGTCCGGAACAGGCTAAGATGTTGCTATTCTCCCTGGATAGTACAATCCTTCAGTGCCTCTCAGACGGGAGTAAGAGGGGGCAGAGAGGGTATGAGGAACTCCGGGACGAGGTCTTGGAGGTTATGGGAGTGGACGACGGCAACCCATTCCTCCGTGTGGAAGGGACTACGCAGCTAACTGGAGAGCCCCCACGGGTTTTCGCAGAAAGGCTCTGGCCAGTGTATTGGCGCAGCTGTCCGGGCATGCCGGAACGGGCCGCAATGAACAACGTCCAGCGGGTTCATTGGCTCCGCTGCCTGGTTGCCAACAGCTCACCGCAGATACAGGCCCAAGCCAAATCGTGGTTTGACCCCCAAGATCCCGGGATCACGGAGGAGACAGTGCTCCGACAGCTCACCATTGCATATAAGAATTGCAGGGGTCAGGAGACACCTACCTCTAAGGGTAAAGTGCATGAGGCAAAACCCGCAGCCCCAAGTAAAAAGGAGTGGCATCAGGAGGGGAATCGCCCTCCCCAAGCAAAACTCAATTGCTATGGGTGTGGGAAGGATGGACATTGGCACAGGGACTGTAAAAATCCGTGGAAGGATAATAAGGGAAGATCTCCCGCAGCCCAAGCCCAGACCGCTGCCCCAGCACGAATCCAGGTCCAAGCCACAGCCCCTGTCCCAGAAAAGGTAACCGGTGCAGCTATGGATCCCGCTGCGATAGAGTCAATTTTAGAGACAATGCGGTCTCTTATGATCTTGCAGGGGAGGGTAGCAGCCACCACCGGTCCTGTCGTTCTCGCAGCCCTGACCGTTTCACCCCAATGACTAGAGCCAGCGCAGCCCGTTTACCTGTGTTCGCTGCGATATGATTTATGGAGACGACCCCTCGTGGAGATGGAAGTAGAGCTGGAAAGGGGGACCTATCTGTTGGATACGGGGTCATCGTGCACCGTGATCCACACAGCTAACCCTACCACCTCACCTCTGTCCACCGGGGTTCCATATATTCTGTCGGGCTTCACAGGTAAAGAACAGGCTGGCGCATTCTCCATCCCTCTCTCCATTCATTTAGGACCACTCCGCACCACGTGGAAGTGTATACTGATGAAGTGGGAGGTGGAGGGTGGAAAAGGGATCCTTGGGTCCGATTTCTTAGTGGAACACGGGATCCTCGTGGATCTTAGAAATCACTGTCTCTGGGGAGCGAGCACGGGTAAGAGAGGCGAGGTAGTCATCATCCCAGAAAAGGAAGGGAAAGGGACCCTATGTACCATGAAGCCAAAAGAGGGCTACGACCTCGAGCTCATGGTCGGAAGTGTCCCACAAGATCTGCAGGCATTCGTGTCAGACCACCTGACTACGTTTGCCACTCACAAACATGATTGCGGGAGGGTCACCGAGTTTGAGGTCAGAGTAGACGGGGACCCCGTGGCCCGACCCCAAAAACAGTACAACTTCCCCAGGGAAGCGGAGCCCGACATGGAGACAGCAATGTCTTCACTGGTGCAGCAGGGCGTGTTGAGGCCAATAGCAACCCACGTAAACTCTCCTTTGTGGCCGGTGAAGAAGCCGGACAATTCATGGAGAGCCACGGTGGACTACAGAGTCCTCAACAGTAACAGCCCAGCCTGCGCACCGACGGTAGCAGCAGTTGCCGACCTGATAGGGAGTATCCCAGCATCCGCGACCATGTTCACGGTGCTGGATATTTCCAATGGGTTTTGGTCCATCCCTTTAAGGAGGGAGGATCAGTACAAGTTTGCCTTTACTTTTAAAGGGCAACAGTACACCTGGAACTGCTTGCCACAGGGTTTCCATAACAGCCCCAGCATTTTCCATCAATGTATGGCAGGAAGCTTAAAAGAGTTCAGCCAGCCCAATCAGCTAGTGCAGTATGTGGACGACCTGCTCCTGTTCACAGATTCCAGGGAGGAGCATGGTCCACTATTGGCCGAGCTATTGGAGCTGTTAGGCAGAAAGGGTTTCAAGGTGAACACGAAGAAGGCACGGATCGGCCAGCAGGAAGTAAAATTCCTGAGCCTGACCATCCGCGCTGGAGAGAGAGCCATAGTAAAGGCTTGACGGGAATCAGTGCAAGATCTACGGATCCCCACCACCGTAACGGGTGTAAGGTCCTTTCTGGAACTGACCGGGTACTGCAGAGACTTCATTGAGGACTATGCAGCCACAGCAACCCCGCTGCTCCGACTCCTACACAAAGGAGTGGAATGGTCCTGGGATGAGGGTTGCCAGGCAGCATTTGAAAAACTCAAGGGGGACTTGCAGACCGCGCCAGCTCTGGGGGCCATAGATGGAGGAAAAGAGTTTTTCCTGGAGGTAGTGGCTAGCGGGGATAGCCTGAGCGCTGTACTGCTTCAAGAGCGACACGGCAAGCTAAGACCGGTGGTTTACTCCTCCAGGGTGCTCACAGATGTGGAAAGGAGTTTCTCCAATTGCAAGCGGCATCTTTTGGCCACGCATTGGGCTGTGAAAAGGTCTTTGATCTTCACAGGCACCTCTCCCATCACTCTCCTCACCCATCACACACCCACCCGAATGCATCTGGATGGAAGGATTAAGGATGGGACAGTAAGCAGCGCCCGCATTGCGCGCTGGACCCTCCTCCTTTCCCAGATGGATCTGAAGGTGAAGGGTCTCTGCGACCCCAAGCTCGCGGCCAACATGGTATATCCCGGAACAGCCCATCGGTGTTCCGTAGAAGGGGTATGGGAAGTGAACGTAGGTTTACGGGCCGGGATACATCCCACGGGCCGCGAGATCTACGTAGACGGTTCCAGCACGGTATCTGCTGGCGAACGACTCACAGGGTGTGGAGTTTATGACCCCGCGGCAAACATTGCCCTGGCGATTAAGCTCCCCAGCACTATGAGCGCCCAGCAGGCTGAACTGTCCGCGGTAGTGTACGTCGTTACACACTCCAAAATCATCCCCACCCCATACACGATTTGCTCGGACAGCATGTTCACATGCAACTCGTGAACAGAATACTTGGCCATCTGGTCTCGCCGCGGATATACCTCTGCGGACAGGCGACCCTTGACCGTGAAGCCCCTACTAGAAAAGATCCTGGCCACAGTGGGGGAGGAAGGGGAAGTCTTTATCCACAAGGTGAAGGCTCATTCCTCCACGGAACCCCGCAACCAGGGTAACCAGCAAGCGGATACGCTAGCCAGGGAAGGTGCACGCACTGGCATTTTCTGGGATCCCTATGGGTCCAAACACGTGACAGTAATCCGAGGCAGGGATAGGAATCAGGGGACCACAGGGGTAGCACTGCCCCCAGACCTCAAGACCGTCCAAACCCTAGATCCCGCCCTAAATACAGTCCTCAATGCCATCACTGAGGGCAAGGAAGTAGAAGGTCTGTACGGTACAGCAGCCCTTTCCATCAAGGAAGGCATGCTGTTCCGAGGGGAACAGTGGGTTGTGCCGCAGCAGCACCGGAGGGAATTCCTTCAACTGACCAATGAGGGTCCAGGAGCGGGACACCCCGGGCCTGAGGTCACCTGGCAATGGGTAGAACAGGCGGGATGGTGGCCGGGACTTCGGGACGATGTCCGCGAGGTCTGTGCTAATTGTCTTGTATGCGCTGCAAACAACCCAGACCCCCAGAAAAGGAAGGTGCCCATGGGACACATCAGGAGAGTAGAGGGACCATGACAGTCGATACAGGGCGACTACATCGGGCCCCTGCCCACCGCCCCAGGAGGCTATAAGTATTGCCTTGTCCTGGTGGATGTGTTCACCAAATGGGTAGAAGCCTTCCCATGCAAAACAGCCGCGGCACTTAGTACTGCCAGGATCTTGGTCCGGGAAGTGTTCTCGTGGTGGGGACTACCACGATTTGTGGAGTCTAACCAAGGGAGTCATTTCACCGGCCAAGTGATGCAGAACACCCTCATGCTCTTAGGCATCGAAGGGAAGTGGCATGTGGCCCACAATCCTCAGTCATCCGGGATTGTGGAACACATGAACCGCACCCTCAAAGAAAAACTGAGGAAAGAGACGATGGGCTCGCCCCAGAAATGGCCGGAGGTCCTGCCTCTAGTCTTCATGGGGATCGGGCTAGCCAGTCTAAAAGTACGGGGTACTCCCCGCAAGAATTAATGACTGGGAGAGTCATGCGGACCCCCATCCATGTACTAGCCCTGGTGCTCACTGAGGGTCAGCTCTGAGAGGTAAATCGGGACAAATTTGTCCAGACCCTTTTTGAGTGCCTGAAACAGATTTATGGGCAAGCTGCTGGGAACATGGGAAAGCAGCATCAGGGCAACCGGTTGCTGCTCGAAACCCGTAAGACACAGGAGTGGGAAGTAGGAGATCAGGTCATGGTGAGAAACTATGCCCGAGTGGGGAGTTTAGAACCACTGTACATGGGGCCCTACAGTATTGTAGACAAAGCCATCCCCATGGTTTATGCAGTGAAGTTGCCCTGGCGCACTAAATTGTTTCACGTAAATCAGTGCAAACTATTTAAGCCGGGTGCAAAAGAGCCAACAACCGAAGCCAGGTCTGAGGGTAAAAATCCTCAGCCTGATGCGTGCAAAGAGTCACAGACCACACAGGCTGGAACTGCAGCCTGCTTGAGGGGAGGAGCTATCTTGCCCACCTGGGAGGTTTCCCCATTGGCCTGGGACTCGGACGGGGAAGAGCCCGAACAGCTAGGCCCCGCCCTTGACACGATTCTGGAGGAGGTGGAGTTGGAGGACGGAGGCCCCGCCCTCGACTCAAGCGTAGGGGAGGTAGAACTTGGGGGCGGAGATTCTCCACCTGTAGGGACAGGTAGGGAGGAGTCGTCCGCCACAGACCAAATCCCAAAGGGGCGGAGCCTGAGGGAAGGGAGCCGAAGCCGGCAGTCGTGGTGGAGCCATGGGCTGTGAGGGCTAAAGTCCCAACCACAGGTCCACTCGCTAAGGGAACCTCGCCCAAGGCACCCCCTCGCAGGTCGTCTCGAACGCCTCAGCCAGTAAAGCCCTGGCCCGATTCGCCCTATTTCAGCAGGCACCGACTTGGGAAATCCCTAGAAAGACGCAGTCCCCAATTGGCAGCAAAAGGCTGCAGGGGACTCAAGCTACAGGTCAGTGCGGCCCCGCCACAGGGAGCGGTGAGCTGCAGTCCGAACAGGGATTAGGTAGGCCGCCCGGGGACGGGCGGCGCTGTACATAAGTTTAGTTAAGTTTAAGGTTGGTTAAGTATAAGGCGTGTAAATTTTTAAGGTGATGGGTGTTATAAGGAATAGTTTTAGAATCTGCCCAGCATGTGTGTTTGTTTTGGATCGAGGTCGAAAGACCCAATCATGCCTTCACATAGGCCAGAATCTCTCGGGAGCCTGGCTGTATCGTTTAATCTGTTGCAGGAACCAAAGGTACGATGGAAAGGACTCTCATCGTGATCGTGGTGATCGGGTGTAGCTTGGCCTATCGGGGCTACACCAAGGACTCCATCATATATGGCTGTTCCGGGGACACAGCCCCCATCGCGACTGATGGGACAGGAGTACGGGACGTTGAAAAAACAGCTACCTACTTCCACGAAGGGAGGTGGCCAGGATGGCTGGGGTCGAACTCTACGGAATACTCCAGCCAGTCCGGGTTCGCATACTGAGAGACTTCTCTAATGTGTCCCAGGGTGAGGATCATCGCGCCCAGAGTCAGCGTCACCATCGGAAGGAAGATTTGTTTGATATGCCATGGACATGTTCCTTTGGACAGATGTTGGTGGCTCCGGAAGCTGAGCAAGACCATGAGGAACTCCACGGTCGAGTGGGAGCGACTGGGTAACAATACCCATCGGACTATTACGGGGACTCATGGGGGGTTGAGTGTCTGTTGGGACAAATGGTGGGAACCAGATGAGGGGATTTACATCTGTATGTGGGGTTCAGAACGCGTCTGCCCCACAGGCGTCTCCATCTTTTTCCAAAGACAGTGGCAGGATGCTGGGAAAGGGATGAGGTGGGACGTCAGCACACGGGCGTGCGGAGTCCCATACTCTCAGATCCCGGTGAATGCCACTGAGCTCATCATCCGCCCCCGCAAGCCCCTACCCACGATTCCAGTAGCCAGAGCCCGCAAGGAAGGGTGCCCCACCACTACCAAGGGACCCGGGAACGGATTGGTATTGTGCCCACAGGTCAGGTGCTGTACCAAGGGGTGCACTACGCGGTGGCCTCGGTGACTTTAAACCTCACCGAGATGCGATTGCCAGAGTGGTGCCCCAAGGAAACGGAGCAATTGTACCAGGTCCTGTTAACAAACATGTTCAGACAATGTTATGAGTTTGACTTTGCCGATGTCGACAGAGCCAGATTATACACCACACCACATGAGGTCTTGGACAGGGTAGGGAGACAAAGAAGGGTTACAGTCAATGATATTTTTACCGCCTTTAACACAGGGACTTCTGTCATCAACACTCTGGATGACGTAGAGCTGCAGACTCAGATCAATGGTTTAAAAGCGCGGTTAAGAAAGATACTGACGGACGAGAATAAGGTGGTGGGTTCTGAGTTACATGAGGACCAGGCCATGACACTACACTTAAAGGAAATCATAGCTGAGCTGGAGAAACACGCTAAAATGGTAAATGCTCTCATCAGAGAGGATCGGAATGCGTCAGATCAGGCTGCGCAGAACGAAGCATGCGTGCTGTACGGGGCATGGTTACTGGGCAAGGGCCGCAGCAATCTGGAGGATTTAAAACAAGGTTTGGTCCCCTCCTGGATCAGCAATAAGCACCTCGCAGCCCTCCACCCTTTTGAGAATGCATTAAGTCCGTGCCAGCTCAGACTAGCTTCAGAGGCCTACCCAGTCCCATTGGACTGTGGGCGGTCTAATCACACCATTATGGGTATAGTGGTAAGAATGACGGTTATGGGAAAGACAGCTAAACCCGCCCCGGTATACAGGGTGGAGAGCATGGGAGACATTCAAGGGGGTGCACACATTCGCTATACAGCGGTCCCACCTTACGTCATTCGATGGGAGCATGCAATGACGGGTACCGACCTCTCGGGGTGCCGGAGCCGGGGAGCACACATCATCCTGTGTCCCCAGCACTTGAATGCCTATTCGAAACCACAGTGCGGGTTCAGAACTGCTGGCGCGAAGCCTATAAATTGCACCATGGAGGCAATGGCACAAGGCCATGTGCCCCCGCAGGTGGCATATATAGGAGGTGGGACATACAGTGTCACCACTGCAGCGCCCCACTACCAACATGGACAGCACGGCTGGTGTCCGGTCAGTGACAGCAGTTTCTGCTTCAAACCCAAGGCAGAAGTTCAAGTGGCCCAAGAGCGAATTGTCCCTATTCCTGAACCTTCCACTGTTCACCTCACTGTCAAGGAAAATTTCACCGATCTGCAATGATTCGTTGCACATTTTGGCTAAATCATTCCCCCTCTCCCTGAACACCTCACCAAGATACTAAAAGCCGTTGCCATTTCACAGAAACATTTTTACACACTGGAGCAGAAGACTTTAGAAATAGGGGCAGACATATTAGATATAGTGACCCCACAGTGGTGGGACCTGTTCACTAATATAGAAGTCCCTTCTTGGATTAGGATAGCCTCCCACATCCTCGTAGTATGTCAGATTTTTATTGTGATTTATTTACTCTTTGTACATTGTAAGAGGGACAAACGTTTCCAGAAGTATGAGAACAGAGGAGAGTGGAGGGAGCATTATGTGCGGGTAGACGAGGAGACACCCGTTTGAATTTTTGCTGCTATGTATAGAGTCAAAGTTTCCCTCCCTCCTCTTCTATTTTTGATCGTATTCATGTGTGATTTTGTGTGTATTTTCTTTCTTTATTATTTTTATTGAAGTTTATTATGTGTGTTGTTGTTAATGAAAATAATATGTATGAACCAGGTGGTGTAGGGGTATTAGGCCCCCCTCCACGCCTGGTAATGTGTGTGTCAGATTTTAATTCCAATGCATTGCCATCTATAGATGCTTAATGTACACTGTGGGTTTTTCTGGAATGGGAAATGCAGGTGTCGTGGGGTCATAATTAGATAAATACAGGGGATGGTTTGATTATGGAGAGTCAGAAAATGTTGCTCACCCAGAATTATGATACTTCAAGCAAGTTATAGTATCAGGGTGGACTGTAGAATTTGCAAAATTGAGCATTGTCCTATAAGGGTCTATTGGCAGAAAAGGCCTTAACTTTTAAAGACTGTTTTAAAAGAAGCCCAGCAAAAGGGGCACACAAAATGGCCACCAGACCCCGTGACCAGCTTTTGGGACACTTTAAAATGGTTCCTGCAGTCCTCATACAGCTTTTGTGGATTCAGCCCACAGTAGGTTCTGGTAGGCAGTTTCAGGGAAAACGAAACCAGACAGAGCCCCATACATATAGATTGGATGCAGATCCAATCAGGTCGGCCTGTAGATAAAGGCCATCTAAATGTTTACCCAGACAAAGGGGAACAGATTCAAGTTCGAAGAGGGACATTAAAGACAATACAGGGTCGTTCCAGACCAGAGATGGCAGTTACCGGCCATCCCGAAGATACTTTAAAAACAAAGAATACCCCGCTGTGCTACAAGCCCGCCAAAAGTTAAACAAAGACTAACCTTCATTTGGCGGGAGTTAAGGGCCTCCATGAAAAAGCATGCTTCGATATCTCTTACCGGAGAACACCCACAAATCTTCACTCAAGATTTAGCGGTGGCGCGAAACCGCAGTGCCCGCTCAGCTGCACGCGCAGATCCTGACGTCATTCCATGGTGCAACACCCTTGGTGCGCCCCGAATCGGAACTTCAGTGGTGCCGCCCTTCTGTGCGCCTGGCGCCCCCCACCGACTGGTAGAGGGGAACAGTTCCCAGTCGCTGCGGGGCGTGGGGGGCGCTAATTAAAGGGGACTGCTCCTGCATTATAAGTGGCAGCCATTTTGTACCACTCCTTCTTTGTGAGAGACGGATATTTGGAGAGAGACAAAGGGAGAGAGCTTTCTGGTTTGACTCAGCGCTCGCACAGGTACTTCTGGCTTCAGGCCAGAGCTTTGCACTTGGATTTAACTTTCAGTGCCATAGCCTTGAGTCGCCACATATAATGGGGGCTGCAATGGGTGGAAATGTTGGCTTACTGCATTGCATTCAAAGGGCTCAGAGACACCGTGAGAGAGTGCTAGTCATGGCCAGATGGAGAAGGGCCAACATGCATCGGCACAGGAGGCCTTACCCACCCAGGGTATACCGCCAGCAGTTCTCATATCTGAACATGTCTGAGGAGCAGTGTGTTCGGAGGCTGCGATTTAGAAGGGAGGTGGTCACTGAGATCGGCCACCCGCTTCGCAGAGATCTGCAGCCACAGCTGAGGAGCAGGACGTCTCTGTCGGTGGCAGTAAAGGTGACGGTGGCTCTCAACTTCTATGCCACCGGCTCCTTCCAATCCGCTACTGGGGACATTGCCAACATCTCCCTGTTCGCGGTACATTGCTGCATCCGCCAGGTGACCGATGCCCTTTTCAGAAGGAGATGAAGGAGACATCAGTACAGCTCCTTCCCCATGACCCTGGACAAGCAGCAAGAGCGTGCAATGGGATTTGCAGGAATAGCGGGCTTCCCCATGGTCCAGGGTGCCATTGACTGCACGCATGTGGCTTTGCAGGCACCTCTACAGAATGCCGAGGATTACCGCAACCGGAAGGGCTACCATTCGCTCAACGTGCAGTTGGTGTGTGACCACAGGCAGCTCATACTAGCTGTCAATGCTCACTTTGAAGAGCGATACAATGACAGCCATCAAGCAACCAGGAACATCATTGAGCACACAATCGGTGTGCTCAAGCAACGGTTCCGCTGTCTGGATCATTCCGGAGGAGCCTTACAGTACTCGCCTGAGCGAATCTCCCATTTCGTGGTGGTGTGCTGCATGCTGCACAACCTGGCTATCCTCAGGACTCAGCCACTGCCAGCAGACATTGGAGGACCACCAGAGGAGGAGGAGGAGGAGGAGGAGGAGGAGGAGGAGGAGGAGGAGCACCAAGACGGGAGGGAGGCACAAAGTGCAAGGGCCATCCGTCGGCGACTTATTGCAACTCGGTTCTCGGCCCCCTCTCAGGGAATGGCTTGTGCCAATGAAAGAAGATGAATGGACCCGCTCCGCAAGCACTCAGCCGGTCAAAGCAACAAATAGTTCAAAATGCAAACATGGACAATGTGATTAAAGAAAATTTTTTACTGTTCAAACTCTGTGCCCTTCCCGCATGACAAACTAATTCAGAGAAACCCCCCAAAAAACAGTCAGAGACATAACTGTCTCTCACAACCTTCAGAAAATGAAAAAAACAGTTAAACAAAAATGACCATGATCCTCGGCCTTTATAAAAAACAAACACAACAGTGTCGGACTTCATATATAAAAAAACACAACAGTCTCGGCCTTCATATATAAAAAAACCTTCTCGGCCTCATATATAAAAAAGACATTTGGCCACACCTTCTACTTTTTCCCCTGCGAGGGTGATCCACCTCGCTTCCACGAGTGGCCCCTTCCCGTCCTGCCACTCCTCCTCAATGGGGCCCCAGTGGCTGCAGCAAGGCTGGGGGAAGACTGCTGAGGGTCAGATGGTGAGATGGCAGATGCCCTTGGGGGACGACCTGGACCAGCTCTGGGCCTGGAGGGCCCGGCTGCTGACTGCTCCAACTCTGCTTGGGCGGCAGCAGTCTGTCCTACGGGTGGTGGCAGCTGCAGTGGAGGAGTGACAGTGTTGGCTGCAGGAATGCTGCCAACCTGACAGAGCACAGGCACTCCCCGGTCGGCTGATACACTGGCACTCGCACGGGACAGCACTGCAGCATGCGCAGCAATCTGCTGAAGCACCGACTGCTGGGCTGCTGTGGCACAGCGACGGCCCCGTCGATGCCTGGCCGATCCAGCGAGGGTGGCAGCAGTTAGTGCCCGTGTGGCCCTGGTCTGTGTCTGCATCACATCAGCCAGTGAATGCACGGCACGACTGAGCACTTGGCTGGATGCCGCCTGTGATGCAGCGAAGTCCTGCTGACTCCTAGCCTGTGCTGCCGCCAAGTCCTGCAGACTCCTTGCCTGTGCTGCACTCAATTCTTGCAGACTCCTGGCCTGTGCTGCCCCAAATTCCTGAGCACTCCTTGCCAGTGACTCTATGGAGTCAGGCATCCTTGCCACTGCAGCCATGAGCTCAGTGTGCCTGCGCTCAGCCTGGGCGCCCATTTCAGCAAGGAGCCGCACCTCCTCCGCGCTCACTGTAGCAGGACTCGAGGCCAGACTCTCCCTCCGGGGAGAAGGCCGCCGAGCTTCCCCACCCCTTCCGCATTGCTGCAGCCCGCTGGGCCCCGGAGCTTCACTCTCCTCAGACCCTTCCCCCTTGCTCCCCTCCAGGGAAGACGTGTCCCCATCATGGCCATGGGCTGCCTCGGCTGAGGGTGGCACTGATGGGTTGACTTCCTCTTCCTCCTCCTCGATTTCAGAATCAGACACAGTGCCAGCTTGAGGGCCCGCCTCCTAACCTGGCGAGTCACCATCTGAAAGCAGGGAGGCACAAGAGTTGCTTTAGAGTGAGGACAGGGCGGCAGCGAGGGAGGCATGAGTGCTGCTATGCACTGCATTGGATCAACAGTGGCAAAGGATGCTGGTGTGAGGCGCAAGTGGAAAGAGAGAGGTCAAAAAGGTGATGACCTTACCATTGTTGCCCAGAACAGTGTCGGCATCTCCACTGGCGACAGGGCCAATCAGCCGGCCTGCCATAATGCGCTCCACATGCTGCTCCAGGTCGCTGAGATCTTTGAGGTCAGGACGGCCTCCCCCGGTCCGTCGCCGCAGCCTGCGATTGTGGGCCAGCTTGCCCTGCAAGAGAAAGCACGGCCTCTAAGTACAGTGTCAAGCCCTGATCTTGCCTGCACTGCCTCCCATGGTGGAATAGCCCTGACAGTGTCAAGCCCTCATCTTGCCTGCACTGCCTCCCATGGTGGAATAGCCCTGACAGTGTCAAGCCCTGATCTTGCCTGCACTGCCTCCCATGGTGGAATAGCCCTGACAGTGTGTAAGGTGCTGAATGTGCAAGTGATTTTCATGAAAGTCCCATAGCTGCTGGATGAGGGCTGGGCATTGGGGCTTTCAGGTCCCTTTGGCCATAAAGTGAGGTGCACATGCAGGGATGAGGAGGACACTGGAAAGGGTACTCACCCTGACAACCCGAGTGAGGTCGTTGAACTTTTTTCTGCATTGCGTTGGTGTCCTGGGGACCATGCTGTTGGAGGTCACCCTGTTTGCCACCTCCCTCCAGGCTTTTCTATACTCGCTGGGCAGCGGCCTCCTGCCACTATCAGGGAAGAGGACAAGTCGCCTGCGCTCCACTGCACCAGCCAGTAGCTTCAGGGCACCCTCGCTGAAGCGCTGCGCTCGCTCCCTAGTCTTCTCCATAGTCGTGGGCGTTGAACTGTTGAAGCAGCTATGTTCAGGCCTTGATTCAGGGCTGCAGTGTGCAGGGCGTGGCAGCCAAACAAATCCACCCTCCCCCTTTAAGAGCTGACCGGCGCCAGCGTGTCTGCCTTCAATCAGCAATTCGTTGCACCTGCGCTGCGCCTGCCCTCTGTGGTTGCGCCCCGGCTCGCCGGCTTAGCGCCTTATGATAGTCGTGCATCGCCTGCTTTAGCGCAGCAGCAACCTTTTGGGGCGATGCAACTGATTATCGGCGAAGGTGGCGCTAAGTTGCGCCGGGCGCTAAATTTAGCGAATGCCCGGCTGTAGCGCCCCAAACGTGGCTATACTGAATTTCTAAATTGTTCCCAGGTGCACATTGTTCCCGGACGCTCGATGTTTTCGGATGGTCGTTGTTCCCGGACACTCGCTGCTCCTGGGTTCTTGTTGTTCCCGGACACTCGTTGCTCCCAGATGCTCGTTTCTCCCGCACACTCGTTGTTCCCGGATGCTCATTGTTCCCGGAAACTCGTGGTTCCTGGACGCTCGTTGTTCCCGGATGCTCGTTGTTCCCAGACACTCGCTGCTCCTGGATGCTTGTTGTTGCTGGAAGCTCATTGTTCCTGGTCACTCGCTGCTGCCGGACACTCGTTTTTCCCGGATGCTTGTTGTTCCCAGATGCTCATTATTCCCGGATGCTCGTTGTTCCCGGATGCTTGTTGCTCCCGGACTCTCGTTGTTCCCAGACGCTCGTTGTTCCCGGACGCTCGTTGCTCCCGGTCACTCATTGTTCCTGGACGCTCATTGTTCCCAGGCACTCGTTGTTCCCAGGTACTCGTTGTTCCCGGATGCTTGTTGTTCCCGGACGCTCGTTGTTCCCAGGCACTCGTTGTTCCTGGACACTCTGTGTTCCTGGACTCTCGTTGCTCACAATCACTCGTTGGTCCCAGATGCTCGTTGTTCCCGGACACTCGTTCCCGGACACTCGTTGTTCCCAGATGCTCATCGATCCCGGACTGTCTGTGTTCCCAGACACTCGTTGTTCCCGGACACTCGTTGTTCCCAGATAATCGTAGTTCCGGGACACTCGTTGTTCTCGGACACTCGTTGTTCCCGGACACTCGTTGTTTCTGGACACTTGTTGTTTCCGCCCACTCATTGTTCCTGGATGCTCGTTGTTCCTGGACACTCATTATTCCCGGACGCTCGTTGTTCCCGGATGCTCATTGCTCCCGGACTCTCGTTTCTCCTGGACACTCGTTGTTCCCAGACACTCATTGTTCCCAGATGCTCATTATACCCAGACGCTCATTGTTCCCAGTCACTCGTTGTTTCCGGACACTTGTTGTTCCCGAACACTAGTTCCCAGATGATCGTTGTTCCGGGCAGTCGTTGTTCCCGAACAGTCGCTGCTCCTGGATGCTCGTTGTTCCCGGATGCTCGTTGTTTCTGGACACTTGTTGTTTCTGGACACTCGTTGTTCCCGGATGCTCGTTGTTTCTGGACGTTCGCAGCTCTCGGACTCTCGTTGTTCCCGGACACTCGTTGTTTCCCGACACTTGTTGTTCCCGGACGCGCGTTGTTTCTGGATGCTCATTGTTTCTGGACGGTCGTTGTTCCTGGACACTCGTTGTTTCCGGACACTCGTTGTTTCCGGACGCTCTTTGTTCCTGGACACTCGTTGTTCCCGGACACTTGTTGTTCCCAGATACTCATTGTTTCCGGATGCTCATTGTTTCCGGACACTCGTTGTTTCCGGACGCTCGTTGTTCCTGGACACTCGTTGTTTCTAGAATCTTGTTGTTTCCAGACACTCGCTGTTACCGGACACTTGCTGTTTCCGGCTCTCGCTGCACATGTATGCACGTTGTTCCCAGACACTCGCTACTTCCAGACGCTCGCTGTTCCTGGATACTTGCTGTTTCCGGACGCTTGTTGTTTCCGAACATTCACTAATCCCAGACACTCGTTGCTCCCGGATGCTCATTGTTCCTGGATGCTCGTAGATCCCAGGTGCTCGTTGTTCCTGGATACTCGTTGTTCCCGGACGCTCATAGCTCCTGGATGCTCGTAGCTCCCAGCCGCTCATTGTTCCCGGATGCTCGTTGCTCCCAGATGTTCACTGTTTCCGGACACTCGTTGCTCCCGGACACTCGTTACTCCCAGATGCTCGTTGCTCCCGGACACTCGTAGTTCCTGGACATTCGCTATTCCCGGACACTCGCTGTTTCCGGACACTTGCTGTTCCCAGACACTTGCTATTCCCGGACACTCGCTGTTTCCGGACACTCGCTGTTTCTGAACGCTCGTTGCTCCCGGACACTCATCGTTCCCGGACACTAGCTGCTCCCAGATGCTTGTTGTTCCCGGATGCTTGTAGCTCCCAGACGCTCGTAGCTCCCAGCCGCTCATTGTTCCCGGATGCTCGGTGCTCCCGGATGCTCGCTATTTCCAAACACTCATTTCTCCCAGACACTCGTTGCTCCCGGATGCTCGTTGCTCCCAGACACTCGTTGTTCCCGGACATTCGCTATTCCTAGACACTTGCTGTTTCCGGACACTCGCTGTTCCCGGACAATCGCTGTTTCCGGACACTCGTAGCTCCCAGACACTCATCATTCCTGGACACTAGCTGGTCCCGGATGCTCGCTGTTCCCGGGCACTCGTTGGTCACGGACACTCGCTGCTCCTGGACAATCATTGCTCCCGGATGCTCATTGACATAAGAAAACAACTAGGCACTTGGTCTAAGCATTAAACAAAGCTTTAATCAACTGTTTTACAACATGGAGGTCTAGTTGTGTCCTTCACTAGTTCCTGTTAAGAAAGTCCTGCACAAGCTGGGCCCGTGCCCGAGTATTTATACTCTCCCTGGACAGCACCACACGCAGGCAGCTCAGTATTATTTCAAAAGTCTTTCCTTCATGAATGACTGATTCATGCCACTCGTTGTTTCCGGACACTCGCTGTTCCTGAACGCTCGTTGTTCCCGGAGACTCGTTGTTCCCGGACACTTGTTGTTGCTGGATGCTTGTTGTTCCCGGGCACTCATTGTTCCCGGAGACTCGTTGTTCCCGGACACTTGTTGTTGCTGGATGCTTGTTGTTCCCGGGCACTCATTGTTTCCGGAGACTCGTTGTTCCCGGACACACGTTGTTTCCGGATGCTTGTTGTTCCCGTACACTCGTTGCTCCCAGACTCTCGTTGTTCCCGGAAGCTCCTGGTTCCTGGATGTTCGTTGTTCCCAGATGCTCATTGTTCCCGGACACTCGCTGCTCCCGGATGCTTGTTGTTCCCAGATGCTCGTTGTTCCCTGACGTTCGTTGCTCCTGGATTCTCGTTGTTCCTGAATGCTTGTTGTTCCCGGACGCTCGATGGTCCCAGATACTCGCTGCTCACGGGTGCTTATTGTTCCCGGACACTCGTTGTTCCTGGAAGCTCGTCGTTCCTGGACTCTCCTTGTTCCCAGATGCTTGTTGTTCCCGGACACTCGCTGCTGCTGGAGGCTTGTTGTTCCCGGACGCTCGTTGTTCCCTGAAGCTCGTTGCTCCCGGACTCTCGTTGTTCCTGAATGCTTGCTGTTCCCGGACGCTCGTTGTTACCTGAAGCTCGTTGCTCCCGGACTCTCGTTGTTCCTGAATGCTTGCTGTTCCCTGACGCTCGTTGTTCCCGGATGCTCGTTGTTCCCGGACGCTTGTTGTTACTGGACGCTCGTTGTTCCCGAATGCTCGTTGATCCCAGATGCTCGTTGTTCCCGGACACTCGTCGCTTCCGGTTGCTCATTGTTCTCGGACACTCGCTGTTCCCGGACACTCGCTGTTTCCGGGCTCTCGCAGCTGCGGTATGCACGTTGTTCCCAGACACTCGCTACATCCAGACGCTCGCTGTACCCAGATGGTTGCTGTTTCCGGACGCTGGTAGTTCCCAAAAATTCGCTTACCCAGACAGTCATTGCTCCCGGATGCTTGTTGTTCCCAGACGCTCGTAGCTCCCAGATGCTTGTTGCTCCCGGATGCTCGTTGCTCCCGAATGCTCGTTGCTCCTGGACACTCGTTCCCGGACATTCGCTATTCCTGGACACTCGCTGTTTCCGGACACTCGCTGTTCCCGGACACTCGCTATTCCGGACACTCTGTGTTTCCAGACACTCGTTGTTTCTGAACGCTCGCTGCTGCTGGACACTCGTTGTTCCCAGACGCTCGATGTTCCCGGACACCCGTTCCCAGGCCCTCGTTGTTGCCGGACACTCGCTGCTCCCGGACAATCGTTGCTCCCTGCTGCTCATTGACATAAGAAAACTACTAGGCACTTGGTCTAATCTTTAAACAAAGCTTTAATCAACTGTTTTAAACCATGGAGGTCTAGTTGTGTCCTTCACTAGTTCCTGTTAAGAATGTCCTGTGCAAGCTGGGCCCGTGCCCGAGTATTTATACTCTCCCTGGACAGCACTACCCGCAGGCCGCACAGTATTATTTCATAAGTGTTTCTTTCATGAATGATTGATTCATGTCACTTGTTCCTCCCAGACACTCGTTGTTTCCGGATGTTTGTTGTTCCCGGACACTCGCTCTTCCTGGACGTTCATTTTTCCCGGACACTCGGTGTTCCCAGATGCTTGTTGTTCCCAGACACTTGGTTCCGGACACTCGTTGTTCCCAGACGGTCGCTGTTCCCGGACACTCATTGTTTCTGGACGCTCGTTGTTCCCAGACACTCGTTGTTTCCGGACACTCTTTGTTTCTGGACGCTCATTGTTCCCGGACGCTCGTTGTTTCTGGACACTCGTTGTTCCCGGACCCTCGTTTCCGGACACTCATTGTTTCTGGACACTCGCTGTTCCCGGACGCTCGTTGTTCCCAGATGCTTGTTTTTCCCGGACGCTCGTAGCTCCCAGACGCTCGTAGCTCCCAGACACTCATTGTTCCTGGATGCTCGTTGCTCCCGGGCGCTCGCTGTTTCCGGACACTCGTTGCTCCCAGACACTCGTTGCTCCTGAATGCTCGTTGCTCCCGGACATTCATTCGTGGATATTCACTATTCCCAGACACTCACTGTTTCCGGACACTCGCTATTCCCGGACATTCGGTCTTTCCGGACACTCGCTGTTTCCAAACGCTCGCTGCTCCCGGGCACTCATTGTTCCCAGACACCCTTTGTTCCCAGACACTCGATGTTCCCGGACACTCGTTCCCAGACACTCGTTGTTCCCGGACACTCGCTGTTTCCGGGCTCTCGCTGCTGCGGTATGCACGTTGTTCCCAGACACTCGCTACATCCAGACACTCGCTGTTCCCAGATGGTTGCTGTTTCCGGACGCTCGTAGTTCCCGAACATTCATTATTCCCGAACGCTCATAGACCCCAGACGCTCGTTGTTCCCAGATGCTTGTTGGTCCCAGACGCTCGTAGCTCCCAGACGCTCGTAGCTCCCAGCCCTTCATTGTTCCCGGATGCTCGGTGCTCCCGAACACTCGCAGTTTCCGGACAGTCGTTGCTCCCAGACACTCGTTGCTCCCGGATGCTCATTGCTCCCGGACACTTGTTGTTCCTGGACATTCGCTACTCCCAGACACTCGCTGTTTCCGGACACTCGCTGTTCCCGGACACTCGCTGTTTCCGGGCTCTCGCTGTTCCCGGACACTCGCTGTTCCCGGACACTCGTTGTTTCCGTACACTCGCTGTTCCCGGACACTCGCTATTCCCGGACACTCGGTGTTTCCGGACACTCGCTGTTTCCGAACGCTCGCTGCTCCTGGACACTCGTTCCCAGACACCAATTGTTCCCAGATGCTCGATGTTCCCGGACACTCGTTCCCAGACACTTGTTGTTCCCGGACACTTGTTGTTGCCGGACATTCATTGCTCCCGGACAATCGTTACTCCCTGCTGCTCATTGACATAAGAAAACTACTAGGCACTTGGTCTAATCGTTAAACAAAGCTTTAATCAACTGTTTTAAACCATGGAGGTCTAGTTGTGTCCTTCACTAGTTCCTGCTAAGAATGTCCTGCGCAAGCTGAGCCAGTGCCCAAGTATTTATACTCTCCCTGGACAGCGCCACCCGCAGGCCGCTCAGTATTATTTCATAAGTCTTTCTTTCATGAATGACTGATTCATGTCACTCGTTCTTCCCGGACACTCGTTGTTCCCAGATGCTTGTTGTTCCCAGACACTTGTTGTTTCCGGACACTCGTTGTTCCCGGACGCTCGCTGTTCCTGGACACTCATTGTTTCTGGAAACTCGTTTTTCCCAGATACTCTTTGTTTCTGGACGCTCATTTTTCCCGGACGCTCGTTGTCCCCGGTTGCTCATTGTTCTCAGACACTTGTTGTTTCCGGACACTTATTGTTTCCGGACACTCGCTGTTACCGGACACTCGCTGTTTCTGGGCACTCGCTGCTGCAGTATGCACGTTTTTCCCAGACACTCGCTACATCCAGATGCTCGCTGTTCCCAAATGCTTGCTGTTTCCGGACGCTCATAGTTCCCAAACATTCGCTATTCCCAGACACTCGTTGCTCCCGGATGCTCGTTGTTCCCGGATGCTCATAGATCCCGGACGCTCGTTGTTCCCAGATGCTTGTTGTTCCCGGACGCTCGTAGCTCCCAGACACTCGTTGCTCCCGGATGCTCGTTGCTCCCGGACGCTCGCTGTTTCCAGACACTCGTTGCTCCCAGACACTTGTTGCTCCCGGACGCTCATTGTTTCCAGACACTCGTTGCTCCCAGAAACTTGTTGCTCCCGGATGCTCAGTGTTCCCGGACGCTCGATGCTCCCAGATGCTCGTTGCCCCCAGACACTCATTCCTGGACATTCACTATTCCCGGACACTCACTGTTTCCGGATACTCGCTATTCCTGGACATTCGGTGTTTCCGGACACTCGCTTTTTCCGAACGCTCGCTTCTCGCGGGCACTTGTTGTTCCCAGACACCCATTGTTCCCAGATGCTCGATGTTCCCAGACACTCATTCCCAGACACTCGTTGTTCCCGGACACTCGTTGTTGCCAGACACTCGCTGCTCCCAGACAATCATTGCTCCCTGATGCTCGTTGACATAAGAAAAGTACTAGGCACTTGGTCTACTCGTTAAACAAAGCTTTAATCAACTGTTTTACAATATGGAGGTCTAGATGTGTCCTTGACTAGTTCCTGCTAAGAATGTCCTGCGCAAGCTGGGCCCATGCCCAAGTATTTATACTCTCCCTGGACAGCGCCACCCGCAGGCCGCTCAGTATTATTTCATAAGTCTTAATTTCATGAATGACTGATTCATGTCACTCGTTCTTCCAGACATTCGTTGTTTCCGGATGTTCATGGTTCCCGGACACTCGCTGTTCCCGGACGCTCATTCTTCCTGGACACTCATTGTTCCCAGATGCTTGCTGTTTCCGGACACTCGTTGTTTCTGGACACTCGTTTTTCCCGGACACTCGCTGTTCCCGGACATTCGCTATTCCTAGACACTTGCTGTTTCCGGACACTCGCTGTTCCCGGACAATCGCTGTTTCCGGACACTCGTAGCTCCCAGACACTCATCATTCCTGGACACTAGCTGGTCCCGGATGCTCGCTGTTCCCGGGCACTCGTTGGTCACGGACACTCGCTGCTCCTGGACAATCATTGCTCCCGGATGCTCATTGACATAAGAAAACAACTAGGCACTTGGTCTAAGCATTAAACAAAGCTTTAATCAACTGTTTTACAACATGGAGGTCTAGTTGTGTCCTTCACTAGTTCCTGTTAAGAAAGTCCTGCACAAGCTGGGCCCGTGCCCGAGTATTTATACTCTCCCTGGACAGCACCACACGCAGGCAGCTCAGTATTATTTCAAAAGTCTTTCCTTCATGAATGACTGATTCATGCCACTCGTTGTTTCCGGACACTCGCTGTTCCTGAACGCTCGTTGTTCCCGGAGACTCGTTGTTCCCGGACACTTGTTGTTGCTGGATGCTTGTTGTTCCCGGGCACTCATTGTTCCCGGAGACTCGTTGTTCCCGGACACTTGTTGTTGCTGGATGCTTGTTGTTCCCGGGCACTCATTGTTTCCGGAGACTCGTTGTTCCCGGACACACGTTGTTTCCGGATGCTTGTTGTTCCCGTACACTCGTTGCTCCCAGACTCTCGTTGTTCCCGGAAGCTCCTGGTTCCTGGATGTTCGTTGTTCCCAGATGCTCATTGTTCCCGGACACTCGCTGCTCCCGGATGCTTGTTGTTCCCAGATGCTCGTTGTTCCCTGACGTTCGTTGCTCCTGGATTCTCGTTGTTCCTGAATGCTTGTTGTTCCCGGACGCTCGATGGTCCCAGATACTCGCTGCTCACGGGTGCTTATTGTTCCCGGACACTCGTTGTTCCTGGAAGCTCGTCGTTCCTGGACTCTCCTTGTTCCCAGATGCTTGTTGTTCCCGGACACTCGCTGCTGCTGGAGGCTTGTTGTTCCCGGACGCTCGTTGTTCCCTGAAGCTCGTTGCTCCCGGACACTCGTTGTTCCTGAATGCTTGCTGTTCCCGGACGCTCGTTGTTACCTGAAGCTCGTTGCTCCCGGACTCTCGTTGTTCCTGAATGCTTGCTGTTCCCTGACGCTCGTTGTTCCCGGATGCTCGTTGTTCCCGGACGCTTGTTGTTACTGGACGCTCGTTGTTCCCGAATGCTCGTTGATCCCAGATGCTCGTTGTTCCCGGACACTCGTCGCTTCCGGTTGCTCATTGTTCTCGGACACTCGCTGTTCCCGGACACTCGCTGTTTCCGGGCTCTCGCAGCTGCGGTATGCACGTTGTTCCCAGACACTCGCTACATCCAGACGCTCGCTGTACCCAGATGGTTGCTGTTTCCGGACGCTGGTAGTTCCCAAAAATTCGCTTACCCAGACAGTCATTGCTCCCGGATGCTTGTTGTTCCCAGACGCTCGTAGCTCCCAGATGCTTGTTGCTCCCGGATGCTCGTTGCTCCCGAATGCTCGTTGCTCCTGGACACTCGTTCCCGGACATTCGCTATTCCTGGACACTCGCTGTTTCCGGACACTCGCTGTTCCCGGACACTCGCTATTCCGGACACTCTGTGTTTCCAGACACTCGTTGTTTCTGAACGCTCGCTGCTGCTGGACACTCGTTGTTCCCAGACGCTCGATGTTCCCGGACACCCGTTCCCAGGCCCTCGTTGTTGCCGGACACTCGCTGCTCCCGGACAATCGTTGCTCCCTGCTGCTCATTGACATAAGAAAACTACTAGGCACTTGGTCTAATCTTTAAACAAAGCTTTAATCAACTGTTTTAAACCATGGAGGTCTAGTTGTGTCCTTCACTAGTTCCTGTTAAGAATGTCCTGTGCAAGCTGGGCCCGTGCCCGAGTATTTATACTCTCCCTGGACAGCACTACCCGCAGGCCGCACAGTATTATTTCATAAGTGTTTCTTTCATGAATGATTGATTCATGTCACTTGTTCCTCCCAGACACTCGTTGTTTCCGGATGTTTGTTGTTCCCGGACACTCGCTCTTCCTGGACGTTCATTTTTCCCGGACACTCGGTGTTCCCAGATGCTTGTTGTTCCCAGACACTTGGTTCCGGACACTCGTTGTTCCCAGACGGTCGCTGTTCCCGGACACTCATTGTTTCTGGACGCTCGTTGTTCCCAGACACTCGTTGTTTCCGGACACTCTTTGTTTCTGGACGCTCATTGTTCCCGGACGCTCGTTGTTTCTGGACACTCGTTGTTCCCGGACCCTCGTTTCCGGACACTCATTGTTTCTGGACACTCGCTGTTCCCGGACGCTCGTTGTTCCCAGATGCTTGTTTTTCCCGGACGCTCGTAGCTCCCAGACGCTCGTAGCTCCCAGACACTCATTGTTCCTGGATGCTCGTTGCTCCCGGGCGCTCGCTGTTTCCGGACACTCGTTGCTCCCAGACACTCGTTGCTCCTGAATGCTCGTTGCTCCCGGACATTCATTCGTGGATATTCACTATTCCCAGACACTCACTGTTTCCGGACACTCGCTATTCCCGGACATTCGGTCTTTCCGGACACTCGCTGTTTCCAAACGCTCGCTGCTCCCGGGCACTCATTGTTCCCAGACACCCTTTGTTCCCAGACACTCGATGTTCCCGGACACTCGTTCCCAGACACTCGTTGTTCCCGGACACTCGCTGTTTCCGGGCTCTCGCTGCTGCGGTATGCACGTTGTTCCCAGACACTCGCTACATCCAGACACTCGCTGTTCCCAGATGGTTGCTGTTTCCGGACGCTCGTAGTTCCCGAACATTCATTATTCCCGAACGCTCATAGACCCCAGACGCTCGTTGTTCCCAGATGCTTGTTGGTCCCAGACGCTCGTAGCTCCCAGACGCTCGTAGCTCCCAGCCCTTCATTGTTCCCGGATGCTCGGTGCTCCCGAACACTCGCAGTTTCCGGACAGTCGTTGCTCCCAGACACTCGTTGCTCCCGGATGCTCATTGCTCCCGGACACTTGTTGTTCCTGGACATTCGCTACTCCCAGACACTCGCTGTTTCCGGACACTCGCTGTTCCCGGACACTCGCTGTTTCCGGGCTCTCGCTGTTCCCGGACACTCGCTGTTCCCGGACACTCGTTGTTTCCGTACACTCGCTGTTCCCGGACACTCGCTATTCCCGGACACTCGGTGTTTCCGGACACTCGCTGTTTCCGAACGCTCGCTGCTCCTGGACACTCGTTCCCAGACACCAATTGTTCCCAGATGCTCGATGTTCCCGGACACTCGTTCCCAGACACTTGTTGTTCCCGGACACTTGTTGTTGCCGGACATTCATTGCTCCCGGACAATCGTTACTCCCTGCTGCTCATTGACATAAGAAAACTACTAGGCACTTGGTCTAATCGTTAAACAAAGCTTTAATCAACTGTTTTAAACCATGGAGGTCTAGTTGTGTCCTTCACTAGTTCCTGCTAAGAATGTCCTGCGCAAGCTGAGCCAGTGCCCAAGTATTTATACTCTCCCTGGACAGCGCCACCCGCAGGCCGCTCAGTATTATTTCATAAGTCTTTCTTTCATGAATGACTGATTCATGTCACTCGTTCTTCCCGGACACTCGTTGTTCCCAGATGCTTGTTGTTCCCAGACACTTGTTGTTTCCGGACACTCGTTGTTCCCGGACGCTCGCTGTTCCTGGACACTCATTGTTTCTGGAAACTCGTTTTTCCCAGATACTCTTTGTTTCTGGACGCTCATTTTTCCCGGACGCTCGTTGTCCCCGGTTGCTCATTGTTCTCAGACACTTGTTGTTTCCGGACACTTATTGTTTCCGGACACTCGCTGTTACCGGACACTCGCTGTTTCTGGGCACTCGCTGCTGCAGTATGCACGTTTTTCCCAGACACTCGCTACATCCAGATGCTCGCTGTTCCCAAATGCTTGCTGTTTCCGGACGCTCATAGTTCCCAAACATTCGCTATTCCCAGACACTCGTTGCTCCCGGATGCTCGTTGTTCCCGGATGCTCATAGATCCCGGACGCTCGTTGTTCCCAGATGCTTGTTGTTCCCGGACGCTCGTAGCTCCCAGACACTCGTTGCTCCCGGATGCTCGTTGCTCCCGGACGCTCGCTGTTTCCAGACACTCGTTGCTCCCAGACACTTGTTGCTCCCGGACGCTCATTGTTTCCAGACACTCGTTGCTCCCAGAAACTTGTTGCTCCCGGATGCTCAGTGTTCCCGGACGCTCGATGCTCCCAGATGCTCGTTGCCCCCAGACACTCATTCCTGGACATTCACTATTCCCGGACACTCACTGTTTCCGGATACTCGCTATTCCCGGACATTCGGTGTTTCCGGACACTCGCTTTTTCCGAACGCTCGCTTCTCGCGGGCACTTGTTGTTCCCAGACACCCATTGTTCCCAGATGCTCGATGTTCCCAGACACTCATTCCCAGACACTCGTTGTTCCCGGACACTCGTTGTTGCCAGACACTCGCTGCTCCCAGACAATCATTGCTCCCTGATGCTCGTTGACATAAGAAAAGTACTAGGCACTTGGTCTACTCGTTAAACAAAGCTTTAATCAACTGTTTTACAATATGGAGGTCTAGATGTGTCCTTGACTAGTTCCTGCTAAGAATGTCCTGCGCAAGCTGGGCCCATGCCCAAGTATTTATACTCTCCCTGGACAGCGCCACCCGCAGGCCGCTCAGTATTATTTCATAAGTCTTAATTTCATGAATGACTGATTCATGTCACTCGTTCTTCCAGACATTCGTTGTTTCCGGATGTTCATGGTTCCCGGACACTCGCTGTTCCCGGACGCTCATTCTTCCTGGACACTCATTGTTCCCAGATGCTTGCTGTTTCCGGACACTCGTTGTTTCTGGACACTCGTTTTTCCCGGACACTCGCTGTTCCCGGACACTCATTGTTTCTGGACGCTCGTTGTTCCCAGACACTCGTTGTTTCTGGACACTCTTTGTTTCCGAACGCTCATTGTTCCTGGACAATCGTTGTTTCTGGACACTCCTTATTTCCGGATACTCGCTGTTCTCAGACACTCGTTGTTTCCGGGCTCTCGCTGCTGCGGTATGCTAGTTGTTCCCAGACACTCGCTACATCCAAACGCTCGCTGTTCCCAGATGGTTGCTGTTTCCGAACGCTCGTAGGTCCCAAACCTCATTGTTCCCGGACATACACTATTCCCGGACACTCACTCTTCCCGGACACTTGCTGTTCCCAGACACTCGCTGTTTCCGGACACTCGCTATTCCCAGACACTCATTGCTCCCGGATGCTCGTTGTACCTGAACGCTCGCTGTTCCTGGACACTCGCTGTTTCCGGACACTCGTTGTTCCTGGACATTCGCTATTCCCGGACACTCGCTCTTCCCGGACACTAGCTGTTCCCGGACACTCGCTGTTTCCGGACACTCACTGTTCCCGGACACTCACTGTTCCCGGACACTCGCTGCTTCCGGGCTCTCGCTGCTGCGGTATGCATGTTGTTCCCAGACACTCACTACATCCAGACGCTCACTGTTCCCAGATGCTTGCTGTTTCCAGACGCTCGTAGTTCCTGAACATTCACTATTCCCAGACACTCGTTGCTCCCAGATGCTCATTGTTCCTGGATGTTCGTTGCTCCCGGACGCACGCTGTTTCTGGACTCTCGTTGCTCCCAAACACTAGTTGCTCCCAGATGCTCGTTGATCCCGGACACTCATCCCCGGACATTCGCTAGTCCCGGACACTCGTTGTTTCCAGACACTCGCTGTTCCCGGACACTCGCTACTCCCGGACACTCGGTGTTTCCGGACACTCACAGTTTCCGAACGCTTGCTGCTCCCGGACACTCGTTGTTCCGAGACACCCATTGTTCCCAGACGCTCGATGTTCCCGGACACTCATTCCCAGTCACTCGTTCTTCCCGGACACTCGTTGTTTCCGGATGTTTGTTGTTCCCAGACACTCGCTGTTCCTGGACGTTCGTTCTTCCTGGACACTCATTGTTCCCAGATGCTTGTTGTTCCCAGACACTCGCTGTTCCTGGACACTCGCTGTTTCCGGGCTCTCGCTGCTGCGGTATGCACGTTGTTCCCAGGCACTCGCTACATCCAGACGCTCGCTGTTCCCAGATGCTTGCTGTTTCCGGACGCTCGTAGTTCCCGAACATTCGCTATTCCCAGTCACTCGTTGCTCCCGGATGCTCGTTGTTCCTGGATGCTTGTAGATCCCGGACGCTCGTTGTTCCCAGATGCTTGTTTTTCCCAGACGCTCGTAGCTCCCAGACGCTTGTAGCTCCCAGCCGCTCATTGTTCCTGGATGTTCGTTGCTCCCGGACGCTCGCTGTTTCCAGACACCCGTTGCTCCCAGACACTCGTTGCTCCCGGATGCTCGTTGCTCCTGGACGCACATTGTTCCCGGACGCTCGTTGTTTCCAGTTGCTCATTGTTCTCAGACAGTCGTTGTTTCCGGACACTCATTGTTTCCGGACACTCGCTGTACCCGGACACTCGCTGTTTCCGGGCTCTCGCTGCTGTGGTATGCTCGTAGTTCCCAGACACTCGCTACATCCAGATGCTCGCTGTTCCCAGATGCTTGCTGTTTCCAGATGCTCGTAGTTCCTGAACATTCGCTATTCCCAGACACTCATTGCTCCCAGATGCTCGTAGCTCCCAGCCGCTCATTGTTCCTGGATGCTCGTTGCTCCCGGACGCTCGCTGTTTCCGGACACTTGTTGCTCCCAGACACTCATTGCTCCCGGATGTTCGTTGCTCCCGGACACTCGTTCCCAGACATTCACTATTCCTGGACACTCGCTGTTTCCGGACACTCGCTATTCCCGGACATTCGGTGTTTCCCAACACTCGCTGTTTCTGAACGCTCACTGCTCCCGGACACTCATTGTTCCCAGACACTCGCTGCTCCTGGACAATCGTTGCTCACTGATGCTCGTTGACATAAGAAAACTACTAGGCACTTGGTCTAATCTTTAAACAAAGCTTTAATCAACTGTTTTACAACGTGGAGGTTTAGTTGTGTCCTTCACTAGTTCCTGTTAAGAATGTCCTGCGCAAGCTGGGCCCATGCCCGAGTATTTATACTCTCCCTGGACAGCGCCACCCGCAGGCCGCTCAGTATTATTTCATAAGTCTTTCTTTCATGAATGACTGATTCATGTCACTCGTTCTTCCCGGGCACTCGCTGTTCCCGGACGTTCGTTCTTCCTGGACACTCGTTGTTCCCAGATGCTTGTTGTTCCCAGACACTCGTTGTTTCCGGACACTCGCTGTTCCCGGACACTCGCTGTTTCCGGGCTCTCGCTGCTGCAGTATGCACGTTGTTCCCAGGCACTCGCTACATCCAGACGCTTGCTGTTTCTGGACGCTGGTACTTCCCGAACATTCGCTATTCCCAGACACTTGTTGCTCCCGGATGCTTGTTGTTCCCAGACTCTCGTAGCTCCCGGACGCTCGTAGCTCCCAGCCGCTCATTGTTCCTGGATGCTCGTTGCTCCCAGATGCTCGCAGTTTCCGGACACTCGCTGATCCCGGATGCTCGTTGCTCCCGGACACTTGTTCCCAGACATTCGCTATTCCCGGACACTCATTGTTTCTGGATGCTCGTTGTTCCCAGACAATCGTTCTTTCCGGACACTCTTTGTTTCTGGAAGCTCATTGTTCCCGGACGCTCGTTGTTTTGGTTGCTCATTGTTCTCAGACACTCGTTGTTTCCAGACACTCGTTGTTTCCGGACACTCGCTGTTCCCGGACACTCGCTGTTTCCGGGCTCTCGCTGCTGCAGTATGCACGTTGTTCCCAGGCACTCGCTACATCCAGACGCTTGCTGTTTCTGGACGCTCGTACTTCCCGAACATTCGCTATTCCCAGACACTTGTTGCTCCCGGATGCTTGTTGTTCCCAGACTCTCGTAGCTCCCGGACGCTCGTAGCTCCCAGCCGCTCATTGTTGCTGGATGCTCGTTGCTCCCAGATGCTCGCAGTTTCCGGACATTCGCTATTCCCGGACACGTGCTGTTTCCGAACAATCGCTGTTCCCGGACACTCGTTCCCAGACACTCATTCCCGGACACTCGTTGCCGGACACTCGCTGCTCCTGGACAATCGTTGCTCCCTGATGCTCGTTGACATAAGAAAACTACTAGGCACTTGGTCTAATCGTTAAACAAAGCTTTAATCAACTGTTTTACAACATGGAGGTCTAGTTGTGTCCTTCACTAGTTCTTGCTAAGAATGTCCTGCGCAAGCTGGACCCATGCCCAAGTATTTATACTTTCCCTGGACAGCGCCACCCACAGGCCACTCAGTATTATTTCATAAGTCTTTCTTTCATGAATGACTGATTCATGTCACTTGTTCTTCCTGGACACTCGTTGTTTCCGGATGTTTGTTGTTCCTGGACACTCGTTGTTCCTGGACGCTCATTGTTCCTGGACACTCGTTACATCCAGATGCTCACTGTTCCCAGATGGTTGCTTTTTCTGGACACTCGTAGTTCCTGAACATTCGCTATTCCCAGACACTCGTTGCTCCTGAATGCTCGTTGTTCCCGGCCGCTCGTAGATCCCGGACGCTTGTAGCTCCCAGACGCTCGTAGCTCCCAGACGCTCATTGTTCCCAGATGCTCAGTGCTCCCGGACACTCATTGTTCCCAGATGCTTGTTGTTCCCGGACACTCGTTGCTCCCTGTTGTGTATGTACCTTTAAGAGAATAACTGGTCTCAGACTGCAGTACCGGCAGTGACCACCCCTATATTAAAGGCGCTAGTGAGCCTCTGTTGTTTTCAGTTTCACTATTGACTTCCATCAGCAAAGACTTGCTTTGTTCAACTCCTGCAGTCCGTGTCTCAATCATTCACGGACGTAATACTGGTGACGAGCAGATACGAACCTACCTACAGTCTGCACCACCTCCTGGGATCCATTCCCACAGCGAAGGCCAGAAAGAAAAGGAAGTAAGAGGCAGTAGAAACGGGCGTCGACCGTGGTCATCCGCCCCTGTGTTTGCGGAGTTGAAGATTGCTGGAGAAGCTGTCGGAAGCGGGGCCTGGTTCCTGTCGATGGTGCTTCAGCTAATCGGGCTGGTGGCAGGTAGTGCGCTAATCCTTACTGGGCTGCAGCGGTCGTGAACTCGAGCGGGTGGTTTGCAAAGGAGCCGAGCAGCGCTGTCGGGAAGAAGAGAGAGAGAGGGTGGAGCTCACAGGGCGCGGCCGGTGCTACGAAGCCGGGCTGCGTATAGACCCGCGAAGAGGGAGGCAAGAGTCCCACAGGGTTGTTCCACGACGGGAAATAATAAAAAAAGAAATATTAAACGCGCAAGAAACTGCGAGGAGCTGCAGGTTGCAACGGGAACCGCGGAAAGCAGCGCTAACAGCAGCGGGGAAGAAGGCAAAGCGCGGGAGGCGCCATCTTAATCAGCGGGGAAGAAGGCAAAGCGTGGGAGGTGCCATTTTGTTAAATCGGGGAAGAAGGCAAAGCGCGGGAGGCGCCATTTTAGATTTGCAAGATGCCGAAGACTGGCTGTATCACTGCTTTTGATAATACAATAGAGGACTGGACCACATATGTGGAAAGAGTCGAGGTATATTTCGAGGCAAACGAAATAGCGGAGGAGAAAAAGGCATCGATGTTGCTAAACTTAATGGGCGCTAGAACGTACGGCCTATTGCGGGACCTGATTACTCCAGCCAAACCGAAGGCGAAGAGTTTTAACGAAATTGTTGCTGTCCTACAGGAACACCTAAACCCTGCACCGCTGTTGATAGCAGAAAGATTTAAATTCCACAGGAGAGCTCAGCATAAAGATGAGAGCAATGCTGAGTACCTTACGGAACTACGCAAGCTATCAAAGCACTGCCAGTTCGGAGCAGGACTGGCAGATACCCTACGGGACAAATTTGTCTGTGGACTCCTGAGTGAAGGAACACAGAAGAAGTTACTCTCAGAGAAAGAGCTGACGCTAGATAAGGCTTTCAGCGTGGCAGTGTCGGATGAAGCAGCAGCCAGGGGAGCTGCAGAAATTCAACAAAAACCACAGGAATACGGCACCCACGAAATGACACGGGGATTTGCAAAATGTTATCGCTGCGGCAGAACTAACCATGACCAGAAGGACTGCTGGTCCAAAGACAAAATATGCAGGCAATGCGGGAAGATGGGACACATTGCACGAGTTTGCAGGTCTGAGAAGAAGACCAGCGACAACAAAAAGGCTACTAAGGAACCGTACAAGAAAGTACAAAAGATGATGGACAGCAGTTCTGAAGACCAGATGAGCGATAGTGAATCCGGAAACAGGAGACTAAGCTGTCTCAAACTTCACAATGTAATCGCAAAAGAGGATCACCGAACCATTTGGGTCACCCTCACGATAGCAGGGTCCCAAGTTAAAATGGAATTGGATACAGGATCAGCGCTAACCGTCATGAATCGACGAGACTACGAGCGGCTATTTTCACACATACCCTTGAGAGAGACATCCATTGTTTTGACGACGTATACGGGGCAAAAAGTATACCCAAGAGGAAAAATAAGGGTGCCTCTCGAATACAACGGCAAGAAAATACGGAAATTGTATCTCTACATACTGCCAAATGGTGGACCACCGTTATTGGGATGGGAATGGATCAGGAAGATAAACTTAGATTGGCACTCCATTCATGCAATGACGGTGGGCGGTAAAAAAGATGAAAACGTCACTCCTGGACGATTGTCAACAATGTTAGCTAATGCCAAAGAGGTATTTCAACAAGAACTGGGCACGCTTAAATGCGTAACCGCCTCGATAAAAATAGAAGAGAATGCAGTTCCCAAGTTTTTCAAAGCAAGACCGGTACCATATGCAATTCGCCCAGCCGTCGAGGCAGAGCTGGAGAATCTGGAGAAGGCAGGCGTGTTGTCTAAGGTCGACTGGAGCGAGTGGGTGACACCGATCATTCCTGTCATGAAGAAAACGTTAAGCAATAAGTCCGGGGAGCCAAGGAAGATTCGCATCTGTGGGGATTTCAAGGTGACGGTGAACCCAGTCCTTCACACAGTACAATATCCTCTTCCAAGGATAGAAGACATCTTCGCCTCACTGTCTGGAGGGAAGCGTTTTACAAAAACTGACCTAGCACAAGCATATTTGCAGATGGAGGTTGAAGAGTCCTCTAGGAAGTATCTCACGATAAACACTCACAAATGTCTTTACCAGTATCATCGATTGGTATTCGGAGTAGCATCGGCTCCGGCGATATGGCAAAGAGCGATGGAACAAGTCCTGCAAGGGATTCCGGGGACTCAGTGTTACTTGGACGATATCCTTGTGACAGGTGAAGATGACAGTGAACACCTTAACAACCTAGAACAGGTGCTCACTAGACTACGGGAACATGGGCTGCGAGCCAACCGCCCCAAGTGCGAATTTTTTAAGAACGAGATATCATATTGTGGCCACGTGATTGATGAAGAGGGGTTACATAAGTCCCCTGACAAAATTGAAGCGGTTGTTAAGGCCCCAGCGCCTGAAAATGTGTCGCAACTGAGGTCATTCCTCGGATTGGTGAATTACAACCATAAGTTTTTGCCGAATTTGTCGACAATTCTGCACCCACTGAACGCCCTGCTACGAACAGGGGTAGCATGGAAATGGAGCGATGATTGTAAGCGGGCCTTTCAGAAGAGTAAGGACTTAATCACTTCAAGGGCAGTATTGGCTCACTACAACCCAGCACTGCCAATCAGATTGGCGTGTGATGCGTCTCCCTACGGCATTGGGGCGGTACTGTCACATAAATTCCTTGATGGTTTAGAGAGGCCGATAGCTTTTGCGTCACGCTCGTTAACTTCTGCCGAGCGTAACTACACCCAGATTGACAGAGAGGCCCTCAGCCGAGTGTGGGGGGTGAAGAAGTTCAATCACTACCTGCACGGTCAAAAATTTACTCTACTAACCGATCATCAACCTCTTGTCTCCATTTTCAACCCTCAGAAGGGCGTACTGATAATGACAGCACAACGGCTGCAGAGGTGGTCCCTTTTCCTAGGGGCACACCAATATGACATCGAGTACAAAGGAACTAAACAGCATGGAAATGCTGATGGATTGTCACGCCTACCATTGCCGACGGTGGAAGAAGAAGACCTTGCAGTGGATCCAATGGAGTTATTCCACTCGACCATAGTCGAATGTCTCCCTGTGACGAATGCAAACATAGAAAAGGAAACACGGAATGACCCGACACTATCACGGGTCTATGATTTAACGGTGAAGGGATGGCCAGCACATGGCGAACCACTGCTGCCAGCATTCTCGCCGAGAAGAGAACAGCTGTCAGTGTGCAGAGGAACCTTGATGTGTGGATCCAGAGTAGTAATTCCACCTAAGTTGACGGATAGAGTGCTCAATGAGCTTCATGAGAGTCATCTGGGTGGGGTAAAAATGAAGAACTTAGCCAGAGCGTTTGTGTGGTGGCCGGGAATCGATAGAGAAATCGAAGAGATGACCAAGAGCTGTGCAGGATGCCAGAAGGTCCAAAACGCCCCACCACAAGCTCCTCTGCATCCATGGGAGTGGCCCTCATCTCCATGGCAAAGGGTGCACATTGATTTTGCTGGTCCCTTCATGGACTCGATGTTTTTACTTGCGGTGGATGCACATTCAAAGTGGCCAGAGGTAATAAAAATGTCCTCAACCACCACAGAGAAAACTATCACAGTTTTACAAACCATATTCGCCAGGAATGGGCTGCCTGAACAGATTTGCTCTGACAATGGACCACAGTTTGTGTCTGAAGAGTTCCGGAGGTTCTTAAAGAACAATGGTGTTAAGCATTACACATCTGCCCCATATCATCCAGTCACTAATGGATTGGCCGAGATGTTTGTCCAAACATTCAAGAAGGCTATCAAGGCAATGTGTAATGAAGATATACCCCTACAACACAAGGTGGACAAATTCTTGTTTGCCTACCGGAATGCGACACATGCGGTTACCAACCAAACTCCAGCCATGATGTTCTTCAATCGAAGACTACGATGCCGCTTGGATTTGGTTAAGCCAAACGTCCGAAGAGATGTGGAGAACAGGCAGTTTCAGAATATGAATGAAAGGCCGACCAGGTGTTTTAAGATAGGTCAACCAGTTTTGGCCCGGGACTACCGCACTGAGAAATGGCAGCCAGGAACGATTTGTACACGACAAGGACCTCTCATGTATACTGTGGACGTTTGGGAGAGCATTGTAAGACGCCATGCTGACCAGATTCTAGAGTCACTGGAAAACGTCAACTCCACACCACAATCTGATACACCTGGTAATGAAATCGATGTTCCAAGTGCAGCTACCACAGAACCGGTAATATTGGAAGCAGATGAACCAAACAACGACATTGATCCCGACTCAACATTGCCAGAAGAACCTGATACCCCAAAGAGGCGTTATCCAGACAGAATCAGGAAGCCTCCTCAAAGACTGAACTTATAATTGCTTAAACTTAACCAATGTATCTAGCAACCGTAATTGTGATTGTGATTAGTTATCATTAGTTGTTAAATGAATGTTATGTACTGTTTATCTAAAAGGGGAGGAATTGTTGTGTATGTACTTTTAAGAGAAAAACTGGTCTCAGACTGCAGTACCAGCAGTGACCACCCCTGTATAAAAGGCGCTAGTGAGCCTCTGTTGTTTTCAGTTTCAGTATTGACTTCCATCAGTAAAGACTTGCTTTGTTCAACTTCTGCTGTCCATGTCTCAATCATTCACGGACGTAATACTCCCGGACACTCATTGCTCCCGGATGCTCGTTGTTCCCGGACACTCGTTGCTCCTGGATGCTCTTTGCTCCCGGACATTCGTTGTTCCCGGATGCTCGTTGCTCATGGACACTCATTGCTCCCGGACACTCACTGCTCCCGGACACTCGTTGTTCCGGACGCTCGTTGTACCCGGACGCTCGTTGCTCCCGGACACTCACTGCTCCTGGACACTCGTTGCTCCCGGACACTCATTGTTACTGGATGCTCGTTGTTCCCGGACACTCGTTGTTCCCGGACACTTCGTGTTCCCGGACACTCGGTGTTCCCGGACGCTCGGTGTTCCCAGATTCTCATTGTTGCCGGATGCTCGTTGTTCCTGGACACTCGTTGCTCACAGACACTCGGTGTTCCTGGACACTCGTTGCTCACGGACACTCGGTGTTCCTGGACACTCGTTGCTCATGGACACTCGTTGTTCCCAGATGCTCGTTGCTCCCGGATGCCCGTTGTTCCCGGACTCTCGTTGTTCCCGGGCTCTTGTTGTTCCCGGACGCTCGTTGCTGCTGGACGCTTGTTGTTCCCGGACGCTCGTTGTTCCCGGATGTTCGTTGTCCCTGGACACTCATTGTTCCTGGACACTCGTTGCTTCAGGATGCTCGTTATTCCTGGACACTCGTTTTTTCCATCCACTCGTTGTTCCCAGATGTTCGTTGTTCCCGGACACTCATTGCTTCTGGACATTCGTTGTTCCCGGATGCTCGTTGTTCCCAGATGCTCATTGTTCCCGGACCCTCGTTCCCGGACACTTGTTGCTCCCAGATGCTCGGTGTTCCTGGATTCTCGTTGTTTCCGGACACTCATTGTTCCCAGATGCTCGTTGTTCCCGGACGCTCATTGTTCCCGGACGCTCGTTGTTCATGTACACTCATTGCTCCCGGACACTCACTGCTGCCGGACACTCATTCCAGACACTCGTTGTTCCTGGACGCTCGTTGCTCCCAGACATTCGTTCCTCTCGGACGCTCGTTGCTCCCGGACACTTGTTGCTCCCAGACACTCACTGCTACCGGACACTTGTTCTTCCGGACGCTCGTTGCTCCCGGATGCTCGTTGCTCCCAGACATTCGTTGCTCTCGGACGCTCGTTGTTCCCAGATGCTCGTTGTTCCCAGACACTCGTTCCCGGATGCTCGTTGTTCCCGGACACTTGTTGTACCCGGATGCTCGTTGTTCCCGGACACTTGTTGTTCCCGCATGCTCGTTGCTCCCGGACACTCATTGTTGCCGGATGCTCGTTGTTCCCGGACGCTCGTTGTTCCCGGACACTTCGTGTTCCCGGACACTTGGTGTTCCCGGATGCTCATTGTTCCCAGATGCTCATTGTTCCCGGATGCTCGTTGTTCCTGGACACTCGTTGCTCACGGACACTCGGTGTTCCTGGACACTCGTTGCTCACGGGCACTCGGTGTTCCTGGACACTCGTTGCTCATGGACACTCGCTGTTCCCAGATGCTCGTTGCTCCTGGATGCCCGTTGTTCCCGGACTCTCGTTGTTCCCGGACTCTCGTTGTTCCCGGACGCTCGTTGCTGCTGGACGCTCGTTGTTCCCGGACGCTCGTTGTTCCCGGATGTTCGTTGTCCCCGGACATTCATTGTTCCTGGACACTCATTGCTTCAGGATGCTCGTTATTCCCGGACACTCGTTTTTTCCATCCACTCGTTGTTCCCAGATGTTCGTTGTTCCCGGACACTCATTGCTTCTGGACATTCGTTGTTCCCGGATGCTCGTTGTTCCCAGGTGCTCATTGTTCCCGGACCCTCATTCCCGGACACTCGTTGCTCCCAGATGCTCGGTGTTCCTGGATTCTCGTTGTTTCCGGACACTCATTGTTCCCAGATGCTCGTTGTTCCCGGACGCTCGTTGTTCCCGGACGCTCGTTGTTCATGTACACTCATTGCTCCCGGACACTCACTGCTGCCGGACACTCATTCCAGACACTCGTTGTTCCTGGACGCTCGTTGCTCCCAGACATTCGTTCCTCTCGGACGCTCGTTGTTCCCGGACACTTGTTGCTCCCAGACACTCACTGCTCCCGGACACTTGTTCTTCCAGATGCTCGTTGCTCCCGGATGCTCGTTGCTCCCAGACATTCGTTGCTCTTGGACACTCGTTGTTCCCAGATGCTCATTGTTCCTGGACACTCGTTCCCGGATGCTCGTTGTTCCCGGACACTTGTTGTTCCCGGATGCTCGTTGTTCCCGGACACTTGTTGTTCCCGAATGCTCGTTGCTCCCGGACATTCATTGTTGCCGGATGCTCGTTGTTCCCGGACGCTCGTTGTTCCCGGACACTTCGTGTTCCTGGACACTCGGTGTTCCCGGATGCTCATTGTTCCCAGATGCTCATTGTTCCCGGATGCTCGTTGTTCCTGGACACTCGTTGCTCACAGACACTCGGTGTTCCTGGACACTCGTTGCTCATGGACACTCGGTGTTCCTGGACACTCGTTGCTCATGGACACTCGCTGTTCCCGGATGCTCGTTGCTCCCGGATGCTCATTGTTCCCGGACTCTTGTTGTTCCCGGACTCTCGTTGTTCCTGGAGACTCGTTGTTCCTGGACACTCATTGTTCCCAGATGCTTGTTGCTCCCGGACACTCATTGTTCCTGGATGCTCGTTGTTCCCAGATGCTCGTTGGTCCCGGACGCTCGTTGCTCCCGGATGCTCGTTGTTCCCGGACACTCGTTGTTCCTGGACGCTCATTGGTCCCGGACGCTCGTTGCTCCCGGATGCTTGTTGTTCCCAGACACTCGTTGCACCCGGATGCTCTTTGCTCCCGGACACTCATTGTTCCCGGATGCTCGTTGCTCTCCTGACACTCGCTGCTCCAGAATGCGCTTTGCTCCCGGACACTCGTTGTTCCCGGATGCTCGTTGTTCCTGGATGCTTGTTGCTCCCAGTCGCTCGTTGTTCCCGGATGCTCGTTGCTCCCGGATGCTCGTTGTTCCTGGACTCTTGTTCCCGGACTCTCGTTGTTCCTGGAGACTCGTTGTTCCCGGACACTCATTATTCCTGGATGCTTGTTGCTCCCGGACACTCATTGTTCCTGGATGCTCGTTGTTCCCGGACGCTCGTTGGTCCCAGACGCTCGATGTTCCCAGATGCTCATTGTTCCTGGATGCGCATTGTTCCTGGACACTCGTTGCTCACGGACATTCATTGTTCCTGGACACTCATTGTTCCCGGACACTCGCTATTCCCGGAAACTCGTTGTTCCCGGACACTCGTTGCTCACGGACACTCGTTGTTCCTGGACACTCGTTGCTCACGGACACTCATTGTTCCCGGACACTCGTTGCTCACGGACACTCGTTGTTCCTGGACACTCGTTGCTCATGGACACTCGTTGTTCCTGGACACTCGTTGCTCATGGACACTCGTTGTTCCTGGACACTCGTTGCTCACAGACACTCGTTGTTCCCGGACACTTGTTGTTCCCGGATGCTCATTGCTCCCGGATGCTCATTGTTCCCGGACTCTTGTTGTTCCCGGAAACTCGTTGTTCCCGGAGACTCGTTGTTCCCGGACACTCATTGTTCCCGGATGTTTGTTGCTCCTGGATGCGCATTGTTCCTGGACACTCGTTGCTCACGTACACTCATTGTTCCTGGACACTCGTTGTTCCCGGACACTCGCTATTCCCGGACACTCGTTGTTCCCGGACACTCGTTGCTCACGGACACTCGTTGTTCCTGGACACTCGTTGCTCACAGACACTCGTTGTTCCCGGACACTTGTTGTTCCCGGATGCTCGTCGCTTCCGGATGCTCATTGTTCCCGGACTCTTGTTGTTCCTGGAGACTCGTTGTTCCCAGAGACTCGTTGTTCCCGGACACTCATTGTTCCCGGATGCTTGTTGCTACTGGACACTCGTTGCTCCCGGATGCTCGTTGTTCCTGGACACTCATTGTTCCTGGATGCTCGTTGTTCCCGGACGCTCGTTGCTCCCGGACACTCGTTGCTCCCGGATGCTTGTTGTTCCCGGACACTCGTTGCTCCCGGATGCTCTTTGCTCCCGGGCACTCGTTGTTCCTGGACGCTCGTTGCTCCCGGACACTCGCTGCGCCCAGATGCTCTTTGCTCCCGGACACTCGTTGTTCCCGGAAGCTCATTGCTCCCGGATGCTCGTTGTTCCCGGACTCTTGTTGTTCCCGGACTCTTGTTGTTCCCAGACATTCGTTGCTCCCGGACACTCGTTGTTCTCGGAAGCTCATTGCTCCCAGATGCTCGTTGTTCCCGGACTCTTGTTGTTCCCAGACACTCGTTGCTCCCGGACACTCATTGTTCTCGGATGCTCGTTGCTCCCGGATGCTCGTTGTTCCCAGACTCTCGTTGTTCCTGGAGACTCGTTGTTCCCGGACACTCATTGTTCCCGGATGCTTGTTGCTCCCGGACACTCATTGTTCCTGGATGCTTGTTGTTCCCGGGTGCTCGTTGGTCCCGGACGCTCGGTGTTCCCAGATGCTCGTTGTTCCTGGATGCACATTGTTCCTGGACACTCGTTGCTCACGGACACTCATTGTTCCTGGACACTCGTTGTTCCTGGACACTCGTTGCTCACGGACACTCATTGTTCCTGGACACTCATTGTTCCCGGACACTCGCTATTCCCGGAAACTCATTGTTCCCGGACACTCGTTGCTCACGGACACTCGTTGTTCCGGGGCACTCGTTGCTCACGGACACTCGTTGTTCCCGGACACTCGTTGCTCACGGACACTCGTTGTTCCTGGACACTTGTTGCTCATGGACACTCGTTGTTCCTGGACACTCGTTGCTCACGGACACTCGTTGTTCCTGGACACTCGTTGCTCACAGACACTCGTTGTTCCCGGACACTTGTTGTTCCCGGATGCTCATTGCTCCCGGACGCTCATTGTTCCCGGACTCTTGTTCCCAGAAACTCATTGTTCCCGGAGACTCGTTGTTCCCGGACACTCATTGTTCCCGGATGTTTGTTGCTCCTGGATGCGCATTGTTCCTGGACACTCATTGCTCACGTACACTCATTGTTCCTGGACACTCGTTGTTCCCGGACACTCGCTGTTCCCGGACACACGTTGTTCCCGGACACTCGTTTCTCACGGACACTCGTTGTTCCTGGACACTCGTTGCTCACAGACACTCGTTGTTCCCGGACACTTGTTGTTCCCGGATGCTCGTTGCTCCCGGATGCTCATTGTTCCCGGGCTCTTGTTGTTCCTGGAGACTCGTTGTTCCCAGAGACTCGTTGTTCCCGGACACTCATTGTTCCCGGATGCTTGTTGCTCCTGGACACTCGTTGCTCCCGGATGCTCGTTGTTCCTGGACACTCATTGTTCCTGGATGCTCGTTGTTCCCGGACGCTCGTTGCTCCCGGACACTCGTTGCTCCCGGATGCTTGTTGTTCCCAGACACTCGTTGCTCCCGGATGCTCTTTGCTCCCGGGCACTCGTTGTTCCTGGACGTTCGTTGCTCCCGGACACTCGCTGCACCCAGATGCTCTTTGCTCCCGGACACTCGTTGTTCCTGGAAGCTCATTGCTCCCGGATGCTCGTTGTTCCCGGACTCTTGTTGTTCCCAGACACTCGTTGCTCCCGGACACTCGTTGTTCTCGGAAGCTCGTTGCTCCCGGATGCTCGTTGTTCCCGGACTCTTGTTGTTCCCAGACACTCGTTGCTCCCGGACACTCATTGTTCTCGGATGCTCGTTGCTCCCGGATGCTCGTTGTTCCCAGACTCTTGTTGTTCCCGGACTCTCGTTGTTCCTGGAGATTCGTTGTTCCCGGACACTCATTGTTCCCGGATGCTTGTTGCTCCCGGACACTCATTGTTCCTGGATGCTTGTTGTTCCCGGATGCTCGTTGGTCCCGGACGCTCGGTGTTCCCAGATGCTCGTTGTTCCTGGATGCACATTGTTCCTGGACACTCGTTGTTCCTGGACACTCGTTGCTCACGGACACTCATTGTTCCTGGACACTCATTGTTCCCGGACACTCGCTATTCCCGGAAACTCATTGTTCCCGGACACTCGTTGCTCACGGACACTCGTTGTTCCGGGGCACTCGTTGCTCACGGACACTCGTTGTTCCCGGACACTCGTTGCTCACGGACACTCGTTGTTCCTGGACACTTGTTGCTCATGGACACTCGTTGTTCCTGGACACTCGTTGCTCACGGACACTCGTTGTTCCTGGACACTCGTTGCTCACAGACACTCGTTGTTCCCGGACACTTGTTGTTCCCGGATGCTCATTGCTCCCGGACGCTCATTGTTCCCGGACTCTTGTTCCCAGAAACTCATTGTTCCCGGAGACTCGTTGTTCCCGGACACTCATTGTTCCCGGATGTTTGTTGCTCCTGGATGCGCATTGTTCCTGGACACTCATTGCTCACGTACACTCATTGTTCCTGGACACTCGTTGTTCCCGGACACTCGCTGTTCCCGGACACACGTTGTTCCCGGACACTCGTTTCTCACGGACACTCGTTGTTCCTGGACACTCGTTGCTCACAGACACTCGTTGTTCCCGGACACTTGTTGTTCCCGGATGCTCGTTGCTCCCGGATGCTCATTGTTCCCGGGCTCTTGTTGTTCCTGGAGACTCGTTGTTCCCAGAGACTCGTTGTTCCCGGACACTCATTGTTCCCGGATGCTTGTTGCTCCTGGACACTCGTTGCTCCCGGATGCTCGTTGTTCCTGGACACTCATTGTTCCTGGATGCTCGTTGTTCCCGGACGCTCGTTGCTCCCGGACACTCGTTGCTCCCGGATGCTTGTTGTTCCCAGACACTCGTTGCTCCCGGATGCTCTTTGCTCCCGGGCACTCGTTGTTCCTGGACGTTCGTTGCTCCCGGACACTCGCTGCACCCAGATGCTCTTTGCTCCCGGACACTCGTTGTTCCTGGAAGCTCATTGCTCCCGGATGCTCGTTGTTCCCGGACTCTTGTTGTTCCCAGACACTCGTTGCTCCCGGACACTCGTTGTTCTCGGAAGCTCGTTGCTCCCGGATGCTCGTTGTTCCCGGACTCTTGTTGTTCCCAGACACTCGTTGCTCCCGGACACTCATTGTTCTCGGATGCTCGTTGCTCCCGGATGCTCGTTGTTCCCAGACTCTTGTTGTTCCCGGACTCTCGTTGTTCCTGGAGATTCGTTGTTCCCGGACACTCATTGTTCCCGGATGCTTGTTGCTCCCGGACACTCATTGTTCCTGGATGCTTGTTGTTCCCGGATGCTCGTTGGTCCCGGACGCTCGGTGTTCCCAGATGCTCGTTGTTCCTGGATGCACATTGTTCCTGGACACTCGTTGCTCACGGACACTCATTGTTCCTGGACACTCGTTGTTCCCGGACACGCGTTGCTCATGGACACTCATTGGTCCTGGACACTTGTTGTTCCTGGACACTCGCTATTCCCGGACACTCATTGTTCCCGGACACTCGTTGCTCACGGACACTCGTTGTTCCCGGACACTCGTTGCTCACGGACACTCGTTGTTCCTGGACACTCGTTGCTCACAGACACTCGTTGTTCCCGGACACTTGTTGTTCCCGGATGCTCGTTGCTCCCGGATGCTCATTGTTCCCAGACTCTTGTTGTTCCCGGAGACTCGTTGTTCCCGGAGACTCGTTGTTCCCGGACACTCATTGTTCCCGGATGCTTGTTGCTCCTGGACACTTGTTGCTCCCGGATGCTCGTTGTTCCTGGACACTCATTGTTCCTGGATGCTCGTTGTTCCCGGACGCTCGTTGCTCCCAGACACTCGTTGCTCCTGGATGCTCGTTGCTCCCGGAAACTCGTTGCTCCCGGATGCTCTTTGCTCCCGGATGCTCGTTGTTCCTGGACGCTCGTTGCTCCCGGACACTCGCTGCGCCCAGATGCTCTTTGCTCCCGGACACTCGTTGTTCCCGGAAGCTCGTTGTTCCCGGACAGTCGTTGCTCCCTGATGCTCTTTGCTCCCGGACACTCGTTGTTCCCAGATGCTCGTTGTTCCCGGACTCTCGTTGTTCCCAGACGCTCGGTGCTCCCAGACACTCATTGTTCCCGGATGCTCGTTGCTCCCGGACACTCGCTGCTCCCAGATGCTCTTTGCTCCCGGATGCTCGTTGTTCCCGGACACTGGTTGCTCCCGGATGCTCTTTGCTCCCGGACACTCGTTGTTCCTGGACGTTCGTTGTCCCCGGACGCTCGCTGTTTCCGGTTTACTCACTGTTTCCGGGCACTCGCTACTTCTGGGCACTCGCTGTTTCTGTACGCTCGCTGTTCCCAGAAGCTCGCTGTTTCCGGATGCTCGTTCCTTCCGGACGCTCACTGTTTTCCGGATGTTCGCTGTTCCCAGATGCTCACTGTTTCCAGATGCTCACTGTTTTCAGGACGTTCGTTGTTCCCGGACGCTCGCTGTTTCCGGACGCTCGCTGATCCCGGAAGCTCGCTGTTTCCGGATGCTCGTTCCTTCCAGACGCTCACTGTTTTCCGGACGTTCGCTGTTCCCGGATGCTCGCTGTTTCTGGATGCTTGCTGTTTCCGGACACTCGCTGTTTCCGGACGCTTGCTGTTTCCGGACGCTCGCTGTTCCCGGAAGCTCACTGTTTCTGGATACTCGTTCCTTCTGGATGCTCGCTGTTTTCCGGACGTTTGCTGTTCCCGGATGCTCGCTGTTTCTGGATGCTTGCTGTTCCCGGACACTTGCTGTTTTCAGAAGCTTGCTGTTTTCGGACGCTCTCTGTTTCTTGACACTCGCTGTTTCCGGACACTCGCTGTTTCCGGACGCTCACTGTTTCCGGACACTCGCTGTTTCTGGACACTCACTGTTTCCGGACACTCGCTGCTCCTGGATGTTTGCTGTCCATTCATCCGATGTGCAGCTGGCACTGGTCAACGGTGTAGGAGGATAATGGCAGTGTGAGTCAGACAGGATACTGTGGCCAGGTGAGGAGATGCGACTGGAAAAGTTCTTGGATCTAGCAGAGGAAAATCTGTGTGGCAGACCAGGAGGGCAGGTGGATACTTGAGACAGGAGAAGGGAACATTGATTCTCTAACCAGTCCGTGTTGTAGTTCAACCTCCAGTAGTCCTAATCCCTTGTCCCCACTTATTTCCTATATAGCACTGTTATCCTTTCCCTCATCCTATGCTGTGGCTCAGTTGGTAGCATCTTTGCCTCTGAGTCAGAAGGTTGTGGGTTCATGTCCCACTTCAGGTTCTTAATAGGCATAAAATCTAAGTTGACACTCCAGTGCAGTACTGAGGGAGTGCTGTACTGTCGGAGGTGCCGACATTCAGATGAGATGTTAAACCGAGACCCTGTCTGCTCTCTCAGGTGGATGTAAAATATCCTATGGCTACTATTTCAAAGAAGAGCAGCGGCGTTATCCCTGGTGTCCGAACCAATATTTATCCCTCAATCTATATCATTAAAAAATAGATTATCTGGTCATTATCACATTGCTGTGGGAGCTTGCTGTGCACAAATTGGCTGCCACGTTTCTTACATTACAACAGTGACTACACTTCAAAAGTACTTCATTGGCTGTAAAGCTCTTTGGGACGTCCGGCAGTCATGAAAGGCACTATATAAATGCAAGTCTTTCTTTCTTTCTTTCTATGGAACCTATTCTTAAATGTTGACATGGGTCGGGAATTTCCTCGGATCTGCTCCTGCTCCACCGGCGTAACTTCACCGGTATATGGCGGAACTTACATTAACGGGGTTTCCACAACACTTGCGGCGAGATTAGAGCAGCACAGAGGGAGCAGCATTGAGAAATTCAAGGCCGTGGTCTCTGCTTCCATCACTAACTCCGGATGTGCATTCCACAACAAGAACTTGCATTTACATAGCGCCTTTAACGTAGTAAAAAGCCCCAAGGTGCTTCACAGGAGCGTAATCAGACAAACACTGACACAGAGTCTCCTAAGAGATATTGGGGCAGGTGACCAAGAGCTTGGTTCCACAGTCTGCGGCCAAGCATGTGAAGAGACAGGGGTTCCACTCCACCACTCTCCCACTGACGGAACGGCCCCCCAAAGAATCTCCAGCCCTCCCCCTGCCCCGTCTTTACTGGGAAAACTGGTAACCCCACAATTTTATCCTCTTTGTTGCTGTATCACTCGACACATGAAGCACTTGGAACATATTTCACATGCTGAAGCCTCTAAAGAGAATGCTGATTGCCACCCTTATCCTCTTGCAATGCCATCCTCTTTTATCCCACCTTTATCTCGCTTCCCATATGCAGGCTTGTGTAGTTACAGCTACGAGTGATTCTCTGCTTTCTGGCATCCGTTATCCAGGCTGCAGTGCTGGCTGAACCTGTGAGTGACAATATGCTCCGTTGTGTTGTATTATAACTGTCGTCATAGTAACTGGCAGCTTCTTCGACTGCCAAGAAGCCAACAGTTCAGAAATTATGGATTCCTTCCAGAGCATTAAGTTTCATATTTATATTACACAAGCAGTCAGGAAAGGATGCAGATTTTTAAAAAATCTGTATAGTGTTTTCACAAAAATGGCTCAGAATTGTATACAAATTCTCGCTGATCAATCAAAGCATTGCAGATGGTGAGTCACAAGTACTGTTTTATATAATAATAAGTAGGTGGTAAAAGTGTAGCAGGAAGTAAGTGTGACACTTAAAGGAAGTGTGCACTATATGGAAGATTTATTTTTATTATAGATGTGATACCAATAAAATGTGTAATATTTCCACTGGAGTCTTCTGCTCAGCTTAATTATTGGAAACATGTATTCTTTCTCCTGCTGATCATGAAATGGTCTCTTTAGATTCCTTTCATTTACGCTTCATGTATTTCTCACTGTGAAGAATGAATTGATCATCTTAAATGATGACTGTTGCTCTGCTATTCTTTATAAGTACGAGCAATGCCCCATCACACTATTTTAATGAAAGAGATATTACCCTGGAAACTGCTGTTGAGTTGTTATCACTTAATGCAATCATATCAAAAATCCCCTCTCTGCTTCGTTAGCCAAGGCCCAGTGGAAAGAATTTGAATTGAGTGCATAAACAGTTTAAACATCATCAACAGCAATTTCTAGCCTGTAGGGGATACAGATCGACAAGAGTTTACTCATGTAAATTAATGACTTTACAAACATATATTCATAATAAGGAAGATATAAGCAGTGCCCGTAGTTACTACTTGGAGGCAATTGTCAAAAAAAAAATCTATTTTACAATTACTAAATTCTTTGGCCTCTGAGGAAGTGTCCTATCCCACGTTGAGCACTGCAACTAAAATGACCTTTGGTTAGTGGCTGTCCCTTTAAATAAGGTTACCGACCATAAGAGGGTGAAATGAGGAGAAATGTCTTCACTCAAAGGGTTGTGAATCTTTGGAATTCTCTACCCCAGAGGGCTGTGGATGCTCAGCCATTGAGTATATTCAAGGCAGAGGTCGATAGATTTTTGGATACTAAGGGACTCAAGGGATATGGGGATAGTGCGGGGCAAGGTGGAGTTGAGGTAGAAGATCAGCCATGATCTTATTGAATGGCGGAGCAGGCTCAAAGGGCCAAATGGCCTACTCCTGCTCCTATTTCTTACGTTCTAATGTTCTTATGAAACACTTGGACCCTGCTGGAGATAGAACTTGGGTGGAAAATTCAGGTGTAACCCAGTGAGGTCATTGGATATTGACGAGGAAGCAAATCTTGAATTGGTTAAAGGTGAGATGAGAGATACTGTAATAAATAAAAGGATAATAATACAGAAGTTAGTAAAGCCAAAGGAGCCAGGACCTGATGGGATATATCCAATGAACCTGAGGGAAATGGGGAAGAAATAGTGCAGGTCCTAGAGATTGTACTTCAGAGTTCTAGTGAGAGTGGATATGAGCTGGTGGGCTGGAAAGTGGCCAATGTAATAACCACCTGTAAGGCTGGCGGTATTGGACCTGCTGTTGGTTACATGTCCCACCCGGTTTTCCTATTGACTTCAGTGGAAAGGAAATATGGATGGGATGTATATCTGACACTGCCATCTTCCTGCCCCCGCCTAAGTGGAAGTTACCCCCTGTTGTGTTAAGAAGATTTTCCTGATGTCACTGATTTCAGTGGAATGAAAATCGGGCAAATTCTATAAAGGGCAAGGGATCTGCTCTGCCAGATTACTGCCTAGGCTGTGAAGATGAAAATCTATCCCTCAGTGCACTCCTAACTTTATTTTGTTGTTTATTCACAGGCAAGAATATTACAATTGTCAAAATAATCTTGCAAACAGCACGATAACTTGGCTTCAGATTTGCAACAACGCAGCATAAGTTAAGTTCAACATGATACAATGCAACTCAGTTTTAGCAGGAGAGCATCACAGCCTTAGCTAGGTTTAACTTGTGACAGTCTGACAGTAATATCCAGTTTTGACGATTACAATAATTGCTCAGCAAGGTCAGTGGTTTGGAGTTTATATAGCAATATAACAGGTAGCAATCATATACTTACTCTTTATTCCTATGAGTTGAGTGACATTGGTATGAAGGCATAGAACCTCTTTGATCAGGCAATAAATCCACTGCAATACCAAAACAGTTCAAGCCCCCTCTGTGAAATTCTCGGATCTCCGCGGTACAGATGACAGATGGCCATTGCATTCTCCAATGCAACAACCATCTCATTTCTGTAAAAGAAGGAAAAACAATGGTTCACCCTGGATAAGGTGTTCTAATTCAAGACCTCATCAAACTACCGAGAATGTCACTGTTTGACAGCTTCACAGACGTCGTATGTTCTCTGCATCCAGCTTTCCCTTAATTGGCCTGCTAAGCCCGCTGGGCGGGTTTAACAAGGGCAATCAAGGGAAAATAGCATGGGTTGGCCACAAATCGATGGAGGCGGGACATCGACCCGCCAAGCAGCATGTGAAGGAATAAGCCGTATAACCTATTCAGAAAAATACACTATTTTATGAAACAATTCAGGCTTTATTAAAACAGGACAAACTGGGTTTCGAAATTTAGAAACCTAACTATGAAATAGCTATGAAAGAATGTTGGCTATTGAGATAAGACAGTTGTTGACCCTGAATAAATAACCTTATTGAAACAGAAGGTGCATGGCTCTGACAGGCTGACCTTTGGGAACAACAACAATGGTTCACCCTGGATAAGGTGTTCTAATTTAAACTTTGTAAAGATGGCACATAAGATAAGTAACATCTGCCCTCATAAGGATGACATAAAATAAGGAGCACCTGCCTTTCACACCGTTCTATATGGTGACCCTAGAACACCTGGAGATGAGACAAGATTCTGGCTGATGTAGCAGTAAGAATTGCAGAGGTCAGCAGAAAGATGAATAGGGATAATTGACTTGTATCAGCAGAAACTTTAAAGGAAATACCACTGGAAATGGGTATAAATATTGAAGTTTCAAAGGGGATATCAGACTCGCTTTAATTGGGCAAAGTGAATCTCAGCTACAGAGGCGCATTCTTTGTACTTCAGGAATCAAAGGTATTTGATGTTGATGGATATCCTGCATAGAAACCTTTAAGAACTATAGGGGGAAAAATTTTGTTGGTTGCGCCACTCATTAGCGCCTAAAGAGGTGAGAAGTGGGGCGCTAACCAACTAGCGCCCGGGCGCAGCGAACCCTGCGCCTCTTCCCATATTGAGCGGACATTTAGCGCCGGCGCTAAACCTTAGCACCCGCTCACCGGCGCACGCAGATCATGACGTCATTTCAGTGTGCAATGCCTTTGGGGCGCCCCGGACCAGAAATTCAGTGGCGCCCCCCTCCGTTCCACCTGGCGCTAACAAGGACAGGTTACCTGGAACGTTTCCCAGTCACTGTCGGGCTCGGGGGGTGCTCTTTAAAGGGGACTGTTCTGGATTATTATTGGCAGCCATTTTTGGACCACAACTTCTTTGAGAGAGAGAGAGAGTTGCTCAGCTACACACGGAGAGCCATTTCTGCAGTGAGCCAGCACTGGCAGAGGAAATTTAGCCTTCTGAACATCACTTTGCGGTTGGTGAGCTTCTCAAACGGCATAACTTTCAGTGCGCACTTAATATGGGGGCTGCATTGGATGCGAACGTTGTGCTTCTCAATCATATTGACAGGGCACAGAGACGCAGGGATAGAGTGGCAGGCATGGCCAGACGGAGGAGGGCCTACAGACATCGCCCCACGAGACCTTACGCTGCCAGGGTTTTCCGCCAGCAGTTTTCATATATCAACATGTCAGAGCAGCAGTGTTTCCGAAGGCTGTGCTTCAGTAAGGAGGTGGTCACTGAGCTGTGCCACCTGCTTCAGCCAGATCTGCAGCCTCAACTAAGGTGCAGGACATCTCTGTCGGTGGCTGTGAGGATCACTGTGGCTCTAAACTTCTATGCAAGTGGCTCCTTTCAGGCCGCTACTGGAGACATTGCCAACATCTCACAGTTCGCGGTGCATTGCTGCATCCGTCAAGTGACTAATACCCTCTTTAGAAGGAGACAGCAGTACATCTCGTTCCCGATGACCCCGGACAAGCAGCGAGAGCGCGCAGAGGGCTTCGCAATGATAGCAGGCTTCCCCATGGTGCAGGGCGCCATTGACTGCACGCATGTGGCTTTGCGGGCACCTCTAGAGAATGCGGAGGATTTCCGCAACTGAAAGGGGTTCCATTCTATCAATGTGCAGCTGGTCTGTGGCCACCGACAGCTGATACTCGCTGTGAATGCCCACTTTCCAGGCAGCAGCCACGACGCCTTCATCCTGCGCCAGACTTCTGTGGCAGACCTTTTCGAGGCCCCGGCTCACCCAGGAGGCTGGCTTCTTGGGGACAAGGGCTATCCTCTGTGCCCCTGGCTGATGACCCCGCTCCATTCGCCCAGCACTCCTGCTGAAGAACCTTACAATGAGAGCCATCAAGCAACCAGGAACATCATTGAGCACACAATCGGCATGCTGAAGCAACGGTTCCGCTGTCCGGACCATTCCAGAGGAGCCCTTCAGTAGTCACCTGAGCGAGTCTCCCACTTCGTGGTTGTGTGTTGCATGCTGCATAACCTGGCAATCCTCAGGACCCAGCCAATGCCACCAAACATTGAAGCACCAGCAGAGGAGGAGGAGGAGGAGAAGGAGGAGGAGGAGGAGGAGCAGCAGCACCAAGATGGGAGGGAGGCACAAACTGCAAGGGCCGTCCATCAGAGGCTTATAGCAAGTCACTTCTAGGCCCCTCTCAGCCTTGCTGCAGCCACTGGGGTCCCATTACGAAGGAGCTGCAGGGCGGGAAGGGGCCAATGCCTAAAGGGAAGCAGATCACCATCGAGGGGGAAAAAGTAGAAGGTGCTGCTGATTCCTGTTATTTGTTTCATTCAAGGCCGAGGATGTTGGTCTGAATGTTAGTTATGTTTTGGACAGTCTCCCGGGTGTGAGAGTCTGGCGCTGCCATTCCAGGAACATGAATAGAACCGTTCTGCTACCCCTAAGCCGGTCAAGGGCAAAATTTGTGCAAAGAACAGACATGGCCATTGTGAATAAAGAATGTTGTTTATTTAACAAAATGTGCTTCCTTCCCGCATGACAAAGCAATGGCAACAAAAAGTAAAACAAACAGACTGCCACATAAGTGACTCTCACACCCGGGAGACTGTCCAAAACATAACTAACATTCAGACCAGCATCCTCGGCCTTGAATGAAACAAATAACAGGAATCAGCAGCACCTTCTACTTTTTCCCCCTCGATGGTGATCTGCTTCCCTTTCGGCATTGGCCCCTTCCCGTCCTGCAGCTCCTCCGTAATGGGACCCCAGTGGCTGCAGCAAGGCTGGTGGAGGCCTGCTGACTGTCCAAAACTGCAGATGCCCCTGAGGGACGGCCTGGACGAGCTCTGGGCATGGAGGGCCCAGCTGCTGACTGCTCCAACTCTGCATGGGCGGAAGCAATCTGTCCTACAGGTGGTGGCAGCTGCAGTGGAGAAGTGCCAGTGGTGGCATCAGGAATGCTGTCATCCTGATAGCGGACAGCAGCTCCCTGGTCGGCTGACACACTGGCACTCTGACGGGGCAGCACCGCAGCATGCGCAGCAATCGGCTGGTGCACAGATTGCTGGCCTGCTGTGGTGCTGCAAGGGCCCCGGGGAATCCTGCCCGATCCAGCGAGGGTGGCAGCAGTCAGTGCTCACGTGGCCTCGATCTGCATCTGCATGAGACCAGCGAGTGACTGCGTGGCAGCACTCAGCACTTGCGTGGCAGGTGCCATTGCTTCGCTGAAGCACTGGACAATCCTTGCCAGTGCTGTGCCGAAGTCCTGCACACTCCTTGCCTGTGCTGCGCTGAAGTCTTCGACACTCCTTGCCAGTGTCTCAATGGATTCGGGCATCCTTCCCACTGCAGTCATGAGCTCAGTGTGCCTCAGCCCAGCCTGGGCGCTCATTTCAGCAAGGGCACGCACCTCTTCTGCGTTCTGTGCAGCAGCACTCGCGGCCCGACTCGCCCTCCGGGGAGATGGCCCCCGAGCTTCCCTACCCCCCTCGCGTTGCTGCAGGCCACTGGTTCCTGGAACTGGATCCTCCTCAGAGCATTCCCCCCCGCTCCCCTCCAGGGAAGGAGTCTCCCCAGTCTGGAGATGGGCTGGCTCGCCTGAGGGTTGAACGGATGGTCCGGCTTCCTCCTCCTCGTTGCCTCCGGAGTCAGTCACAGTGGCAGCTTGAGGGCCCACCTCCCGAGCTGGTGATGCAGCATCTGAAAGCAGGGAGGTTCAAGAGTGGCTTTAGCGAAAGGACAGGGTGGCAGCAAGGGATGCATGAGTGCTGCAATGCTCTGAATTGGGTCGAGAGTGAAAAAGCATGCTGGTGTGGGGAACAACTGGAAGGAGAGAGGTCAAAAAGGTGATGACCTTACCATTGCTGTCCACAATGGGGTCGGCATTTCCAGAGGCGACAGGGCCAGTCATCCGGCTTGCGACGATCTGGTGGACTCGCTCCTCCAGGTCTGTAAGGGTCTGCAGGTGAGGCCGGCCTCCTCCGGTCCGAAGCTGCTGCCTGCGGTTACTCGCCAGCTTGGCCTGCAAGAGAAAGGACGGGGTGTGATGAAACATGCAGCCCTGATCTGGTATCACATGCCTCCCATGGTCGAATAGCCCTTACATTATGCTGCCCTGATCTGGTATCACATGCCTCCCATGGTCGAATAGCCCTTACATTATGCTGCCCTGATCTGGCATCACAAGCCTCCCATGGTCGAATAGTCCTTACATTATGCACTGAGCTGAATGTGCGTGTGTGTTTCCAGAAAGGGCCATGGGTTCTAGATGACAGCTGGCCATTGGGGTTTTGCAGACCCTCTGGCCATAAAGTGAGGTGCAGATGGAGGGATGAAGATGATTCTGAAAAAGGCACTCACCCTGACGACCCGAGTGAGGTCATTGAACTTCTTCCTGCATTGCACAGGAGTCCTCGGAACCATGCTGCTGGAGGTGACTCTTTGGGAAACCTCCCTCCAAGCTCTGCGGTATTCGGTTTGTTGAGGCCTCCTGCCATTCCCCGGGCACAGCACAGGTCGCCGGCGTTCCACCGCGTCAACCAGAGCATCCAATGCCCCCTCGCTGAAGCGCTGCGCCCTCTCCCTGGCCCTGTCCATGTGGTTGAAGTTTTGCCCACCACAGGTTGGTTGCCACCGATTTTGAGGCCTACAAGGCGCAGAGTGTGGCTGCAGATGATAATCGATCCGCCCCTTTAAGAGCTGGCAGGCGCCAGTGTGTCTGGGTGAAATCGATAATTGACGGCACCTGCGCTGCGCCCGCCCGCGGAGAAATTGCGTCGCGCCGCCGTGTTAGCGCCTTAAGACTACCGTGCAGTGCCTGATTTAGCGCCGCAATCACCTTCAGGGGCGCTGCAACCCAATATCGCTCGAGGTGGCGAGAAAGTGCGCCTGGCGCTAAACTTTGCACACCGCCAATACTAGCGCCCCAAACGGGGCGATACCGCATTTCTCCCCCATAATACTGTAGCGAAGTTAAGATTTATAAGTAAGATTCTCTGTTAAAACGATCGCATGTTTTCTCTTTTTAGAACTGCTAATGTTGTGATTGACTGATTCACCAAATGTAAATTGCATGTTGGTTCTTTTAATAAATCTCTATATATTTTTAGAATTGTCTCACATAAGTCTTCTGTATCAATAACTCGCGAACTCAATTTCTGTACACACTTTGGTGAAGAGTTACAGAACTCTGAGGGAGTTTTCTGGACCCTCATAATATCCAGGACGTTACAGTCTAGCTAAACTTATTAAAAGCGCTATCTGGAGGATGGTAACATTCTCGGGTTGTTCCTTTCCTTTACAAAGAGATAGCTCAGACCTTTAGACCCAGTTAAGCATCTTTAGGATTCAGCTACCTCAAACTTTAGTTGAAAGTGAACGGCTGAGAACTACGCCTGATCCAGGGTAGCCCTAAAGGGGCTAGGACTAGTAAATATCCCTTCAAGCAGTCCCGCCTCCAACGTGTCCCCATTGGCAAAATCACCCCTATAGTTTCTATATTTCTACAGGTATCTGTTACTGTCTTAACAATTAGGGAACATGTTAGGATACATTCTCCTCAGTATTGCACACTCTTACCTTTATCTAAACATTTTTCATACTTTTCCAACGTATCTGTGTACTTCACCAAATATTCTAAAAAGTGAAGTAAAAACCATGCACTTAAAGGCCTTACCTTATTACTATTAAACCCTTACTTCAGGCAGGCTGGACAATCTGTCACACTTCATCAAAGTAAAAATTTGAAATTACACCACTTGCATGAATTTTAGTTGTCTGACTAACTTCATCTCTGCAGTCTCTCCACATCTGCAGTTCTTCATAATTTAACAAAGTATGGGTTACTGCTGAAGTTGTCTAAGAGTTGGGTAATCATGTATACTTGTTAGTTTGTACCCAAATGTAGGCAGGGAAAGGGACTTTGATTCAACCTTTTTATTATCAAATCTCACTTTTAGATTCAACAGGTCAGGTGTACCAGTATGCAAAGGTTCCAATATTCTGTAATGAAGTTGACCCTACATTGTTGAATTGGTATATTCTTTTGCAGCAATTGCCTTTCCTTGTTACCTGGGAATTGGATCAGTATCTGTGGAAGAACAGTCAGTAGATTTAAATCACTTTGCATTAACTTGAGGTTTGGCCAGCAACTGATTCAGAAAATCTTCCACATTCTAGAAATGGAAGACAACCTTCACCATTTTCCACATGATTCATTCTCACTTTTTATTTTCCATACAGCAAAATGTTTTGATGTTAATAAATAGACTGCAGAGTGTTAAGTCTGTGTGTTCTAGTTGTATTTAAGATTAATTACTGACACAGACTACAAGAATAACGTTTCAACAGGTCTTTACTAGTTGGAGGTCAGGGCTATACTAACAGCAATATCACTACACAGTACTTATATACCGGTGGTCACCACCGGTATTACGTATACAGCAGCCAGAGAAAGTAGTACATCTCTTAAGGTGGAACAGGCTTAAGTTCTCTTAAGGTGGAACAGGTTACATACACCACAATCCTCCCTTTTTAGCTTAACAGTCATATCCCCATTTAACATAATATAATAACATATATACATATATAACTTCAGGTATAAACAGTTCAAAGGTTCAGTCTCTCAGGAGGCCTTCTGATTCGGGTTGGATAACGCCTTTCAGTGGTCTCTGATTCTTGTTGCTGAGGTGACTCCTCTAGTTGGGTTCCTATGTATTGGACGTCATCATCAGGAACATTCCCTGCCGAGGTAGATGCTTCAGGTTCATTAACGTCTTCCACAGTTGTCTCTGTCGCAACCATGGGTTCGACCCTTGCTCTCGATTCTACCAGTTGATCCGCATGACGCCTTATCACATTGTTACCAATATCTACTGTGTACATCAGAGGTCCTTGTCTGGCCCGAATTGTTCCGGACTGCCATTTTTCGTTTCCATAGTCCCTTGCCAACGCTGGTTGTCCTATGTCGAAACTTCGAGTGGTCTTGTTATTAATATGCCAGAACTGTTTGTTTTCCACTTCCCTCCGCACATTTGGTTTTAACAAGTCCAACCTGGACCGCAACCTCCTGTTATAAAACATCATGGCAGGACTTTGGTTAGTCACTGCATGAGCGGCGTTTCGATATGCCATTAGGAAATTGTCCACCTTGTGTTGTAGCGGAATCTGATCATCGTTCATGGCCTTTATTGCCTTTTTGAATGTTTGGACAAATCTCTCGGCCAACACGTTTGTCGCCGGATGATATGGGGCAGAGGTATAATGTTTCACCCCATTCTTCTTTAAGAATTTTTGGAATTCTTCCGACACGAACTGTGGTCCGTTGTCCGAACATATCTGTTCTGGCAATCCATTCCTTGCGAATATTGTTCTTAACACCGCAATTGTCTTTTCTGAAGTAGTGGTATTCATCTTGATCACTTCTGGCCATTTGGAATGTGCGTCCACTGCAATTAGGAACATGGAGTCCATGAATGGACCAGCAAAGTCAATATGTACGCGTTGCCATGGGGCTGAAGGCCATTCCCATGGGTGTAGCGGTGCGATCGGAGGTGCATTTTGCACTTTTTGGCATCCAGCGCAGCTTTTCGTCAACTCCTCTATCTGTTGGTCAATACCTGGCCACCATACATAAGCCCTAGCAAGACTTTTCATCTTAACTCCCCCCAGATGACCTTCATGCAGTTCCTTTAGAACTCTTTCCCTTAACTTGGGAGGAAAAATCACTCTTGTCCCGTACATCAAAGTACCATGGCAGACGGACAGCTGGTCTCGCCTTGCCGAGAATGCCGGTAACAGAGGATCACTATGTGTTGGCCATCCCTTCACTGTCACCTCGTAGACTCGGGACAGTGTCGGGTCGTTCCTGGTTTCTCTTTCAATACTTGCATTGGTGACTGGTAAACACTCGATGATGGTCGAATGAAATAACTCAACAGGGTCAACTTTCGCCGTCTCTTCTTCTTCAGGTAGTGGCAGGCGCGACAGCCCATCAGCATTGCCATGCTGCTTTGTACCTTTGAATTCTATTTGATATTGATGTGCCCCTAGGAAAAGGGACCATCTCTGGAGTCTCTGTGCTGTCATCACCGAAACACCCTTCTTAGGGTTAAAAATGGATACCAACGGCTGATGGTCTGTCAGAAGTGTGAATTTTTGGCCCTGCAGGTAATGATTAAACTTCTTCACTCCCCATACAAGGCTGAGAGCCTCCCTATCGATCTGCACATAGTTGCGCTCAGCGGAGGTCAATGATCTGGATGCAAACGCGACTGGCCTTCCCGTGCCATTTGGCAACTTGTGTGAGAGTACTGCCCCAATACCATATGGAGAAGCATCACAAGCCAACCGAATAGGCAGTGTCGGGTTGAAGTGAGCCAACACTTGCTCTGAGGTGATCAATTCTTTGCTTTTGCGAAATGCCTTCTTACAGTTTTCGCTCCATTCCCATGGTACCCCCTTCTGTAAAAGAGCGTTCAGCGGGTGCAGTACCGTGGATAGATTGGGTAGGAACTTATGGTAATAGTTAATCAATCCTAGAAACAACCTCAACTGAGAGACATTATCCGGAGCGGGAGCCTTTACAACTGCCTCTATCTTGTCAGGAGACTTATGAAGCCCCTCCCGGTCAATGACATGACCACAGTACGAGATCCGCTTCTGAAAGAACTCACATTTCTGCCGATTAACTCGAAGCCCATACTCTTTCAGTCTGTTGAGCACCAGTTCCAAGTTTGCGAGGTGTTCTTCATCACCATCTCCTGTAATCAGAATATCATCCAGCTAACATTGTGTGCCTGGAATTCCCTGTAATACCTGCTCCATGGCCCTCTGCCAAATTGCTGGAGCCGATGCCACTCCAAAAACCAGCCTATTATACTGGTACAAACCTCTATGTGTGTTGATCGTGAGGTACTGGCGTGACTCTTCTTCAACCTCCATCTGCAAGTACGCCTGCGCCAGGTCTATCTTGGTGAAGTGTTTCCCGCCAGACAACGAAGCAAAAATATCCTCAATCCGCGGAAGCGGATACTGCACCGTGTGAAGCACCGGATTAACGGTGATCTTGAAGTCTCCACAGATGCGAACCTTCCCTGGTTCTCCTGGCTTGTTGCTCGAAGGACGTTTCATAACGGGAACAATGGGCGTAGCCCACTCACTCCAATCTACCTTAGACAGTACACCTGAACGTTCTAGCGCTTCCAGTTCCGCTTCTACAGCAGGTCGTATTGCATAGGGTACCGGTCTGGCTTTGAAAAATTTTGGGTGTGCATGTTCATCAATCTTGATGTTTGCCGTAATTCCTCTCAGTGTTCCCAGTCCCTGCTGGAACACCTCTTTAGCATCATCCAATATTCTGGACAATTGTTTAGGTTTGACATCTGTTTCCCCGGAATCTACCGTTAGTGCCTTTAAGGAGTGCCAGTCCATATTCATTTTCCTAATCCACTCCCATCCCAGTAGTGGTGGACCTCCTTCAGGTAGCACATATAAGTCCATTACTTGGCTTTCTTTGCCCTTGTGGACCACTTTTACCTCTATCTTTCCGATGGGGTACACTCTTTGCCCCGTGTATGTTTTCAATATAATCTCCGTATCCCGTAGGGGAATATGTTGGAATAACCTTTTGTAATCTTTCTTATTCATGACCGTCAATGCCGATCCAGTGTCCAATTCCATCTTTACTTGGACTCCTGCTATCTGAAGAGTGACCAAAATTGTCTGGAGATCTGCATTCTTACCAATGTTGTGTACTCTTAAGCTACCCAGTTCATTACTGCTGGCGTCTGAATCTGACTTCTGTTCGTTCGAACTGTTCTTTGTCACCTTGTGTACCTTTATGTATTTCCCTTGCGGTGACTTTTTGTTGCTGTGCTTCTTTCCTGACCGGCATACTTTAGCTATGTGGCCAAGCCTGCCACACGTTCTGCATTCTTGGTTTTTAAACCAACACTGGTTCTGATCATGCGTTGTCTTTCCACAACGATAACATTTTACAGTACTCAAAACCAATTGATTTGTACTGAGTTCCGGTGACCGTAGCTGCATTACTGCCGTGCCTCTTGCTGCGGCTTTGTGTGGTGCTGCCATAGTGACTGCTTTCTCAAGCGTCAGCTCATTCTCCTCGAGCAGTCGCTTTTGTGTATCTTCTTTTAATAATCCACACACAAATTTATCCCTTAGCGCATCTGTTAGTCCCGTTCCAAACTGACAGTACTTTGCTAGCTTACGCAATTCCATTAAATATTCAGCATTGCTTTCATCCTTCAGCTGCTTTCTGCTGTAAAATTTAAATCGTTCTGCTAGCATCAGCGGCGTGGGGTTTAGATGATTTCTCAGGACAGTAACAATCTCCTCGAACGTCTTATCCGCCGGTTCATCTGGTGATAAAAGGTGTTTCAATTGCCCGTATGTCTTCGCACCCATTAAGTTTAATAAAGTTAGTGCTTTCTCATCATCTGGGATTTTATTTGCTTTACAATAATTTTGTATGCGTTCTACATACGTGGCCCAATCTTCGATGTCGCTATCAAAGGTATTAATGTTCACATGTTTAGGCATCGTTGCAATTTTTTTAGTGATTTCCCTTTTTCCAAGATGGCGGCTTCCCACTCTTGTCTTCGTCCTCCGCCTACAAAATGGCGGTTTCCCGCGCTTGGCGGTCTTTCCCGCGCTCGCCTTCTTCACCCGCTGGCTGCAATGGCATTTGGCGTGCCGCTGCTGCTCCCCTTTCCCAGCGGTTAGTAACTCCCCCGACGCTGTCTCCGCTTCACCGCGGCTCCCTCCGGCATTCACTCTTCCCCGATGTCGCGCCTCGCAGCCCTTCTTGCAGCCCAGTTATTAGCACCGGCTGCGTTCGCCTTCACCGCGGCTCTCGCGCCTTCAGTCGCCCCAGATGCTGCGCCTTTTTGGCCCGAATGCGGCCCGGCCCTTATCTCCGGTCGCGATCGATCTCACCGCCCTTATTCCTCCGTCTTCCCTCCCCGTCTGTACAGCCAACGCGGCCGACTTTCTGCTCGCGTCGCTGACCGGCTTACCCACCACCGAGGTAGAAGGAAGATAGCTGACTGCCGCTGATGGAGGCTTCGAGTTCAGGATATCTTCTGCACTCCGGGTTCTCAATGCCTGCCGCGCGACGTGTCTTCCAGCAGGGTGATGAGGGTGGATGCCTCTCTTTGACGCCCGTTCTGTGGACGAAGCCGCCGTGGATATAAACTGCCGCAGGGTAAGAATCGGACTCGTCACCACTGTTAAGTCTGTGTGTTCTAGTTGTATTTAAGATTAATTACTGACACAGACTACAAGAATAACGTTTCAACAGGTCTTTACTAGTTGGAGGTCAGGGCTATATTAACAGCAATATCACTACACAGTACTTATATACCGGTGGTCACCACCGGTATTACGTATACAGCAGCCAGAGAAAGTAGTACATCTCTTAAGGTGGAACAGGCTTAAGTTCTCTTAAGGTGGAACAGGTTACATACACCACACAGAGAATACTCTACTGTTCTCTATTCATTGCTACTCATTACAGCCAAGCATCTACTCATCTTCTGGGACAACCCACAAATCAACCAATTTGAATTTATAATCAGGGGAATTAGCTGGCCATCCTTTAATGAGTGTAATGGGTGGCATTCAAGTGTCAGCTGTGGCTCAGTTGGTAGCACGCTTGCCCCTGAATCAGAAGGCTGTGGGTACAAGTCCAACTCTGGAGACTTCAACACAAAAATCTAGGCTGACACTCCATGGCAGTACTAAGGGATTACAGCAATGTCAGAGTTGCCATCTTTCAGATGAGAAGTTAAACTGAGGCCCCATTTGTCGTCTCAGGTGGCTGTAAAAGATCCCATGGCACTATTTCGAAGAAGAGCAGGGCAGTTATCCCCGGTGCCCTAGTCAATATTTACCCCTCAATCAATATCACTAAGACAGATTAACTGGTCTTTATCACATTGCTGTTTGTGAGAGCTTGCTGTGTGTAAATTGGCTGCTGAATTTCTGACATTACAACAGTGACTATACTTCATTGGCTGTAAAGTGCTTTTGAACGTCCTGAGGCATAAGTCTTTCTTTCTATTACCTGTTTGATTTGTGCCATTTTTTATTCTTTCCTTTCTGGATTGACCCTCCTTAATTTATGCATAAATCAATATTCGATATTCAATGATAATGGCCCAGAAATTCGTGTCTCCACTGCATGCACTGCGCATGTGCAGGAAACCGGAACTCCCGTTCACTTAAATGAAGGGGTTCAGAGGTCGAACGCGTGCGCAGGAGAGGCAGCGCGTGCGCATCGAACTTACGTTTTTTTGTAGGTTTCTCTGGGAGGGTAAGTCTCCAGGAGTTACACAAGGCCTGCTTTTAACAAGGTAAGTGGTGAACTAATTAAAATTAAAACAATTTTCCCACAGATTTATTATTTTTAAATACTTTAAAGAAAGGTAATTTTATTTTTAGCCCCGCTGGAAAATGTAATTAATTTTTTCAAAAATTAAAATTATTGTTTAAAATAGTTATTTTATGTAATTTATTGTTATTTTAAAAATGTGATTTAAAAAAAATATATATTTGAAGTTTTAGTGGTGTTTTGGGGCTTATAGTATTTATGGTTTTGACAGCTCTTCCTGTCAATTTTATGAATGGGCATTTCCCTGCTACCATTGGCTCTCCATGGCCCACATGATCCCAGGGGATGCATCGAACTAACCAAGCCCCTGGGATACGCAAGCACTACGCGCCGGCATTTGGAGCAGGCCCAGGATTGGAATCCCACGCGGGCCCACAGCACAACGGCCGGCACGCAAGGTAAGTGCAGGTCGAAGGCTTGCACCCACGGGAAGCCCCTGACCTGAATTTCTGGGCCATTGTACCCGTTGACTATCAAAGTGTGAAGCTGTTCTGAAAGGAAAACCCCTTCCTCAGTCTAGCTTGAGTCATCATTTCACGGTCAATTAATTTTCTTAGAGCCTTGAGGCAAATGAGGTTTCCTTTTCAAGTTGTAACTGATTTGTATGTTTTCTGATCATAGCATCATGGGATCACCTTTTGTTTTCTATCATATGATACGACTTAATAGATTCATATCCAGAAAAATATTCCTCTCAGTTAAGCATGACATTAAGTAATTTTATCCGGTTGGACCCAATTAATGAATTGAGTGTTGACATAATGCGCCCACACAAATTTCAATCGACAACAATGGAAGGGAATTTTGCTCCAAGGTAGGTTGACCTTGAATTGATATTCATTTTGTAACAAAAGGAGAAGCAAGTATCACCTTTATCTCCTCTCCTCTCTGTAGATAACTCTTTTCAATGAATGTGCCAAATCTATGTACATATGCATTATATAACCATACAAAAAAACCACTACAACATCACTTGCTTCATTTCACAGTCATTCAGCAGTTCAGGAAGATGATGCTGTAATCTCTGCAGCACTGTGCAGTGAGGCCATTGATTAATATAACATTCCCTCCAACAATGAGAACAACAGAGTTCTGTCTTGGCCTGAAGGTTAATGACTCATGTTTGCATGGGATCTCATAGTGTTTCAGTGGGAGTTTTTAAAAGTAACAGCAGAACACCCTTTCAGGACAGATCACTTAACTAAGAATGCCATTTGCCTCAAAAGAAAATCACAAAATCCCCCCAACCCCACCACATACATAACAATAAAACATTTTTAAAATCTACGGATATTTTATCCCTTGCAAGTTAAGCCTTTGAATACGTTTGAACCTTTGTTCTTTTCTTGCGGTTATTTTCTTGCAGAAATGTTGCTGCAGTGTTTAGAAGATTACTTTATTGCTAAAATTAAAATAAATGTCAGTGCAGACCTTTGGAGCTTTTGAACATAAGAACATAACATAAGAATTAAGAGCAGGAGTAGGCCATATGGCCCTACGAGCTTGCACCACCATTCAATTAGATCACGGCTGATCTTTGACCTCAGGTCCACTTCCTGCCCGATCACCATATCCTGTGATTCCCCCTAGAGTCCAAAAATGTATCTATCTCAGCCTTGGATATACTCAAAGACTCAGCATGCACAGCCCTTTGGGGTAGAGAATTCCAAAGATTCACAACCCTCTGAGTGAAGAAATTCCTCCTCATCTCAGTCTTAAATGGCTGACTCCTTATCCTGAGTCTATGCCCCCTAGTTCTAGACTCTCCAGACAGAGGAAACAACCTCTCAGTATTTACCCTGTCAATCCCCCTCAGAATCTTATATGTTTCAATGAGATCACCTCTCATTCTTCTAAACTCCAGAGAGTATAGGCCCATTCTACTCAATCTCTCCTCATAGGACAACCCTCTCATCCCAGGGATCAATCTAGTGAACATTTGTTGCACCGCCTCTAAGGCATGTATGTCCTTTCTCAGAAAAGGAGACCAAAACTGTGCACAGTAACTAAAACTGGCTGTGTGAATCCCTTCAGTTTATGATTGTACTCTAACTACAGTACACTCAAAACTATTATTGTCATATTCAGATACTGCTACTGATATTGCACTGTTTCGTGCTTCACAGTGTCTCTGAACAGATGTTGGATGGAGTGGTCCTTTCAATCTTTGGGACTTATCTATTTGATTCACAACCTATAACAGATCCAAATGTATAAATATAAATGCATTCTCCAGCTCTCTTTCTTATTTTCTGAGTCTTTTACTCTAGTTTTAGCTCTATTGTAGGGGGTTTTGGTTTGGGGTTTGTGTCTGGCCAGTCAGTCGTGTCTGAGCTGCTCCAGCCCCGTGCGGTTCGAATCGCTTCCCCTTTGGTTCTGACCACCGGACTTATTTACAAGTAGCGATATAGACAAACGAGACCAGTGGTTCGGTGCAAAGAAAACCAATGTTTATTAAAAATAGAGAAACAATTACTATACAGAGAAAAATCACGATGGATGCAACACAATTACACTTAACGGGGGAGGAGAAACGGACACATCGAGGGAAAATGACTAAAATGACACTTTAACAATTCCCCTTAACTCTCACCCTTTTACACCTATCTAGATTGTCTTGTAATGGGCCAGAAAGTTGATGCTCACCAGTCTAGGATGTTGAAACGCCTGCTCCATGCCCTGTTGCCTGCCGATGTTTTAGGTTTTCACCGCCCCAAAGCAGAGGTACCCCAGTAATTCAAACGTAACTGCGGGTATCCTACTTCCCTGGATGGGCTCTTCGTCGATGATCCTCTTGCTGGGTTGATGATACGGCAGGGCACCGGAGGCGAGGCAGGAGAGAGAGAGAGAGATGACTTCCCGAGGGACTAGTTATACCCTTCCCAGTAGCCCTTATCTCCCGCCAGATCAGCTCATTTCTTTTGTTTGATCTGGATGTGTTAAAACTCATACAAAAGGTACCGATCTGGGCCCATCGACCTGGATGGCCAGTTAATCGGTTTTAAACGTCTCATCAGTGTTCCCCTTTGTCCAACAGGTTTCGTGATGGGGCCATTCCAGTCTGAATGCCCCGTTGATCATTTGTAAACAGTGTCGATGTTCTCTAACGAAGGTCTGAAATGCAGCTGAGCTTGTCCCATTACATATTGAATAGGCCTTGCCTGCTCTTGATTATTTGTGTAAACAACCTTGATGGGTTTTAATCAGAGGCCTGAATGCCACTGGGTTTGCTTCTCATGCATAAATGCAGAAGATCTGTCTGCATTCGAGTTTCTGGAAAGTTCCTTCTCACAGCCATCGGAATCCAAGTTTGTGAGTCCAAACTAAAACTTACAGGCCTTGGCCATGAGGCTGACCACAGCCATCTTGCTGAGCCCTGGATTTTAAACTCAGTCCAACCAGGGTTTCTTTACTAAACCAAAAGTAAATCTTCAGGGGAGACATGAAATTTGCGAATCCTTTCAGTCCCCCCTAGGATACTGAAACTTGCTTGAAGTGTCCAATCAAGGTGAGCAAATTTCTGACCCCCCCACAAACAACTTTCCCCTATATTTATCTATCCACGATCCCTCGACACATACTTAGAGAAAAACGCAGTGCACGACAGGCATCTATCAATAGAAACAATTACTACCTGTTACAATAGTCCAAGCACGGAGGGGGTCAACACCCCTGCACTACTTGGGACATCATAAAACTTTATTACAACACACAACCTTTAATAAAAATCAACATCAGGCCAAAACCATATTTATTAAAAATAACGAACGGAAGGAACGAGCTTTATTAAAAATAACAAACGGATCTGCCAACACTCGGCAGTGATATGGCACAAAGCTCACACAGGTGTTTCTTCTTCCACCCGGGCATACTGGTCCTTCCACAACCCTTTTGCTTTAAATTCTACCCCGGAACTGTTTCTTCTACACTGGACACAAACCAGATAGAGGACGATCCCTAGCTGACAGACTACTAAGATGTGGGATACAATACGAATCCAGAAGGGGACCTCTATACTTTCAAAAACGTCCCACCAGGGTGGGGCGTAATATCCAAAATGTCGGCCCCTATCTGTACAGTCTTCTGTTCCAAAGTGTAGAAGTGCTTTTGTGATACTAGAACGGCTTTTAATAGTATACAATTCGGTCTTATCGACCTCCGAAAAGTCAAATTCACAGAATTTTTGAAACATCTCTGTTAATAGGGCTTGATACAATTTGGCAGTCTCTGCGGGGCACCACGTGGCTAAGTGTACCTCAGTGAGGTTTAAAATCACCGAGGCCACTGCGTAATGCACCCCTTAGTAGAGCACCTGGTCTGTGGGTACTAGCACCAGGCCGTTCCCTGCTCCCTTGGTGGTGGCGGGGCATCCCTCTGCTACTGTCCGTGATGTCGGGGTCGTGGGCAGGGGCCGTCGGGGGCGGGTCACTAGTTCAGTGGCATTAACCGAGATTGGGGAGTACGGGATCGCGCATGCATCCAGGCGGGACTCCCAGTCCATCCCCCTCCCGTTATTTTGCCACTGGCTGCGGAAAATGATGGAAACACCTGTGGGGCAGACTTTCTCTGATCCCCACATACAGACGTAGATCCCGTGATCCGGTTCCCACCATTTATCCCAGCACACACTTAACCCTCCCTGGGTCCCTGTAATGGTCCTGTGAGTGTTATTCCCTAACCTTTCCCACTCTACCCTAGGGTTCCCCATGTCTTTGCTTAACTTTCTGAGCCACCACCACCTATCCAGGGGAACGTTCCCTTTACACGTCAAACATATTCATTTGCCCACGGTGACGCTAATCCTTGGGGTGACGATTCGTATCCTCGGGCACTGGAGGGAGACCTCCCCATACGTGAAGCCGGTCTCACTAGAATACTGGGTTGAATTGGATCCCAGCCATCCTGGCCAGCTCACCTCGTGGACATACGAGGTGATTTCATCCGCTTCCCGTAGGCCACTTCCGTCGTGTGCTAGGGGCGCTCTCTTCCCCGAGCATCCAAAGATATGATGGCACTCGACATCGCCCCTTCTCGCGAGGCTCAGCCCGAACAGGGCGAGCAGGATTATGCCTCTGCACATTTCGAAATTCTGAAAAAGACATAAAAGCATCTAGCCAGGTTCCCTGGAGGCTCCCTGGCTCGGGGGAAGTGTGATCGGGTCCCGCGACCTCGGCTCACGTAGACAGCACTCTGGAACGGTTCCATACTTAAAACTTATAGGCTACTGGTTCCTTACATAGAATTAAATTAAAATGCCCTAACTTAACCTTCTACACATTACTTAAAATTATACTACCTAAACTATATCCTGGTGAAATGGGAAGCGGAGGGAGGAAAGGGGATCCTAGGGGCCGACTTCATCGTGGGCCACGGGATCCTCGTGCATCTCTGCAATCATTGCCTTTGGGGAGCAAATACGGGTAAAGAGGGAGGTGTAGTTGTCATCCCAAGCAAGGAAGGGAAGGGGACCCTGTGTACTGTGAAGCCGAAAGAAGGTTACAACCTCGGGCTCATGGTCGACGGTGTCCCGAGGGAATTTCGGGCATTCGTGCAGGCTAACCTAGCTGCGTTTGCCACGAACCAACACGACTGCGGGAGGGTCACCAGGTTTGAGGACAGAGTAGACAGGGACCCCATGGCCCGGCCCCAGAAGCAATATAACTTCCCCAGAGAAGCAGAGCCCGACATGGAGGCAGCCATGTCCTCTTTAGTACAGCAGGGAGTGTTGAGGCCCATAGCCACCCATGTTAACTCTCCGCTTTGGCCAGTCAGAAAACCGGACAATTCATGGAGAGCCACGGTGGACTGTCGGGTGCTCAACAGCAATATCCCCGCATGCGCCCCCACAGTGGCAGCAGTGGCCGACCTCATCGGGAATATTTCAGCATCCGCGACCACGTTCACGGTGCTGGATATTTCAAATGGGTTTTGGTCCCTCCCCTTAAGGAGGGAGGACCAGTATAAGTTCGCTTTTACTATTAAGGGGCAACAGTATACTTAGAACTGCTTGCCACAAGGCTTCCATAACAGCCCCAGCATCTTCCACCAGTGTATGGCGGATAGCTTAAAGGAATTTAGTCAGCCCACCCAGTTGCTGCAGTATGTGGATGACCTGCTCTTGTTTACCGACTCAGTCGGGGAGCATGGCCCGCTACTGGCCGAACTGCTGGAGCTGCTACAGAGTAAGGGGTTCAAAGTCAACCCGAAAAAGGCGCAGATCGGTCAGCGGGAAGTTAAATTCCTGGGCCTAACCGGCCGCGCAGGGGAGAGAGCCATAGACAAGGCTAGGAGGGAAGCGGCCCAAGAGTTTCTGGTCCCCAACACAGTGAGAGGTGTGAGGTCGTTTCTAGGGTTAACGGGGTACTGCAGGGACTTCATTGAAGACTATGCAGCCACAGCAGCCCCTTTGCTCCGACTCCTACACAAAGGAGTGGAGTGGTCTTGGGATGTTCAGCATTGGAGTGAGCCCTGGCTCAGTGGTAGCATTCCCACCTCTGAGTCGGAAAGTTGCAGGTTCGAGCCCCAGACTGTCCCGGTGAGTGGAGGCGAGAGCTCAGGTCTCTGAATACTGGGTTGAGGTCCAGTGGGATCCTCGCGTCTGATGGGAGTAGAGTGGCCTTCCCAGATCTGACGAGCAGGAGACCAGAGCTCTGGTCTCTAAATACTGGGATGGCATCCAGCAGGGTACTCCAGGCTGATGGGAGTGAAGGCCACTCCAATCCCATCAGAAGCAAAGATTCCACTGATCTCATCCCAGTATTCAGAGACCTGAATTCAAACCATCGCATCGAGCCAGTCCCCCTGATCAGGCTACTGGCCTGTTCACATAAAAAGGGGTCGTTCACCACAATTACAACCCAGAGAGTGATCAGCTGGATGTAAAGCAGTGGCAGAAATGGGCTGCCTCTTGTGCCCTGAGGCATGCAAGAGAGGAAGGTGCTCAGCAGTCCATCCAAACCTGATAATGAAGGAATGAGCGAGCTTGTGTCCTTAGAGAGTGAACGAGCTCAGTACCACTCCAGGTGGCCCACTGAATACTGGAGTGAGAGAAAACCAATTGTCATTTATACAGGCTTTCCATTCTGTAACTTTTTTAAATTACAATTTTATTGGAGGAAGAGACCTATTTAATTTTCACCAGTTTGACGAGGTTTATTTAGACATTGATCTCTTAATCCATCAGATAATAATGGGTTAGAGTAGTGGCAACATGGGGCTGTGTAGCACCACTGGTTGACACTGATCAAGAAATACCCAGAATTTAACTTTCTCAGTACTTCAACATGGAAAACCAGGGTAAGTTAGCAGGCTGAATTATCTTCAATCCATAACCAATGGGCAGAAAATCGAGTGCTTTTAATGTTAATATATTTTCAGGATTAATTTGACAACAACTTGCACTTATATAGTGCCTTTAATGTAGAAAAATGTGCCAAGGCGTTTGATAAGATAACGCAGCATGCTGCTGCAAGGTGTGATTCTTATTGCACACTCCAATGGTAACATCATTTCATTGTTAGCCTTGATTAAACATTTTACATATAACAGAGGCAACAAAGATCTGAACGAAATTAGAGTATATGACAATTTGACATGTTTTAGTACTGGTCTTGGTGACGTGACATAAATATTACCGATCTCCACAGCTGCCATATACAGCCTGTGTAAAATGAAGCTAATAAATTGTGCAAAGATGCATGTCCCATTTCCTATTTGTAAAATACTGCACATCGATGAAGAAAATTTAGCAGGAATATGTGAGGAAACAATGGGGGAAGAGGATTGGGAAATAACAACATAATGTCTGATCTATTAATAGAATGATCGTGGGATTGGAGCATGCTGGAGAGCTGATTAGGATCAACTAGTTCTTTAAATGTATTCCCTCATCTGTCTTCATCTTCACTCAAAATGATCTTATTATCTGCTTTCTAACCCATCTTTTACTCACATGCACGCTCCCTAAGTGCTGTTGTCATGCCGAGCTGATTATTGTTATTAAAGTATTTTTTGAGCTATTTGCCTCAGAGATGTCACATTTATTTTTTGGAGTTCCCGTTCATTAAAGGGAAAAGATGGCGAGTGATTTAGCCGAGTTTTCTGACTGAACATATCAAAATAAAAAAATGTAAATTGGCGGAGAGCAGATGAACAATATTGCATGTGCTGAAATAAGAACATAAGAACATAAGAAATAGGAGCAGGAGTAGGCCAATCGGCCCCTCGAGCCTGCTCCACCATTCAATAAGATCATGGCTGATCTGATCCTAACCTCAAATCTACTATCACTCTACATCCCTCCTGAACCCATGTGATCTCCTGGGAGAGGCGAAAAACCAGATAAAAAACCCAATGGCCAAGTTGGGAGAAAAAAATCTCGGAAATTCCTCTCCGACCCATCTAGGCGATCGAAACTCGTCCAGGAGATCACTGTCCCTATATTTTCTACAGTACTTACCTTCTGTAAAAGGTGATCTCCACCCCAGCCAGGAACAGGAATAGAACCATCTCCTGAAATCTAACACATAATTAGAACACAAGAAGTAGGAGCAGAACCAGGCTACACGGTCCCTGGGCCCGCTCCATTATCCACAGGGCCATGACCATTCCGAACATAGACTCATGTCCAATTTCCTGCCCGCTCCCCGTAATCCCTAATTCCCTTTACTTCTAAGAAACTGTCTATTTCTGTTTTAAATTTATTTAATGATGTAGCTTCCACAGCTTTCTGAGGCAGCAAATTCCACAGACCTACTACCCTCTGAGTGAAGAAGTTTCTCCTCATCTCAGTTTTGAAAGAGCAGCCCCTTATTCTAAGATTATGCCCCCTAGTTCTAGTTTCACCCATCATTGGGAACATCCTCACCACATCCACCCGATCAAGCCCCTTCACAATCTTATATGTTTCAATAAGATCGCCTCTCATTCTTCTGAACTCCAATGAGTAGAGTCCCAATCTACTCAACCTCTCCTCATATGTCCACCCCCTCATCCCCAGGATTAACCGAGTGAACCTTCTTTGTACTGACTCGAGAGCAAGTATGTCTTTTCTTAAGTATGGACACCAAAACTGTATGCAATATTCCAGGTGCGGTCTCACCAATACCTTGTACAACTGCAACAATACCTCCCTGTTTTTATATTCTATCCCCCTAGCAATAAAAGCCAACATTCCATTGGCCTTCTTGATCACTTGCTGCACCTGCATACTAACTTTTTGAGTTTCGTGCACCAGGACCCCCAGATCCCTTTGTACTACAGTACTTTCCAGTTTCTTGCCATTAAGATAATAACTTGCTCTATGATTTTTCCTGCCAAAGTGCATAACCTCACACTTTCCAGTATTGTATTCCATCTTCCAAATCTCTGCCCACTTACTTAGCCTGTCTATGTCCCTTTGTAGGTTTTTTATGTCCTCCTCACTCACTACTTTCCTTCCCATCTTTGTATCATCTGCAAACTTTGATATGTTACACTCGGTCCCCTCCTCCAAATCATTCATATAGATTGTAAAGATTTGGGGACCCAGCACTGACCCCTGCGGAACACCACTAGTTACTGATTGCCAGTCTGAGAATGAACCATTTATCCCAACTCTCTGCTTTCTGTTAGATAGCCAATCCTCCACCCATGCCAGAATATTACCCCCAATCCCATGATTTTTTATCTTGAGCAATAATCTTTTGTGTGGCACCTTGTCAAATGCCTTTTGGAAGTCTAAATACACTACGTCCACTGGTTCCCCTTTATCCACCCTGTATGTTACTTCCTCAAAGAACTCAAGCAAATTTGTCAAACATGACTTCCCCTTCATAAAACCATGCTGACTTTGTCCTATTAAATTATGTTTATCCAAATGTCCTGTTACTGTCTCCTTAATAATGGACTCTAAAATTTTACCAACCACAGATGTTAGGCTAACAGGTCTATAGTTTCCAGCCTTCTGCCTACTACCCTTTTTAAATAAGGGTGTTACATTAGCAGTTTTCCAATCTGCTGGGACCTTTGCTGAGTCCAGGGAGTTTTGGAAAATTATTACCAATGCATCCACAATCCCTACCGCCACTTCCCTCAAGACCCTAGGATGCAAGCCATCGGGTCCAGGGGATTTATCCGCCTTGAGTCCCATTAATTTACCAAGTACCACTTCCTTAGTGATTGTCGTCGTATTTAGCTCCTCTCCCCTAGAGCCCCCTGTTTGTCCAGTGTTGGGATATTCTTAGTGTCCTCTACCGTAAAGACTGACACAAAATAATTGTTCAGCGTTTTTGCCATCTCCATGTTTCCCACCATTAATTTTCTGGTCTCATCCTCTAAGGGACCAACATTTACTTTAGCCACCCTTTTTCTTTTTATATAACTATAGAAACTTTTGCTATCTGTTTTTATATTTTTTGCTAATTTACTTTCATAATCTATCTTCCCTTTCTTAATCAATCTTTTAGTTATTTTTTGCTGTCTTTTAAAGACTTCCCAATCTTCTATCCTCCCGCTAGATTTGGCTACCTTATATGCCCTTGTTTTTAGTCGGATACTATCCTTAATTACTTTACTTAGCCACGGATGGCTATCTTTTCTTTTACACCCTTTTTTCCTCAGTGGAATATATATTTTTTGGAAGTTGTAAAATAACTCCTTAAATGTACACCACTGATCATGTACCATCTTACCCTTTAATCTATTTTCCCAGTCCACTCTAATCAATTCCGCTCTCATACCTTCATAGTCTCCTTTATTCAAGCTCAGCACACTTAGTTGAGATCCAACCTTCTCACCCTCTAATTGAATATGGAATTCAACCATGTTATGGTCACTCATTCCAAGGGGATCCTTTACTAGGACATTTTTAATTAATCCTGTCTAGTTTCAGAATCAACTATATAAGATGATTTATTTATTGAACAATATATATTATTTAAATAACCAAGTGTATAAATTAATCAGTGCTAATTCACCCCTGGTAGCTGGTTCTACTCTATCCCCATATCATCGGCCCTATTTTTCAAAGAACAGCAGGGGAGTTCTTCCCAGTTCCCTGGCCAATATTTATTCCTCAACCAACATCATTAAAAAACAGATTATCTGGTCATTATCACATTGCTGTTTGTGGGTGCTTGCTGTGCGCAAATTGGCTGCCGCATTTCCTACATTACAACAGTGACTACGCTTCAAAAGTGCTTCATTGGCTGTAACGTGTTTTGGGAAATCCTGAGGCTATGAAAGGCACTATATAAATGCAAGTCTCTTATTGTAATTCTAAAACGGTCAACATTGGGTGTCCCTAAGATGTGAGATTTTGAGGAACAGCCTCACACCAAGGGCTGGATTTTCATTGAGGAGGCGGGTAGGAGGCGGGACTACAACTTTTGGGGTTGTAGTCCCGCCTCCATCGAGTTCCAGCCAATCCACACGATTTAGACTTGATTGACCTTGTTGAGCCCGCCCAGTAGGCTCAGCAGGCCAATTAAGGGCCACCCGGCAACAGGTGACGTCACAGATTGAAATTCCATCTGTCAAGACCTTTTGACAGATGAAATATCAGCATTTCACAGCTGTTTGAAGCTGTCAAACACTGACAATCTGTACTCCAAGTTAATTCCTTCCTCTCAGGATGATTTACAGATCTCCCCGGAACAGAAAGCAGAGGCTGCAGATTTTGACAGCTGGCGGCCATTCTGCTTTCTGTGCCGGTGAGATGAGGGACTCCTGAGGCCTGAAGGAAGGAAAGCTGTAAAGGTAAGTAAAGGTGAGTAGAACTTCTTTAAACACTTTACACAGACCAAACACACTTACCTCTGCATTCATGCACCCATCACTCACCAGAACACCGGACATCTCTGTTAAGTCTGTGTGTTATAGTGAGAATTACTACACAGACCACAAGAGTAAATTCAACAGGTCTTTACTGGTTGGAGGTCGGACTATACTGAATACAATATTATTACACTGTGCTTATATACCGGTGTGGTCACCACCGGTATTACGTATACAGCAGCCAAAGAAAGTAGTACCTTTCTTAAGGTGGACCAGGCTTAAGTTCTCTTAAGGTGGAACAGGTTACATACACCACAATCCTCCCTTTTTAGCTTAACAGTCATATCCCCAAATAAACATAATATATATACATATATAACTTCAGGTATAACAGTTCAAAGGTTCAGTCTCTCAGGAGGCTTTCTGATTCAGCTTGGATAACGCCTTTCAGTGGTCTCTGATTCTTGTTGTTGAGGTGCCTCCTCTAGTTGGTTGCCAATGTATTGGGTGTCATCATCATCAAATACATTCTCGGCCGAGGTAGATGCTTCAGGTTCATGAACGTCTTCCACAGCTGTCTCTGTCACAACCATGGGTTCGACCCTTGCTCTCGACTCTACCAGTTGATCCGCATGACGTCTTATCACATTATGACCAATATCTACGGTGTACATCAGAGGTCCTTGTCTGGCCCGGATTGTTCCGGACTGCCATTTGTCGTTTCCATAGCCCCTTGCCATCACTGGTTGTCCTACGTCGAAAGTTCGAGTGGTCTTGCTGTTAATATGCCGAAACTGTTTGTTTTCCACTTCCCTCCGCACATTTGGTTTTAACAAGTCCAACTTGGACCGCAACCTCCTGTTATAAAACATCATAGCAGGACTTTGGTTAGTCACGGCATGATCGGCGTTTCTATATGACATCAGGAACTTATCGACCTTGTGTTGCAGCGGAATCTGATCATCATTCATGGCCTTAATAGCCTTTTTGAATGTCTGGACAAATCTTTCAGCCAACCCGTTTGTCGCCGGATGATATGGGGCAGAGGTATAATGTTTAACTCCATTCTTCTTTAAGAATTGTTGGAATTCTTCCGATACAAACTGTGGTCCGTTGTCCGAACAGATCTGTTCTGGCAATCCGTTCCTTGCGAATATTGTCCTCAACACCGCAATTGTCTTTTCTGAAGTAGTGGTATTCATCTTGATGACTTCTGGCCATTTGGAATGTGCGTCCACCACGATTAGGAACATGGAGTCCATGAATGGACCAGCAAAGTCAATGTGTACGCGTTGCCATGGGGCTGAAGGCCATTCCCATGGGTGTAGCAGTGCTATCGGAGGTGCATTTTGCACTTTTTGACACCCAGCGCAGCTTTTCGTTAACTCCTCAATCTGTTGGCCAATACCCGGCCACCATACGTAAGCCCTAGCAAGACTTTTCATTTTAACTCCCCCCAGATGACCTTCATGTAGTTCTTTTAAAACTCTTTCCCTTAACTTGGGAGGAATAATCACTCTTGTCCCGTACATCAAAGTACCATGGCAGACAGACAGCTGGTCTCGCCTTGCCGAGAATGCCGGTAACAGAGGATCACCCCGTGTTGGCCATCCTTTCACTGTCACCTCGTAGACTCTGGACAGTGTCAGGTCGTTCCTGGTTTCTCTTTCAATACTTGCGTTGGTGACAGGTAAACACTCGATAATGGTCGAATGAAATAACTCAACAGGGTCAACTTCCGTCGTGTCTTCATCTTCAGGTAGTGGCAGGCGCAACAGGCCATCAGCATTGCCATGCTGTTTCGTACCTTTGAATTCTATCTGATATTGATGTGCCCCTAAGAAAAGAGACCATCTCTGGAGACGCTGTGCTGTCATCACCGAAACACCCTTCTTAGGGTTAAAAATGGACACCAACGGTTGATGGTCCGTCAGAAGTGTGAATTTTTGGCCCTGTAGGTAATGATTAAACTTCTTCACTCCCCATACAAGGCTAAGGGCCTCCCTATCAATCTGCGCATAGTTGCGCTCAGCGGAGGTCAATGATCTGGATGCAAACGCGACTGGCCTTTCCATGCCATTTGGCAATTTATGTGAGAGTACTGCCCCAATACCATATGGAGAAGCATCACAAGCCAACCGAATAGGCAGTGTCGGGTTGAAGTGAGCCAACACTTCCTCTGAGGTGATCAATTCTTTGCTTTTGCGAAATGCCTTCTTACAGTTTTCGGCCCAGTCCCATGGTACCCCTTTCTGTAAAAGAGCGTTCAACGGATGCAGCACCATGGATAGATTTGGCAGAAATTTATGGTAGTAGTTAATTAATCCTAGAAACGACCTCAACTGAGAGACATTCTCCGGAGCGGGAGCCTTTACAACTGCCGTTATCTTGTCAGGAGACTTATGAAGCCCCTCCCGGTCAATGACATGACCACAGTACGAGATCCGCTTCTGGAAGAACTCACATTTCTGCCGATTTACTCTAAGTCCATACTCTTTCAGTCTGTTGAGCACCAGTTCCAAGTTAGCAAGATGCTGTTCATCACCATCACCTGTGATCAGAATGTCGTCCAGGTAACATTGTGTGCCTGGAATTCCCTGTAATACCTGCTCCATGGCCCTCTGCCAAATTGCTGGAGCCGATGCCACACCAAAAACCAGCCTATTGCACCGGTACAACCCTCGATGCATGTTGATCGTGAGGTATTGGCGTGACTCTTCTTCAACCTCCACCTGCAAGTACGCCTGCGCCAGGTCTATCTTGGTGAAGTGTTTCCCGCCAGACAGTGAAGCGAAAATATCCTCAATCCGTGGAAGCGGATACTGCACCGTGTGAAGCACCGGATTAACGGTGATCTTGAAATCTCCACAGATGCGAACCTTCCCTGGATCTCCTGGCTTATTGTTCGCAGGACGTTTCATAACGGGAACAATGGGCGTAGCCCACTCACTCCAATCTACTTTAGACAGTACCCCTGAACGTTCTAGTGCTTCCAGCTCCGCTTCAACCGCAGGTCGTATTGCATAGGGTACCGGTCTGGCTTTAAAAAATTTTGGTTGTGCATGTTCATCAATCTTGATGTTTGCCGTAATTCCTCTCAGTGTTCCCAGTCCCGGCTGGAACACCTCTTTAGCCTCATCCAATATTCTGGACAATCGTTTAGCTTTGACAGCTGTTTCCCCGGAATCTACCGTTAGTGCTTTCAAGGAGTGCCAGTCCATATTCATTTTCCTAATCCACTCCCGTCCTAGTAGTGGTGGACCTCCTTCAGGTAGCACATATAAGTCCATTATTTGGCTTTCTTCGCCCTTGTGGACCACTTCTACCTCTATTTTTCCGATGGGGTACACTCTTTGCCCCGTGTACATTTTCAATATAATCTCCGTATCCTGTAAGGGAATATGTTGGAATAACCTTCTGTAATCTTTCTTATTCATGACCGTCAATGCCGATCCAGTGTCCAATTCCATTTTTACTTGGACTCCTGCTATCTTAAGAGTGACCCAAATTGTCTGGAGGTCTGTATCCTTACCAACGTTGTGTATTCTTAAGCTATCCAGTTCATTACTGCTAGCGTCTGAATCTGACTTCTGTTCAGTCAAACTGCTCTTTGTCACCTTGTGTACCTTTGCATATTTTCCTTGCGGTGACTTTTTATTGCTGGTCTTCTTTCCTGACCGGCATACTTTAGCTATGTGGCCAAGCCTGCCACACGTTCTGCATTCTTGGTTTTTAAACCAACACTGGTTCTGACCGTGCGTTGTCTTTCCACAACGATAACATTTGACAGGACTCAAACCCAATTTGTTTGTACCGAGTTCTGGTGGCCGTAGCTGCATTACTGCCGTGCCTCTCGCTGCGGCCTCGTGTGCTGCTGCCATAGTGACCGCCTTCTCAAGAGACAGCTCATTCTCCTCGAGCAGTCGCCTTTGTGTATCCTGTTTAAATAAACCACACACAAATCTATCTCGAAGTGCCTTTGTCAGTCCCGTTCCAAACTGACAATATTTTGCTAGCTTACGTAATTCCATCAAATATTCAGCATTGCTTTCATTTTGCAGCTGTCTTCTATCGTAAAATTTAAATCGTTCCGCTAGCATCAGCGGCGTGGGGCTAAGATGATTTTTTAGGACAGTAACAATCTGTTCGAACGTCTTATCCGCCGGTTCATCTGGTGATAACAGGTGTTTCAATTGCCCGTATGTCTTCGCACCCATTAAGTTTAGTAATGTTAGTGCTTTATCTGTCTCAGGAATTTTATTTGCCTTACAATAGTTTTGTATGCGTTCTACATACATAGCCCAGTCTTCTATATCACTGTCGAAGGCATCAATGTTCCCATGTTTAGGCATCGTAGCAATTTATCGGATTTTTAATGTTATCTAAGATGGCGGTTTCCCGCTCTTGCCGTCGTCCTCCGCCCACAAAATGGCGGCTTTCCCGCGCTTGGCGGTCTTCACCCGTCCCCCGATGCTGTCTCCGCTTCACCGCGGCTCTCGCGCCTTCAGTTTCCCCAGACGCTGCGCCTTTAGCCCGAATGCGGCCCTTATCTCCGGTCGTGATCGATGTCCCGCGCTGCGCCTCTCGCTCGAAAGCGGCCCGGCCCTTATCTATGGTCGCGATCGACCTCACCGCCCTTATTCCTCCGTCTTCCCAGCCCCGTCTGTACAGCCAACGCGGTTAACTTTCTGTCACGTCGCTGCCCGGCTTACCCACCACGAGGTAGTAGAAGAAGCTGACAGTCGCTGATGGAGGCTTCGAGGTCAGGATGTCTTCTGCACTCCGGTTGCTCGATGCCTGCCGCTCGACGTGTCTTCCCGTAGGTGATGAGGGTGGAAACCTCTCTTCGACGTCCTGTCTGTGGACGAAGTCGCCGTGGAAATTACTGCAGCAGGGTAAGAATCGGACTCGTCGCCACTGTTAAGTCTGTGTGTTATAGTGAGAATTACTACACAGACCACAAGAGTAAATTCAACAGGTCTTTACTGGTTGGAGGTCGGACTATACTGAATACAATATTATTACACTGTGCTTATATACCGGTGTGGTCACCACCGGTATTACGTATACAGCAGCCAAAGAAAGTAATACCTTTCTTAAGGTGGACCAGGCTTAAGTTCTCTTAAGGTGGAACAGGTTACATACACCACAATCTCGACCCCTCCAAGCCCTTCATCCCGACGGCCCGCCTCGCTAACTTGGCATGGTTTGGAGCCGTCGGGAATCCCACATTTCAACAATGAAAATAGGGATTAGGCTAAAAACTGCCTGTTAGCTACCTGTTAAGAGGCAGCTAATTGGCACTAATCCCCTTCCCACCTCGGGGAGGCGGGTCCCAGTGTGGGGTGGGTACCCGCCTCCTTTGAAACTGGCATGGAGGTGGGTTGGGGGCAGGATGGGGTCGGGACCCCCGATTTCGGGATTTTAAACCCCCACACGCCTCCAATCCCGACTCCACGGCCCAATGAAAATCCAGCCCCAAATGTGCGACCAAGATCAACAACAACTTGCATATATGTAGCACCTTTAATGTAGAGAAACATCCTAAAGTGCTTCAAAGAGGTACAACACAATGATGCCGTGCCAAAGAGGGAGCTACTAACAGCTGTGATAAAAAGCTTGGTCAAAGTAGTGGATTTCAAGGTCAGTCTCAAAGAAGGAGCGGGAGGTGCAGGGAATTTCAAACCATGAGGCCTGGGTGGCTGAAAGCACAGCTGCCAATGGTGGGGCAAAGGGGAGCAAGGATGCAATGGAGGCCAGAATCTGAGGAATGGAGGTCCCATTGATCAGACTTTGAGCTGGGATTTTCCCTTTTGGATGTAATTTGTCTTGGTGGGATGTGCATCTGCTCCATCTGTCCATCTGTGCATCTGGGGGAAATGAAGAATGGTGCAGGAGGTCTCAGAGCCTTGCTTCAGTACCGCACAACCTCTTTGCTACTCAGTTTTCTTTCCCGAAAGCGCTTTAGCCTGAGCAATCGATCAGCCTGTGATTGAGTTAATTTAAATAATTAGACGGTTAATTGGTCAGCTGTCACCGCTTGTACAGTTGAGGAAGCTCATGAGCTGAACTTCAATGAATTGATAATTCCCATTCAATATTAATTACAGTGGAATCACACTGAATTTAAAATCTCCGTCCTTGTTTACAAATCTCTCCACAGTCTTACTCCCCATTCTATCTCCACAATCTCATCCAGTCTCAAGGATCAACACAATTCTTCCAATCTTCTGTCTCTGGCCTCTCATACAATGCCCCAATCCTCCATTCAACCATCAGTGGTAGAACCATCTGCCATTTTGGACTAGACTCTGGACCTCTCTCCCTGAGCCCCTCCACCTTGCTAACACTCTCCCCGCCTTCAAATCTCTCCATGACACCCATCCTTCAGTCACCGCCTGGTATTTCTAGACATCTGTTTCCACCTTTGTGAATTGCCTTGAAACACTTAGGGGTAAAATTTAGTTATGATCACATAACTGGTGTGCGCCCAAACCAGGAAACCTGAATTGGGCCTCTAGCCTCATTATCATTATCTGGGTGAGCTGCCAGCGCCTGTCACACCTCTACAGGCAGCTCGCCTATTTCAAGTAGATAAATGTCGGGCCACTTGCCTCACCATCAGCGGCCCTGAGGTAAATCCTGATAGGCAGGGTGGAGCGGAAAGGGGCAGGGTGGGGGGATGATTGCGAGTACTGTTGGCTTGGGAGACCACTCCTGCTCATCCTGGCTCCACAGCAACATTTTCTAAGAATATAAGAACATGAGAACTAGGAGCAGGAGTAGGCCATTCGGCCCTTCCAGCCTGCTCTGCCATTCAATAACATCATGGCTGTTCTTCTGCCTCAATTCCATTTACCGGCCTTATCGCCATATCCCTTGATGCCCTTACTAGTCAGAAATCTATCGACTTCTGTTTTGAATATACCCAATGACTGAGCCTCCACATCCCTCTGGGGTAGAAAATTCCAAAGATTCACCACCCTCTGTGTGAAGGAATTTCTTCTCATCTCAGTCCTGAATGGCCTACCCTTTATCCGGAGGCTGTGGCCCTTGCTTCTAGACTCCCCAGCCAGGGGAAACATTCTCCCAGCAGCCACCCTACCAAGCCCTGTAATAATTTTGTATGCTTCAATGAGATCCCCTCTCATTCTTCTGAATTCAAGAGAATGCAGGTCTAGTTTACTCAATCTCTTCTCATATGACAGTCCTGCCATCCCAGGAATCAATCTCGTGAACCTTCATCGCACTCCCTCTATGGCAAGTATATCCTTCCTTAGGTAAGGAGACCAAAATTGTACACAGTACTCCAGGTGTGGTCTCACCAAGGCCCTATATAATTGGAGAAAGACTTATTTACTCCTGTACTCAAATCCTCTTGTAATGAAGGCCAGCATACCATTTGCCTTCCTAATGGCTTGCTGCACCTGCACATTCACTTTCAGTGACTCATGTACAAGAACAGCCAGGTCCCTTTGAGCATCTGCATTCCCCAAACTTTCACCATTTAGGAAATACTCTGCCTTTCTGTTTTTTCTACCAAAGTGGATAACTTCACATTTATCCACATTATAATCCATCTGCCATGATCTCGCCCACTCACTGAGCCTGTCGAGATCCCCTTGAAGCCTCTTCACATCCTCTTCGCAACTGACACTGCCACCTAGCTTTGTATCATCAGCAAATTTGGAAATGTTACATTTAGTCCGCTCATCCAAATCATTGATATAGATTGTGAATAGCTGGGGCCCAAGCACCGATCCTTGCGGTACCTCACTAGTCACAGTCTGCCATCCTGAAAAGACCCGTTTGTCCCTACTCTTTGTTTTCTGTCTGTTAACCAATTCTCAATCCATGCTTGTATATTACCCCCAATTCCATGTGCCCTAATTTTGTTCACCAACCTCTTGTGTGGGACCTTATCGAAGGCCTTCTGAAAATCCAAATACACCACATCTACCAGTTCCCCTTTGTGTACTCCACTAGTTACATCCTCAAAGAACTCCAATAGGTTGGCCAAACAGGACTTCCCTTTCATAAATCCATGTTGACTCTGCCCAATCTTACTATTAGTTTCTAAGTGCCCAGTTATTGAATCCTTTATAATAGATTCCAGCATTTTCCCAACTACTGATGTGAGGCTAACAGGTCTGTAGTTCCCCGTTTTCTCTCTCCCTCCTTTCTTAAATAGCGGGGTTACAATTGCTATCCTCCAATCTGCAGGAACCGTTCCAGAATCTATAGAATTTTGGAAGATGACAACCAATGTGTCCACTATCCCAATGGCCACCTCTTTCAAAACCCTAGGATGTAGGTCATCCGGTCCTTGAGACTTTTAGTGTGACTTTTAGTTATTTTACTAATAATAATTTCTTTAAGTTCCTCATTCTCGCCACACCCTTGATTTTCTCGTATTTCTGGGAGTTTTTTGTGTCTTCCTCCGTGAAGACAGAAACAAAGTATTTATTTAATTTCTCTGCCATTTCCTCATTTCCCATTATAAATTCTCCTGTCTCTGACTGTAATGGACCTACATTTACCTTCGCCAGTCTTTTCCTTTTCACATACCTACAGAAGCTATTACAGTCCATTTTTATATTTTTCGCTTGTTTGTGCTCTTATTCCATTTTCCCTTTCTTTATCAATTCCTTGGTCCCCCTTTGCTGAAAAAGTTTATTAAAAGAGTGGCAGCCACTGGTTAGGCCGCAGCGATGCTGTAGAATCCTGAGCAGAGCAGGCCTGGACCCTGCTCTGTTCGTTGCAGTTCAATTTCTGAAAGGGGGGCCTAAAACGGGCGTTAGTCTCCTCATTTACATATGTGCGGTATAACACTTGTTTTAAGCAGCCGCCAGGGAGGCTTGAAAAATTGCCTCACCCAATATCGGCTCGGATGTCTTTCAGGCATTCTTGGGACACAGGAAATGAGTCCCCAATATTGGCCCTCGTTGGGCCAATAAAACAGATGTACCAAGCACCAATTTGTACCCCATTACCGTGTTAGAGGTGTTGTTGTGTAGTTAAAATTGAGTCAAGAGATAATTTAGTTGTTAATTCCAAAGTTGGACTTATAAAGGCAATTGCTTAAGCAATGTTGTTGATGTGCAATTTATTACACTTGTTGCTGTTTAGCTGGCCTGCTTGTTTTAGCATTAAATAATAACTTACCTCAGTAGTTAAGGTCACAACTAACTCTTCCCTTTCCCACACAAGTGGTGAAATATTTTTGAATTTTACATCTTCAATCTTTTGACTTTTTCTTTCTTGTAAGTTTGAACCCCTTTGCTAAATAATTCTGTACCCAGTGGTGTACAACCCATTTTATAATCCATAGCAAGGAACCTTAAGGAATTAGAATTTTACACTCAGAAACCTTTTCAGTGAGAAAATAATCTGGAGTAAAACACTGTAGAGCAATTTTTCAATAGTACTAATTTGCAAACTTTCACTAATGTTTAGAAGTGCAGCCTTTCCATCAAGTCTTAAAACAGATTAAAACCAAATGATAATAGTTTAATGTGCTATGCTATGGTGTGATTTTAGTACCTTAAATTTTGCCGAATATTACTTTGCTAAAAACATGTTAACATTGCTTATAGTGCTGAGCATCTCAAACAATATTGCCGATGTTGAGATAAAGTTCAGTGATACCAAAGGCCTGGGTTAAAGCGCCTTATCCTATAATCTCACGTCATTAATTTTCAGCATTCTTCGCCTCTTACTGTAAGTAGGACACTGCCTTCAAATTATTACAGGTGTAGCATAGGCAAAGATCGCACTCAGCAATCTAGTGTAATCTGTGTGTGTGAGTTAATAATCTGCACTTCTGCTCAATGAGTTGTTGCTCCTGTCAGGTTGCTGTGTATTAAGGCAGGTTTATGTATTTGGAGATTTATGATCAGCACTAAACCTTTTGAAAAAAATAAATCATTCAGGGTAAGTAACTGATATCTTTACACTGCACACAGCTCCACCTAAAAGCAAATCTGATAACTAGCTGACAGTAATTCTTATCCATGAATTTCCTCTCCTCATTGTACAGCACTAAATTCCTCGTAACACACATATACAGCAGAAGCTGAATCAGTCACATCACTCAAAAAGTAATTTTGCAATCCTTTTGGCTGGAACAGATCTGAACTGGATAGCTATGAGAAGTGATGACCATCTACCAATAAAAAAAACTGAACCACCAAATCATTCAAAACTCTTTTCAAATCCCTTGGCAATACAGCAATAGATTTGTAGAAGTTTATAGCACAGAAAGAGGCCATTCAACCCATTATTTCTGTGCCAACTCTTTGCTAGAACAATCCAAAATGAGTCCCACTGCCCTGATCTCTCTTTACCAAAGCGTCGTGTCTTCTGATGCTTCAAATATTTATCCAATTTTCCCTTAAAAGGTGTAATAGTCTCTGCCTTAACCATTCCATGTAGCAAGGCATTCCATGTTTCAACAACCCTCTGTATAAAAAGAAAATCCTCCTAAGCTCTCTCCTCATTCTCAGTAATAGTTCTCATCACTGAATCGCCAATCAGATGAAATGGTTTTTCCCTTATTTACCCTATTAAAAACCCTCAATTAAATCACCTCTTAGCCTTCTCTGCTCCAGTGGAAATACCCCTAATATCTCAAGTCTCTCCTCAGAACTTCGGTTTCCCATCCCTGGTATCGTCCTGGTGAAACTGCATTGTACGCTTTCTACAGCTTTATTCGCCTTTCTATTATGAGGGGCACACAGTACTCTAACTGTGGCCTAATCAATGTTTTGTATAAATGGATCATTACTTCTTACTATTGCACTCTGTGCTCCTATTTAAAGAACCCAAAATGCTATCAAGCATTTTTATAACTTTATCTACCTGCACTTGCACTTTCAGGGAATTTTGTATTTGAACCTGTTGTGTATGTACCTTTAAGAGAATAACTGGTCTCAGACTGCAGTACCAGCAGTGACCACCCCTGTATAAAAGGCACTAGTGAGCCTCTGTGTTTTCAGTTTCCCTATTGACTTCAATCAGTAAAGACTTGTTTTGTTCAACTCCTGCTGTCCGTGTCTCAATCATTCACAGACATAATACTGGCGACGAGCAGATACGAACTTACCTACAGTCTGCACCACCTCCTGGGATCCATTCCTGCAGCGAAGTGAGCAGAGGTCGAGGCCAGAAGGAAGAAAGAAGCAGTAGAAACGGGCGTCGACCGTGGGCATCCGCCCCTGTGTTAGCGGAGTTCAAGATTGCTGGAGAAGCTGTCGAAAGCGGGGCCTGATTCCTGTCGACGGTGCTTCAGCTAATCGGGCTGGTGGCAGGTAGTACACTGATCCTTCCTGGGCTGCGGCGTTCGCGAAGTCGAGCGGGTGGCTTGCAACGGGGCCGAGCAGCGTTGTCGGGAAGAGGAGAGAGAGAGGGTGGAGCACACAGGGCGCGGCCGGTGCTACGAAGCCGGGCTGCGTATAGACCCGAGAAGAGGGAGGCAAGAGTCCCACAGGGTTGTTCCATGACGGGAAAATAATAAAAAAAGAAATATTAAACGCGCAAGAAACCGCGAGGAGCTGCAGGTTGCAACAGGAACCGCGGAAAGCAGCGCTAGCAACAGCGGGGAAGAAGGCAAAGCGTGGGAGGCGCCATCTTAATCAGCGGGGAAGAAGGCAAAGTGCGGGAGGCGCCATTTTGTTAAATCGGGGAAGAAGGCAAAGCGCGGGAGGCGCCATTTTAGATTTTCAAGATGCCGAAGACTGGCTGTATCACATGCAATAGAGGACTGGACCAGGTATGTGGAAAGAGTCGAGGTATATTGCGAGGCAAACGAAATAGCCGATGAGAAAAAGGCATCGGTATTGCTAAACTTAATGGGCGCTAGAACGTACGGCCTATTGCGGGACCTGATTACTCCAGCCAAACCGAAGGCGAAGAGTTTTAACGAAATTGTTGCTGTCCTACAGGAACACCTAAACCCTGCAGTGCTGTTGATAGCAGAAAGATGTAAATTCCACAGGAGAACTCAGCATAAAGATGATAGCAATGCTGAGTACCTTACGGAACTACGCAAGCTATCAAAGCACTGCCAGTTCGGAGCAGGACTGGCAGATACCCTACGGGACAAATTTGTCTGTGGACTCCTGAGTGAAGGAACACAGAAGAAGTTACTCTCAGAGAAAGAGCTGACGCTAGATAAGGCTTTCAGTGTGGCAGTATCGTACGAAGCAGCAGCCAGGGGAGATGTGGAAATTCAACAAAAGCCACAGGAATACGGCACCCATGAAATGACACGGGGATTTGCAAAATGTTATCACTGCGGCAGAACTAACCATGACCAGAAGGACTGCTGGTCCAAAGACAAAATATGCAGGCAATGCGGAAAGATGGGACACATTGCACGAGTTTTCAGGTCTGGGAAGAAGACCAGTGACAACAAAAAGGCTACTAAGGAACCGTACAAGAAAGCACAAAAAATGACTGACAGTAGTTCCGAAGACCAGATGAGCGATAGTGAATCCGGGAACAAGAGACTAAGCTGTCTCAAACTTCACAATGTAATCGCAAAAGAGGATCACCAAACCATTTGGGTCACCCTCACGCTAGCAGGGTCCCAAGTTAAAATGGAATTGGATACAGGATCAGCGCTAACCGTCATGAATCGACGAGACTACGAGCGGCTATTCTCACATATACCCTTGAGAGAGACATCCATCGTCTTGACGACGTATACGGGGCAAAAAGTATACCCCAGAGGAAAAATAAGGGTGCCTGTCGAATATAACGGCAAGAAAATACGGAAATTGTATCTCTACATACTGCAAAATGGTGGACCACCGTTATTGGGACGTGAATGGATCAGGAAGATAAGCTTAGATTGGCACTCCATTCATGCAATGACGGTGGACGGTAAAAAAGATGACGACGTCACTCCTGGACGATTGTCAACAATCTTAGCTAACGCCAAAGAGGTATTTCAACAAGAACTGGGCACTCTTAAATGCGTAACCGCCTCGATAAAAATAGAAGAGAATGCAATTCCCAAGTTTTTCAAAGCAAGACCGGTACCATATGCAATTCGCCCAACCGTCGAGGCAGAGCTGGAGAATCTGGAGAAGGGAGCCGTGTTGTCTAAGGTCGACTGGAGAGAGTGGGCGACACCCATCGTTCCTGTCATGAAGAAAACGTTAAGCAATAAGTCTGAGGAGCCAAGGAAGGTTCGCATCTGTGGGGATTTCAAGGTGACGGTGAACCCAGTCCTTCACACAGTACAATATCCTCTTCCAAGGATAGAAGACATCTTCGCCTCACTGTCTGGAGGGAAGCATTTTACAAAAATTGAACTAGCACAAGCATATTTGCAGATGGAGGTTGAAGAATCCTCTAGGAAGTATCTCACGATAAACACTCACAAAGGTCTTTACCAGTATCATCGATTGGTATTCGGAGTAGCATCGGCTCCGGCGATATGGCAAAGAGCGATGGAACAAGTCCTGCAAGGGATTCCGGGGACTCAGTGTTACTTGGACGACATCCTTGTGGCAGGTGAAGATGACAGTGAACGCCTTAACAACCTCGAACAGGTGCTCACTAGACTACGGGATCATGGGCTACAAGCCAACCGCCCCAAGTGCGAGTTTTTTAAGAAACAGATATCGTATTGTGGCCACGTGATTGATGAAGAGGGGTTACATAAGTCCCCTGACAAAATTGAAGCGGTTGTTAAGGCCCCAGCGCCTGAAAATGTGTCGCAACTGAGGTCATTCCTCAGATTGGTGAATTACTACCATAAGTTTTTGCCGAATTTGTCGACAATTCTGCACCCACTGAACGCCCTGCTACGCTCGGGAGTAGCTTGGAAATGGAGCAATGATTGTAAGCGGGCCTTTCAGAAGAGTAAGGACTTAATCACTTCAAGAGAAGTATTGGCTCACTACAACCCAGCACTGCCGATCAGACTGGCGTGTGATGCGTCTCCCTACGGCATTGGGGCGGTACTGTCACATAAATTCCTTGATGGTTTAGAGAGGCCGATAGCTTTTGCGTCACGCTCGTTAACTTCTGCCGAGCGTAACTACACCCAGATTGACAGAGAGGCCCTCAGCCTAGTGTGGGGGGTGAAGAAGTTCAATCACTACCTGCACGGTCAAAAATTTACTCTACTAACCGATCATCAACCTCTTGTCTCCATTTTCAACCCTCAGAAGGGCGTACCGATAATGACAGCACAACGGCTGCAGAGGTGGTCCCTTTTCCTAGGGGCACACCAATATGACATCGAGTACAAAGGAACTAAACAGCATGGGAATGCTGATGGATTGTCACGCCTACCGTTGCCTATGGTGGAAGAAGAAGACCTTGCAGTGGATCCAATGGAGTTATTCCACTCGACCATAGTCGAATGTCTCCCTGTGACGAATGCAAACATAGAAAAGGAAACACGGAATGACCCGACACTATCACGGGTCTATGATTTAATGGTGAAGGGATGGCTAGCACATGGCGAACCACTGCTGCCAGCATTCTCACCGAGAAGAGAACAGCTGTCAGTGTGCAGAGGAACCTTGATGTGTGGATCCAGAGCAGTAATTCCACCTAAGTTGACGGATAGAGTGCTCAATGAGCTTCATGAGGGTCATCTGGGAGGGGTAAAAATGAAGAACTTAGCCAGAGCATTTGTGTGGTGGCCGGGAATCGATAGAGAAATCGAAGAGATGACCAAGAGCTGTGCAGGATGCCAGAAGGTTCAAAACGCCCCACCACAAGCTCCTCTGCATCCATGGGAGTGGCCCTCATCTCCATGGCAAAGGGTGCACATTGATTTTGCTGGTCCCTTCATGGACTTGATGTTTTTAATTGCGGTGGATGCACATTCAAAGTGGCCAGAGGTAATAAAAATGTCCTCAACCACCACGGAAAAAACTATCACAGATTTACAAACCATATTCGCCAGGAATGGGCTGCCTGAACAGATTTGCTCTGACAATGGACCACAGTTTTTTATGTCTGAAGAATTCCGGAGGTTCTTAAAGAACAATTGTGTTAAGCATTACACATCTGCCCCATATCATCCAGCCACTAATGGATTGGCCGAGAGGTTTGTTCAAACATTCAAGAAGGCTATCAAGGCAATGTGTAATGAAGATATACCCCGACAACACAAGGTGGACAACTTCTTGTTTGCCTACCGGAATGCGACACATGCGGTTACCAACCAAACTCCAGCCATGATGTTCTTCAATCGAAGACTACGATGCCGCTTGGATTTGGTTAAGCCAAACATCCAAAGAGATGTGGAGAACAGGCAGTTTCAGAATATGAATGAAAGGCCGACCAGGAGTTTTAAGATAGGTAAACCAGTTTTGGCCCGGGACTACCGCACTGAGAAATGGCAGCCAGGAACGATTTGTACACGACAAGGACCTCTCATGTATACCGTGGACGTTGGAGAGAGCATTGTAAGACGCCATGCTGACCAGATTCCAGAGTCACTGGAAAACGTCAACTCCACACCACGATCTGATACACCTGGCAATGAAATCGACGTACCAATTGCAGCTACCGCAGAATCGGTGATATTGGAAGCAGATGAACCAAACAACGACATTGATCCCGACTCAACCTTGCCAGAAGAACCTGACACCCCAAAGAGGCGTTATCCAGACAGAATCAGGAAGCCTCCTCAAAGACTGAACTTATAATTGCTTAAACTTAACCAATGTATCTAGCAACCGTAATTGTGATTGTAATTAGTTATCATTTAGTTGTTAAATGAATGTTATGTACTGTTTATCTAAAAGGGGAGGAGTTGTTGTTTATGTACCTTTAAGAGAATAACTGGTCTCAGACTGCAGTACCGGCAGTGACCACCCCTGTATAAAAGACGCTAGTGAGCCTCTGTGTTTTCAGTTTCCCTATTGACTTCAATCAGTAAAGACTTGTTTTGTTCAACTCCTGCTGTCCGTGTCTCAATCATTCACGGACATAATAGAACCGATATGTCTTGCTATTCATTCACACCCTTCAACATCTCTCCATTTAATGTTTATTCACTTTACTTCTCCCTCACCCCATCTAAAATGTATTACTTCACATTGATCCACATTAAATTGCATCTGCCACCTGTCTGCCCATCCCACTAATCTTTCTCTGTCCTCCCAAAATTTATCACAGTCCTCCTGCCAGAAATGTTTTAGGATTGATTATGAGGCTTGCCATTGACAGATCATGCCAGCACTTGCTGGCTGTAAGACACAATCCCTCTTTGGTCCCTTGTATGTCAGCAGAAAATTATCGAGTAAACCCACAGGGAAACCATTTTGAGGAGTAGTGAAAATAACAGTTTTATTTGTGTAAAACAAAACAAGAAGGTAAAGAATGAACATTTCATTCCCACATTACAACAGTGACTACACTTCAAAAGTACTTCATTGGCTGTAAAGCGCTTTGAGACGTCCGGTGGTCATGAAAGGTGCTATATAAATGCAAGTCTTTCTTTCTTTTCTTTCAACTTGTTCAAAGATAAAAAGATTGAAATGGTGTAAAAATTCCCCTTCTGCAACGCCCCCCACCCCCCTCCCACGTCCCAGCCCATGATTTTCTGCATGTTCACTTCATTCAATGGAAAATCATGAACTGGTAGGTGAAGAAGCTAAATATTTACCCCCTTTTATTTTACACAACTAAAACAAAATACTTCAAATACATATTTCCAATCCTTTAAGTGGAGATGTGCACCTCTGCCCCAATCCTACACCCCAATATCCCTCCCCCTTACAACTGTGTAACCTCTGACCCAATGTGGCCAATGTTATGGGAGATCTACTTGGGTTTTAGTTTCCCTCTGTTCTGGTTACAGTGTAGAAGCTGCGTAAAAGTGTGATTTAATGCTGCATTTATTCTATTGTGCTGACGCCAACAAATGTCAGCCTCAACTTTGACAGCAGATAAATGCAGCAATGCTGCTCCCTCCCAAGGCTTTGACCATTGCATAGAGAAGCAGAGGCAATTGTGTTGTTGCTGTGGAATCTGCCTTTCAGAATAAACAAGGAATCCCACACCAACCTTACTGTCAGGCAATATTCACTCACCATGAGGTGACCTTGAATTCTCCAATTACCTAAGTAATAATGGACAACCAGGTGTGGGAGCATTGAGATGGGAGGAGGATTCATGCACAAGTGATTGTTGGTCATTATTGCCATTACATCAGTAGAATGTAATAATGGAATAATAAAACAATGGATTAAATATTGATTTATTTTTTAAATACATAAAAAAACATTCAAAAAAAACGACAATCATTTCAGCAGCAAAGAACATTGCAAGTTCCAATGATCATTCTGAGTGAGTGTAGCCAGGGGTCTTACTACACTGCTATAGACAATCACAATTTTGTTATTGATTACATCCATGATTCCATTAACTAATCACTATACAATCACACAACACAGGCCTCAGAGAATCTCAGTAACTTATTGTTGAATGAATAAATTCACAAATCACCTTACTTGAATGGAATACCTTGAATGGTTGGAGCTATAGGGAATTCTCATCTTGTTTTCCCCCTTCCTCTCTCCTCCCCTGAAGGTGGTGATATGCTGGGGTACGGTTATGCGGACACCAGCAGCTTGTTCATACCTCACCAATGTGACCATTCCTCATGTTTGGGCCTGACCAGTGCATGCTGAAGGCTATTCCATCACGGAGGACCCTGCTCTGCTGCTGGAAGTGCGATGCGGTGGAACTTCTGCCTGCCCATTTTGCCTCACCTTCACCCCGTCCCAAATCCCCAGGACCAGAAGTCATTTGAATAAGAGGGGAGATCAACTAACCAGTACCAGCATTTCTGAGGCACCAGCCTGCAGAGCAAGATGTTGGAAAGACACCTTGTTGCACTGTCGAGGAGGTAGAAGGCTGGTCTGACCTCAGTGTTCCTTGAAACAATTTCAAACACCTGACTGCTCTGCGATTAATGTGCCACCTTCCAAATGGCAAAAGGTCTCACTGAGATCAACTGCCATTGGGATAAGGGCACTAAGGGGCCCATTTACAGCCTTTGTGTGTCATGAGGGAAGGAACAAGTGGAAGCAGCACCTGCCCCCTCCATCGTTATTTGTGAACCGGGCCAGGAATGGGTGGAAACCTGGCAGAACTGGGTTCCATCCTGAATTCTCTCCACCCAGATTACGCTAATCCCAAACCAAGAACTGCGCAGAATTACTAGGCCTGTGTTTTTGGTTATCTGATCTTCCTTACCTACGGAATCATTTTTATCTTTCATCAATGTTGCAACACATCTTTTACCAAACCAGGGAAGTAAACAGATGCAATGTTTACCTGCATGGATGGGATGGACCACTGTGCACCAATAAATAGGCTGTGGTCACACTGAGGCTAGAAGAAGTCTTTACTTTTTAACAAATGGGTGGAAGGTCTAACTCACCGGATTGGTCACATGTTCACAGACCTATTTCCAATTTAGATTTTTCACAGACTCTATTATGCCCCAATAATTTTATGTAAAATGGACACTGTAGGTTCTCTATTTTAATTGGCTTAATGGCATTAACCTACATATGTTCTGGTTCCATCTGAATCTTTCTGGATTTTGGGTAGTTCTCTGGCTGGTGATTTAGAACATTACACATTTTCAGATGAGTTAGATTTGGTCTTCGTTTTCATGTGGATCTATCATTAATTGGTCAACAGTTTAATATTAAATGTCCCCTTACTATTTGGACATTCAGTGTCACTTCCTTTTTCATTTAGTGTTCAGATCAATTACTAGTCAATATCCCACAGTGTTGCACATGGAGAATCCAGACAAAGTGTAGTGTTCAGGTGAAGTGTAGTTAGAGGATGCAGGATATAATTGGACCAGAGTGTGCAAGCATAACTTAATTCCCCTTTTTACAGTTATTCATGTGACAAGTTTACATAGGCAGGTTGCATTATAAATATGGACATATCAATTCATAGTTGCAAAAATTGACAACAGGAAGTAATGTTTTGTAGATAGGAAGTCCATGCAAACATAAAGGCCCCAAAATCCCTCAGATTATAATCCCAGGATATCCTCTGGGACCAAGCCCAATGGTTCCCTCCGGTGCTGATCACTGGAATTTGCAGGGCCACTACCATTGGGCAGGTAGGCATGAGACCCAATTCAGGCACATCTCTGGCACTCACCTGCCCTATACCTACATGGTCCTGTGCCTGTTACACCATCAAGGAGGGGTTGTCAAGGCCCTCCCTCTAACCCTGTCCACCTTCTTCTTGTCCCCCTGTGCAAGAGGGTCAATCTGGTGAAATGACATCGTATTTACTGCGCAGAAACAGACCATTTGGCCCAACAGGTCTATGTCGCTGTTTACACTCCACACGAGGCTCCTCCCACTTTACTTAATTTCACCTTATCATCATATCCTTCTATTCCTTTCTCCATCATATACCTATCCAGTTTTCCCTTAAATGCATCAGTGCTATTAGCCTCAGCTATTCCATGTGGTAGCAAGTTCCACATTTTAACCATTCTCTGGGTAAAGAAGTTTCTCCTGAATTCCTAATTGGAATTATTGGTGATTATCTTAGATTTATGGCCTCTAGTTTTTGATTCCCCCACAAGTGGAAATATCGGCCGCGATTTTGTCATCGGTGTCGGGTTGGGTGCGGCTTCCAGTCCCGTCCCCAGCTGCTTCCGCTCCACAGACGTGATTTTACCTTGATTGACCTTGTTAAGCCTGCCCTGCCAATTAACAGGAAGCGAGTCTGATGACGTCATTTGATGACGCGTTGTCTTCCAGTGTCCTCAAAGGGACCACGCACAATTTTATTTTGACAGTTGATTTCTCAGTGTTTGACAGCATTGAGGTGCTGAAAACACTGACAATCACTGCTCAAAGGTGAACTCCTGCGCCCAGGCTCTCCAATGACTCCCTCCATAGGCTGGAATAGATGGCAGCTGCAGGTGAGGTGACAGAAGCGATCTGTCACTGGTGAGTGAGGTTCTCCCACTGAGGTGGCACTGGACTTATTGTTGGAGTTAAAAATTTGTAAGCTAAAGAAATCTGTAAATGTTTTAAAAATGCAGTAACCAATATTTTCTTACCTCTGAGACTCACCATGTGCAACATTGAATCCTTCACACCACTTCTGCAGCTTTCATCATTCCACAAACATTACAGCAGACTCACAACACGCCACACTTACCTGGCGTGGTGTCCGGACATTGGAAAACCTGAGCCAAAAGTGGCAAAATCGAAAAACAGGCTGAAAACTACTGTTAACAGGCAGGCAATTGCTTTTACATAGAAACATAGAAGATAGGAGCAGGAGTAGGCCATTCGGCCCTTCGAGCCTGCTCCGCCATTCATTGAGATCAACATCCAAATTCAGTACCCTGTCCCTGCCTTCTCCCCATATCCCTTGATCCCTTTAGCCTTAAGAAATATATCCAACTCCTTCTTGAATATATTTACTGAACTGGCCTACACCGCCCTCTGTGGCAGAGAATTCCACAGGTTCACCACTCTCTGGGTGAAGAAATTCCTCCTCATTTCCATCCTAAATGGCCTACCCCTTATCCTTAGACTATGACCCCTGATTCTGGACTCCCCAGCCATCAGAAACATCCTTCCTGCATCTAGTCCGTCCAGACCTGACAGAATTTTATAGGTTTCGATGAGATCCCCTCTCAATCTTCTAAACTCCAGTGAGTATAAGCCCAATTGACACAATCTCTCCTCATACGTCATTCCTGCCATCCCAGGTATCAGCCTGGTGAATCTTCGCTGCACTCCTTCCATGGCAAGAAAGTCCTTCCTCAGATAAGGCGACCAAAACTGCACACAATACTCAAGGTGCGGTCTCACCAAGGCCCTGTACAACTGCAGCAAGACATCCTTGTTCCTGTACTCGAACCCTCTTGCTACGAAGGCCAACATAACATTTGCCTTCTTAACTGCCTGCTGCACCTGCATGCTTACCTTCAACGACTGGTGCACAAGAACACCCAGGTCTCTCTGCACTTCCCCTTCTCCCAATCTATTGCCATTCAAAAAATAATCTGCCTTCCTGTTTTTGCCACCAAAGTGGATAACCTCACATTTATCCACATGATCGTGCATTTGCCATGTTTCTGCCCAATCACCCAACCTGTCTAAATCGTACTGGAGTTTCACAACATCCTCCTCACAGCATAACCTCCCACCCAGCTTTGTGTCATCTGCAAATTTGGAGATATTACATCCAATTCCCTCGTCCAGATCATTAATATATATTGTGAACAGCTGGGGTCCTAGGACCGATCCTTGCGGTCACTGCCTGCCACTCGGAAAACGACCCGTTTATTCCAACTCTTTGCTTTCTGTCCGCCAACCAGTTATCTATCCAAGTCAATACCTTGCCCCCAATCACATGTGCCTTAATTTTGCACGCTAATCTCTTATGCGGGACCTTAGCGAAAGCCTTCTGAAAGTCCAAATACACCATATCCACTGGTTCTCCCTTATCTATTTTACCAGTTACATCCTCAAAAAATTCCAGTAGATTAGTCAAGCATGATTTACCTTTTGTAAATCCATGTTGACTTTGTCCAATCCTGTCACTGCTTTCCAAGTGCTCTGCTATTACATCTTTTATAATGGACTCTAGCATTTTCCCCACTACTGATGTCAGGCTTACCGGTCTATAATTCCCCGCTTTTTCTCTACCACCTTTTTTGAATAGTGGGGTAACATTAGCTACCCTCCAATCCATGGGTACTGTTCCAGAGTCTATAGAGTTCTGGAAGATGACCAGCAGTGCATCTACTATTTCTAGGGCCACTTCCTTAAGTACCCTAGGATGTAGATTATCAGGCCCTGGGGATTTATCGGCCTTCAGTCCCATCAATTTTCCTAACACCATTTCCCTACAAATACTGATTTCTTTCAGTTCCACCCTTTCATCAGACCCTATGTTCCCCAGCATCTCTGGGAGGTTATTTGTGTCCTCCTTTGTGAAGACAGAACCAAAATATGTATTTAGTTGGTCAGCCATTTCTTTGTTCCCCATTATAAATTCCCCCGATTCTGACTGCAAGGGACCTACGCTTGACTTCACCAATCTTTTTCTCTTCACATATCTATAAAAGCTTTTACAGTCAGTTTTTAATCCGCTTCCCGCCGCTAGGTGTCGGGTCCATTCACAAATCAGGGACCCGACACTTGGGAAAGCTGTTTAGAAACATAGGAACATAGAAGATAGGAGCAGGAGTAGGCCATTCGGCCCCTCGAGCCTGCTCTGCCATTTAATGAGATCATGGCTGATCATCCAAATTCAGTACCCTGTCCCTGCTTTCTCCCCATATCCCTTTAGCCTTAAGAAATATATTTAACTCCTTCTTGAATATATTTAATGAATTGGCCTCAACTGCCTTTGGAGGCGGGTTGATGGTGGGTTCGGAACCTGCCATCAATCAAATCGAAATTAACCTCTGACCCACCTCTAAACCCACCCTCTGAGCACCGGCAAAATCTACTCTATCAAACCTCTTCATAATTTTAAAGACCACTATTAGGCCACCCCTCAGCCTTCTCTTTTCTAGAGGGAAGAGCCCCAGTCTGTTCAGCCTTTTCTGATAGTTGTACCCTCTGTTCTGGTAGAACATAAGAACATAAGAATTAGGAGCAGGAATAGGCCATATGGCTCTACGAGCCTGCACCGCCAATCAATAAGATCATGGCTGATCTTCGACCTCAACTCTACTTTCCCGCTCGATCCCCATATCCCTTGGTTTCCCTAGAGTCCAAAAATCTATCTATCTCAGCCTTGAATATACTCATTGACTGAGCATCCACAGCCCTTTGGGGAAGAGAATTCCAAAGATTCACAACCCACTGAGTGAAGAAATTCCTCCTCATCTCAGTCTTAAATGGCCGACCCCTTATCCTGAGACGATGCCCCCTAGTTCTAGACTCTCCAGCCAGGAAACAACCTCTCAGCATCTACCCTGTCAATCCCCCTCAGAATCTTATCTGTTTCAATGAGATCACCTCTCATTCTTTTAAACTCCAGAGGGTATAGGACCAATCTACTCAATCTCTCCTCATAGGACAACACTCTCATCCCAGAGATCAAACAAGTGAACCTCATGTAGCATCCTTGTAAAACTTTTTGCACCTTTTCCTTTTTGCAATATGGAAACCAGAACGCAATACAGTATTCCAAATGTGGTCTAACCAAGGTTATTTTTTTTTCAAAATGTAATTCTTCAGGGATCCAGGCTGCTTCCCTGGCCTTGAGTGGGGCCCACCTGCAAATTGTAGTAACCATTAACTTCTCCACTCATTCAGTGTACCGGCCACCACTACAACACCGGGTCCTGACTGTGGATCAGGATTCGGGAGTTCCTAGCCCAGCACCACCCCAGCCCGTCATTTAGCTTGTTAGGGGCAGACAGCGCTTCTATCCCATACAAGTCACTGACAAACGGCATAACCAGGTGTGGGCCGTGTCCCTGGAGGTCGAGGAAAGATAGGCCGGGAGATCGGTGGAACTTTCGCCAGATTGCAAGGCCAAAATTTAAAAAACTTTTTGTGAATATAAAACCTCTTGGCCATAGCATTCATTTGGAAAAGACGAGAATGCAGTTGAGCAGCTTTTTAGCTGCTTTCTTTGAGTCTGGATCCTGAGGTCAGCAATGACGATCAGGTCCTTCCCTCCAGTGACATTCCAGTTCAACACATTCTGAACACTTCACCATTCCATGGCTGTGATTCAGATTAACAATACGCCTTTGTTGGTTGTATCTGATGGTTGAGCTGGCGTATTACTTCTGTCTATTTGCTTTTTACAATATTGCTGTGCATTACTTTAGAAACACTTAAAATATAAAATTAAAATGACTAAAATAAAATGTTGCCGTTGTTATCCTAGCTGAAGACTAAATTATATTCTGTAAGTAAAGGAAGAGCAGTTTATGTTTTATTCAGAGCATCTATTGAAATTTTAACCAACTCAGTAATCAGCACATAAATATAGCTAATTACAGTACTTATTAACACATTTGCAAAATACTATTCTCCACAGGTCTCCTGAAGCTTATCTGTTTTAATTGAAAGTAAGGAACAGTTGGCGGTAGACAGACTGACATCAGTCTGCCGTGCTCAAAAGCTGTATCCTGTAAAAAACATTGTCAGGTTTGGCAACCGTTATGAAATTAGTTACACAATTGTTGATATAATTGTATCACTGCTTCATTGAAAGCACCTACCCACTTCAAATCTTTACGCATTCATTCGAAATAAAGACACAAATGACTAAATTCAGGTCAAAGGTTTGCAGTGCAGTGGATGCAGCAGGGACCCATCTTCTTCCTCCTGACACTCCAGGTGCTGCAGTTTCTGGGATATTCGGGTGAGCAGGACCTGCACGACGTTTGGTCACGTCACGTTATGCTTAACTTTGATGCTGACGTTGATTGCCAGAAGTGATTACATAGAAACAAGAATGCCCTTTCTCTGCTGGAGCTCACTCCCCCAAAAAGCTGCGAATGGTGGGTCAAATTGAAATTCTCAAGATTGAGATTGATAGATTTTTGTTGGGAAAGGGTATCGAGGAGTATGGAGCAACATGGGTAAATGAAATTGAGGTGCCAATCAGCCATGATCTACTAGAATGGAGGAACAGGCTCGAGGGGTTGAATCGCCTACTGTAGTTTCTAATAAGCTCACCAAATAGCTTTTCCATTAACAAGCATCAAAATATCTAATTTGCCTTATCCCAGCCACTCTCAATCTGGGGGGGGCAATTTTCTCAGCCCCGAGGAGGTGGGTTTGGAGGCGGGTAAGGCGGGAAAATCGGAATAAATGAGAGCGGGTTTGGAACTCGCCTCCAACCCGCCTCCGCTGGATTTTGCCGGTGTCGGTTTTGCAGGGCGGGAAACGGTCCCACCTCCAGCTGGCCAGAGAGCTTGTTAAGAGGCTTAAATGATCATTAAGGGCCTCTCTAATCCTATTTTGAGAGGCCCTCGTTATTTTTCGACATTTCTAGCATGTTTCACACCCCTCCTAAACCATGCCAGCTAAACCTGGCAGGTTCACAAGTGGGTTGCCTCTTCACAGCTGCAGCTCCACCATTAAAATGGAGCTTGCGTCAGGGATTAGTTGCAGGTGCCAGAACTTTGCTTTAAAAGGTCTTTCCGCACTTTTAGCAGCCTTCCGAAGTCGGAGGTGCTGCAGGTTCTATCTACCTGTGGGACCTCCTTGGAAGACCCTCTCCCCACTTGAAATGAGCGCTTCCCCAACGGACCCATCTGCAAGCAGCATGAAAAATATTCATTTCCTTTCACCATGGATCTCAGATTCGGATGAGGAGCATCCACGGCAGCAGCAGAACCAGGCAGCTCAGCAGCAACAGCCCCAACCTCCTGCTCAGCCACCTGATGCTGCACAGGGCAGAAGGCGCCAGCACATGGAAGCATATCACAACAGGAGATACCCCCAACAGAGGGTTTACAGACAGAGGATGAGCTACTTCAACATGAATGAGCAGCAGTGCCAAAGGAGACTGAGACTTTCGCGAGAGCTTGTCCGAGAAATCTGCGGACTGTTGCAGCAAGACCTGGCGCCCAGAGGAACGGTTGGACACCCCTTACCAGTGGCTGTCAAAGTCACCACCACACTCAAATTTTTCTCCTCAGGCTCCTTCCAGGGATCATCAGCAGATATCAGCGGCATCTCCTAGTCGGCCGCCCACAGTTGCATCACGCAGGTTACGGATCCCCTTTTCGCAAAGGCCCACAATTTCATTCAGTTCTCAAGGGATCAAGCAAGTATAACCGCGCGTGCGGTTGGCTTTGCAAATATGGCAGGCATGCCAATGGTGCAGGGCGTCATAGACTGCACACGTGGCCCTTAGGGCACCCCATCGCAACCCAGCTATCTTTGTCAACCACAAGCGCTTCCACTCCTTCAATGTACAGCTGGTGTGTAACCACAAGAAGGAGTTTTTGCATGTTTGCGCAAAATTCTGTGGTAGTTGCCATGACTCTTTCATCCTGCGGAACTCTAGTGTTCCTCTGCTCTTCGATCTGCCAAATCAACTTAACGGATGGCTCCTTGGTGACAAAGGCTATCCCCTGAAGAAGTGGCTAATTACGCCAATTAGGAGGCCAGCTAACGAGGCTGAAGAGCGCTTCAACGCCAGCCAAACATCGACCAGGTCCATCATCGAGCAAACCATTGGGTTGTTGATGATGCGCTTCCGATGCCTTGACCGATCAGGTGGAGCCCTGCAGTATACACCATTAAGCGTCTCCAGAATGGTCATGGTCTGCTGTGCACTGCACAACATGGCACAGCATCGTGGCTTGCAGCTTCCTGATGAGCAAGAGGCTCAGTTCCAGGCCTCCTCAGATGAGGATGCGGAGGAGGAGGAGGAGGAGGAGAATGAGGAGGCTGAGGAGGAGGAGGACCTGGAGGAGGAGCAGGAGGATGAGAGAGCGCCGGTCTTTCGACCAGCAGCAGCGGCAGCACACGAGTACATGGCTGCCCGAGATGCAAGGGATGCACTTATCCTGGCCATATTTGCATAGGTTGCCCATGTTGGCACATGTCCTTGGCTCCATCTTGAGACATCATAGACAATGGACATGACACTCTGGTCTCCTTTCACTCTGGCCACCAACCTCACAACGCAAGTGTCGTAATGTCCGCAATGGGGAGCTACCTAAGGCGAAAGAACAGATGCCATGACACCAACATTTTGCCATCAAATCATTTTAATGCTTTCCAACATGGATGGCATTTCATCAATGCACATAAACATTCACCCAATCTGCACACAGATCTGGAGTTTATATCCCATACCAGCTGCACCCACACAGCCTTGGTTTCTTTGGGAGGCCTCTTCCTCCCAGATGAGGGGAAGAGCACCTTCTTGATAGCTGTCACCCCCTCAAGCAACATTTGCAGTGCTTCATCCAAGAACTTCGGGGAGGCCCTTGCCTTGGATTTGGACACAGTGGTTTTTCAGAAGATGTTGTAGGTGGTGCAGCATCGACAGAAATCCAGTGGAATGATCCAAGGCAGCAAGCAGCCCTTAAAATAGGCTGGAAAAGTAACATTAGCAGAGGCGAGTTTCAGTCCCAAAACACTAATTGACCAAGGGCAACCCACACCTCTGAAATCAACTGGCCAATTTGGGGAAAATCGCAATTTTTTGAAACTTATCAGTGGAGGCGAGTTTGGAACCCACCCAAACCGAAACCTGCCTCCATCCCGTCTCCCGTGGGAAAATCACCCCCTGGGAGTGCTTACACTAGCATAATAATATGCACAACTCTCAAACTGAGTTACTTCTTAAAGTAAACCTCAATTGTACCTCAAAAATACAGTCAAGAAGAAATTGAATTAAAATATACCATGGAGAAAATATCTGGCTAAGCCTTGATGGTGACACTGACCACCAAAAGTGGATGAAAAAGAAATAAAGATATATTTTCCAGGACTGATGGCCCTATTTTCCAGAATAAGTTCACCTTTAATTAGAAATGATATGAAACACTTCAAGTGAGATCTGAAGGGTGGACCTCACGGTGAAATGCTAACCTACCATTTATATTTACAGTTCCTAAAGGACCGGAAGTCTATATCCAATATATTCAGTTTTTATTTCAAACAAACAGGTATTCACAAGCTAGGTCATAAATAATGAAGCAATTGCACCTCCCAGTCATGTAGATATGCTCTTTTCAAAGATTTATGTGATTGATTTATATATAATATATACAATAAATGTCATGTGTTCTGAGCATCCTTTCAATCTATTTAATGTACTGGGAACCATTTAGTTCCAACAGCTTTTAATACATAAAAACAACTGGAACATGGATTCCCTAATGAACAAGTATATGGAATATACAAGGGCAAAGTGCTGTTGCAGTAGTTCGTTTCCAAATGTATTCCATCATCTGACAAGTTGCAAATATTTTCTGGGACCAGAATTGCTCTTTGGTTGTATGTTTAAGGCCACATGAAATAGTTGGAGCAATTTGGGGGAAATCGTGTTAATGGATCATTCATCTGTTTCCAGCACTTTTCTTAGAATTTCTTCCTTAGCTCTGCTACTGTTTAATTCTATTACAACAAAAAAGTTGTTACGATCTGAAATGCACTGCATGAAAGGGTGCTGGAAGCAGATTCAATAGTAACTGTCATAGGAACAGGAGTAGGCCATTCAACGGCCCGAGCCTGTAATAGAATTGAATATATACATGAAAGGAAACATTTTCAGGGCTATGGAGAAAGAGCAGGGGAGTGAGACTAATTGGCTAGCTCTTTCAAAGAGCCAGAACAGGAAAGATGGGTCCAATGGTCTCCTTCTGTGCTGTACGATTCTATTATTCAATAAGAAACCAATTAAAGCCACCAGCCTTTTATTCTACACAGATGACGTTTAATTTAATCAGGTACTTCTGACTGAGGAAGAGCTGTTTATAGACTACCATGGAACATTGACTCTGCTTTTGTAACACAGCTTCTTTGTATTGTGCATCATTGGGCGGGGGTGAGGGGGAAGTCCTCCAGTCTTATCAGCATGGGGTATTGGAAGAGAGAAATAATGAGAACAAGGAAATGGTGGCCTGTAACATCTAAGGATGTCAGTGATTGACTATTCTGATAAGGCAGTAATCCAGGATAGGATGTATTACCATGGAACTAAGTATCTGCAGCTGACAGAGGAGCAGTGTGTCCACAGTCTCCACCTTAGTAAAGCAGCCACCACCAAGCTCAGAAACCTGATAGAAGAGGTCCTGCCATCACGCTCTTCTATCTACACTAACCCGTGAGAATCCAGCAAAGTTACTACAATCCTTCAGTTTTATGCAACGGCTAGCATCAGTCTCCTGCAGTGGACATTTCATCAGTGAGCCCATTTGCAGTGCAATGCAGCATTAATCAGGTAACAGATACTCTATTCAACTGCCACTCACATTTAGTCCAGCAAAGAGTATCGTGCGCAGCTTGATTGCTCCATACTACTGGCTTCCCTGGGGTGTGGAGTATCATTGGTTGTACACAGATAGCCAACTGTGCACCTGTGGAAAATACCTTCATCTATCTAAACAGGACCGGTCATTTACTCACTCAATGTGGATGTCAATGTCCACTTTCTAGGAAATGAAGATGGTTGCACAACTCTTCAAAAGTGGTGATGGAAGGTTAGATTGCTAGATATTGGCACATCAAGGATACCCACTGCTATCATGGCTAATAAATCCATTCCACAATCCATGTATACCAGCGAAACACAACTATAATGGTTCGCAAGTGCAACGAAGAACCCACTTTTGACTTGCTTGAATAAGCGTTAGATGTTTGAAGGAGGGAGTCGTCTTTGTAATCTGATCAGATAGAAGGTTGTCAAAATGGTCACCATCTGCTGCATGTTGCACAATGTGGCAATGCACACAGTGTAGACCAGAGCAGGAGGAAGAAATCACACCACAGCCTTTGAATGATGCAAATCTGGAGCAATCTGGAATGAAGCAGGCACAGCACAAGTGGCATGTCGTGCTCTTATAAAAGAGTCATTTCATGGAGACCATCAGATGAATTACTGCAGGTATTACTTAGAAAAAGCTCATAATTCCTTTTATTTATGTTTCCTCTTATAGCCGGGTGGCTCTGTTATAATTTAAAATATTCATGGTCTCCCCATTAATACAAATTATTGCTATCAAGTCGAGTTTAAGTATATGGTTATTATCTGTATCAAAGTGCATGCAGTAAATGCAGTTAATGTGATCTGCCACAGCACTTATCTCTTTTTCCTTGGGTACTACAAGTGCGATATCTGCTGCATGCATTACATCTGAGGCATTGCCCAGTGGATGGAATAGCTGTGATGCTGTATCCTGTCCAATTTATTGAGATTCTGATAGACCTCTGCCTCCATGTATTAATAAACACAAGGCTCCTGCGTCCATGTAGAATATCCACAGCAGTCGTGTTTACATGAGCGGAGACTTTCACAGTGAGTTGCGCAGAACAATGGAATACCAAGGAACCAGGGCTCTCCTGGGAGCAGATTATCTGCTCCTGTGGGGCTGATTTTTGCCTCATCGAGTCATAGGCCTAGAAATTTGGTTGGTAGCGCCAGCGATTAGCGCCTAAAGAGCCCGAGAATTGGGGCGTTACCCAATTTTCGGGCAGGTGCAGTGAATATAGCGCCACCTCCCATATTGAGTATCCTTTTAGCAACGGCGCTAACTATTTGCGCGCTCCCGCGGACGCAGGCAGATCATGACGTCATTTCAGTGTGCAACGCCTTTTTGGCGCCCCGGACCGGATATTCAGTGGCGCCCGCAACCTTTCCGCCTGGCGCTATTAGTGACAGTTGGATGGAGCGTTCCCAGGCCCTTCTCGGACTCGGGGGGCGCTATTTAAAGGGGACAGCACTAGTATAAAAGCTGCAGCCATTTGGGCTGGCCATTCTGATCGTTGCTGGAGAGAGTTGCTGACCTTCTGTCGGACAGTAATTTTCTCATTGAGCCTTCGGAGGCACTGGCACTGGCAGCTTGAGGGCCTGGCTCCCGAGCTGGTGATGCAGCATCTGAAAGCAGGGAGGTGGAAGAGTGGCTTTAGCAAAAGGACAGCTTGGCAGCAAGGGATGCCAGATTGCGGCAAGGCTATGACATGGGTCCACAGTGAGAAAGCATGCTGGCGGGGGGAACAAGTGGAAGGAGATAGTTGTAAAAGGTGAGAACCTTACCATCGCTGTCGACAATGGGGCCGGCAGCTGCAGTGGTTACAGGACCACTCAGACGTCCTCCAAGAATCTGGTGGACTCTCTCCTCGAGATCCGTGAGAGTGACCACTTGTGGAGGTCCTCCACCGGTGCAAAGCTGGTCTTTGCCAATCCTCGCCAGCTTGGACTGCAGGGGAAAGGAGGGGAAGTTATGTTACCTGATGCCCTGAGTGATCATCTCATGCCCACCATGGTGGAAGAGCCCTTACATGATGCCCTGAGTGATCATCTCATGCCCCCATGGTGCAAGAGCCCTTACATGACGCCTTGAGTCAAATGTGCATGTGTGTGCCCAGAAAGGGCCATGGATGCTTGCTGGCAGATGGCCAATGGGGCACAGGCCACCCTGTAGCCATAAAGTCAGGTGCAAATGAAGGGATGCAGAAGTTTGCAGAAACAACACCCACCCTCACGACCCGAGTGAGGTCGTTGAATTTCTTTCTGCATTGGACAGGGCTCCTGGTCACCATGCTGCTGGAGTTGACCCTCTGGCATACATCCCTCCAAGCTCGTCGGTAGTCCTTATGATTCGGCCTCCTGCCATTGTCTGGGTAGAGAACATCTCGCCGGCGCTCCACTGCGGCCACCAATTGCTCCAGGGCCTCATTGGTGAAGCGCTCTGCTCTCTGTCTCACCTTCTCCATCTGGTCCAAGTTTTTAGCGCCAGAGAAGGGCCTGTGCCGATTCTGAGGCCTGCAAGGCGCGGAGTGTGGATGCTGAAGCTGACTGACCCACCCCTTTAAGAGCTGGCCGGCGCCTGGAAGTCTCGTGCTCATCGGTAATTGAGAGCACCTGCACTGCGCCCGTCCGCTCTGATATTGGGTTGCGATGGAAGTTTAGCACCTTAGGAGTCCCGTGTAACGCCTGAATTCGCGCCTCAATCACCTTTAGGGGCGATGCAACCCAATATCGCGCCAGGTGGCGATAAGTTGCGTCTGGCTATAAACTTTGTGCTGCGCCAATTCGAACGCCCCAAGCGGGGCTATACCCAATTTCTAGGCCTAAATAGAGTCATAGGCCTAGAAATTCAGTTGGTTGCGCCAGCGATTAGCACCTAAAGAGCCCGAGAATTGGGGCTTTACCCAATGTCCAGGCGGGCACAATGAGGATAGCGCCACCTCCCATATTGAGTATCCTTTTAGCGCCTGCACTAACTCTTTGCGCGCACCCACGTGCGCAGGCAGATCATGACGTCATTTCAATGTGCAACGCCTTTTTGGCGCCCCGACCGGATATTCGGTGTCGCCCGCAACCTTTCCACCTGGCGCTATTAGTGACAGTTGGATGGAACGTTCCCAGGCCCTTCTCGGAGTCGGGGGGCGCGATTTAAAGGGGACAGCTCTACTATAAAAGCTACAGCCACTTGGCCTGTTCATTCTGATCGTTGCTGGAGAGAGTTGCTGACCTTCTGTTGCACAGTAATTTCCTGATTTAGCCTTCGGAGACTTGGGACCTGCAGCCCTGTCCGGAGCAGTTGGAGCAGTAGACATTACTGCGTCTTGCCCGTCTGGCATAGCAATGGGAGCTGCTTTGGAGGGGAACGTCCTCATGGCTGGACATTTGGAAGGGGCACAGAGATGGCGGGAGAGAGGGCCGGGATTGGCCAGAAGGAGGAGGGGCAATGGAGGTCACCCAATCCGACGATACGCTGCGAGGGTTTTCAGGCAGCAGGTGTCATACCTCACCATGTCGGAGGAGCAGCATCTGCGAAGGCTCAGATTCGGTAAGGAGGTAGTGACTGAGCTGTGCCACCTGCTTGCTGAAGATCTGCAGCAGCATCTATGGTGCAGGACCTCTCTGTCGGTGGCCGTCAAAGTGACTGTTGCCCTCAACTTTTACGCCAGCGGATCCTTTCAGTCAACCACTGGGGACATCGCGAATATATCACAATTTGCAGTGCATTGTTGCATCCGGCAAGTGACAGCTGCCCTCTATAGAAGGAGGCGTGAATTAATCACCTTCCCTGTGACCCTGGAGAAGCAGGGGGAGCGCACGCAGGGCTTCGCTGCTATTGCGGACTTCCCCATGGTGCAGGGGGCCATTGATTGCACACACATGGCTTTGCGGGCGCCATTACAGAATCCGGAGGAGTTCCGCAACCGCAAGGGGTTCCACTCCCTCAATGTCCAGCTGGTCTGTGACCACCGGCAGATGATCATGGCAGTCAACGCACAATTCCCTGGGAGCAGCCACGATGCGTTCATCCTGCGGCAGACCTCAGTTTCTGACCTATTTGAGGGCCTGGCTCACCCACGAGGCTGGCTTCTTGGCGACAAGGGCTATCCTCTCTGCCCATGGCTCATGGCCCCACTCCGTTTGCCCGCCACCCCGGCAGAAGAGCTTTACAACAGTAGCCATTAGGCGACCAGGAACATTGTGGAGCACACTATTGGTGTGCTCAAACAGCGTTTCCGCTGTCTAGACCATTCGGGGGGAGCCCTGCAGTACTCGCCGGAGCAAGTGGGTCGCATCGTCGTCGTCTGCTGCATGCTCCACAACTTGGCCATTCGACGAACCCAGCCAATGCCAGCCGACCCTCAAGGTCCAGCAGAGCAGGCGGACGAGGAGGAGGAGGAGGAAGAGCAGGCGGACGAGGAGGAGGAGGAGGAGCATGCGGACGAGGAGGAGGAGGAGGAGGAGGAGGAGGAAGATGGGAGGGTTCCTGAAACTGGAAGGGCCGTCCGTCAGAGGCTCATAAGGACTCGATTCTAGGCCCCTCTGACGGCATGATGGGTGTCATTCATACCACGCACTTCGGCTCGTACAAAGCCTATGAAGGCCACCATGACTGTAAATAGTTACGAGTACCATTGTAAATAAAAAAATTTCTTTATTGTCAAAAAAGTGCTTCCTTCCAGCATAACAACGTCATGTCAACAGAAACCATAACTAACAAAATAACAGATAACTCTCTGGCAAAGCCGCAAAACTAAACAAACCATCACAAACAATCACAACAGGTGAGGGCGTCCTTGAATTTGGAGAAAGATACGTCTCAGCGCCTCCCTCTACTGCTGGCCCCTTGATGGAGACCGACTTCTCTTTCGCGGTCGGCCCCTTCCCTCCCTGCTGCTCCTACGTAATTGAACCCCAGTGGCGGCGTCAAGGCTGGGGGACGCCTGCTGACTGTCTGGAAGCGCAGAAGCCCCTGAGGGACGGCCTGGATGACCTCTGGGCTTGGAGGGCGCGGAAGCTGGCTGCTTGAACTGGGCATGGCTGGAAGCAGTGTGCCCTGCAGGTAGTGGCAGCTGCACTGCAGACGTTCCAGCGGTGGCATGAGCAATGCTCACCTGCCGAGAGAGGACTCCTGCACCATGGTCGGACGACACACTGGCTCTCTGAGGGGACCAGTTCGGATCATCCACCACAATCGACTGCTCCACTGATTCATGGCCTCCTGTGGTACTGGAAGGGCCTGGGGTGATCCTGGCTGATGCAGAGAGGGTGGCAGCAGTGAGAGTTCGCGTTGCCTCAATTTGGGTGTGGACGAGGCCAACAAGTGACTGTGTGGCAGCAGTGAGGACCTGTGTGGCAGGTGCCAGTGCTTCGGAGAAGCCCTGGACAGTTCTTTCCATTGCTTCGGACAAGGCCGGAGCAGTCCATTCCACTGCGTCGGACAAGCCCTGGACAGACCTTTCCAGGGATTGTCCGAAGCTCTGAACAGTCCTTTCCATAGCGGCCTCGAAGTCCTGGACAGTCCTCTCCATTGCTGCACCGAAGCCCTGGACAGTCCTCTCCATTGCTGCCCCAAAGTCCAGCACACTCTTTGCCAGTGTGTCGATCGACTGAGGCATCCTCCCCACTGCAGCCATAAGCTCAGTGTGCCTGAGCCGGGCCTGGGTGCTCATTTCAGCAAGGCTACGCACCTCCTCTGCACTCTGTGCAGCAGTCATCATGCCCTGCCTTGCCCTCTGGGGAGCCGGTGCCCGAACTTGCCTACCCCCCTCACATTGCTGCAGGCCGCTTGTTCCGGCAACTGGCTCCTCATCAGAGCCCCCCCCTCCCCTCCAGGGAACTACTATCCCCAGTCTGCTGATGTGTAGGCTCCCCTGAGGCTGGAACGGATGGTCAGTCTTCCTCCTGATCCTCGCCTCCGGAGGCACTGGCACTGGCAGCTTCAGGGCCCGGATCCCGAGCTGGTGATGCAGCATCTGAAAGCAGGGAGGTGGAAGAGTGGCTTTAGCAAAAGGACAGCTTGGCAGCAAGGGATGCCAGGTTGCGGCAAGGCTATGACATGGCTCCACAGTGAGAAAGCATGCTGGCAGGGGGACCAAGTGGAAGGAGACAGTTGTAAAAGGTGAGAAACTTACCATCGCTGTCGACAATGGGGTCGGCAGCTGCAGTGGTAACAGGACCACTCAGACATCCTCCAAGAATCTGGTGCACTCTCTCCTCGAGATCCGTGAGAGTGACCACTTGTGGAGGTCCTTCACCGGTTCGAAGCTGGTCTTTGCGAACCTTCGCCAGCTTGGACTGCAGGGGAAAGGAGGGGAAGTTATGTTACATGATGCCCTGAGTGATCATCTCCTGCCTCCCATGGTGCAAGAGCTCTTACATGATGCCCTGAGTCAAATGTAGATGTGTGTGCCCAGAAAGGGCCATCGGTGCTTGCTGGCTGATGGCCAATGGGGCACAGGCCACCCTGTAGCCATAAAGACAGGTGCAAATGAAGGGATGCAGAAGTATGCAGAAACAGCACTCACCCTGACGACCCGAGTGAGGTCGTTGAATTTCTTTCTGCATTGGACAGGGCTCCTGGTCACCATGTTGCTGGAGTTGACCCTCTGGCATACATCCCTCCAAACTCGTCGGTAGTCCTTATGATTCGGCCTCCTGCCAATGTCTGGGTAGAGAACATCTCGACGGCGCTCCACTGCGGCCACCAATTGCTCCAGAGCCTCATTGGTGAAGCGCTCTGCTCTCTCTCTCACCTTCTCCATCTGGTCCAAGTTTTTTGCGCCAGAGAAGGGCCTGCGCCGATTCTGAGGCCTACAAGGCGCTGAGTGTGGAAGCTGAGGCTGACTGACCCACCCCTTTAAGAGCCGGCCGGCACCTGCAAGTCTCGTGGTTATCGGTAATTGAGAGCAACTGCGCTGCGCCCGTCCGCGCCGATATTGGGTTGCGCCGGAAGTTTAACGCCTTAGGAGTCCCATGCAAAGCCTGAATTCGCGCCTCAATCACCTTTGGAGGCGATGCAACCCAATATCGTGCCAGGCGGCGATAAGTTGCGTCTGGCTATAAACTTTGTGCAGCGCCAATTCTAATGCCTCAAGCGGGGCTATACCCAATTTCTAGGCCATAGAGTTATACAGCACAGAAAGTGGCCCTTTGACCCATCGCGTCTGCGCCAGCCATCAAGCCCTGTCTAATCTAATCCCATTTTCCAGCATTTGGTCCATAGCCTTGTATGCTATGGCATTTCAAGTGCTCATCCAAATGCTTCTTGAATGTTGTGAGGGTTCCTGCGTCTACCACCCTTTCAGGCAGTGAGTTCCAGATTCCAACCACCCTCTGGGTGAAAAAGTTTTTCCTCAAATCCCCTCTAAACCTCCTGCCCCTTACCTTGAATCTATGCCCCCTTGTTATTGACCCCTCTACTAAGGGGAAAAGTTCCTTTCTATCTACTCTATCTATGCCCCTCATAATTTTGTACACCTCAATCAGGTCCCCCATCAGCCTTCTCTCCAAGGAAAACAACCCCAGCCTGTCCAGTCTTTCTTCATAGCTGAAGCGCTCCAGCCCAGGTAACATCCTGGTAAACCTCCTCTGCACCCTCTCCAAAGCAATCACATCCTTCCTATAGTGTGGCGACCAGAACTGCACACAGTACTCCAGCTGTGGCCTTACCAGCATTTTGTACAGCTCCATCATAACCTCCCTGCTCTTATATTCTATGCCTCGGCTAATGAAGGCAAGTATCCCATATGCCTTTTTAACCACCTTATCCACCTGTTCTGCTGCCTTCAGGGGTCTATGTACATGCACACCAAGGTCCCTCTGATCCTCTGTCTTTCCTAGGGTCTTACCATTCATTGTGTATACCCTTGCCTTGTTAGTCCCTCCAAAATGCATCACCTCAACCTTTTCAGGGTTAAATTCCATTTGCCACTGTTCCGCCCATCTGACCAACCCATCTATATCGTCCTGTAGCCTGATGCTTCCCTCCTCGCTATTTACCACCCCACCAATTTTTGTGTCATCTGCGAACTTACTGATCATACCTTTTACATTCACATCCAAATCATTAATGTAGACCACAAACAGCAAGGGACCCAGCACCGATCCCTGCGGTACCCCACTGGACACAGGCTTCCAGTCACAAAAACAACCTTCGACCATCACCCTCTGCCTTCTGCCACTAAGCCAGTTTTGGATCCAATGTGCCAAGGCACCCTGGATCCCATGGGCTCTTAACTTCCTGACCAGTCTCCTATGCGGGACTTTATCAAAAACCTTACTGAAATCCATGTAAACCACATCCACTGCGCTACCCTCATCCACACACCTAGTCACCCCCTCGAAAAATTCAATCAAATTGGTCAGACATGATCTTCCCTTGACAAAGCCATGCTGGCTATCCCTAATTAATCCTTGCCTCTCCAAGTGGAGACTAATTCTGTCCCTCAGAATTTTTTCCAATAATTTCCCTACCACTGATGTTAGGCTCACTGGCCTGTAATTCCCTGGTTTATCCCCACTACCCTTCTTGAATATTGGTACTACGTTAGCTGTTCTCCAGTCCTCTGGCACATCCCCTGTGGCCAGAGAGGTTCTGACAGTAATGAGATGGAAGAGGAAGAAAGTCCAGCAGAAATCAGATCGACCGGATTCCAACTCAGTTATGGCCTTTGTTTGGTATTTGAGGTAGGCCTGGGATAGGCGTCTGAAGCTCCCGTTAAGACTGGTGTGCTGGTTCGGAATTCTTGGGGCCACCTGGGAAGGTTCCCAAACACTCCCCAAACTGTTGTTGAGGCATTTGGAGGGAAGTGAAAGACCTGCTCATCGGAATTTCTGATTGGGGGTGGGGTGGGGCGGGGGGGGGGGGTGGGGGGTGGTGGTGCAATGGGGTAGAAATCTGGCAAATCTAGATTCCACCCCAAATTCCTGATATCCCCTCCCGCCATGAACAATCTGCTGGAATTGCTCCCTGCCCCACCCCAAGTATTTCAGATCTTATTGAACATGTTGAAAAAATGCACTGGAACTCTTTAATAAAGAGGACAAGTAACCAATTTCTCAGCCTTTGCCAATAGTGACCTCAACCACAAAACAGCAAGTGTGCAAGCTGAACACAGGTAGATTTACTTTGTCTTTCAACTTTTCTTCTGAAGGGGTTCGCCACCTGGTCACTTAGTGAACGCACCACTTTTATCATAATTACAACAGCAATCATAGTGCTCCTTACACTGCGATCACTGACTAGTCTGGAAAAGTCTTTTATTGGATTGTCATTAAATTAACTAGCAGAATAGATCAGGGTAACCAGTGGATGTGGTGTATTTGGATTTTCAGAAGGCATTCGATAACGTGTCACACAAGAGGTTATTAAACAAAATTAGGGCTCATGGGATTGGGGGTAATATACTAGCATGGATTGAGGATTGGTTAATGGCCAGAAAACAGAGAGTAGGAATAAACGGATCATTTTCTGGTTGGCAGGCTGTAACTAGTGGTATACAGCAAGGATCAGTGCTTGGGCTTCAGCTATTCACAATCTACGTCAATGATTTGGATGAGGGGGCCAAATGTAATACATCCAAGTTTGCTGATGATACAAAGCTGGGTGGGAATGTAAGTTGTGAGGAGGATGCAGGGAGGCTTCAAGGGGATATAGACAGGCTAAGTGAATGGGTAAGATCATGGCAAATGGAATATAATGTGGAGAAATGTGAAGTTATCCATTTTGGTCGGAAAAATAGAAAAGCAGAGTATTTTTTAAATGGTGCGAGATTGGGAAATGTTGGTGTTCAGAGGGACCTGGGTGTCCTTGTACATGAATCACTGAAAGTTAACATGCAGGTACAGCAAGCAATTAGGAAAGCAAATGGTATGTTGGTGTTTATTACAAGAGTATTTGAGTATAAAGTAAAAATGTCTTATAGCAATTATGTAGGGCCCTGGTGAGACCACACCTGGAGTAATGTGTGCAGTTTTGGTCTCCTTACCTAAGGAAGGATATACTTGCCATAGAGGGAGTGCAACGAAGGTTCACCAGACTGCTTCCTGGGGTGGGGGGATTGTCCTGTGAGGAGAGATTGAGTAGACTAGACCTATAGTCGATAGTGTTTAGAAGAATGAGAGGTGATCTCATTGAAATATACAACATTTTTATAGGACTTGACAGGGTAGATGCAGGGAGGATGTTTCCCCTGGCTGGGGAATCGAGAACCAAGGGTCACAGTCTCAGAATAAGGGGTCGGCCATTTAGGACTGAGATGAGGAGAAATTTCTTCACTAAGAGGCTGGTGAATCTTTGGAATTCTCTACCCCAGAGGGCTGTGGATGCTCAGTTGTTGAATATATTCAAGGCAGAGATCAATAGATTTTTGAATATTAAGGGTATCAAGGGATATGGGGATAGTGCAGGAAAGTAGAGATGTGGTAGAAGATCAGCCATGATCTTATTGAATGGCGGAGCAGGCTCGAAGGGCCAAATGGCCTACTCCTGCTCCTATTTCTTATGTTCTTATGTCGCATATAATAAGGCACATTCAGCAGTGCAACCCTGTAATTAACCCTTAATTACATAGGAACAGGAGTAGGCCATTAAGCCACTCAAGTTTGTTGCACCATTCAATTAGATCATGGCTGATCTGTATCTTAACTCCATTTACCTGCCTTGATTCCATATCCCTTAATACTTTACCCAACAAAAATCTATTGATCTCAGTTCTGAAATTTTCAATTGACCTAGTCTCAACAACCTTTTAGGAGGCAGAGTTCCAGATTTTCACTACCCTTTGTGTGAAGAAGTGCTACCTGATATATTTGGGTACGATCACTAGGTATGCTATTTTAATGAATTCTGTTTATTTTGAATAGTTTAATTACCTAAGTCAAATAGTTTCTGCCTCTTTCTGTCATATATTTTCCTTTATTTACTACTTTTAGTGAAAAGGTGAACATGAGCACAAAGTTGAAGGCAGCGCTTTAACTCAAGCCTACTTTATTTGCTTTGGTTAGTGACTGCAGGATAATATAGATCAGTGCAAGTCCCCCACAGGCCTCACTTGAAACTGGGAGCTGGCCATACAAGAGATCACCAGGAACAGCACACACTCAGCAACTCTACACACCACTGTATGCATGCACTGGGCCACTTGGACTGCATGTACGTATTTCAGATATTGTAGAGCACACACTTGTTAACGAGTTCCTTAATAATGCAACATTTGCTGGGGGATTGTTTAATTCCCCAATCATTCTAATTGAGGGGGCGGGGGGGGAGATAAACTCTTGGTTTATAAGAATAGGTTAAACTGGGTTACCGCTTAGAGGATACATGAGCTGTACTTTATATAAACACAGCTGGATTTTCATTTACATGCAGTTAGCCAAGAACCATGAACGTTTTTGACGGGTCTTTAATTACATTTTTCATAAACACATTTCATGCACGGATGAGCATTCTACACGACAGAATCTTGAGGGGGGGTGGGGGCAATAAAACTGTAGTGTATGTACCTTTAAGAGGAACTATGTTTTTGAAGCCCCTGTATACTGTAGTACCAGTAGTGACCACTTGGGTATATAAGCCTGTGTAGCGTCTTGTGTAGTTAGTTCACCTCCAGACTTTGTTCAGTAAACACTTGTTAAATCAACTCCTGCATTCCGTGTCTCCATTAACACACGGATCTAACAGTGGTGACGAGTTAGAAACGAACTTACCTGCAATTCGGCAGCACCTCAAGGGGATCGATTCCTCAGACGAAGGTCGAAGCCAGAAGCAAGAAAGAAAAAATTATAATAATAACTCGAAGAAACTCGAAAACGAGGGCCAGGCTTGGTCTCCAGTCTGTGGTTTCCCCAGCTAAACGGGCTGGTGGCAGGTAGTGCACTGATCCTTCCTGGGCTGCGGCGGGCTAGAGCTCGATCGGGTGGCTCTGCAACGGGGCCGGGCAGCGAGTCGGGAAGCAGAAGCAAAGAGAGAGAGAGGGTGGAGCACTCAGGGCGCGGCCGGTGCTGCGAATCAGGTCGGCGTTCGGACCGAGCAGAGGGAGGGGAAAGTCCCGGAGGGTCCGCTCCACGACGGGAACGGTTCTTCAATTACGGAGAGAATATTGAAGCGATATAGTAAAAAAAAATAGAAATACCGCGAAAAGCTGCAGGTTGTAACGGGAACCATGGAGAACAGCGTTGGCAGCAGCGGCAGCGGTGGGAAAGCGCAGGAGGTGCCATCTTAACTCGGTGGGGAAGAAAGAAAAGCGCGGGAAGCGCCATTTTAGATTTTCAAGATGCCGAAGACTGGCAATATTATTGCTTTCGATAGTGATATAGAAGATTGGACCACATATGTGGAAAGAGTGGAGGTATATTGCAAGGCGAATGAGGTGGCGGATGATAAAAAGGCATCGGTACTTCTAAATCTGATGGGCGCAAGGACATACGGGCTGTTACGAAACTTGATCACTCCAGCCAAACCAATGGACAAGAATTTTAATGAGATTGTTGATACATTACAGGAGCACTTAAACCCAACACCGCTGCTGATAGCGGAACGATTCAAATTCTTCAGGAGGAATCAGCACAAGAATGAAAGTAACGCTGATTACCTCACCGAATTACGAAAGCTGTCAAAGCACTGCCAATTCGGGGCAGGACTGGCAGATTCTCTACGAGGCAAATTCGTCTGCGGTCTCCTAAGCGAAGGAACACAGAAAAGACTACTTTCTGAGAAAGATTTGACACTGGACAAGGCTTTCAGTGTGGCTGTATCATACGAAGCAGCAGCAAGAGGAGCTGCAGAGATACAGCAAAAGCCACAGGACTTCGGCACCCATGAAATGACATGGGCTTTCGAGAGATGTTATCACTGCGGCAGATCCACCCATGACCAGAAGGACTGCTGGTTCAAGGACAAAGCATGCAGGCAATGCGGAAAGATGGGACACATTGCACATGTATGCAGATCTGGAAAGAAATCCGCTGACAGTAAAAAGGTCAATAAGGAAAAGTACAGAAAGGTACAAATGATGACAGACAGTAGCTCCGAAGACTAGAAGAGCGATAGCAACTCCGGAAACAAGAGACTAAGCTGTCTCAATGTACATACCCTCACGATAGCGGGGTCCCCAGTCAAAATGGAGCTAGATACAGGATCAGCTATGACCGTCATGAGTCGATGGGATTACGAGCGGCTATTTCCGCATATACCTTTGAAAGACACATCCATTGTCTTGAAGACATATACGGGGCAGAAAGTATACCCCAGAGGGAAAATAAGGGTGCCTGTTGTATACAACGGCAAGGAAATACAGAAGTTGTATTTATACGTTCTGCCAGATGGTGGTCCACCGTTGTTGGGACGTGAATGGATCAGAAAGATACGTTTGGACTGGCACTCCATTCAGGCACTGACGGTGACCAGTAAGGAAAAAAATGATGATGACGTCATACCTGGACGATTAAAAGAAATCTTGGCTAACGCCAAAGAAGTGTTTCAGCAGGAACTAGGAACCCTGAAAGGCGCCACCGCCTCAATAAAAGTGGAAGATGCGGCAATTCCCAAGTTTTTTAAGGCAAGGCTGGTGCCGTACGCAATTTGTCCAGCCGTCGAGGCAGAGCTGGAGAATTTGTAAAAACAGGCGTGTTATCCAAGGTAGATTGGAGCGAGTGGGCAACACCCATCATCCCGGTCATGAAGAAAACGTTGAATAATGATAAATCTGAAGAACAGAGAAAAGTTCGCATCTGTGGGGACTTCAAGGTGACTGTAAACCCGGTTCTTCACACGGTACAGTATCCTCTTCCGAGGATAGAAGATATTTTCGCCTCACTATCCGGAGGGAAACGTTTCACCAAAATTGACTTAGCACAGGCATATCTACAGATGGAGGTTGAGGAGGCCTCTAAAAAGTATCTCACGATAAACACACACAAAGGCCTGTACCAGTACAATCGACTGGTTTTTGGAGTGGCATCAGCTCCGGCTATCTGGCAAAGAGCTATGGAGCAAGTCCTGCAAGGGATTCTGGGGACTCAATGCTACCTAGATGACATCCTTGTAACAGGAGAAAACGACAACGAGCACCTTGCCAACTTGGAGCAGGTGCTCACGAGGCTGAGAGAACGGGGCCTACGAGCAAATCGCCCCAAGTGCAAATTTTTCCAGAAACAAATATCATATTGTGGCCATGTCATTAACGAAGAAGGGTTGCATAAGTCACCTGAAAAAATTGAAGCGGTCGTAAAGGCCCCAGCGCCTGAAAATGCCTCACAATTAAGGTCGTTCCTGGGATTAGTAAATTACTATCATAAATTTTTACCAAACTTGTCGACGGTTCTGCACCCGCTTAACGCACTGCTACAAACGGGAGTAGTTTGGAAATGGAGCAAAGACTGTAAACGTGCCTTCCATAAATGCAAAGGCTTGATCACGTCCAGGGAAGTGTTGGCTCATTACAACCCATCACTGCCAATCAGACTGGCGTGCGATGCATCCCCTTACGGCGTGGGAGCGGTATTATCGCATAGATTCCCTGATGGCTCGGAGCGGCCGATAGCTTTTGCGTCACGTTCATTGAACTCAGCTGAGCGCAACTATGCCCAGATCAACAGGGAGGCACTCAGCCTGGTGTGGGGGGTGAAGAAATTCAACCATTACCTACACGGACAAAAATTTACCTTGTTGACTGACCATCAACCCCTCGTCTCCATATTCAACCCTAAAAAGGGCGTTCCCATTATGACAGCGCAAAGGCTACAGAGGTGGTCCCTTTTCCTAGGGGCACACCAATATGACATAGAGTACAAAGGAACAAAACAGCATGGGAATGCTGACGGGTTATTGCGCCTACCGTTGCCAATGGTGGAAGAGGCGCCTACAGTGGACCCAGTGGAGATATTCCACTCGACCATAGTGGAATGTCTACCGGTGACAAATTCCACCATTGAAAAGGAAACGCGAAATGACCCGACTCTCTCACGAGTCTACGATTTAACGGTGAAGGGATGGCCAGCACATGGCGAACCACTGTTGCCAGCATTCTCGCAAAGAAGAGAACAGCTGTCAGTGTGCCGAGGAACCTTGATGTGTGGATCCAGAGTGGTGATTCCACCCAAGCTCAAGGATAGAGTGCTAAAGGAGCTTCACGAGGGGCATCTGGGTGGAGTGAAAATGAAGAACTTAGCCAGAGCGTTTGTGTGGTGGCCAGGTATCGATGGAGACATCGAAGAAATGACCAAGAGCTGTCTAGGATGCCAGAAGGTCCAAAACGCCCCACCACAAGCCCCTCTACATCCATGGGAGTGGCCCTCATCTCCATGGCAAAGGGTACATATCGACTTTGCTGGTCCATTTATGCACTCAATGTTCTTAATCGCGGTGGATGCACACTCCAAGTGGCCGGAAGTAATAAAGATGTCCTCCACCACCACGGAAAAAACCATCACAGTATTAAGGACCATATTCACCAGGAATGGGCTGCCTGAACAGATCTGTTCTGATAATGGACCGCAATTTGTATCTGAAGAATTCAGGAAGTTCTTAAAAAACAATGGGGTTAAGCACTACACGTCCGCCCCATACCATCCCGCCACCAATGGATTGGCTGAAAGGTTTGTCCAGACCTTCAAGAAGGCCATAAAGGCCATGGGTAATGAAGACATAAATCTACAACATAAGGTAGATAACTTCTTGTTTGCGTACAGGAATGCAACACATGTGGTTACAAACCAAACCCCCGCCATGATGTTTTTCAATAGAAGACTAAGATGCCGGCTGGATTTGGTCAAGCCAAACGTCAGAAGGGACGTAGAGAATCAGCAATTTCAAAGCATGAATGAAAGGCCAACTAGAACCTTCCAGATAGGTCAACCAGTTTTGGCCCGGGACTACCGTACTGAGAAATGGCAGCCTGGAACTATTTACACACGACTAGGGCCGCTGATGTATACCGTGGACATTGGAGAAAGCATAATAAGGCACCATGCTGACCAGATCATTGAGTCATCCGAAAAAGGACAACCTACACCACAACTCTATACGCCTAGTGATGAAGTAGAGATACCCATAGTATCTACCTCCAATCCGGTGATACTGGAACCAGATGAACCCGACACTGGCATTGAAGCCGAATCGACCTTGCCAAAAGAACCTACTGCACCACCGAGGCGTTATCCGGACCGAGTCAGGAAGCCTCCAGAGAGACTGAATTTGTAATTGATTAACTTCAGCAAATGTGTATATTATTGTTCTTGTAAAAATGTTATTTAATGATTACTTAAAATGTTATGTACTATATATCTAAAAGGGGAGGAATTGTAGTGTATGTACCTTTAAGAGGAACTATGTTTTTGAAGCCCCTGTATACTGTAGTACCAGTAGTGACCACTCGGGTATATAAGCCTGTGTAGCGTCTTGTGTAGTTAGTTCACCTCCAGACTTTGTTCAGTAAACACTTGTTAAATCAACTCCTGCATTCCGTGTCTCCATTAACACACGGATCTAACAAAAACTATTTTCAATCTTTCTGCTACCTAATGAAGACTTTGGGGTAGATTGTCATCTTTACCTCCTGGGAATTAAGCATCACCTGGGCAGAACACAGAGAGGAGAATCAGGCTGGGAAGATCACACACCTCCTTACAGAACCCAGCAGAAATCCCTTCCATTAATTTCAATCACTTTGCTGATGATTGAGAGTAGGCTGATGGGACGTTAATTGGCCGGATTGGAATTGTCCTGCTTTTTGTGGACAGGACATACCTGGGCAATTTTCCACTTTGTCGGATAGATGCCAATGTTGTCGCTGTACTGGAATAGCTTGGCTAGAGGCGCAGCTAGTTCTGGAGCACAAGTCTTCTGCACTGTACCTGGGATGTTGTCGGGGCCCATAGCCTTTGCTGCATCCAGTGCGTTCAGCCATTTCATGAGGGAGAATGGAATAGAAGGATATGTTGATAGGGGAAAGATTAAGTAAATAGAGTGGGAGGATGCTCGTAAGGAGTATAAACACTGGCATAGAGTGGTTGGGTTGAATGGCCTGTTTCTGTGCTGTAATTTCTATGTGCCTCTATGTAATCTTCTCCAATAGTCTTCTGTGTGGTACCTTATCAAAGGTTTTCCCATGTGCGCCACATCTACTGGTTTTCCCCATCCACCATATCTGCCGGTTGAGGTTAAGGCAGAGTATTCTGGTAGATTCAGATTCTCGCCTTAGGTTTAAATTCAGAGGGTTCGGATTTTGGGTCTCCAGAATTCTAATGGCAGACTGTCCTCCACTACACCGTCTGACATTGGATAGGGAAGCCTACCGCCGCATCCCTGCCCCTACCAGCACCGCCATAGATTTTCCTCCCACTGCCCGTACATGGAAGGTGATCATCTGCCCCTCCAGATGTAAATGGCTGCAGGTAGACTGAGCAACTCAGCTGACACTCTGGCCTTCAAATGCTACTGATGCTGACCCTAGGAACTGCTGTAATTTTCCTCTTCAACTAATCTTTTTTTAATATGTTTTCTGTAAGAGATATCTCAAGGATACCTTTTTTAGTTACTGCTTTTGTCTTTAACGGTGTTATATCAGTGACAATATATTTTAAATGCATCCCGGTCTGAAACAACAGCAGCCTGCACTCCCACTCACGCTCACGGGCGACTGATGGCTCAACATATAAACAAATACTACAAAATATGCATTTATACTGACAATGAAAGGGGGCAGAGGTCCAGCCAAGATGTCTCAGTGATTAATAAGAATTGCAAGTTGATTTTGTTTACAAGTATCATTTGTTTAGGTAAATAATTTTAAATTAAATTAAGAAAATTGCCATCCATTTTAATGATCCAAATGATTGGTTTAGAGAAACAGCTTCCAATTTTATTCAAAATGCATTTAAAGATGACCAATGTGTCCTGTTTATTTTAAGAAGATTCCCTTCACATCAGATCTGATCACCACAGTATTAAAATTAGCAGATTAAAGGGAAAAGGGAAAAGGAGATAACACGGGGGACATTTTCAAGTGTGACGCAGATCAGGTGAGCAGGGGAGCGTGGCGATTAGGGCACCCCACCTGATGCCACTAGCGAGAGGCCTGAATCATTTTGATGGTCGGGCCTTGTTTAAATTTGACCGGCGAGCTGCTCGCACATTTTCTGAGCTGGTAGGCAGCTCGCCATTTGAAAGGGCAGGATATCCAATGGCTCTGACGTATATTTAAAGCAAGCTTGCACCTCTTAAAGCAGGAGTGTCTTCTCATTTCAGAAATCTTTCTGGTGCGATTTCTAAATTTGTGGGGAAGAATGCCTACTTCTGGGGCACCCCGTTTGAGCGACGTTAGGGTAAAGGTATTAGTGGAGCAGGTGAGAGCCCGGAGGGAGGTCCTCTATCCCACAGTACCCAGGTGGATGATCCAGCTGGCTTGGAAAGAGATAGCAGGGAGCATGGATGCCTTCAGTAGAATCCCAAGGTCCTGACTACAGTGCCGAAAATAATTCAATGAGCGTAATTGGACAGCATGGACGAGAATAATTTCTTCATATGTCCTCGTCTCAGAGGTGATACCTCACTACTACACATCCCCAAAGCACTCCCAACCCTTTCATCCTCCTGTTCTTCTCCTCCAATCACAACAGTACACTGCCAGCCTCTTTCCAATTCTGATGCCACACTCACCACCCGCTGCTGCCCTCAGAACAGTCACATGCAGCATTCTGCTTCTACCTGGTAGCAACTGGAATGCATTTCAATGTTATCATAGAATCATAGAATGATACAGCACAGAAGGAGGCCATTCGGCCCATCGTGCCTGTGTCGGCTCTTCGGTGGAGCTTTCCAATGAATCCCGCTCCCCTGCTCTTTCCCCATAGCCTGTAATTTTTTTACATTATTACTGAATCTGCTTCCACCTGTGTAAAAAGGATTTCCTCAAGTCGCCTCTGGTTCTTTTGCCAATTGCCTCAAATCTGTGTCCTCTGGTTACTGGCAATTCTGCCATTGGAAACAGTGTTCTGCTGACTGCTTTCATATTTCACACCGGACTTACATGACCACCTCCCCATCTTGCTCACTTCTTGCTGCTTCGCCCCCTCAACATGCACACTGTATGGAGCTGCCTCCCACATCTACACGGCCCTTTCAAAGAGCCACACTTTAACTCACTCCTACCCTACTCTTCTTTGCAGGGCAAGGGATATGAGCAGAACCAGAGGTGATCTAGCCCCATCCAAGGCCTCAGACCAATTACTGGCACATTGGCATGGAAAAGAAAACCGGGTGGAGTGTAAAATGGGGCTGAAAATTTGCTATCGCCATTTGGTGCAACGGCCCATGTTGAATACTGCCTCAAATAAGGCAGTAATGTACAACCCAATTAGAAAATTGCTGAAATAACAACAGAAAACGCTGGAAAAACTCAGCAGGCCAGGCAGCATCTGTGGAGAGAGAAACAGAGATAACGTTTCAGGTCGAAGACCCTTCTTCAGAACTGGAAAAAAGCAGGAAATGGAACAGATTTTAAAGCAAGTTTAGGGGCTGGGAAATGGGGGAGGGGATGATAGAACAAAAGGGAAGGTCTGTGATAGGATAGAAGGCAGGAGAAGGAAAGAGGCATTAAGAGATATTCAAGGCAAGAGGAGATGGTAATGGGACAGGTTAAGAAACAAAGGATGGCTCTAGATGAAGTGTGAATTGCGCTGGCAGAATGAAAGACAGCTGCCATGTGGGAGGGAAGAAAAAAAGGCAAAAACAAAAAGTGTGGATGAAAAATGTATATGTGATAGGGGCCGAGGTTATGATCTGAAATTGTTGAACACTATGTTGAGTCCAGAGGGCTGTAAAGTGCCTAATCGAAAGATGAGGTGCTATTCCTCGAGCTTACGCTGAGCTTCTGTGGAACAATGCAAGAGGCCGAGGATGGTGAGGTCTGAGTGGGAGTGGAGTGGTGCATTAAAGTGACAGGCGTCCCTCCCGGAACCACGATAGAGTTCCCCTTGTCCTTACCTTTCACCCCACCAGCCTCCACATCTTGAGATCCACGCTCAACGCCATGCAGCGCCACATGAACACTCTCGACCTTTCTCTTCAGCAGCACCGACGCACTCTATCTCAAAGCTGTCCGGGTCCACAGTTCTATTTCATCCTTCGACTCATCCGACGCTTCAACAAAAAACATTTCTTCTTCCTTTCTGATGTCAAGGATCGCAAGTTTCATCAACTCTTGAACACCAACGCCGCTCCAGAACCTTCTTCCCTTCACTTTCCTCTGACACCCCTTCTCCAAATCTCACCCCCTGCCGTGTTTTCACTATCCCCTCTGACCTTCCCCTCTCTGACCCCGAAGGATCAGTCCTCAGCAAAGGCCTGTGCCTCATCCCCTTATGCCCTCGCCTCAATGAATTTCAAGCTCAGCACGATGCTGAGCTCTTTTTCCGCCACCTTCATCTCCGTGCCCACTTCATTGGCCAAGAGTCTTCCCCCCGCACAACTGACCCTTTCTCCCACTTTCAGAATTCTCGTTCTACCTGGACCACTCCCTCTGGCCTCTTACCCGCTCTAGATCTTTTCATTGCAAACTGCCGTCGTGACATCGGCCGTCTCCATTTCTCTGCTCCCCTCACTCACTCCAACCTACCTCCCTCTGAACTTGCAGCACTCCTTTCTCTCAGATCCAACCCCGACATTGTTCGTTAAACCTGCTGACAAGGGTGGTGCTGTTGTTGTTTGGCGAACCGACCTCTACCTAGCGGAAGCTGAACGCCAACTCTCCGACACCTCCTCCTACCTCCACCTGGACCATGACCCCATTACCGAACATCAAACCACCGTTTCCAAGACTGTCACTGACCTCATCTCCACTGGAGATCTTCCCCCCATGGCCGCCAACCTCATAGTTCCCCAACCCCGCACAGCCCGCTTCTACCTCCTTCCCAAGATCCACAAACAGGACTGCCCTGGTAGACCCATTGGCCCCGATTTTCTGCTTGTGTGGGGAATGGTCGGATTTCCCCGAATGTGGGGTTTCTGACACACATAAAAAAGTGTCAGCCAGCTCCACGCAATTTTCCCTCAAGTGGCCAATTAATTCCCAGCATGTGGGAAGCCTTGCTAATTGTCCAATTCGAGTTAGAAATCCCCACATTATGATGTCATCATTCGTGGTGCTTTCAAGGTCCATAGCAAGCACTGCATCCTCTGAAGGCTTCCAAATCAACCATACAGGATGGCAGAGGAGCCTGCAGCAGCTGTGGCCAGTGCCAGACCCTGAGCTGCCTCCAAATTCGACGAGGCTTCACTGCAGGCATTATTGGATGGGGTTAGGGCCCACAGGGAGGTCCTCTTCCCTAGGTCAGGGAGGAAGAGGCCTCCCACTGAGACCAATGCTGCATGGATGCAGGTATCAGAAGATGCCAACTCGCTGAGAGTCACCAGAAGAACATTGGCATTACATCTCTAACTCCTTCCTTTACTCCCCCACAGTACCATCCAGAGCCCCTGTCCTCACTGTGGAGGAGGAAGAGGCTGTGCAGCCAGACTCCTCAGAGGAAGCTCCAACCTCTGAGGGTGCAGCGTCAGCAGAAAGAAGTAAGCGCACCCAGCACCAGCGCAGACACTCACACCTCGGGGGGACCTTCGGGACATAGAGTAGTGTTGTCACCTGGTGTTTCACAGCTCACAAGTGAGCCTCAGCAGATTCTGGAGACAGGGACAGCAGTGGAGAGTCCTCGTCGGAGGGCGCAGGACTCTGCCAGCTCAGCTCAGCTGTGCTGCATGTCGACCCTCTGCCTCTGGGTCCATCCGCAAGAGAAGAGGTGATGGATCTCATGCACAGATGCAGGAGTCTCTGGTAGGTTTTGTCTCCAGGGTCGCTGCGAGTGTGGAGCGAATGGCGGAGTCCATAGCGACCATGAGCAGAGCCTTTGTGGAGTCATTGGCGCATGAACGCATCACCATGGAAAGGTTGGCAACCTCCATGCAGGAGATAACTCGCCAGGGTACGGAAAACATGGTGAGTGCTCATAAGAGAATGACATCTCTTGAGGAGCGTTGGCCATCTGTTGAACAGAGAAACCAGATCTTCATGGAAGTCCTTCTGAGTAGGACTGCCAGTGCAGAAACGGGTCCCCATGGCCTCCTAAAGCGCAGCAAGGTGCTTTCAAGCCACTTCCAAGCGCTGGCCCCTTCGGGCCTGTGCAGCTTCAGGTGAGTGAGCAGCAGCCTGGTGCTCCTGGTGCTCATCCTGCTGTTCCTGGTTCTGCTGCTGCCGCCTCTGCTGTTGGAGATCCTCTAATGCCAGGAAGGGAAGGTACCAAAGGCCTCCCATGCTTCTGGCAGATGCCTCCGTTGAGGGGGCGCTGAGTTAGGGTGGTGAGAGGGGCTTTCCAGGAGCTCACACTGGAGAAGTGTGTGAGGCTCCAACTTTCTACAGCTGCTCCTAAGGCGTCAAAAAGTTCCCCCAAGCCTTGATCAACAAGGTCCTGCAGCCTGCAAATGCTGCCTATTTAAATCTCTTCAGCCCTCAGCGACCTGCTGCTGCAAGCAAGCAAGCCAGCTGTTTTCACGCCAGCTCTCATCGGCGGGGTTCCCCGCAGGCGCGTTTCATGTGGGGAAAGCCCCAAAGTCACAACGGCCCTGGAAAATCTTCCTTAACAAGTTAATCATTGGTGATTAGTGCTCCGACGAGCAGTCACGCCAGCGGCGGCCGGGACTGAAGCGGGGCGCGTGGAAACGGCGGTCCGAAAGTCGGACGGGGCGGGGAATCAGGCGGGGGGGGGTCCCGACCCGCTTTTTCGCCGATTTTCAGCCCCCCGGCCGCATGAAAAGCTGCCCAACGGCGGCCAGAAAATCGGGGCCATTGTTTCAGCCTGTTCTTGCCCCATGGAACATATCTCTTCCTACCTCAACTCTATTTTTTCTCCCCTTGTCCAGTCTCTTCCCACCTACATCCGCAATTCTTCCAACGCCCTCCGCCACTTTAACAGTTTCCAGTTTCCTGGCCCCAACCGCCTCCTTTTCACTGAACGTACAATCGCTTTACACCTTCATTCCCCACCAGGATGGCCTGAGGGCACTCCGCTTCTTCCTTGAACAGAGGCCCAACCAGTCCCCATCCACCACCACCCTCCTCTGCCTGGCTGAACTTGTTCTCACATTGAACAACTTCTCCTTTGACTCCACTCATTTCCTCCAAATCAAAGGTGTTGCTATGGGTACCCGCATGGGTCCTAGCTCTGCCTGCCTTTTCATGGGATATGTGGAACACTCTTTGTTCCAGTCCTACTCGGGTCCCCTCCCTCACTTCTTTTTCCGGTACATTGATGACTGTATCAGTGCCGTTTCCTGCTCTCGCCCTGAACTAGACAATTTAATTCACTTTGCTTCCAATTCCCACCCTTCCCTCACCTTCACATGGTCCATCTCTGACTCTTCTCTTCCCTTCCTCGAATTCTCTGTCTCCATCTCTGGGGATAGGTTATTGCCAAACATTCACTACAAGCCTACTGACTCCCATAACTACCTGGATTACACTTCCTCCCACCCCGCCTCCTGTAAGGACTCTATTCCATTCTCCCAGTTTCTCCATCACCGCCGCATCTGCTTTGACGATGCCACCTTCCATACCAGTGCTTCCGACATGTCTTCCTTTTTCCTCAACCGAGGCTTCCCCTCTACTGTGGTTGACATGGCCCTCGACCATGTCCGTTCTATCTCCTGCACTTCTGCCCTCACCCCTGCTTCTCCCTCCCGGAACCACAATAGAGTTCCCCTTGTCTTTACCTTACACCCCACTACCCTCCACATTCAACAGATCATCCTCCGCCATTTCCACCACCTCCAGCGTGATCCCACCACCAAACGCATCTTCCCCTCACCTCCCCTTTCAGCATTCCGTAAGGACTGCTCCCTTCGCGACACCCTAGTCCACTCCTCTATCACCCCCAGCACCCCTTACCCTTCGCCTGGCACCTTCCCGTGCAAGCGCAGGAGATGCAACACATGCCCTTATACCTCCCCCCTTCCCACTGTCCAGGGCCCCAAACACCCCAAACACCCCAAACACACAGGTGAAACAGCGATTTACTTGTACTTCTTGCAATTTAGTATACTGTATTCGCTGCTCACGATGTGGTCTCCTCTACATTGGGGAGACCAAACACAGATTGGGTGACCGCTTTGCGGAACACCTCCGTTCAGTCCGTAAGGGGGACCCCGAGCTTCCGGTCGCCTGTCACTTTAATTTTTCGCACCACTCCCACTCAGACCTCACTGTCCTCGGCCTCTTGCATTGTTCCACGGAAGCTCAGCGTAAGCTCGACGAACAGCACCTCATCTTCCGATTAGGCACTTTACAGCCCTCTGGACTCAACATAGTGTTCAACAATTTCAGATCATAAACTCGGCCCCTATCATATATATATACTTTTATCCACACTTTTTGTTTGTGCCTTTTTTTCTTCCCTCCCACATGGCAGCTGTCTCTCATTCATTCTGCCAGCGCAACTCACACTTTGTCTGGAGCCATCCTTTATTCCTTAACCTGTCCCATTACCGCCTCCGCTTGCCTTGAATATCTCTTAATGTCTCTCAATGTCTCTTGAGCTCTCCTGCTTTCTATCCTATCACTGACCTTCCCGTTTGTTCTTTCATCCCCACCCCCTTTTCCCAGCCTCTAAACTTGCTTTAAAATCTATTCCTTTTCCTGATTTTTTCCAGTTCTGAAGAAAGGGCATCGCCCTGAAACGTTAACTCTGTTTCTTTCTTCATGGATGCTGCCTGGCCTGCTGAGTTTTTCCAGCGTTTTCTGTTGTTATTTCAGATTTCCAGCATCCGCAGTATTTTGCTGTTGTAGAAAATTGCTGAGCTGTGCCAAACTCAGAAATTCAATGCATTGACTTTAACTGGCCCAATTTGGAGCACTTTTTATTTACCCAATTTTTCTGATTAATATGTCTATCAGTTCTGATAAATGGTATGAATCGAAATATCGACTGACTGCTCCCTTCACCAATGCTGATTGACCTCCTGTGTTTCAGGCTACTTTGTGTTTGGAATTCAATTCCAAATTATCCCTACTCTGCGCAAACATTTGATTGCTGAAGTTTCTAATTGAGCTTCAGGCCAGTACAAATCAAAGTCACAATTTACACAAGAGCTGTATCAATTCAGATGTAAGAGGAGAGGGTCAGGTACTGTGAAAGAGCACAGCGCTTAGAGTATTAACTGGCATTTTCCAGCCCTCAGTGATGGAGTGTCTCGCTTAACTATGCCTGGTTTCCAGTATTAGGATTCTTTCTTTGAGTTATTTAAACATTTCAGAATACTTGTAGCATAAATAATTTAGCTATTGCAAAACTTGTTTCAAAGTGTACTGAGACTATTTAAAAAGCACTGTTAAGTGACAATTGCTAATTTTGAAGAACCATAACATTTAACAATGTGTACGGGTTCAAGGATATTTGGTCCATATGACAGATTAATCTAGTAGCACACTTTTATGATTGAGAAATCAGAATGAAGTTACAATCTGTACAATGTAGATATTACCCTTATTTATTATCCAGATTAAAAATAATTTGCTACAGACACTCCAGCTCATTTGCGAAATAAAGAAAACCATTTGGGCCCTGATATAATGCCACATCTGTACAAACAGCCCAAAAACATTGTTAAAGACCATTTGTACAATTCACAAACACCCCACATCGCCTGGGAAAATGTCTCTACGTCCATACACTTGGAACAGAAGTGTACTGTCCAGATTTGAAGCTGCATCAATTCGTGTCAAAGCATCATCAGATGTGGGTAAGAGTGAAAAAGCAATTGCAATCCGAGGACAGAAGCTGCCAAAAATCATTTCCGGGCAGTTTTTTCACCGAAGAAACAACATGCACAAATAATACCCATTTGACAAGCACTTAACAGTTCCACTGTTACTTTCTAGCATTGTAAGCTGAAAATATTTAATCTGACTTGACCAAGCATTTTCTTATGAATTATATCTTAGATTTTTCTACCTGTTTCTACATTGTCAACTGAGCCAAATCATCCATCACCAAACATTCTCTTTCTCTGCCTCTGCCTCTGTCTCTCTCTGTCTCTCTCTGCCTCTGTTTTCTTTGGACACACGACCATTGTGCATGTGCTCTGTATGTTTTTACACAGTTCACCTTGAATCATATCATCACAGAATGCTCTAGAACATAACCAGGCTGTTTGCTCTAACAGGGTTGAGCCAGTTTTGCTTCTCCACATGAGGCACTTGAATGATTATCACAGATCTCATTGTATTCACTGAGACTCAGATAAGGAAAATAAATCACTGTCTATTGCTGCCTGCTCCTTTTCGGTATTCCTCCATTTTCTATCTCCATCTACTTTCTCTTGCACTCGTTATACATCAGTCCCATTATTTACATGTCTCTGTATCAGGTACAGTAACTACATTTACCCCAGTGCCAATCCTGGTCAAACTCAGTGAGATCTTAGAAATTGGTCGTTGGGTAATTTTAACCTAACCCATCCAGCGGGAAACTGACAGGCTGGGATCAGCCGCCTGTTTCACACCTCTCGCCCGATTTTATTCTCCATTGCCTTCAATAGAAAGTAAAATTGGGCGGTCGATTCGATCCCGTCAATGTCCCATTGGGCGGGTTAGGTTAAAATGACCCCCTGCGGTTTCCCTTCAGCATTGCATTCAGTGCCTAACCCAGGGATGACGTTATCTTGGAACTGACATTACCATACTATACTCCTAGTCCTTCCCATCACAGCGACTATTGGGCAGTTTCACTAATACTTAGTGGGGTGAAATAGTTATCCCCCCTGAGGACAGAGACAGTGGCCTTAAACAGAAGGAGAAGACAAGAAGTGGGCAGGAGGGAATCTTTATAAACACTCTGAGAAATACAGGTTTATATGCCAATTAAAGCCTGAAGATTTTTTAATTAAACAACTAATTTATTTTTGGTCAGCTGACTGTCTAACATTTGTGGAAACCAATCCTCCTGTTTAAAAGACTCAGAATTAATCTAAACCCACCCCTGTCGGATTTCTGTTTATCCGATCCAGAGGGTTAGATTTTACTAATGGAGGCGGGTTGAGGGCGGGCACGCTGCTCAGCAGCTTTCCGACCCGCTCCCGGCTGCTGCCTCCCATCAGTTACTATTTTGGCTTGATTGGCCTCGTTACGGCTGACGTGCGGGTCCCTCCAGGCAATTGCTTGGAGGCTGTCACTTTCTCGTGTCTGATGACGCGTTGTTTGAATAAAAATTTAAAGGGACCATGTCCCCTTTGGAAAAAATGTCAACGGGATGGCTTGGTGCTGTATTATATAGAAAGGGGAATTGACAGAGTCTATTCTGAACAAAATTTAATGAATGAAATTGCTGTTCCTATTATTCCAGAAAGATATTTATGATTTTTTTATATATCAATTTATTATCTGACTGTGAAATGAAAAAGATGCCAGATTTGTTCCAATCATTGGCTGAGTAATATTAATGCTTTTTTCTCTTAAAGGTGCTGGCTGCTGCAGGAACGGCAGCCCCAATAACTAAGGCTGCACCCAGGTTCAATGAGGGCTCCCTCCATGCTCTTGCTGAGGGAGTTAGAGGACGTCAGGAACTCCTCTTCCCTGAAAACGGAAGGAGGAGGCTTCCTCAGCAAATCAAAGCAGCTTGGCTGCAAATTGCTGAGGAGGTGAGCTCGAGGTCAGTGTGCAGACGCACATGGGTTCAGTGTGGAAAAAGGTTTAATGATCTGCTGAGATCACCTAAAGTGAGGCCTCTGTGTACTGGGAAATGGAAGTTCAAGAGTGAGGGCTCAGGGTGATTTCCATGTAGAATGTTGGTGGTGACACTGAGTGCAAACCATCGTTTATTGGACAGATGATGCCTGGGGTTTTGAGAATGTCAGACTTATATTCATCTCCATGTGCCAGCCACCTGTGGTTGAAGCATAAGCTTACATGAATCTGGCATGGATGAGTGCATCCCTTGCCTGATGGCCAGCAATGTGGTCGCCTGCTGCTGGATTGGCCACATCCGGCCCCGCAAGGCATCACTCCCCGCCCTTGTCCTCGTCCTCGTCCTCGTCCTCATCCTCGACCTCGATCTCGTCCTCGACCTCGACCTCGTCCTCGACCTCGACCTCGTCCTCGTCCTCGTCCTCATCCTCGACCTCGACCTCGACCTCATCCTCGACCTCGACCTCGTCCTCGACCTCGACCTCGACCTTGAACTCTTCATCTTCCTCCAAGGAGGCTGTGTGCTGAGCAACTTGTTCACCCGGCAGCACTAAGCCGCGCTGCTCTTCCTCCGAATCTGACGACCAGGATGAGAGGATGTAAATGGTTCCCATCCCATTGTTATAGATTTCAGTTGAGGGAAGAAACTTGCAAGCACACACTCAAAGTGGCCTGAAATTATTCCAATCAGTTCAAACAGCAGGTGTGTGTCAGCTTGACCAGTCACAAGGTCAGTAGATTTGCAAAATCTTAACCCAAACCTCCAACAACAAAGTTGTTGCATTTGAATGCCAGCCAAGTTACAGGAGTGCTTTTAAAGTTCTGCACCAATAATGACTACAGATCATGTCCTCCACCAACTCGTCTCCCTGCAGCAGGACTGTTTCTGACAAGACGGGAAACAGGAGCCAGAGGCACAAAAATGGGAAACCTCGATCAAAATGGGATTATCAAGGCAGTTAACATGCTCTTAACTGCCTTAACTACCTGTCCCGCCGGTTGGAGTCGGGTCAGTTTGGGAGCAGCTGAACAGATATTCACAAAAATTGCATGGGGACGGGATGGAGGCGGGTTGGGTGTCTGAAGCCATTTTTTCCGATTTTAGCAGCTGACACGCCTCCAAACCCACCTCCTCAGGGCTGTTAAAATTGAGCCCAGAGTGTGCACTCTCCCCCATAGGGACACATCCCACTTACCTAAGTCCATAAAACTTAAGTACAAGTTGGAAGAGCCAAATTTTAGGGATGCCCAAGAGGTACATCTACAATTGAAAGAGTTAAAGTGCCACAGCTTATCAGTACTGGTGAGCTTCCAGATGCTTCCCTGGTTAGGAGCAACTTCCCTTCCTGTTGTCCTGCCATTAGCTGAGTGAGATAGTGAGGCCCATTTATCCATCAAACTAGTTCATTAAGGCGTTATCTCTGTACAACTCACACTAGCACTTTTTCCGGCTCCCATACAGATGTGCCTTTGCTAGGGCCTGTTGTGTGAGACACCGACTCAGTATTGTACTCTTCCCAGACACCAAGGACAGCCTCGTGGGTTTGATGGAGATCATTGGAATTGTCACTTGCCCAGAGGAACCTCATTGATAATTGACAACAGTCTTTGAATCTGAAACAGATTTTGAATTTCTGTATAATTGTATGACCTTGCTGATGAAGGCAATTCACTGATTGTGCTTCATTTTCCCAATGACCCTCCTGGTCGCAGTGGCTTGATTGCTTAGAAGAAGCTTTAAGTCCCTCTTGAATGTCCCTTTGCTTCTGCCTAACAACTCTCCTTTCCTTCGCAGTTACATGATGGGGAGCTGCTTAATGGATTGAGGGACCACCAGATTCAAGCTTCAGTTTGGTTTTGACTTCAGCTACCGAGGCAGGGAAATCACTGACCACCTTATCTGTCCTTGACTCCACACTATCCACTGTCTCACATGCACGTGGTTCCAGCCTTTGTGTTTGGCACCATCCAAGAGCAGGAGCTGGGACCACAAGAGGTAGGGAGCTAGACTTTCCATCAGGCAAGTTTTCCCCTGGCCTGAGTGTAATGTATATACCTTTAAGGGGGGAACTATGTTTTACAGCTCAAGTACACTGCAGTACCGGCAGTGACCACACCTGTATATAGCACTGAGTAGTAATCTGTACAGATCAGTTGCAGTGTGAGCCACGTTGAGTAAACACCTGTTGTACCGTTCTCCGCAGTCTGTGTCTTATTATACACGGACGTAACACTGAGCAAATAAGCTGTTAATATGGCTACTCAACTGCACTAAACATTAGACCTGCCTCTCTGTGTTTCTCTGTACATCAATTCCCTCACCGGTCCATTCAAAATGGCGTGTGCTCAGGATTTTATTTGAGCAAATTTCCATCCCTGGCCACCTTTACATCATTCTGAAGAAATTGCCAAAATTCCCAGATCACAAAGTAAAGGAATCAATGGGGGTAAATTTTGACTTTGCCTGATATTTATGGAAATGAAAATCGGGAAAGCTGTATAACAAGCGGCTGATCCGATATCGCCTGTTTTAAACTATCGCCCAAAGTCACAATTACCCCCAATGCCTTTCGTGACATTCTGTAATGTGAAGAATGCTGCCAGTTGATTGTGTGGGTGTAAATCAGATGACAGGGGCTCAGTTTGGTGGATTCCTGTTGTCCCAGTTTTGCCACTTTCAGCACCAAACTTTATACCCTGCAGAATGCAATGGAGGCATTCCCCAGGCACTGTTGAGATCAATATAGGGGCTTTAGTGATTATAATATAGAATGTAACCTTGAACAGGTCCCCGATATGCACGAGTACTTGCAATGCGGGGTAATGTTATAAGCCCCATTCTGAGCAGAGAGCCTCACCCACCGGCAGTGCATAGTAAACATTCAGCCATCCATTGCACACAGTCTTCCAGATTTAACTTATGTACACGGCACACATCCAAATTTCTGATAGGAACTCCTGGAAGGTTTTGGAGTGAGTGCAAAATCAGAGACTCACTCCTTATATAGTATTTCAACATTCTGTAAGAGACTTGCTCCATTTTCAGTTTATTTTGGCTATCGGGGGTGATGTGGACTCTCCTGGGTGCAGAGCACTACACACTGGGAGCATTTATGGGGGTTTTGTGGTGCGGAGGACAGAGCCCACATTACGCAGCCCACCAAGTTTTCTCTGTGCAAGGAGCGTGCCATTCTCCACACCTAGTAGCCCGATTTGCTGCCCCATCTCCACAATGTGCGAATACTCTCATTCTCTCATTGCGGGCTTAAAGATCGTGACATCATTATTTGTGTCTCATTTACACAAATGACTTGGACTCTGAAGCTGACTGCAAGGTTGTCAGATTTGCAGATGACACTAAGCTAGGCAATGCAATAAAAACCAAGGATACAGCTAAGGACTTGCAGGGAGATTTGGATCATTAGGCAAACAGATGGCAGATAAAATTCAAATACTGACAAGTGCAAAATAATGGACCAAATAAAATGCGACACAAGTGCAAAGTTAATGGGACAGAGTTAGTACAAGGTGGTCAGAAAGAGACGTGGGAATGATAATGCACTTGTCTTTGGCAATATCTCGGCAATGTTTTGAGACAATTAAACAAGCTAACAAAATGCTTGAAGCTGTAGCCAGAATACAAGTGAGATTGGGTCTGCATTCAGCAGGAAGCTGATCAATGACCTTAGTGACATCTCTTGCATCAGCACTGAACACCCTAAAAGAGTGCCAAAGCATGTGAAGTAGTGCTAGGGGGATTTAACTACTAGAGTGCACTATAGAGTGCATGAGCATCTGTGGGAGGAGCCCCTGAGGAGAGATACATCACAGAAGAGCTGAATTTCCTCTGTGCTAGACTGGTTTTGAACAGCTCTGGTTTGCTAGTCCAGTACCACTATATCCCCCTACGCAATTATTTTAAAAAGAGCCTTTTAACTAGAAGCTCATTATTTTTTTTCTTTAAGTGATTAAATCCTGCACACTTATAAAATTAATTTTGTTTTGTGCAAATTCTGTTAATCATTACTTCTTGAGTATTATGACGCGATATTGTTTTTTTAGAAAGACGCTATGTCACATATGGTGTCGCAAGTAAAATCTTTTGTTGAGGATTAACACAGCTGTAGTTAAAATTGTTTGCAAACCGAATTAGGAAACTATCACAGAGGATAAATATTTTGATAAATGAAACCTGCGTATGGAGTTCTGTGGTAAACTTTGATCCTTCATTGAAGATCGGTAAATCATTAGATAGAACTTGCTGTTTTGAATAGTGTGAGCAGAATTATAATAATTCTTTAAGGGGTATTCTTTCGAGCTTTGAAAGCCAAACAGAGTAACAATGGCAGCTGGTACTTAAGGGAAGATTAATGGGACACTTACAAAATACCTGGGAGATAAAACTGGAGATCAAGAGAATTTTCAAAGGGGATAGAAAAGAATATAAAAAGTACAAGGAAGAGACAGGGTGAGAAGTGGGGCTGAAGAAAGAGGGGACAAAGAGAAGGAAATACACTACAATAGAGAAGAAGACCTGAAAGGGGAAATGAACAGAGTCAATAAGAAACAGTTTTAATAGAATTAAAAGTCTCTGGAATTAATCCAGTAAAGTTTGGGGAAAATGCTGTATATTCAGAGGACGTCACTAGTGGTTGTAAATAAAATGGAGTGAAAAGTCATGATGAGGTTTGTTGAGGAGCCAAATTCTCACCTATCCAGATAAGTGAGAGCTTCTGCAGCAACTTAGATATTGAATCCGCTGTCAGGTGAGTGATAAAACCTTGTGTTTGAAAATAAATGGAACGGGCTCGAGAGTGTGAGTTACAGGCAGAGGTGTAGGCCAACGCAATAGAGAACAGCAACATAAATAATGCAAGCTTCAAGAAACCAGAACTGACTTTCAAACCTTTATGATACCATCTGCATCAGCAAGAATGAAAGATTGGATAGAGGTTACTGTTGGTGATCACAGCAGAAAAATGAACACACTTGTATGACATTCTTCTCTCCAGTATTTTAGCAGAGGTATTAAGCCATTTAAAGTAAGAGTTGGTGCTTCCTTTAAGGTGGCAGAGGATTGTCATACGAATATGTTAAGCACGTGCCTCCTATCATTAACAGAAATTCCTAGCCTTACAAGTTGTGAAGCAAGATATAATGCAGGAAAATAGTCTACTGAAGGAAACTGTATTAATGAAGGACATGAAATGTGGGGAGTGAGAGACAATCAGGCAGCATTTAAAGAGGAACCAATCTGAGAATTGCAATGACCAAAACTGTAAATTCTGGGGTGTGAGTGAGCAAAGTTAACTCCATCCTCAGACAAACCACATCTTCCCCAGCAAAGATCTACAGAAAATAGAGGAGAAAACTGATTCTGAAATTGTGGGTAAAATATTCTTAACCTGTAAAAAAAAAATTTTTTTTTTGGTACATTAAACACCTACTTTAAAAACTACTGAGAGGGGTGAACGTGTTAAGTATCTACTTTTAATCATAATCATAATCAACTTTATTGTCATTGTTAGTGCACAAGTGCAGTACAACAAAATGTAGGCTTGCGGCTCCCGAGAGTGTACATTTAGATTAAGACATTTATACATTCAACATTCATTTGGCTTGTAATACATTAACATAAACATAATAAAGTGCATTGGCAGATGTGCAGGCTTTAGAGTTTATTTGTGGAGTTCAGTAGGATGACAGCCCTGGGAAAGAAGCTGTTCCTAAATCTGGTCGTTCGGTACGAATGCATCTGTAGCGTCTCCCAGATGGCAGGAGGGCGAACAGACTGTGGCTGGGGTGGGTAGGGTCTTTGATGATGGTCCGTGACCTCTGTAAACAGCGTTTCTGGTATATGTGCTCTATGGTCGGTAGCCGGGTGCCGGTAATGCGTTGGGCAGTTTTGACTACCCGCTGCAGGGCTTTCCGGTCACAGTAGCTACAGCTGCCATACCATACTATGATACAGTTCATCAGGATGCTCTCTATTGTGCAGCGGTAAAAGTTAGAGAGGATCAGGGGTGACAGGTTACATCCCTTCAGCCTCCTTAGGAAATATAGGCGCTGCTGGGCCTTCTTCACCAGAGAGGAGGTGTTGAGGGACCAGGAGAGGTCTTCCGTGATGTGGACTCCGAGGAACTTAAAGCTGTCCACCCTTTCCACCACAGCCCCATGGATGTGGATGGGGGTGTGACTTCCACCTATAGACTTCCTGAAGTCCACAATGATTTCTTTGGTTTTCTTGATGTTGAGGGCCAGGTTGTTATCGGCGCACCACTTCATGAGATGCTGGACCTCCTCCCTGTAGGCTGACTCATCGTTGTTGGTGATCTGGCCTACCACCGTGGTATCATCCGCAAACTTGATGATGGTGTTGGAACCATGAACAGCCACACAGTCGTGGGTGAAGAGGGAGTAGAGGAGAGGGCTCAGCACACATCCTTGTGGGGCCCCTGTGTTCAGGGTCAGGGGGGGAGGTGTGGTTACCTAATTTGACAGACTGGGGTCTGTTTGTTAGGAAGTCCAGGGTCCAGTTGCAGAGGGAAGTGTTCAGGCCAAGAGTGTGGAGTTTGGTGGCCAGCTTGTTGGGGACGATAGTGTTGAATGCTGAGCTGTAGTCTATGAACAGCATTCTGATGTAGGTCTCTTTACCGTCTAAGTGATTCAGTGCCGAGTGTAGAGCAGTTGTGATTGCATCCTCCGTTGATCTGTTTGCATGATAGGCAAACTGGTGTTGGTCAAGAGAGGCAGGAACACTGGCTTTGATGTGAGCCAGGACCAGTCTCTCGAAACACTTCATTATGATGGGTGTGAGTGCGACAGGTCGATAGTCGTTCAGACACGTCACAGCCGTTTGCTTTGGCACAGGAATAATGGTAGCGGTCTTGAAGCATGTAGGGACTACTGCCTGGGCCAATGACAGATTGAAGATGGCGGTGAAGACATCAGCCAGCTGATCAGCACATTCCTTGAGTACCCGTCCAGGGATGCTATCCGGTCCAGCAGCCTTACGTGTGTTCACTCCGCGTAGAACACCCCTTACATCAGAGGTCGACAGAGTGAGCACCTGGTCTTCCGGGGGTGGCAAGGCTTTGGTAGCCGGCTCCCTGTTGTCCCTGTCAAAGCGAGCGTAGAAGTTGTTAAGCTCCTCCAGAAGGGAGGCATCGCTGACTGGGGGGCTGGTGTTTTTACTCTTGTAGTCAGTGATTGACTGGATGCCTTGCCACATGCGCCGGGGGTCCGAGTTGTTGTGGAAATGATCCTCTATCCGCAGTGTCTGTTTCCTTTTGGAAGAAGGTGATTGTTTAGGGAAGGAATTTCCTTACACCATCCATGTACAATTCATTGTCATTCAGGACTATTCTTCCTTCAAAGAGCTCATCTACACAGCCCAGCTCAGACATTCTCTTCTAACAGTAGGGAGGCGAGAGACTCATGGGTCACATGAAATGTAGGTGTTGTGTATGTACATTTAAGAGAATAACTGGTCTCAGACTGCAGTACCGGCAGTGACCACCCCTATATAAAAGGCGCTAGAGAGCCTCTGTTTGTTAGTTTTCACTATTGACTTCCACCAGTAAAGACTTGTTTTCACTCCTGCTGGTCCGTGTCTCAATCATTCACAGACTTAACACTGGCGACGAGTAAGAAACGAACTTACCTGCAACTCGGCAGCACCTCAGACGACGTTGTTGAAGGTCGGAGCCAGAAGAAAGAAAAAAAAATTGAGTTGAAAGAAACTCGAGAAACGGGCGTCGACCGTCAATCATCGGTTTGAAAACTTGCAGGAGAGACTGTCAAGAGCCAGGTTCAGTTCACCAGTCTGTGGTTTCCCAGCTAGTCGGGCTGGTGGCAGGTAGTGCTCTGATCCTTCCTGGGCTGCGGCGGGCTGAAGCTCGATCGGGTGGCTTTTCACCAGGGCCGGGCAGCGAGTCGGGAGGCAAAGAGAGAGAGAGAGGGTGGAGCACACAGGGCGCGGCCGGTGCTTCGACGCCGGGCAGCGTTCGGACCTAAGAAGAGGGAGGGAAGTGTCCCAGAGGATCCGCTCCACGACGGGAAAATAATAAAAGAAAAAGAATCAATATTTAACGCGCAAGAAACCGTGGAAAGCAGCGCTAACAACAGCGGGGAAGAAGGCAAAGTGCGGGAGGCGCCATTTTAGATTTGCAAGATGCCGAAGACTGGCTGTATCACTGCTTTTGATAATACATTAGAGGACTGGACCACGTATGTGGAAAGAGTCGAGGTATATTTCGAGGCAAACGAAATAGCGGAGGGGAAAAAGGCATCGATATTGCTAAACTTAATGGGCGCTAGAACGTACGGCCTATTGCGGGACCTGATTACTCCAGCCAAACCGAAGGCGAAGAGTTTTAACGAAATTGTTGCTGTCCTACAGGAACACTTAAACCCTGCACCGCTGTTGATAGCAGAAAGATTTAAATTCCACAGGAGAACTCAGCACAAAGATGAGAGCAATGCTGAGTATCTTACGGAACTACGCAAGCTATCAAAGCACTGCCAGTTCGGAGCAGGACTGGCAGATACCCTACGGGAAAAATTTGTCTGTGGACTCCTGAGTGAAGGAACACGGAAGAAGTTACTCTCAGAAAAAGAGCTGACACTAGATAAGGCTTTCAGCGTGGCAGTATCGTATGAAGCAGCAGCCAGGGGAGCTGCAGAAATTCAACAAAAACCACAGGAATACGGCACCCACGAAATGACACGGGGATTTGCAAAATGTTATTGCTGCGGCAGAACTAACCATGACCAGAAGGACTGCTGGTCCAAAGACAAAATATGCAGACAATGCGGGAAGATTGGACACATTGCACGAGTTTGCAGGTCTGGGAAGAAGACCAGCGACAACAAAAAGGCTACTAAGGAACCGTACAAGAGAGTACAAAAGATGACGGACAGTAGTTCCGAAGAACAGATGAGCGATAGTGAATCCGAGAACAGGAGACTAAGCTGTCTCAAACTTCACAATGTAATCACAAAAGAGGATCACCGAACCATTTGGGTCACGCTCACGATAGCAGGGTCCCAAGTTAAAATGGAATTGGATACAGGATCAGCGCTAACCGTCATGAATCGACGAGACTACGAGCGGCTATTTTCACACATACCCTTGAGAGAGACATCCATCGTCTTGACGACGTATACGGGGCAAAAAGTATACCCCAGAGGAAAAATAAAGGTGCCTGTCGAAAACAATGGCAAGAAAATACGGAAATTGTATCTCTACATACTGCCAAATGGTGGACCACCGTTATTGGGACGGGAATGGATCAGGAAGATAAACTTAGATTGGCATTCCATTCATGCAATGATGGTGGACGGTAAAAAAGATGAAGACGTCACTCCTGGACGATTGTCAACAATCTTAGCTAACGCCAAAGAGGTATTTCAACAAGAACTGGGCATGCTTAAAGGTGTAACCGCCTTGATAAAAATAGAAGAGAATGCAGTTCCCAAGTTTTTCAAAGCAAGACCGGTACCATATGCAATTCGCCCAGCCGTCGAGGCAGAGCTGGAGAACATGGAGAAGGCGGGCGTGTTGTCTAAGGTTGACTGGAGCGAGTGGGCGACACCCATCGTTCCTGTCATGAAGAAAACGTTAAGCAATAAGTCCGGAGAGCCAAGGAAGATTCGCATCTGTGGGGATTTCAAGGTGACGGTGAACCCTATCCTTCACACAGTACAATATCCTCTTCCAAGGATAGAAGACATCTTCGCCTCACTGTCTGGAGGGAAGCGTTTTACAAAAATTGACCTAGCACAAGCATATTTGCAGATGGAGGTTGAAGAGTCCTCTAGGAAGTATCTCACGATAAACACTCACAAATGTCTTTACCAGTATCATCGATTGGTATTCGGAGTAGCATCGGCTCCGGCGATATGGCAAAGAGCGATGGAACAAGTCCTGCAAGGGATTCCGGGGACTCAGTGTTACTTGGACGACATCCTTGTAACAGGTGAAGATGACAGTGAACACCTTAACAACCTAGAACAGGTGCTCACTAGACTACGGGAACATGGGCTGCGAGCCAACCGCCCCAAGTGCGAATTTTTAAGAAACAGATATCGTATTGTGGCCACGTGATTGATGAAGAGGGGTTACATAAGCCCCCTGACAAAATTGAAGCGGTTGTTAAGGCCCCAGCGCCTGAAAATGTGTCGCAACTGAGGTCATTCCTCGGGTTGGTGAATTACTATCATAAGTTTTTGCCAAATTTGTCGACAATTCTGCACCCACTGAACGCCCTGCTACGAACGGGGGTAGCATGGAAATGGAACGATGATTGTAAGCGTGCTTTTCAGAAGAGTAAGGACTTAATCACTTCAAGGGAAGTATTGGCTCACTACAACCCAGCACTGCCAATCAGGCTGCCGTGTGATGCGTCTCCCTACGGCATTGGGGCGGTACTGTCACATAAATTCCTTGATGGTTTAGAGAGGCCGATAGCTTTTGCGTCACGCTCGTTAACTTCTGCCGAGCGTAACTACGCCCAGATTAACAGAGAGGCCCTCAGCCTAGTGTGGGGGGTGAATAAGTTCAATCACTATCTGCACGGTCAAAAATTTACTCTACTAACCGATCATCAACCTCTTGTCTCCATTTTCAACCCTCAGAAGGGAGTACCGATAATGACGGCACAACGGCTGCAGAGATGGTCCCTTTTCCTAGGGGCACACCAATATGACATCGAGTACAAAGGAACTAAACAGCATGGAAATGCTGATGGATTGTCACGCCTACCATTGCCGACGGTGGAAGAAGAAGACCTTGCAGTGGATCCAATGGAGTTATTCCACTCGACCATAGTCGAATGTCTCCCTGTGACGAATGCAAACATAGAAAAGGAAACACGGAATGACCTGACACTATCACGGGTCTATGATTTAACGGTGAAGGGATGGCCAGCACATGGTGAACCACTGCTGCCAGCATTCTCGCCGAGAAGAGAACAGCTGTCAGTGTGCAGAGGAACCTTGATGTGTGGATCCAGAGTAGTAATTCCACCTAAGTTGATGGATAGAGTACTCAATGAACTTCATGAGGGTCATCTGGGTGGGGTAAAAATGAAGAACTTAGCCAGAGCGTTTGTGTGGTGGCCGGGAATCGATAGAGAAATCGAAGAGATGACCAAGAGCTGTGCAGGATGCCAGAAGGTCCAAAACGCCCCACCACAAGCTCCTCTGCATCCATGGGAGTGGCCCTCATCTCCATGGCAACGGGTGCACATTGATTTTGCTGGTCCCTTCATGGACTCGATGTTTTTAATTGCGGTGGATGCACATTCAAAGTGGCCAGAGGTAATAAAAATGTCCTCAACCACCACGGAAAAAACTATCACAGTTTTGCGAACCATATTCGCCAGGAATGGGCTGCCTGAACAGATTTGCTCTGACAATGGACCACAGTTAGTGTCTGAAGATTTCCGGAGGTTCTTAAAGAACAATGGCGTTAAGCATTACACATCTGCCCCATATCATCCAGCCACTAATGGATTGGCCGAGAGGTTCGTTCAAACATTCAAGAAGGCTATCAAGGCAATGTGTAATGAAGATATACCCCTACAACACAAGGTGGATAACTTCTTGTTTGCCTACCGGAATGCGACACATGCGGTTACCAACCAAACTCCAGCCATGATGTTCTTCAATCGAAGACTACGATGCCGCTTGGATTTGGTTCAGCCAAACGTCCGAAGAGATGTGGAGAACAGGCAGTTTCAGAATATGAATGAAAGGCCGACCAGGAGTTTTAAGATAGGTCAACCAGTTTTGGCCCGGGACTACCGCACTGAGAAATGGCAGCCAGGAACGATTTGTACACGACAAGGACCTCTCATGTATACCGTGGACGTTGGGGAGAGCATTGTAAGACGCCATGCTGACCAGATTCTAGAGTCACTGGAAAACGTCAACTCCACACCACGATCTGATACACCTGGTAATGAAATTGACGTTCCAATTGCAGCTACCGCAGAACCGGTAATATTGGAAGCAGATGAACCAAACAAAGACATTGATCCCGACGCAACATTGCCCGAAGAACCTGATACCCCAAAGAGGCGTTATCCAGACAGAATCAGGAAGCCTCCTCAAAGACTGAACTTATAATTGCTTAAACTTAACCAATGTATCTAGCAACAGTAATTGTGATTGTAATTCGTTATCATTTAGTTGTTAAATGAATGTTATGTACTGTTTATCTAAAAGGGGAGGAATTGTTGTGTATGTACCTTTAAGAGAATAACTGGTCTCAGACTGCAGTACCGGCAGTGACCACCCCTGTATAAAAGGTGCTAGAGAGCCTCTGTTTGTTAATTTTCACTATTGACTTCCACTAGTAAAGACTTGTTGTTTTCACTCCTGCTGGTCCGTGTCTCAATCATTCACGGACTTAACAGTAGGAGCCACAGAACTCTGCATAGTTTGCAATCTGACAAACTGCTTAGGAACTGTCTAGTCTTTTCTCATAAAGCACTATCTGTAAAACTTGAAGCAGTATAACTTGATGATAACATTCGAGCAAAAACACGGCCCCGTTAAATCTGGTAGCATATAGAGAATTACAAATCCAATGGCTCCTAATGGACATGTTCCATGGGATTTCTTCCTGCTTGACACTAGCAGCTAGGTTCCACCAAGAAGCTATTCATGTACCAGAAAGGTAGGGTTGTTTATTAAGATATAAGCTATGTAAGAGAGTTAAGACAGCGGGTTTACATTTAAAGTACTTCTCAATGCGGCTTTCTTCCTCTTTTATTCATGGTCATTAGACAAAATGAAAGCCATCAACATGAGGCAGACGTGATGGAGTCTGAATTCAGTACTGTACAAAGTTGCTGTTGAATGTGAACCAAGAAATGAAAGTGCAAATGATAATTAATCATTTTTGCTGTAAGAACTATGATCAATTTGTTTAGAGACATATAAGGATGACTTTTTTGAGACACACACACCGCCAGATTTTAATGCAGGGAGGACTTCAGGCAAGCATACCTACTTCAATAAGCCGGTGACTTGGGATCATGGATAATTGCGCTCATAAGCTTAAAGGTTACTGATAATGATACCAGAATATTAATGCTTAACACATCTGTGTAGCATTCATCAGTCCATTGTTTTAGTAGGGGTGTTAACCAGTTAAAACAAACTGGTAACTCCTCCATTAAAGCAGTGTGTAAAAGAATGTCGATGGACATGTTAAGAAATTACTGTTTGCAATATTTAGTGCACCAAAGTTTAATGGGGAGTAGTATGAGCTGGTCAAGCAGCACAGGAAGGGTATGGCCCCCATCCACTGGTGCCCTATACCCAAATATACAGACGGAGGCCTACAGATTCTTAGTTCCACTGAAATTACTAGAAAATCCTCAGCAAATCAGTCAACATCTCAGAGAGAAAGATGGGATGAGTCTCTTGATTTGTTGTGACTGTGGAATGTGTTTTGGCAAATCCAGTCACAAGAAGGAAGTGTGCAAATACAGATGATGAGCAGGATGAAAGAGAGAAAATAAACTGAGAAAGAGAGGATCAGAACTTCTTTAGGGTTGGAATGTAGCTGGAAGAGAAGTGGTCCTGTGGCCTATTAAATGAATGTCTAAGCAGCTGAACATCGATGTGCACCTGGAATGGGAATCAAAGCGAGAAAATGTGGTATGCGTCGGGTGGGCCGGGATTAAACCAACGGTAAATGGGGAAGAACTAGAGTGGCACACAGAGTGGCTCAGCAAAGGTATATCGAAATCTAAGGGAGGCAAGGTTATATTAATTTGTGTTTCAAGACAATACACTCAGATAAATAATTCATAACATTTTAACTTGAACATGGAATTCATGACATTTTACAGGTCCCAGTTTGATTAAATGGACTTGACAGATTCTAAGTAAAGTTTATCCTTGCCCACACAAATTATCCTCATGTTGGTGCACACAATCCAATGTTTTTAGTGCACATATCTGAGCTGACCATTTGCTCTGAGTTCTGACCTAGTTCTGTTATGTGTATTCGCAAGTCTGTATACTCATCAAGTCAAAACAAGGAGGAGCTAATCATCCCTCTTAGTGTGAGATACGGTGTCGTTCTGAACCTTGATTGTCCAGGTCAGCAGAACCAAAAGGACTTGCCTTTCCTCCTATCAAAACAAATCTGTAAAATATTTAAAATACAAGTCAAGAAATTACTGTTGATATTAGTGGAGCAATACACAGGTAAATGATATTCCAGTGCCCGCATTAACCCATTTACTGTTTGAGTTAAAATACTGGAGCAGGCCATGTCATACAAACTCCCTAAGCATTCATTTACTAAAATTACCAATGGTAATTTCTAGGCTAAATAATCTTATCATCACATTAATCATCGTCAGGTTTAATTTCTGTGTCCTATCCACCCGCTACTCTAAGATTATTTTGGAGAGTAAAGATAACCCCCAGCATCTTTTCTCAATACTAACCACCTCCTTAAAGCCCTCTCCACATGTATGCTGACAACACCCAGCTCGACCTCTCCACCACCTCTCTTCACCCTTCACTGTGTTGTCTGACTGCTTGTCTAACATCTAGTTTTGGGTGAGCCAAAGTTCCTCCTGCTAAATATTAAGAACTCCAAAGCTACTGTCTTTGTCACATGCCACAACTCCATACCCTTGCTACCGACTCCATCCCCCTCCCTGGCCACTTTCACAGGTGCAACAGGACTGTTGACAACTTCGGTTTCCTTTTCAACCCCAAGCTGAGCTTTTCCATCACAAAGACTATGGGGGGAAGATTGGCTCGCGCCCCCTTTGGGGCGATAACTTTGCCAGGGCGTTACTTTTAGTGCTCTGAAAAAGTTAGCACCCCCGTGCCCAAAATTCAATGGTAGTGCCTCAAGCAGGAGGCGGGGAGCTACTGGAAGCACTCCCCCTTCCTCTTGGGGCGCTCCCATTGAATATTGCGGCGCTATGTGCAACAGCGCCTCACGCGCTGGCACGTAGCACCGCGGTACTGCAGGCATCCCTCCCCTGATTAAAGGGGAGAGGCATAGCACAGCGCGCACCCGGGCCCTGCTGGAACACCGGGGAGCGGGGTGCTGGCAAAAGAGCCCGGCACTCAAGAGGAGTGCTGGGCTAACGGATCGCGGCCGGCACCCCGCAGGAGGAGGCGAGAGGGGGCAGGTGCTGGCAGGCGGCCCAATAAAAATGGCCGCCTGGCACCTGCCATTTAATTATCACTGCCCCAGCCGCAAAAACGCCACCCTGATCCTGTTGGACATAATGTCCAGCGGTAGGTCAGGGGGCGCGAGCCAAGTTTGCGGCCGGGGCACGAGCGGGGCGCTGTGCACGCGATGATGTCACCGTTGGAGGTGCAGTGCCGCGGGGGTGCTACTGGCTACCGCTGCCGCTAACCTCCCGCTGAATTTTGGCGGCGGCGTTAGCGCCACCGCGCCCGGGCGCTAGTTGCTTTGCGCCCCGCTAGCGCCCCAGGGGGCGATAATGGGAGGTGCAAAGCAACCAAATTTTTCCCCTATCACTCCCACCTCCATAATAGCAACTCAGCCTCTTATGCCCCAACTCAGCATGTCTGCCACTGAAACCTCATCCACGTCATCTCACCCCTAGATTAGACTATTCCAATGCTCTCCTGGCTCGCCTCCCATCCTCCACACTCCTTAAACCTCAGCTCATTCAAAACTCTGTTACCCATATCCTATCCCGCACCAAGAGCCAGTGGCCTATCACCTCTAGTCTTGCTGACCGGCATTGGGACATTTTTTTATGTTAAATGTGCGATATAAATGCAAGTTATTGTGGCCGTTCAGCTCTCTCCTTATTTATGTGTGCAAGAAAGTGTTCGGCCTAGAAATTGAGTTTGCGCTGCGCCAGGGCTTTAGCGCCGGAAGTTAGCGCCGGCGCTAAGTCCCTTTGCGCGCGCCAAAAATTCAGTAGCGCCGCGCCCAAACGGCTGCCGGCGCTACTGAAGGGTTTTAGCGCCTGAAAACTGGCGCAACGCGCCGCATTGCGGCGCTATTCCGGCGCTGCGGCGCCCGCTGCGGTGCAGCAGGCTCGGGAAGTGCAGGCCTCCTCCTTCCGTTAAGGAGGAGCTGCCTGCACCCGGCCGCGGCCCGCGCAAATCTCTTCAAAAATGAGCCCGGCACCTCGGACAAGTGCCGGGCTTGCATCTGTTCCGGGGGCGGTGGGGGGGAGAAGTCCGGGGAGGGAGCTGCGGGCAGGCGGCCGGCGGGAAAGCGGCCGGCCGCCGCGCCTCCTTAAAGCGCCGGCGCAGACTCCGGCAACACTCGTTTGCCGGAGTCTTAGTTGCGGCTGCCACTGGCGAGGCGGCCGCAACTGAATTTCGGCTTGGGGCCGGGTTACCACGGCAACCGGGATGCTGCGCACACCGATGACGTCATCGGTGCCGGCGCAGCGCTACCGGTCTACCGCCGCGGAAGGGCCCCAGGCAATTTAGGAACCGGCGCCAATTGCAGCGCTAGGCCCTCTAGCGCCGCAAAATCGGTGCTAAGGGCGCTGAATTTCTAGGCCCAGGTTTCTTTGATTTCTTGCTTTCAACGACTTATTTCATGAGGTAAATTTTCACTTATTGTGTCCCTTTATGTCACACCTGAGAACATAAACATAAGAACATAAGAAATAAGAGCAGGATTAGGCCATTTGGCACTTCGAGCCCGCTCTGCCACTCAATAAGATCATGGCTGATCTTCTACCTCATCTCCACTTTCCTGAACTATCCCCATATCCCTTGATTCTCTTAATATTCAAAAATCTATCAATCTCTGTCTTGAATATACTCAATGACTGAGCCTCCACAGCCCTCTGGGGTAGAGAATTCCAAAGATTCACCACCCTCTGAGTGAAGAAATTTCTCCTCATCTCAGTCCTAAATGGCCGACCCCTTATTCTGAGACTGTGACCCCTGGTTCTAGACTCCCCAGCCAGGGGAAACATCCTCCCTGCATCAACCCTGTCAAGCCCTGTAAGAATTTTGTATGTTTCAATGAGATCACCTCTCATTCTTGCTTTTCCTCAGGGTATTTGAGGGTGAAATGGGTGTTCTTGTCTCCTCGCTGTATTTAACTCAGCTCCCGACGTGAGTGATTTAGACTGATTTGCTTGAGTCAACCAGCACTTTATTTTTCTTTCATGCTGAACAGTTCTTAATCTCCTTAGGGCTGTGAGTCAGCCTGCAGCTAGGGTGTGAATGGTTTTGTTAAATAAATTCTTAGCCAAGCATATAAGAAATGCTTCGTTCACCTATCTCTGAAACCGTCACTTTCCCCTCCCTAAAAGTGCTCTGACTGTACTTGTAGATGCCTACAATTGAATATCTTCCTAACAGGAAATTCACAGTTGCTTTGTTGATTGTGTAGTGTGCTGACAATTACATATTCTCAACTAAGGTAGATTTTACCATTTGTGAGAATCCTGTGGGATCTGTTTAACTAACAGTGTACAGAAATTGCTTTACATTTATGATCCAGTGTAAGAAATACTAAAGAATCTAAAAACTTGATAGTTCATGTGAAAAGAGATTGTCAAGTGACCAAATAGATCCTGTTTTGGATGTGTTTTTGAATATCTAAATTTAATCCAATTCATACCACTTAGGTACACCTTTAACTCTCTTTGTCCATAAATACTGTGGCAACAAGAGCAGATGTCTCACCTCCTGACTCCCCAAAGCCTTTCCACCATCTACAAGGAACAAGTAAGGAGTGTGATGGAATACTGTCCACTTGCCTGGGTGAGTGCAGCTCCAACAACACTCAAGAAGCTCGACACCATCCAGGAAAAAGCAGCCCGCTTGTTTGGCACCCCCTCTACCACCTTAAACATTCACTCCCTCCATCACCGGTGTACCATGGCTGCAGTGTGTATCATCTACAAGATGCACTGCAGCAACTCGCCAAGGCTTCTTCGGCAGCACTTCCCAAACCCGCGACCTCTTCCACCTAGAAGGACAAGGGCAGCAGACGTATGGGAACACCACCAGTTCCGAGTTCCACTCCAAGTCACACATCATCTTGACTTGGAAATATATTGCCAACCCTTCATCGTCGCTGGGTCAAAATCCTGGCACTCCCTACCTAACAGCACTGTGTGAGTACCTTCAAAACACGGACTGCAGCGGTTCAAGAAGGCGGCTCACCACCACCTTCTCAAGGGCAATTAGGGATAGGCAATAAATGCTGGCTTTGCCAGCGATGCCAACATCCCATAAAAGCGAATAAAAACATTTTTTATTTTAAATCTATATCCTCATGGCCCGGCGTATCTCTCACTCTACCATTGCAATCAAGCCAGGGGACCAACCCTGGTTCAATAAGGAGCGTAGAAGATCTTGCCAGGAGCAGCACCAGGCATACCTAAAAATGAGGTGACAATCTGGTGAAGCTGCAACAGAGGACTACATGCATGCTAAAAAGCGGAAGCAGCATGCTATAGACAGGGCTAAGTGATCCCAAAATCAATGGATCAAATCAAAGCTCTGCAGTCCTGCCAAATCTAGTCGTGAATGGTGGTGGACCATTAACAACTAATGGGAGGAGGAGGCTCCATGAATATCCCCATCCTCAATGGTGGAGCGCAGCACGTGAGTGCAAAAGACAAGGCTGAAGTGTTTGCAACCATCTTCAGCCAGAAGTGCTGAGTGGATGACCCATATCAGCCTCCTCCTGAGGCCCCCACCTTCGCAGAAGCCAGTCCTCAGCCAATTCGATTCACTCCATGTGATACCAAGAAATGGCTGAGTGCACTGGATACAGCAAAGGCTATGGGCCCTGACAATATCCGGCTGTCGTGCTGAAGACATGTACTCCAGAACCAGCCGCACCTCTAGCCAAGCTGTTCTAGTACAGCTACAACACTGGCATCTATCCAACAATGTGGAAAACTGTCCAGGTATGTCCTGTCCACAAAAAGCAGGACAAATCCAATCCGGTCACTTACCACCCCATCAGTCTACTCTCAATCATCAGCAAAGTGATGGAAGGTGTTGTTGACAGTGCTATCAAGCGGCACTTAATCACTTATAACCTGCTTACTGATGCACAGTTTGGGTTCCGCCAGGACCACTCGGCTCCCGACCTCATTACAGCCTTGGTCCAAACATGGACAAAGGGGCTGAATTCCAGAGGTGAGGTGAGAGTGACTGCCCTTGACATCAAAGCAGCATTCGACTGAGTGTGCCATCAAGGAGCCCTAGTAAAACTGTAGTCAATGGGAATCGGGGGGGAAAACTCTCCACTGGCTGGAATCATACCTAGCACAAAGGAAGATGGTTGTGGTGGTTGGTGGTCAATCATCACAGCCCCAGCACATCACTGCAGGAGCTCCTCAGGGCAGTGTCCTAGGCCCAACCATCTTCAGTTGCTTCATCAACGACCTTCCCTCCATCATAAGGTCTTAAATGAGGATGTTCGCTGATGACTGCACAGTGTTCAGTGCCATTCGCAATTTCTCAGATAATGAAGCAGTCCATGCCTGTATGCAACAAGACCTGGATGACATTCAGGCTTGGGCTGAGATGTGGCAGGTAACATTCACGCCGCATAAGTACCAGGCAATGACTATCTCCAACAAGCGAGAGTCTAACCACCGCCCCATGACATTCAACGGCATTACCATCACTGAATCCCCCACCATCAACATCCTGGGAGTCACCATTGACCAAAAACTTAACTGGACCAGCCACATAAATACTATGGCAACAAGAGCAGGTCAGAGGCTGGGTATTCTGTGGCGAGTGTCTCACTTCCTGACTCCCCAAATCCATTCCACCATCTACAAGGCACAAGTAAGGAGTGCGATGGAATACTCTCCACTTGCCTTATCCAGTGTTGTGCAGCACCAACAACACTCAAGAAGCTCAACACCATCCAGGACAAAGCAGCCCACTTGATTGGCTATCCATCCACCACCTTAAATATTCACTCCCTCCACCACCAGCGTACCGTGGCTGCAGTGTGTACCATCTACAAGATGCACTGCAGCAACTTACCAAGGCTCCTTCAGCAGCACCCCCAAAACCCACGACTTCTACCACCTAGAAGGACAAGGGCAGCAGGCGCATGGGAACACCACCACCTCCAAGTTCCCCTTCAAGTCACACACCATCCTGACTTGGAAGTATATCGCCGTTCCTTCATCGTCGCTGGGTCAAAATCCTGGAACTCCCTCCCTAACAGCACTGTGGGAGTACCTTCAGCACACAGACTGCAGCGGTTCAAGAAGGCGGCTCACCACCACCTTCTCAAGGGCAATTAGGGATGGGCAATAAATGCTGGCTTTGCCAGCGATACCAACATCCCATGAACGAATAAAAAAAAAATTCCACCTATCTCTGTGTCATTGGCAAATTTGGATATATGAATTTCTATGCCATTATCTAAGTCATTAATAAATACTATGAATAGTTGAGGACCCAACACAGATTCCTGTGGGACACCACTAGTCACATCCTGCCAATTAGATTATCTACCCATTATCCTTACTGCCTGTCTCCTGCTGCTCAGCCTATTTCCTAACCAGGTCAATAATTTGCCCTCTATTACATGGGCTTCTACCTTAGTTAATAATCTCTTATATGGGACTTTATCAAATGCCTTCTGGAAGTTGATATAAATAACATCTATAGACATTCCCCTGTCCACTACTTTAGTCACCTCTTCAAAAAATTCAATCAAGTTTGTTAGGCATGGCCTACCTTTCACAAATCCATGCTGGCTCTCTCTGATCAACTGAAAATTTCGAGGTGTTCAGTCACTATCCTTAATTATAGACCGTAGCAATTTCCCAACAACAGATGTTAGGTTAACTGGTCTATAATTCCCTGGTTTTCCTCTCTCACCATTTTTAAATAGCGGAGTGGCAGGTGCAATTTTCCAATCGAAAGGAACAGTTCCTGAATCGAGAGAACTTTGGAAGATTGTAGTTAGAGCATCTGCAATGTGCTCACCTAGTTCCTTTAAACCCTGGGATGGAAACCATCTGGTCCTGGGGATTTGTCACTCTTCAGTGCCATTATTTTCTTCATTACAGTTATTTTACTTACATTAATTTTATTGAGTCCCTCTCCCTGATTTCTGGCATGCTGTCCTCTTCCTCTACTGTAAATGCTGACACAAAGTAATATTCAACTTGTCCGCCATTTCCTTATTATTATTGATAATATCACTGCTTTCATTTTTTAAGGGACCAACATTGCTCCTGACTATCCGTTTCTTCTTAATATAATTGTAAAAAAAAATTGTGTTGCAAGTTTCCTTTCATACTCCCTTTTTGTAGCTCTTAATATCTGTTTTGTGAACCTTTGCTGTTCTTTATATCTTTCCCGTTCAAATCAAATCAAATCAAATCAAATCAAATCAAATCAAATCAAATCAACTTTTACTGTCATTGTTAGTGCACAAGTGCAGTACAACGAAATGTAGGCTTGCGGCTCCCGAGAGTGTACAATTTGGATTAGGACACTTAAACATTTCAACATACATTTTGTGGTAAACCACTGTTTGTATTCCACTGTGTACATGCCTGGACATGCCTCGGCTGACTCCTCCCACAAGTCCTAGTATAAAGGTGACTGCTCCCCAGCCCTTTGTATTCTGGACCGGTCGACCACTCGAGGCAGACCTTCATTCTTTTGTTAATAAAAGCCTTTAGTTACTCTCTTAGCTCTCAGTCTTTTATGAGTAATTGATAGCGCATCAATTTTATTAACAAAATTTTTATAATGGAGAAGATCCTCACACCAGCATGCCTGGACTTAAATCATCGGGAGGCGGACTCATCCACCAAGTTTACTCACTGGCTTAAGTGTTTCGAAAAATTCCTGACCGCCTCCGCAGCAATCAAATCGGACGAGGACAAACTGGATGTCCTGACCTCCAAAGTGAACCACCGAGTGTACTCGGTCATCCAAGACGCGACCTCGTACGTGGACGCTATCAAGCTCCTCAAGGACCAGTACAAGCGCCCAGTGAACGAAGTGTACGCCAGGCACCTTCTGGGGAGTCGTAAACAACAACCTGGGGAATCGACCGTGGAATACCTTCAGGCACTGTCTGTGCTTGGCCGGGCCTGTGGTTGTAAGGATGTAAAGGCCGCCGTGTACACAGAGGAACTTATCCGGGACGCTTTTGTAGCGGGCCACAGATCCAATTACACCCGACAGCGACTGTTGGAGCAGAGTGACCTCGACCTCAACAAGGCCTCTGAACTCGCACTATCATTGGATGCAGCCTACCGGGGCATGGATGCCTACTCCTCTGCTCCGTGGACGCCGCGGGGAATGACAGCCTGGGACACGGTAGGACCACCTCATAGCGCCGTGCCACCCCAGCCACACCCCAGCAACGGCCCAACTACCGCAGCAGTGTCCCAAGGCCAGACAGCAGTGCCCCAAGGCCAGAAATGCTACTTCTGTGGCCAGGCAAAACACCCCAGAGCACGCTGCCCGGCGAAAAACGCGATCTGCTCGGGCTGCGGGAAGAAGGGACACTACGCTAGCGTCTGCAGGGCCAAAGCCACCCCGAACCCCAGCAGCGCCGCGTGTGGGCCATGCGGGCCGCCATCTTGGGCCTCCCTGGCCATGTGCGAACCACTGGTACAGCAGCCATTTTGGACGCCTCCAGCCACATGGGGATCATGGACGCCGCCATCTTGGACGACAGCCAGAACGCAGCAGGCCCCCGACACCGCCTCATCTGATACCCGCAGCGACACACCGACCCCTACGCTGGCATCCATTACACTGGACCAAGCGAGACCGCACCAGCTGGCCAGTTCCACAATGGACATTAAGGTAAATGGTCACGATACAATCTGCCTTTTTGACTCTGGGAGCACGGAGAGCTTCATCCACCCCAACACGGTGCGGCGTTGCTCTCTCCCAGTCCTGCCTGCGCACCAGCGGATTTCTATGGCCTCCGAGTCCCAGTCGGCGGACATCGGCGGCTACTGCGTGGTGACACTCGTAGTAGACGGGACCGTGTACGATCATTTTAAACTTCTGGTCCTGCCTGACCTCTGCGCTGCCGTCCTGCTGGGGTTAGATTTTCAGTGCCACCTTAAAAGTGTTACGATGGCGTACGGTGGACCCCTACCCCCACTCACAGTCCGCAGCCAGCAGCTTCCAAATTGCCCGCCGCGCACCAGGTGCAACCTCTCCACACTCAGAGTCACCCCCCCCCCCACTGTTTGCTAACCTCACCCCCGACTGTAAGCCCATCGCCACGAAGAGCAGGCGATACAGTGCCGGGGACAGGGTTTTCATTAAAACCGAAGTGGAGCAGCTCCTGAAGGAAGGGATTATTGAGGGCAGCACCAGCCCCTGGCGAGCCCAGGTTGTGGTCGTTAAGACCGGCGAGAAGCAGCGCCTGGTCATCGACTACAGCCAGACAATAAATCGCTACACCCTGCTGGACGCCTACCCACTCCTCCGCATAGCTGATATGGTCAACCAGATCGCGCAGTACCGCGTCTTCTCGACCATTGACCTGAAGTCAGCGTACCACCAGCTCCCTATCCGCCCTGAGGACCGCCAGTATACTGCCTTTGAGGCAAACGGCCGCCTCTATCACTTCCTTAGGGTTTCCTTTGGCGTCACCAACGGGGTCTCCGTCTTCCAAAGGGAGATGGACCGGATGGTAGATCAAAATGCGTTGCAGGCCACTTTCCCATATCTGGACAATGTGACCATCTGCGGCCGTGACTTGCAGGACCATGACGCAAACCTTGAAAAATTCCTCCGCACCGCCCAACTCCTGAACCTGACATATAACAAGGAGAAGTGCATATTCCGCACAAACCGCCTCGCCATCCTTGGCTGTGTTGTGAAACACGGAGTCATCGGCCCCGACCGGATGCGTCCCCTTATGGAACTCCCACTGCCCCACTGCCTCAAGGCCCTGAAGAGGTGCCTAGGGTTTTTCTCCTATTACGCCCAGTGGGTCCCCTACTATGCAGACAAGGCCCGTCCGCTGATCAAGTCCACCTCTTTTCCCTTGACGGCAGAGGCCCGCTTAGCCTTCCACCGTATCAAGGAGGACATTGCCAAAGCCACCATGCACGCAGTGGACGAATCCATCCCCTTCCAGGTGGAAAGCGACGCGTCCGACTTTGCCCTGGCCGCTACCCTCAATCAGGCGGGGAGACCCGTGGCCTTCTTTTCACGAACCCTCCAAGGCCCGGAGACCAGACACTCCGCTGTTGAGAAGGAGGCCCAGGCGATTGTGGAGGCTGTGCGTCATTGGAGGCACTACCTGGCCGGAAAACGATTTACCCTGCTCACTGACCAGCGTTCAGTTGCTTTCATGTTTAACAACAAGCAGAGGGGCAAAATCAAAAATGACAAGATCTTGAGGTGGAGAATCGAACTTTCCACCTACAATTACGAGATCTTGTACCGGCCCGGGAAGCTCAATGAACCCCCGGATGCGCTATCGCGTGGCACCTGCGCCAGCGTGCAGATCGATAGACTGCGGGCCCTCCACAATGACCTCTGCCACCCGGGGGTCACCAGGTTCTTCCACTTCATCAAGGCCCGCAACCTGCCTTACTCTATTGAGGAGGTCAGGACCATGACCAGGAACTGCCAAGTCTGCGCTGAGTGCAAACCGCACTTTTATAGACCAGACAGGGCCCACCTGATAAAAGCCACTCGCCCCTTCGAGCGCCTGAGCGTTGATTTTAAAGGGCCTCTCCCCTCCTCCGACCGCAATGTGTACTTCCTCAATATTATTGATGAGTACTCCCGTTTCCCGTTCGCCATCCCCTGCCCGGACATGACCAGTGCCACGGTCATTAAATGTCTGAACGACCTCTTCACCCTATTCGGTTTCCCCAGCTATATCCATAGCGACCGGGGCTCATCGTTTATGAGCGACGAACTCCGTCAGTACCTGCTAACTAGGGGTATTGCCACAAGCAGGACCACCAGTTACAACCCCCGGGGGAACGGACAGGTGGAAAGAGAAAATGCGACAGTTTGGAAGGCCGCCCTGCTAGCCTTAAAGTCTAGGGGCCTTCCAACCTCCCGCTGGCAGGATGTGCTCCCCGATGCGCTCCACTCTATTCGGTCACTGCTCTGCACTGCCACTAACGCCACCCCTCATGAGAAAATGTTTGTCTTCCCAAGGAAGTCCACATCGGGGACATCGCTACCGCCATGGCTGACGTCCCCAGGGCCGGTCCTACTGAGAAGACACGTGAGGACCCATAAAACGGACCCCCTGGTCGAGAGGGTCGACCTCCTCCACGCCAACCCCCAGTATGCTTACATTGCATACCCGGACGGGCGGGAGGACACAGTCTCCATAAGAGACCTTGCACCCTCGGGGGCTGCAGTAACCCACTACTCACTACCACCCCCCCCCACGACCCGATATCCAGCCCCAGCAGACGGCAGGCCTGGGCCCCGCGACCCGCTCGACATCTACGAGGACAACACGCCTGTACCACAGCCTACGCAGGACTCGACGCCGGAAGCTCCACTACCCCTGCCGTCGCCACGCCGATCACAGCGGCAGACAAGACCTCCGGAGAGACTCCAATACACTAACATTTAATACACTTCACCCCGCCGGACTCAATTTTAAACAAGGGGTGAATGTGGTAAACAACTGTTTGTATTCCACTGTGTACATGCCTGGACATGCCTCGGCTGACTCCTCCCACAAGTCCTAGTATAAAGGTGACTGCTCCCCAGCCCTTTGTATTCTGGACCGGTCGACCACTCGAGGCAGACCTTCATTCTTTTGTTAATAAAAGCCTTTAGTTACTCTCTTAACTCTCAGTCTTTTATGAGTAATTGATAGCGCATCACATTTGTACATATATATTAGCATAAATATGACCATAATAAAGTGCATCGGCAGATGTGCAGGCTTTTGTGTTTATTTGTGGAGTTCAGTAGGATGACAGCCCTGGGAAAGAAGCTGTTCCTAAATCTGGCCGTACGGGTGCGAATGCATCTGTAGCGTCTTCCAGATGGTAGGAGGGCGAACAGACTGTGGCTGGGGTGGGTAGGGTCTTTGATGATGGACCGTGCCCTCCGTAGGCAGCGTTTCTGATATATATGTTCTATGGTCGGTAGCCGGGTGCCGGTAATGCGTTGGGCAGTTTTGACTACCCGCTGCAGGGCTTTCCGGTCATGGGAGCTACAGCCGCCGTACCATACCGTGATACAGTTTGTCAGGATGCTCTCTATAGTGCAGCGGTAAAAGTTAGAGAGGATCGGGGGTGACAGGTTACATCCCTTCAGCCTCCTCAAGAAATATAGGCGCTGCTGGGCCTTCTTCACCAGAGAGGAGGTGTTGAGGGACCAGGAGAGGTCTTCCGTGATGTGGACTCCGAGGAACTTAAAGCTGGCCACCCTTTCCACCACAGCCCCATTGATGTGGATGGGGGTGTGACTTCCGCCTTTGGACAGGGTCTGTGCTATTTTTTGCATTTTTGTATTATTTTTCTTTTAGTTTTATGCTGTCACTTCCCTCTTCAGTCATCCATGGCTGTTTCTTTTAGCAAGCAGAGCTCCTGCCCCTCAGGGGTATAAACTGGTCCAGCTCCAAATTTCATGGCATCAGTTGCTTCAGAAATGACAAGCTGTCAACTCAGTTAGAAACACAACAACATAGGTACTTGAGATCCATAAAAAATAAGCACTGGGGTTCATTTCTAGAGGAAGAGAAGTGAAATACAGAGAAGTTGGGTTAAACATGTATCGAACCTTGGTTAAACCACACTTGGAGTACTGAGCACAGTTATGGTCTCCATATTATAAAAAGGATGTAGAGCCATTGGAGACATTGCTAAAAATATTTACAAAGATGATACCAGAACTGCGAGGTTATACCTATCAGGAAAGACTGAACAGACTGGGGCTCGTTTCTCTAGAAAAGAGAAGGCTGAATGGTGACCTAATAAAGGTCTTTAAAATTATGAATGGGCTTGATAGGTTAGACAGAGAGAGGATGGGCACGATCTTGCCAGCCCTGGGAAGACGGGTATGGAGATGGAATACCAGGAAAATGGCAGAATCTTGGGGTGGGTGCCCATCCCGCCCATCCCGCCCCCAACCCGCCTCCATGCCATCTTCCCAGGAGGCAGATACTTGACCCGCGCCGGGTCCCATCTACTGGAGGCGGGAAGGGGATTACAGCCACTTAACTGCCTGTTAACAGGTAGTTAACAGGCAGTTAAGAGGATTATCCCCATTTTTCCAACAGAGGCACGGGCTTCCCGACGTCAGGAAATCCCGCCAGGGTCACCGAGGCGAGCAGTGGGTCTGCGGGGGTCGGAGGGGTGCAAAAGTGCGCTGTGAAGGTAAGTGATGGGTGCAAGTGTGGAGAGGTAAATATGTGAGGTGAGTGAAAAGTGATAGAAAATGTTTACTTACCTTTGTTTCTTCCTGCAGGCTTCAACAGTTGTGGATGCGAAGAGACTCGCACCTCACCGGCAGAGATGACAGATGGTTGCTGCATTCTCCGATGCAACAACCATCTAATTTCTGCTAAAGAAAGAAGTTTGATGAGTCTTGAATACAAGGACTCATCAAACAACAGAGAATGTCACTGTTTGACAGCTTCACAGCGCTGTCAAACAATGACAATTCATCTGTCAAAAATATTTGACAGATGAAACATCATACGCTGACATTCTCTGTAACCAGCTTCCCCTTAATTGGCCTGCTAAACCCCCTGGGCGGGCTTAACAAGGTCAATCAAGGGAAAATAACATGGGTTGGCCACAAGTTGACAAGCAGCAGTCCAGCCTCCAATGCGCCCCATTGACAAAATATGTTTCCACTTGTGGGGGAATCCAAAACTAGAGGCCATAAATATAAGATGGTCACTAATAAATCCAATAAGGAATTTGGGAGAAACTTCTTTACCCAGAAAACAGTTAGGATGCGGAACTCGCTGCCACATGGAGTGGTTGAGGTGAAAAGCATAGATGCATTTAAGGGGAAGCTAGATAATCAAATGAGAGAGAAAGGAATAGAAGGATATGCTGATAGGCTTAGATGAAGTAGGGTGGGAGGAGGCTCGTGTGGAGCATAAACACCAGCACAGACCAGTTGGGCCGACTGGCCTGTTTCTGTGCTGTACATTCCATGTAGTTCCAACAGCAAAAATCTTCCAATGAGCAGTATCGGAACTACTGGTGGGTTTTTTGTCTACAGGGAATGGGAAATTGAGTAACCACAGTTCTCATCCCAAATCCCACTGGAAACTCAGCATTGTTATTTTTCAATCAGGCTGTAGATACACATTTTCTAGACCTGCTCATTCAGAGGGGCTGCCACACTTTGTATGCTGCATGCCAATTCAATGTTCTAGAGACACTGCTGAATCTCCTGGTGTTGTGTAGAACTATTGAGCAACATTCCTTCAGCTCATTCCGATTATATTTTTGGGAAGAAAGAAGGAATTTGCATTTAAATAGAGCCTTTCATACGTTTGGGATGCCCCAAAGTGCTTTACAGCCAATGAATTACTTTTGAAGTGTAATGTTGTCTTGTAGACAAACTCATCCATGGTCTAATGCAGGGGTTCTCAACCAGGGGTCTGCAGCCTCCTAGAGCTCTGTGAGAAGGTTTCGAGGGGTCTGCAATGGGTTGGGGGTGGCGGGGAGTGGTGTGGAGGAGGGAGCAAAGGAGCCATCACCATCACCAACCATCCTCGTGCCATTTGCAAAGGCTCCACTCGCTGGATCCAGCCTGCCTCCTCCCCGCGATAGTGGCGCCGCTTTAGCCTGAGTTTCTATTCGCAATGCACCGCTGAAGCTGAGCCACGCGGTGCGGGCCGGCCTACTCTACGCCTCCCTCTCTCAACCGCTCACTATTGGCCTCCCGCGCCCCCCCCAGCTGTTGTGACAGGTGTTGGGAAGGGAAGCAGCGCCATCGGAATATCAGCAACCGTCGCCAACAACGTCCCTTCTGCTGTGGCTAGCAGTGGAGAGAATTAAAAACAGCACACCGAGAACTGGCTTCAACTTAATTTGAATTTAAAATGACACTAATGCGGTTTTAAATATAAACGGGCCTGGGGCAAATCTCCCCCCACCCCCCACCATGAGCCTAAATAGAAAAGGGGGAGAGGCTGCAAGGTCTGACTTTCCCTTTGACAGACAGTATCATTGTCCAATCAGAACATGTATCATTTTGTGATGTGACGCAGAGGCGTACTAGGAGCAATCAGGCACCTGTTGTTGTCGCACGGATGTCTGGGATATGTTAAACATTGGCCTTTCACTGGCGCTCCCACGACCCCTTCCTGTTCTGGCACAAGGGCAAGGCAGCAATGCTTCGGACGGTGCAGGCGTTGCCAGAAAAACAACTTTGCACTCAGTCGTGCACGCGAGGTCGCCCATTTTCCAGTGCGCTCTCTGATCCAGCGGGTTTATTTCGGGCTGGTTGCAGACGGTGGCGCTGTATTTTCAAACACTGAAAGTGTTGGTTCCATTTACTACAACCTACTCATGCGAAGCTGGATTTTCAGCAATGACATCAATGCAAACAAAGTACCGAGCCAGGATGAACATTGACCATGACATGCGCATGTGCTTGTCGAAGATACCTCCACGTTGTGACAGAATTGTTGCTCAGCACCAGCAAGTTTCACATTAAGTAATAAATATACATGTTTAATGGTATAATTTTTATACAGAAAATGTACTTGTGTTGTGTTACAGAGGGAGTGGGGGCCTCAGAAGCATAAAGGTTGAAAACCCCTGGTCTAATGTTCTGTTAGCTCACATGATCCAACAACAACAACAAAAATTTGTATTTATATAGCGCCTTTAATGTAGGAGCTTCACAGGTGCGTTATCAAACAAAATTTGACACCGAACCACATAAGGGGATATTAGGGCAGAAAAGCTTGGTCAAAGAGGTAGGTTTTAAGGAGCATCTTAAAGGAGGAAAGAGAGGTAGAGAGGTTTAGGGAGGGAATTCCAGAGCTTAGGGCCTTGGCAGCTGAAGGCACAGGCGCCAATGGTAGAGCGATGAAAATTGGGGATGTGCAAGAGGCCAGAATTGGAGGAGTGCAGATAGCTCAGAGAGTTGTCGGGCTGGAGGAGGAAGGGAGAAGTGAAAAAAAGCAACAAAACAATATCTGGTTATAGAATTATTTAACAGAAAGGAAAAACTGTAATTCAAAATTAATCTCATCAGGAGATAGTTTTGTATTACTGACCCAATCACACCCTGCTTCCCAAAAACAACCATCTAAGTTCAGAACACAAGCTTGCTACAATTCAAGCAAATGCCTCTAATAACCGCGTTTAACACAGACACAAACCTGAACTGTATTTGCCAAATCAGATCAATGACTGACAGCTGAAACCTTGAACACAAACTGCTGCCACAACATCAAATATATCAAACTCACAATATTAGACATTTTCAATGGAACTGATATGTCAAAATAATCAAGAAGATAATTTTGAATTCCTGCCCAAGAGAAAACTAAACTATCTACTGTACAATTTCCTGTATCAATCGGAACATCGTCAGGAAACAAATAGAATAAAAACAGAAAAAGATGGAAATGCAAAGCAGGCCCATTGGGATTTGTAGTGAGAAAGAACAGGTTAATATCTTGAGTATGGATTCTTCATCGGCACTGGAAACCAGGAGAAAAGCAAGCTCCATCAGAAGATGGAACTACACAAAGCGGGAGAAGAACATCAGGTGCGAGTCGGGTAAACCAGACACCCGGTAAAAGCACTTAATTGCTTTAATAGCCTGTGAGGGAAAAAGAAATATAGGAACAGGAGTAGGCCAATTAGCCCCTCGAGTCTGTTCCACCATTCAATGAGATCATGGCTGACCTGCGACCTAACTCCATATACCCGCCTTTGGCCCATGTCCCTTAATACCTTTAGTTAACCGAAATTATCAATCTCAGATTTAAAATTAACAATTAACCCAGCATCAATTGCCGTTTGCGGAAGAGAGTTCCAAACTTCTACCACCCTTTGCGTGTAGAAGTGTTTCCTAACTTCACTCCTGAAAGGCCTGGCTCTAATTTTTAGGCTATGTCCCCCTAGTCTTAGACTCCCCAGCAGAAATAATGGCCCATATATTCCGATGCCTACGGGTGTGTACGAGCTGTGTACACACCCATAGGGTCATCGGAAATGCCGGTTTCAGGCATGTGAAGCACATGCGCTGAAAAACGGTATTTCCGATCTGTCAAGAATGCTCTTGACAGATCGGACGCCTGCCCTAGAGAAGGGCCTCCACGGGTGGATAGTTCCACTTTCTGGAGAACCTCCGCCCGCAGAAAACCCTTAGAAATCTTACGCCTGGTAAAAACAGGCGTAAGGCCTACTTTTACCAGCATAAGAGTTGAAAAAAGTTTTTGAAAAATTTTTCATTCATTTATAATTTAAAAATGCTTTTAAAAAAGGTAAGTTTATTTTTAGCCCCGTAAAAAACTTTAATGATCTTTTTCAAGAAATTAAATTTTTGTTTAAAATATTTAATTTATTGGGCCGCATATTCCGCTTGGAGGCTTCCCGTGGACAGAAGCCCCCGACCTGCAAAAAAGAACCGCACCGACCTTAATGCTCTGGGCCCACGTAAACTTCCGATCTAACCCTGAGGACTCCTGGGCAGCGTATGACGTCACGCCGCCCAGGAGCGCAGTGCGTGGAGCATAGGGCTTTGAGCGTAGGGGAGACCCGCCCTCAAAAGTTATATTTGCATAAGCCATGGAAGGACTGAGCTCAATTTGCATGATTAAGAGAGCTCAGAATTTCAGTGACAATGACATCAGCACACGCCTCAATGAGGTTGAGGCGAAGCGCCCACAAATCCTTGAGAAGTCCAGGGCGCCGCGCAAAGGACAGATGACAGCTTGGTCAGAAGTTGCCCAGGCTGTCGGCGTGAACTCCACCATTCCACGGACAGCGGAACAATGCCATTACTTTGACTCCCGCAGAACCGCCCTTACCTGCACCCAGCGCAGAAACAGTGCAGGCCCATGAGACAGCAGCTCCACCAGTCCTGATGCAAGCAAACATTGCCTTTCAGCAGCAGCAGTAGCAGCAGCAGCAGCAGCAACCCTGTCACGAGGCAATTGATGAAGGGCAAGAGATGGCACACAGGGGCCTTTCAATTGGCAGCAGAGGGCTCCGGTCACGGGGAAGGGGAAAGCGCAGGAGACAGTAGGTTGTCACCTTTTGCACAATCCAGCTCCTTTGATCCTCAGGCACAGATGTGAGGGGGCAAATCATTCAATTCTTTAATGTTTCGTTTTATTTAAATGTTGTCGATGCTTTTTTTATTGAAATATATATTTGTGACTGAAAGTGTATGTAACCGTTTCATTTAAAAAGTACAGCCTCTATTCACTTTGAAAAATATTTAAACTTTTTTATTTGCAAAAATATTTAAAATTACAACTCTTTGAAAATTAGAAAATAGTTAGTTTCCATCTTGAATGTCTTTATTGCACTAAGAAACCAAAAAAGTCACTTTAAACTGTTTACAAATTTTATTCAAAAATATTATGTTTGCGAATGTTTGAAAAATAGAAAATAGCTAGTTAACATTTAAAAGTTAAAAACTAGAACATCAAAACTGAACCTCAAAAGTCTTTGATGCTGCAATAAAAGTTCACTGTTTCACTTTAAATTGTGTCTGTTCCTTTCTTTGCGTTGCTGGGGGAGGGGGAGGTACAAGGCGACACTATCATCACCTTGTGAAGGCGTTGGCTACTAGCAGTTCCCGAGCAGCCTAACTTTTGGCAGCACTTGGCTCCTCCCCATCAGGCCTGGCCACAGGTACATTGGCATCGTCCATGTCCTCCATTTCAGCAGGGAGCTCCTCTGCAGGGTTAAGGGTCAGTCCTTCCTGCAGGGCAAAATTATGCAAAGCACAACAGGCCACCACAATCCTTGCCACTTTCAAAGGAGAATACTGCAAGGTCCCCGTTGACCTGTCCAGGCATCGGAAGCATGATTTCAGAACCCTGATTGTCCTCTCCACCACTTGCCATGTGGACACGTGTGCCTGGTTGTATCTCTCCTAAGCCTCATTATTGGTCTTGCAGTAGGGAGTCATCAGCCATGGTCTTAGCGGGTAGCCCTTGTCGCCCAATATCCATGCTGATCCTGGAGGCAATGTGGTGAGGGTGCCATATAAGTCCGAGTTACAGAGGATGAAGGAGTCATGAGCACTTCCCCGGTGATCTGCGTTCACGTTTAGGATCCTGAGGTGCGCATCACAGACTATCATGACATTCAATGAATGATACCCCTTCCTGTTGATGTATGTCACAGGTGCATCCATTGGTGCCTTCAATGCAACATGGGTTCCATCAACGGCCCAATCACTTTGGGGAATCCAGCAATGCTATAAAATGCAAGGGCCATCTCCTTTTGATGGCGAGTGGACAAGTCAAAGTCTATGAACTCTGAAGCCTTATGGAAAATGGCATCTGTGACCTGGTGAATGCAGGCCAACGCAGCACTCTGGGAGATGTTGGAAATGTCACCGGTGCCTGCCTGAAATGACCCACTTGCAAAGAAGTTCAATGCTGTGGTTACCTTCATGTTCACTGACAAGACAGTGCAGGCCTTCGAGCGTGTTTGAAGGTCCTCCTTTAACATGTCACATAGTCGGCCGGTTGCCTCTTTACTGAAGCACAGCCTCCTCACACACAACTCCTCCGACAGCATCTCAAATGACAGCCTCTCCCTGTACACTCTCTGGGGTGAGTAGTAGTTCCTCCTGATCAGGAGACGGTGATGGTTCCCCAGTCTTCTTTGTTGTTCCCTGACATTTCCAATTCTCTGATGCACAATCGCACCGAGGATCAGGGCAACAGCGTCAAAGGGCATGTTTCTCCCTCACAGGCTTCCTCTTTAAACAGATGAAGTACTTGTAAGGAAAAAATGGAAAGAGTTGTAAAAGTAATTTTAATAAAGTGAGCGGCTAGAAAATCACGTCGGGCTATGATGGGAAACGTGCGGTATCGGATTGGGAACACGTCATACCCGCCTGATGAATATCACGGCCCGAGATGATTTTCTAAGAACTTTAACATTTTCACAAAGTCATACATACAATTTTTAAAGGGCACGGAAAAGTTTACATATAACTAATTGATATTTTCTGGCATAATTTTTAAAACTTTAGTAAATGTTAAATAATTAATTTTGAAACAGTCATTTTCACATTTAAGAAAATGAAATCTAATTCAATAGAATGGTTATCTTGCACACAGCAAGAGTTGCTCTTTATATTAACCACACTACTCAAAACAAGATCTAAAACCAATAAAGTTTTTAACAAATTAAAGTTGATAAAAACCTACCTCAGGCTTTCTACAAAGAACTTTGCTCACTTTCACAATTAAAAATGTTCCGTTTCCAAGCCCACTGCTGAAAGAGTTCTTCTTCCTGGAGTTTCTTCCGGTAGAATGCAGGTTGTACGCCTGCTTCTGCTAGGCGCAGCTGTTTCAAATGTACCTGGAATGAAGCATTTGAGAAAAAATCGGAACTTTGAGCCGGTAGCGCTGCCTTTCTTGCGCATGCGTTTGATCGGTCAAGCACTTTTTTGACAGATCGGAAATGCCGGTTTCTCGCGCATGCACTGTGCATGCCTGAAACCGGCATTTCCGACGTCCCTATGGGTGAGTACACAGCACGTACCCACCCGTAGGGATCTGAATATCCGGGCCATTGTAATTTCAACTTATTTTAAAAATGCGATGGTTTTTTAAAAATGTATTTAATGTTTTACTGTGTTTTTGGGGTGATCTCCATTCATATATTTGACAGCTCTATCTGTCAAGTGTATGAAGGGAGATTCCCTTCTCCTATTGGCTCCCCATGTCCCATGTGATCCCAGGGATGCTTGCGAACTGCATGCGCCTCTGGGATATGTGGGCCCTGCGCATTTCGAGTTTGGAGAGGCCCAGGAGCAGAAGTGTATGCACCTCGGAGCCCTCAGGTAAGTTTGTAGATTTTTTCCAGATCGGAGGCTTCCGCACGCAGGAAGCCTCCGATCGGAAAATATGGGCCAGTTTCTCTCCATCTACTCTATCAGTTCCCCTTAATCTCTTGAAAACTTTGATCAAATCACCCCTGAACCTTCTAACTTCCAGGGAATAAAACCCTACTTTGTGTAATCTCTCCCTGTAATTTAACCCTTCGAATCCAGGTATCATTCTGGTAAAATAGCAAAATACTGCAGATGCTGGAAATCCGAAATAACAACAGAAAATGCTGGAAAAACTCAGCAGGTCAGGCAACATCCGTGGAGAGAAATTTGAGTTGACATTTCGGGTCGAAACCCTTCTTCAAAACTGGAAAGAAAAGAAAATAGATCGAAGGCAAGACTACGATCGAACAAAAGAAGGAAAAGAGACAATAAAAGGTATTCGAAACCAGACGAGATGGTAATAGGCCCGTGGAGACAAAAGGCAGCTGAGATTAGGTGTGAAGTGTACTGGCAGGTAAGAGACAGCTGCCAGGTGAGAGAGAGAAACAAAAGGAAAGGGGCGGGGGGGGGGGGGGAAGGAGGACCCAAAACAAAGAGGTGGAAAAAATTATAAGTAAAAAAGTAATAGGGGCCGAGGTTATGATCTGAAATTGTTGAACTCGATATTGAGTCCGGAAGGCTGCAAAGTGCCTAATCAGAAGATGAGTTGCTGTTCCTCGAGTTTACGTTGAGCTTCTGTGGAACAATACAAGAGGCCAAGGACGGTGAGGTCCGAGTGGGAATGGAGCGGTGAATTAAAATGACAGGTGACCGGAAGCTCGGGTTCACCCTTACGGACTGAACGGAGGTGTTCCGCAAAGCGGTCACCCAATCTGCGTTTGGTCTCCCCAATGTAGAGGAGACCGCATCGTGAGCAGCGAATACAGTATACTAGATTGCAAGAAGTACAAGTAAATCGCTGTGTCACCAGGAAGGGGTGTTTGGGGCCCTGGAGAGTGGGAAGGGGGGAGGTATAGGGGCAGGTGTTACATCTCCTGCGCTTGCACGGGAAGGTGCCAGGCGAAGGGGAAGGGCTGTTTGGGGTGATAGAGGAGTGGACTAGGGTGTCTCGGAGGAAGCGGTCCCTACGGAATGCTGAAAGGGGAGGGGAGGAGAAGATGTGTTTGGTGGTGGGATCACTTTGGAGGTAGCGGAAATGGCGGAGGATGATCCGTTGAATGTGGAGGCTGGTGGGGTGAAAGGTGAGGACAAGGGGAACCCTATCATGGTTCCGGGAGGGAGGGGCAATGGTGAGGGCAGAAGTGCGGGAGATAGAACGGACACGGTCGAGGGCCGTGTCGACCATGGTAGAGGGTAATCCTCGGTTGCAGAAAAAGGAAGACATGTCGGAAGCACTGGTGTGGAAGGTGGCATCGTTGGAGCAGATACGGCAGAGACGGAGAAACTGGGAGAATGGAATAGAGTCCTTACAGGAGGCGGGGTGGGAGGAAGTGTAGTCCAGGTAGCTGTGGGAGTCAGTGGGCTTGTAGTGAATATTGGTCGATAACCTATCCCCAGAGATGGAGACGGAGAAGTCGAGGAAGGGAAGGGAAGAGTCAGAGATGGACCATGTGAAGGTGAGGGAAGGGTGGAAATTGGAGGCAAAGTGTTGCACTCCCTCCAAGGCCAATATATCCTTCCTAAGGCGTGGTGCCCAGAACTGAACACTGTGCTCCAGGTGTGGTCTAGCCAGGGCTTTGTATAGCTGCAGCATTACTTCTACCCCCTTGTATTCTAGTCCTCCCAATATAAAGGCCAGCATTCCATTAGCCTTTTTGATTATTTTCTGTACCTCTCCATGACATTTTAATGATCTTTGTACATGGATCCCTGAGTCTCTTTGGACCTCCTCTGTTTCTGGCTTTTCTAGGAAAAGCTGAAAATGCTAGAAACCTGAAATCAAAGCAGAAATTGCTGGAAATACACAGGACGTCAGTTGTTCATCTGCAAAGGGAAAAACCAGGTTAGCATTTTTATGATTAGTAGCTTATGGATAGATTTTTGAAAGAGCTGTAAAGAGGTCAAAAAATGCCGAATGGTACACCATGATTATCCCAATCAGGAACTGTAAAGGCTGCAGAGGTTCAGAGCAGATCTTAAGTCACTCCAGCCCTCATGGACCCCTTCATCTTTCAATAGGTAATCATGTCTAATGACAACCAAACCTGGATGATTCGGTGCATTAAGAAACTTGAGCCATGCCAACAAATAAATTAAATTGCACTATAAACTTCTTGACTAACTGTGAACTATAGAAAAGAAAAACTTGCATTTAGAGGGCACCTTTCACATCCTCATGCCATCACAAAGTGCTTTACAGCCAATTAAGTTCTTTTGACGTGTAGTCACTCCTGTTATGTAGGAAACATGGCAGCCAATTTGCACACAGCAAGATCCCACAAACAGCAACAAGATAAATGACCAGTTAATTTGTTTTTAGCAGTTCTGGTTGAGGGATAAATATTTGCCAGGACATCAAAAGAACTCTTCAAATAGTGCCATGAAATCTATTTCTTCCATCTGAGCGAGCTGATGGTGTAACATCTCACCTGAAAGATTGCAGCACTAGCAATGCAGCACTCCCTCAGTACTGCAGTGAAGTGTCAGCCTGGATTAGGTGCTTAGGGTTTGAAACCCCCAACCTAACAGGCTGTTAAGCGAAGCAAAAGAGGAAATAGCAGAGGCCCTGACCATCATTTTTCAATCCTCTCTGGCTTCAGGTGTGGTGCCAGAGGACTGGAGGACTGCTAATGTGGAACCCTTGTTTAAAAAGGGAGAAAAGGATAGACCGAGTAATTACAGGCCAGTCAGCCTAACCTCGGTGGTGGGAAAATTATTGGAAAGAATTCTGAAGGACAGGATAAATCTTCATTTAGAAAGACACGGATTAATCAAGGATAGTCAGTACGGATTTGTTAAGGGAAGGTCATGTCTGACAAATTTGATTGAATTTTTTGAGGAGGTAACAAGGAGGGTAGATGAGGGTAGTGCATTTGATGTAGTGTATATGGACTTTAGCAAGGCTTTTGATAAAGTTCCACATGGCAGACTGGTCACAAAGTTAAAAGCCCATGGGATCCAGGGCAAAGTGTCAAGCTGGATTCAAAACTGGCTCGGAGACAGGAAGCAAAGGGCAATGGTTGCTGGGTGTTCTTGTGACTGGAAGGCTGTTTCCAGTGGGGTTCCGCAGGGCTCAGTACTAGGTCCCTTGCTTTTTGTGGTATATATCAATGATCTAGACTTGAATATAGGAGATATGATTAAGAAGTTTGCAGATGATACTAAAATCGGCTGTGTGGTTGATACTGAAGAAGGAAGCTGTAGACTGCAGGAAGATATCAATAAATTGGTCAGGTGGGCAGAACAGTGGCAAATGGAATTCAATCTGGAGAAGTGTGAGGTAATGCATTTGGGGAGGGCTAATAAGCAAAGGGAATACACATTAAATGGTAGGACACTGAGTAGTGTAGAGGAACAAAGGGACATTGCAGTGCATGCCCACAGATCCCTGAAGGTATAGCAGGCCAGGTAGATAAGGTGGTTAAGAAGGCATACGGAATGCTTGCCTTTATTAGCCGTGGCATAGAATACAAGAGCAGGGGGTTTATGCTTCAACTGTATAAAACACTAGTTAGGCTTCAGTTAGAGTACTGCGTGCAGTTCTGGTCACCACATTACAGGAAAGATGTGATTGCACTAGAGAGGGTACAGAGGAGATTTACAAGGATGTTGCCGGGAGTAGAGAATCTTAGCTATGAGGAAAGACTGGATAGACTGGGTCTGTTTTCCTTGGAACAGTGGAGGCTGAGGGGAGACCTTATTGAGGTGCATAAAATTATGAGGGGCATAGATAAAGTGGATAGAAAGGACCTATTTCCCTTAGCAGAGGGATCAAAAACCAGGGGGCACAGAAGTAATTGGTGGAAGGTTTAGAGGGGATTGTGGGGGTCTGGAACTCATTGCGTGAAAGGATGGTAGAGGCAGGAACCCTAACCACATTTAGAAAGTACTTGGATGTGCACTTGGGATGCTCTAACCTGCAGGGCTACGGACCAAGAGCTGGGAAGTGGGATTAGGCTGGATAGCTCTTTGTTGGCTGACGATGGGCCGAAATGGCTTCCCTCCGTGCTGTAACTTTCTATGATTCTATGATTCTAACCGTCTGCATCAGGAGTAAGAGTGCTACCACTGAGCCAATCAAGCACACATAAATGCTATTACAGACTGAAGCAACCAGCTTGTAAAACCCCAAAGGCACATTAAATACTAAGGCCGCAATTTTGCCGGTGCTCAGAGTGTGGGTTTGGAGGCGGGTCCACTGTCAGAATTGAAATGATTGACAACGGGTTGGGAACACGCTCCGAACCCACCTCCATGTAAATTTCCAAAGAGTCGGGTCTGCGATTTCAGAACAGACCCGACACCAAGCGGGCGGGGGAGGCATTTAAGATAGTTAAATGCTTGTTAAACGCTTGTTAACTAATATTTTGCCAGCCTATTTCTATTTTCCCACTTTTTAAAGGGGTTCACGTCGTCTGGAGATCATGTCAGGTAAGTAGGTCAGGTTCTCTATGTCTCCCCATTGCTGTGAATAGGTGACAGCTGCAAAAGTGGTATGAAAGCTACCATTTCACATTTGGTCACTTTCCAATATCAGAAGTTTGAGCCTTCAGGACTTGGAAGATAGTTTTGAACTTTATGCAGTTTGGAAATGTTTGGAGTAAACTCTCTATCCACTGTCAACTCCTTGGAGCAAGCTCTCTCACCATTGACAGATCGCTTCTGTCATCTCAACTTCAGCTGCCATCCAGTCCAGCAACATTGCTGCCCTTGAAAAAATCTTACCTTGGTCCTCTAAATCCCTCCATGATCAGTTCCAGCACCAACATCACCAGGCACACCAACATCACCAATAACAATACCAACCTTCTCCGCAATCACCTGATGCTGCACAGTACACAGGGCATCAGCACCCAACAACATTGCTGCCCAGGAGGCCAGCGATGGCATCACCATGGCCATATTTACTTCACTTGACACTGTACACCCTGGCTGCCACATGATGCACCAGGTTAACACCACCCCACACCAGCACCATAAAGCATTCCTACAATGTTCAAGCCATTCCTTTCACACTCATCACAATTGGGAGAGGGGTAAGTTATGTCTCAACATTCACTGGAACTCACTAAGACACTTCCAAAGGTGAACACAGATCTGTCCAATAAGGTAAGGTGTTGAAAATACAGATTTCAATGTTTGACAACATATTAACATGAACATTGGCTAAACCACCCAGGTGCCTACCCTTGTGTGTTGTTAGTTCGTATGCTTGCAGTAGGATGAGGGTGAGTGTGAGGGGTGGCTAGTGAGATGGTGAACTGATAATGTAGATAGAGAGGGATGGGTGGAGGTGCAAGGTAAGTTGGTGTGAGTAAGGATGTGCAGGAGTAGAGTAGGGAAGGCAGCGTGATGGAGATGTGATGAGTGGCACTGCAGGATGAGGTTGATTGTGGCTTGGCAGTAATGTTTTGTGATCTGCTCAGATCATTGAAAGGTTGGTGCCACTGCAACCAAGTGCTCCTGATGACATCCCTGCTGGTGCCCTCCTGTGCAATGTGCAACCAGGCTTTGTTGATCTCCTAGGGAGGTCTCTTCCGCCTGTGGGAAGGGAAGAGAATCTCCCTGCATGCTTTACTCCCTCCATAAGCATATGGAGGGATTCATGGGAGAGCCTGGGTGCAGCCGTGTATCTTTGTGCAGTGATTGTCAGTGTTTGTAGCACCTCAATGCTGTAGAATACTGACAGAAGAACTGTTGTGTATGTACCTTTAAGAGAATAACTGGTCTCAGACTGCAGTACCGGCAGTGACCACCCCTGTATAAAAGGCGCTAGCAAGCCTCTGTAGTTTCAGTTTTCCGATTGAGTGCATTCAGTAAAGACTTGTTTAAATCAACTCCTGCTGTCCGTGTCTCAATTATACATGGACATAATACTGGCGACGAGCAGATACGAACTTACCTACAGTCTGCACCACCTCCTGGGATCCATTCCTGAAGCGAAGTGAGCAGAGGTCGAGGCCAGAAGGAAGAAAGAAGCAGTAGAAACGGGCGTCGACCGTGGGCATCCGCCCCTGAGTTAGCGGAGTTGAAGATTGCTGGAGAAGCTGTCGAAAGCGGGGCTTGGTTCCTGTCGACAGTGCTTCAGCTAATCGGGCTGGTAGCAGGTAGTACACTGATCCTTCCTGGGCTGCGGCGGTCGTGAACTCGAGCGGGTGGCTTGCAACGGGGCTGAGCAGCGTTGTCGGGAAGAGGAGAGAGAGAGGGTGGAGCACACAGGGCGCGGCCGGTGCTACGAAGCCGGGCTGCGTACAGACCCGAGAAGAGGGAGGCAAGAGTCCCACAGGGTTGTTCCACGACGGGAAAATAATAAAAAAACGAAATATTAAACGCGCAGGAAACCGCGAGGAGCTGCAGGTTGCAACGGAAACTGCGGAAAGCAGCGCTAGCAACAGCGGGGAAGAAGGTAAAGTGCGGGAGGCGCCATCTTAATCAGCGGGGAAGAAGGCAAAGCGCGGGAGGCGCCATTTTGTTAAATCGGGGAAGAAGGCAAAGCGCGGGAGGCGCCATTTTAGATTTTCAAGATGCCGAAGACTGGCTGTATCACTGCCTTTGATAATACAATAGAGGACTGGACCATGTATGTGGAAAGAGTCGAGGTATATTGCGAGGCAAACGAAATAGCCGATGAGAAAAAGGCATCGGTATTGCAAAACTTAATGGGCGCTAGAACGTACGGCCTATTGCGGGACCTGATTACTCCAGCCAAACCGAAGGCGAAGAGTTTTAACGAAATTGTTGCTGTCCTACAGGAACCCCTAAACCCTGCACCGCTGCTGATAGCAGAAAGATGTAAATTCCACAGGAGAACTCAGCATAAAGATGAGAGCAATGCTGAGTACCTTACGGAACTACGCAAGCTATCAAAGCACTGCCAGTTCGGAGCAGGACTGGCAGATACCCTACTGGACAAATTTGTCTGTGGACTCCTGAGTGAAGGAACACAGAAGAAGTTACTCTCAAAGAAAGAGCTGATGCTAGATAAGGCTTTCAGCGTGGCAGTATCGTACGAAGCAGCAGCCAGGTGAGCTGCGGAAATACAACAAAAGCCAGAGGAATACGGCACCCACGAAATGACACGGGGATTTGCAAAATGTTATCGCTGCGGCAGAACTAACCATGACCAGAAGGACTGCTGGTCCAAGGACAAAATATGCAGGCAACGCGGAAAGATGGGACACATTGCACGAGTTTGCAGGTCTGGGAAGAAGACCAGCGACAACAAAAAGGCTACAAAGGAACCATACAAGAAAGTACAAAAGATGACGGACAGTAGTTCCGAAGACCAGATGAGCGATAGTGAATCCGGGAACAAGTGACTAAGCTGTCTCAAACTTCACAATGTAATCGCAAAAGAGGATCACCGAACCATTTGGGTCACGCTCACGATAGCAGGGTCCCAAGTTAAAATGGAATTGGATACAGGATCAGCGCTAACCGTCATGAATCGACGAGACTATGAGCGGCTATTCTCACACATACCCTTTAGAGAGACATCCATCATCTTGACGACGTATACGGGGCAAAAAGTATACCCCAGAGGAAAAATAAGGGTGCCTGCCGAATACAAAGGCAAGAAAATACGGAAATTGTATCTCTACATACTGCAAAATGGTGGACCACCGTTATTGGGACGTGAATGGATCAGGAAGATAAGCTTAGATTGGCACTCCATTCATGCAATGACGGTGGATGTTAAAAAAAATGAAGAACTTAGCCAGAGCATTTGTGTGGTGGCCGGGAATCGATAGAGAAATCGAAGAGATGACCAAGAGCTGTGCAGGATGCCAGAAGGTCCAAAACGTCCCACCACAAGCTCCTCTACATCCATGGGAGTGGCTCTCATCTCCATGGCAAAGGGTGCACATTGATTTTGCTGGTCCCTTCATGGACTCGATGTTTTTAATTGCGGTGGATGCACATTCAAAGTGGCCAGAGGTAATAAAAATGTCCTCAACCACCACAGAAAAAACTATCACAGTTTTACGAACCATATTCGCCAGGAATGGGCTGCCTGAACAGATTTGCTCTGACAATGGACCACAGTTAGTGTCTGAAGAGTTCCGGAGGTTCTTAAAGAACAATGGTGTTAAGCATTACACATCTGCCCCATATCATCCAGCCACTAATGGATTGGCCGAGAGGTTTGTTCAAACATTCAAGAAGGCTATCAAGGCAATGTGTAATGAAGATATACCCCTACAACACAAGGTGGACAACTTCTTGTTTGCCTACTGGAATGCGACACATGCGGTTACCAACCAAACTCCAGCCATGATGTTCTTCAATCGAAGACTACGATGCCGCTTGGATTTGGTTAAGCCAAGCGTCCGAAGAGATGTGGAGAACAGGCAGTTTCAGAATATGAATGAAAGGCCGACCAGGAGTTTTAAGATAGGTCAACCAGTTTTGGCCCGGGACTACCGCACTGAGAAATGGCAGCCAGGAACGATTTGTACATGGCAAGGACCTCTCATGTATACCATGGACGTTGGAGAGAGCATTGTAAGACGCCATGCTGACCAGATTCTAGAGTCACTGGAAAACGTCAACTCCACACCACGATCTGATACACCTGGCAATGAAATCGACGTACCAATTGCAGCTACCGCAGAATCGGTGATATTGGAAGCAGATGAACCAAACAATGACATTGATCCCGACTCAACCTTGCCAGAAGAACCTGATACCCCAAAGAGGCGTTATCCAGACAGAATCAGGAAGCCTCCTCAAAGACTAAACTTATAAATGCTTAAACTCAACCAATGTATCTAGCAATCGTAATTGTGATTGTAATTAGTTATCATTAGTTGTTAAATGAATGTTATGTACTGTTTATCAAAAAGGAGCGGAATTGTTGTGTATGTACCTTTAAGAGAATAACTGGTCTCAGACTGCAGTACCGGCAGTGACCACCCCTGTATAAAAGGCGCTAGCAAGCCACTGTAGTTTCAGTTTCCCGATTGACTCCAGTCAGTAAAGACTTGTTTAAATCAACTCCTGCTGTCCGTGTCTCAATTATACACAGACATAATAAGAACTATCAAGATCAATTTGGACATGGCCCTTTAAGGAAACTGGCTGATAACGCATCATCAAATGATGTCATCAGACCCGCTTCCTATTAATTGGCCGGGAACCTCGCAGCGTGGGCTTAACAAAGCCAATCTACAGAAAATCACTTGGAGAGTGCGGGCTGCAGTAGGCAGTGGGCGGGGGCCGCAACACCGACCCCGGCCGCCCCGGACCCGCCTCGGTCAGCAAAATCACGGCCTAACATTTTGTTTTAAGTTGAAATATCTTCAAGGGCATGATGCATGACATCACCAAGGATTCAAAATTCAGGATGAAAAGCATGAGTTGCAGACATACCTGATTTCCCGAAATGTGTGTCCAATCCCCAAAGCTCGGCACAGAAGTGCAAAAACAAGAAGCTGCCCCTCAGATAGATGTTAAATAATTCACCGTGGTAAATTTTCATCTGCAGTACCTCCCAGAGCAGTGCTTCACACAAACGGAGTGCAAAACACAAAGCTTTGCACATTGAGGTAATGGTTTGATGGCATTGTAGGGAACTGCATCATCCTGGGCTCTGGTAAAGAACAAGTTAGTGTAAGAGACAGCGCCATGAGTCCAGATGTCAATAGAGTCAGAATTTAGAGAGGAGAAAGAGCATGTGAAGCAAGCGAGGGACAAGCAAAGAAAGTTCAAAAGGAGCAATGAACATAGTATCAACCAATATGCTTTGTAGTCCGAGAGCAACAATGCTTCACAACATGTCAAGAAAGCATTCACTCGGCTGAAAATTCAGTAGCCTTAGCGCCTCATTTGAGGCGCTAGAGGTCCTTGCGCCGGAGTTATGGCCAGTAGTGAAATTCCCTGGGGCCCTAAATCGGCGTTGCTCCGGTAGCGCTGCGCCGGCACCGATGACGTCATCGGTGTGCGCAGCGTCCCGGTTGCCGTGGTAACCCGCCCGAACTCCGAAATTGAGTTGCGGCCGCCTCGCCCGTGGCAGCCGCAACCAGCGTTTTGTCAGAGGTGCCTTACTGCAGTTAGCGCCGGCGCATTAAAGGCCCCGCGGCGGCCGGCCGCTTTCCCGCCGGCCGCCTGCCCGCAGCTCCCTCCCCGGACTTCTCTCCCCCCCCCCCCCGGAACAGATGCAAGCCCGGCACTTGTCCGAGGTGCCGGGCTCATTTTTAAGCAGATTTGCGCGGGCCGCGGCCGGGTGCAGGCAGCTCCTCCTTAACGGAAGGAGGAGGCCTGCACTTCCCCAGCCTGCCGCACCGCATCGGGTGCCGCAGCGCCGGAATTGCGGCGCGAAACGGCAGTTAGCGCCCTTTTCCAGGCGCTAAGACCCTTCAGTAGCGCCGGCAGCCGTTTGGGCGCGGCGCCACTGAATTTTTGGCGCGCGCAGGGGACTTAGCGCCGGCACTAATTTCCGGCGCTAAAGCCCTGGCTAAGCCAAAACCCAATTTCTAGGCCACTGTCTTTCTTGTAGCTCATGTCCATTGCAACCCCAAAAGATGATCACTTGATCACTAGTGCAAGATTTACTCAGACTTTTGACCAAACACAGACCATGGTTTTGAACAATCAGGGTCCAGAATTATTCCTATATTACCATTTCTAATTGGTTCATATCAAAATGGCTATTATATTCTTCCCAAACCAATTCCACAGCACACATTCACCATGATTATTCTTCACTCTTCCCACTCATATATGCCTAAAAATTAAATTAATAAAATAATAAAGCTATATATAAAAAACAATAGTTAACAAACTTACCCATAAGATTACCCATCCCACTTTCCAATTAGTCTGACTTCTCTTCCTTCCCATGTAAAAACTAACAGCCTTGAACCCAGGTACACACTCAGTTGCCAGCAGGCAATAGCACACTTGGCCATTCCCAGGGACCATGATGCCCAACCCCAATCAGCTCTAATGTCCTAAAACCAGAGGTGAAGAATGCACGGGCAGCAGACCAAAGGTATATGCATGCTTAGGACTCTGGCCTCTAGTGCCAGCACCAGCCATTCCTGCTGCTTGTTGCTTGACCCCTACTAATGCAGGCTCATTCCTGATTACACATGGTCCTTAATTCTGAGATCCAGCAGCTGCTCATTCTAGCACTCCCAACACCACTTCAGCCTGACAGCCCCCCACCCCGAACTCCACATCCAACCCCCGCAACCCACCCCAGACTCAGAATAACTCAGTCCCACACACTGCTGGGTTCCGTAATGTTAAAAGATGTCAGTCAGTGGTGCAATTACCAATGTTAAGCGTTGGCCAGTTTTCATTAGTTGTAAAATGTGCAACTGAAATAAATTTCATGAAGACTGTATGATTAGCGTAACATAATTACAGGGACGCAAATGGCAGTCAGGTATTTAAACGTTCATAGTCATCAATGGTGCCCAAGCAAATGGCCCATGAAAAGAGATGCTGTCAGTTTGTCTTATTTATTCTAAAAGGAAAATATTGATAACTTGGCAAATCTCAACCCACAGATTCTAATTCTATTCGGCAAAAATGGAAAAGCAAAAGTAACAGCGACAGTGATATGATAAAAAAAATTGGAATAGAAATTTATACAGGTGTGACTAGCAAGGAATTCTGAAGATTAAAAGTAACAAAACAACGGTGTATCTCCTTAACCAATCAGATTGAAGGATTGTAAAATTAACAGCACAAGGACTGAGAAAGAAGTGTAAATTACAGTGGGTGAATTCAATATCAAATCAAGTACAGAATGAGAAATAAAGAGAGGGAAAGAAAGATTGGAACAGTAAGAAAAAAATTAAAATGTGTAATGTGAAATTTGAAAACCTTTACGCACTAATAATGACGAGTGCTATAAACTCGTCATTTTTTCCTCAGCAATTTCTGGGCCATTGATTAAAAGTTGCTTTGTATTTTTTGAATGTATTGACTGGAATACAGTGTTGATAAAAATAACCACTGTTTATGACATGTTATAATTGACAAACAAAAAGTAAAAATAAATTAAAATTTTACATTTTGTAAATCTCCAACAACAATTAAAACCGGAAGAAATGAGACTCCACACTTATAATAGTTAATTTTCAGGATGCTAATTGGCAGTAATTAACACTTATCACATTGTTAAAAAGGGTACTTAAATTGAAATGAACAAGGCTTAATTTATTGTAATCAAAACAGAAAATGCTGGAAATACTCAGCAGGTCAATTTTCGGTGGCGAGTTTAGTTTGTATCTACCGCGTAAATGCAGCAACTTAACGCTGTTCAATGCATTTCAATGGTGAGCCAGACAGCAAGATCCCGTTTTTGCGGAGCTAACGGCAGGGAGGCGCATCTCGAACAGCAACTTTTGGATTCCGCGTTTAACCGCACAACTGCTCTCGCCTGAGGTTGCTGTAGCATTTGCGCATAATTAACGGCAGGCGCCATTAGCCTCACCGTTATTTTGACAGCAAATTATGGCCCAATGTTTTTGAAGAATATTGTCCCTGAGGAATGCGACAAGAGATGAACTGGTAAATATTAATTCTCATGATTAACGCTACCAATTCTGATTCATAATTTATTTCATATGCAAATTTAATTCATTCTGTCTTGCTGAAATGCAATTAACATTCATGCGACTTTTTTACTTATTCATTTAGTAAACACTGCGTGTATGTAGTTCCGATGGAATCATTCAATTTTAAAATCTTTCACAGCTTGCTTTATTCTATGCAGCTCTTAAATTGTGCTAAATTTATATTATGGGCCTGAACTTGTGGTCGGAGGCTTCCCGCGGGCGAATGCCTCTGAACCGCAAGAAAAGTACGAAGCTGCGTGATGGTCCCGGAGGTTCTGACACTTGCGCTCCTGGGCCTCTACACGTACACCTGCAAAAAGGCCCACATATCCCAGGGGTGCATGTGGTTCTCAAGAGTCCCTGGGATCAAGTGGCCAGCCCAACCAATCAAACAGGGGGAACCCCATTATGCTTATGGGGATTCCAATTACACACGGAATTCCCATAAGCATAATAGGAATCGCCTAAAAAACACAATTACACATCAGTTAAATAAAAATAAATCATTACATGTTCAAAATTAACTAAAATACAAGTTAAAACAAAAATTTATTTTTTTGAAAAATAAATGTAAACATTTTAAAGGAGCTGAAAATAACCTAAACTAATTTTAAAGGTTTTTTAATGTTTAAATAATTAAAAAAGATAATTTTAATATAGAAACATTGAAACATAGAAACATAGAAGATAGGAGCAGGAGTAAGCCATTCGGCCCTTCGAGCCTGCTCCGCCATTCAATGAGATTATGGCTGATCATCCAAATTCAGTACCCTGTCCCTGCCTTCTCCCCATATCCCTTGATCCCTTTAGCCTTAAGAAATATATCCAACTCTTTCTTGAATATACTTAATGAACTGGCCTCCACCGCCCTCTGTGGCAGAGAATTCCACAGGTTCACCACTCTCTGGGTGAAGAAATTCCTCCTCATTTCAGTCCTAAATGGCTTACCCCTTATCCTTAGACTATGACCCCTGGTTCTGGACTCCCCGGCCATCAGAAACATCCTTCCTGCATCTAGTCTGTCCAAGCCTGACAGAATTTTATAGGTTTTGATGAGATCCCCTCTCAATCTTCTAAACTCCAGTGAGTATAAGCCCAATCGACACAATCTCTCCTCATACGTCATTCCTGCCATCCCAGGTATCAGCCTGGTGACTCTTCGCTGCACTCCTTCCATGGCAAGAACGTCCTTCCTCAGGTAAGGCGACCAAAACTGCACACAATACTCAAGGTGTGGTCTCACCAAGGCCCTGTACAACTGCAGCAAGACATCCTTGTTCTTGTACTCGAACCCTCTTGCTACGAAGGCCAACATACCATTTGCCTTCTTAACCGCCTGCTGCACCTGCATGCTTACCTTCAGCGACTGGTGCACAAGAACACCCAGGTCTCTTTGCACTTCCCCTTCTCCCAATCTATTGCCATTCAAATAATAATCTGCCTTCCTGTTTTTGCCACCAAAGTGGATAACCTCACATTTATCCACATTATAGCGCATTTGCCATGTTTCTGCCCAATCACCCAACCTGTCCAAATCATACTGGAGTTTCACAACATCCTCCTCACAGCATACCCTTCCACCCAGCTTTGTGTCGTCTGCAAATTTGGAGATATTACATCCAATTCCCTCGTCCAGATCATTAATATATATTGTGAACAGCTGGGGTCCTAGGACCGATCCTTGCGGTACCCCACTAGTCACTGCCTGCCACTCGGAAAACGACCCGTTTATTCCAACTCTTTGCTTTCTGTCCGCCAGCCAGTTCTCTATCCAAGTCAATACCTTGCCCCCAATCCCATGTGCCTTAGTTTTGCACGCTAATCTCTTATGCGGGACCTTATCGAAAGCCTTCTGAAAGTCCAAATACACCACATCCACTGGTTCTCCCTTATCTATTTTACCAGTTACATCCTCAAAAAATTCCAGTAGATTAGTCAAGCATGATTTACCTTTTGTAAATCCATGTTGACTTTGTCCGATATTTTAACTCTCACACTGGTAAAAGCAGGCCCTAAGAGTTTCACGGGCATTCGCTGGGCAGTAGCTGGGCAAATAGCTCAACTCTCCACCAGTGAATGCCCATTTCCCGGGGATGCGGTGGATCTGCCAAGCTGAAATTTGACAGATCGCAAGTTCCGTGTTTTCGCGCATGCGCATTGCACACAGAAACCCGGAACTTGCAGGGCACTTACGGCCGCGTACACACCATGGTGCGTAAGCAGTCACAGGCCCCGGAAAATCCAGGCCAATATTTTCTCATTGGAACACAAGGACATCAGTATAAGTTCAGAAAGAGGCCATTTGGACTCCCGAGCCTGTTCCACCATTCTATTAGATCATGGCTGATTTGTACCTCAACTGCATTTGATCCATATCCCTTGATTCCCTTACCTAACAAAAATCTATCAATCTCAGTCTTGAAAATTTCAAATGACCCACAACCTTTTGGGGGAGAGAATTTCAGATTTCCACTACCCTTGTGGTTATAATAAACATCAACAACTGGCAAAATATTTTAACTTAAATATCTTAAAAGTACCCACACAATACAGCCACAATGGCCTAGAAATTGGTTCGCAGATCAATCCCTGTGCCAGAACAAGTAGGCTTGAGGCCAACCCAATATTGGTCTCGGGTTGCATTTACATCAGACCGGCGAGTTGCAGATGCCCGCTAGGCATCCCCAGGCAGCTTGCCGATGAAGAGCATTTTAATATCGGGCCGCTGCAGAGGCTATTGGGATGGGTGCGGTGGGGTGGGAGGTGGGGAAGGGGGGGAAAAGGGTTGTGGCCAGGAGAGGGAGGCAACCCCGGGAGAGGGGGGGTGCAGTGGAGACCGGGAGAGGACGGTGATCGAGATGGAGGGGACAGAGGCAGCAATCGGGGGAGGCGGTGGGGGACAAGAGCGGTGAGCAGCAGCGACCCATGGTTATAATGTGGAGCCAAGAGGAGCACTCCTGCACCTCCCAGCTCCAATCAGGTAATCAATTGTTAATATCATACTTTGTTGGCGATTGCCTGTAGATGGGCCTTTAAGGACCGCCAGTTGGGCTGCATATAAATCGGCTGAGCTGCATTTAGGGAAACCATTGCGTACATTGCAGTCCATTTACCAACAGTTTATATGGTGTCGACAACTCCCGTAGCAAAAAACACCTCAGTGCAGCTTCAATATTTATTTAGCATGTGGAAGAAATATAATAACTTGGAGAATTCTGGTCTTCAGAATTAATGTAGTCCCTTGGAGAGTTGAGCTGTTTCAGGGACACTGAAACAAGATGTAAGGTTGTAGTCTGAAATACTACCTTAAATATGTGAAGGACATTTTTTCTTCAATCTGAAATTCACTGGAAGACCGTTAGATTGTTTTCCCTTCAAGGTTACCTAGATAAGGCAATCCTCTCTATCGATATGTGAACTTTGAGGTTCTCCTAAATCAGATTTTCTTTTTACTCTTTAGACGAAGCAAAAAAAATTTGTGAAACCGATCTTGAAATAGAAATTTTGAATAGCCTTGAGAGAAGGTTTCAATGAAGGAGAAACTAATTATTTCCCTCCTATGGAGATCTAGATTGCAAAACCTGCATAAATAGCAAATTTAAACTTGTTTGCAGCAGCATATCAAGGCTATACGTTTTATCAAGGCTATACATTGTATCACAGACCTTGTATCAAGGCAATACATGGTTTCACGGCTATAATTTCTATCAAGGCTATGGGGGAAAAATTCAGTTGTTTGCGCCTCCCGTTAACATAGAAACATAGAAACATAGAAGATAGGAGCAGGAGTAGGCCATTCGGCCCCTCGAGCCTGCTCCGCCATTCAATGCGATCATGGCTGATCATCCAAATTCAGTACCCGGTCCCTGATTTCTCCCCATACCCCTTGATCACTTTAGCCTTAAGAAATATATCCAACTCTTTCTTGAATATATTTAATGAACTAGCCTCCACCGCCTTCTGTGGTAGAGAGTTCCACAGGTTCACCACTCTCTGGGTGAAGAAATTCCTCCTCATTTCTGTCCTAAATGGCCTACCCTTTATCCTTAGACTGGTTCTGGACTCCCTGACCATTGGGAACATCCTTCCTGCATCTAGTCTGTCCAGTCCTGTCAGAATTTTATAAGTTTCAATGAGATCACCTCTCATTCTTCTAAACTCCAGCGAGTACAAGCCCAATCGACCCAATCTCTCCTCATACGTCATTCCTGCCATCCCAGGTATCAGCCTGGTGAATCTTCGCTGAACTCCTTCCATGGCAAGAACATCCTTCCTCAGATAAGGCGACCAAAACTGCACACAATACTCAAGATGTGGTCTCACCAAGGCCCTGTATAACTGCAGCAAGACATCCTTGTTCCTGTACTCAAACCCTCTCGCTACGAAGGCCAACATACCATTTGCCTTCTTAACCGCCTGCTGCACCTGCATGCTTACCTTCAGTGACTGGTGCACAAGGACACCCAGGTCTCGTTGCACTTCCCCTTCTCCCAATCTATTGCCATTTAGATAATAATCTGCCTTCCTGTTTTTGCCACCAAAGTGGACAACCTCACATTTATCCACGTTATATTGCATCTGCCATGTTTCTGCCCAATCACCCAACATGTCCAAATCATCCTGGAGTTTCTCGACACCCAGCTTTGTGTCGTCTGCAAATTTTGAGATATTACATCTAGTTCCCTTGTCTAGATCATTAATATATATTGTGAATAGCTGGGGTCCAAGGACCGATCCCTGCGGTACCCCACTAGTCACTGCCTGCCAATCGGAAAAGGACCCGTTTATTCCAACTCTTTGCTTCTGTCTGCCAACCAGTTCTCTATCCAAGTCAATACCTTGCCCCCAATCCCATGTGCCTTAACTTTACATGCTAATCTCTTATGCGGGACCTTATCGAAGGCCTTCTGAAATTCCAGATACACCACATCCACTGGTTCTCCCTTATCTATTTTACCAGTTACATCCTCAAAAAATTCCAGTAGATTAGTCAAGCACTATTTACCCTTTGTGAATCCGTGTTGACTTTGTCCGATCCTGTCACTGTTTTCCAAGTGCTCTGCTATTACATCTTTTATAATGGACTCTAGCATTTTCCCCACTACCGATGTCAGGCTTTCCGGTCTGTAATTCCCCGTTTTCTCTCTACCACCTTTTTTGAATAGTGGGGTAACATTAGCTACCCTCCAATCCATGGGTACTGTTCCAGATTCCATCGAATGTTGGAAGATGATCAGCAGTGCATTTACTATTTCTAGGGCCACTTCCTTAAGTACCCTAGGATGTAGATTATCAGGCCCTGGGGATTTATCGGCCTTCAATCCCATCAATTTCCCTAACACCATTTCCCTACAAATACTGATTTCTTTCCGTTCCTCCCTTTCATCAGACCCTATGTTCCCCGGCATCACTGGGAGGTTATTTGTGTCCTCCTTTGTGAAGACAGAACCAAAATATGTATTTAGTTGGTCTGCCATTTCTTTGTTCCCCATTATAAATTCCCCTGATTCTGACTGCAAGGGACCTACGCTTGACTTCACCAATCTTTTTCTCTTCACATATCTATAAAAGCTTTTCAGTCAGTTTTTATGTTCCCTGAAAGCCTACTCTCATATTCTATTTTCCCCTTCTTAATTAATCCCTTATTCCTCCTTTGTTGAATCCTAAATTGCTCCCAATCCTCAGGAGTATTGCTTTTTCTGGCCAATTTATATGTCCTCTCCTTGGATCTTATGCTATCCCTAATTTCCCTTGTTAGCCACGGTTGAGTCACCTTTTTTGTTTTATTTTTGTGCCAAACTGGGATGAACATTTTCTGTAGTTCATCCATGCGGTCTTTGAATGTTTGCCATTGCCTGTCCACCATCAACCCTTTGAGTGACATTTCGCAATCAATCCTACCCAACTCGTGCCTCAGACCATCGTAGTTTCCTTTATTTAAATTTAGGACTCTAGTCTCTAAGTCAACTACTTCATTCTCCATCTTAATGAAGAATTCAATCATATTATGATCGCTTCGACCCAAGGGGCCTCGTACACCAAGATTGCTAATTAATCCTTTCTCATTACATAATACCCAGTCTATGATGGCCTGATCTCTGGTTGGTTCCTCCACATATTGGTCCAGAAAACCATCCCGTAAACACTCCAGGAATTCCTCCTCCACAGTATTGTTATTAATTTGGTTAGCCCAATCTATATGTAGATTAAAGTCACCCATGATGACTGCTGTGCCCTTATTGCACGCTTCTTTAATTTCCCTTTTAATGCCATCCCCAACCTCCGCCTTACTGTTTGGAGGTCTATATACCACTCCCAATAATGTTTTTTGCCCCTTGGTATTTCTCAATTCTACCCATACAGATTCCACATCATCAGAGCTAATATCCTTCCTTACAATTGTGTTAATCCCCTCTTTAACCAGTAATGCTACCCCACCTCCCTTTCCTTTTTGCCTATCTTTCCAGAATATCGAATACCCCTGGATGTTGAGTTCCCAGCCTTGGCCATCCTTGAGCCACGTTTCCGTAATCCCAACCAAATCATATTCGCTTACCTCTATTTACGCAGCCAATTCATCCACCTTATAACGAATGCTCCTCGCATTAAGACACAAAGCCTTCAAGCTTAATTTTTTAATGCTCTTAGACCTATTAGAATTATTATTTACTGTGGCCATGTTTGATTTAAACCGTTGATTTCTCTGACTACCACTTTTGTTTTTCCCCTTCATTTCTTTTGCTTTTATTCTTGTTTCCCTTTCCTCTGTCCCCCTGCTCAGGTTCCCAACACCCTGCCATTTTAGTTTAAACCCTCCCCCAGAGCACTAGCAAACATTCCCCCTAGGACATCGGTTCCAGTCCTGCCCAGGTGCAAACTGTCCGGTTTGAAATGGTCCCACCTCCCCCAGAACCGGTTCCAATGTCCCAGGAACTTGAATCCCTCCCCCTGGCACCATTCCTCTAGCCACATATTCAGCTGAAATATCCTTCTATTTCTACTCTGACTAGCACGTGGCACTGGTAGCAATCCTGTGATCACTACCTTTGAGTTCCTATTTTTTAATTTACCTCCTAACTCCCTATATTCAGCTTTTAGGACCTCATCCCGGTTTTTACCTATATTTTTGGTACCTATATGCACCACAACAAATGGCTGTTCACTCTCCCCTTCCAAAATGTTCTGCAGCCACTCTGAGATATCCTTGACCCTTGCACCAGGGAGGCAACACAGCATCCTGGAGTCTTGTTTGCGGCCACAGAAATGCCTATCTACTCCCCTTACAATAGAATGTCCTATTACTATAGCTCTACTTTTTTTCCTCCCGTCCTGTGCAGCAGAGCCACCCCTGGTGCCAGGAAGTTGGCTGCTGCTGCCTTCCTCTGATAAGCCATCCCCCCCAACAGTACTCAAAGTGGTGTATCTGTTTGAAAGGGGGATGTTCACAGGGGACCCCTGCACTACCTGCCTGCGCCTAGTATTCTGCCTGTTGGTCACCTGTTCCCTTCCTGCCTGTCCAACCTCTACCTGCGGTGTGTCCAACTCCGTAAACTTGCTATTCACGACGTCCTCAGCATCGTGAATGCTCCAATATGCATCCAATCGCAGCTCCAGCACTGCAATGCGGTCTGTCAGTAGCTGCAGCTGGATACACTTCCTGCACACATAGCTGTCAGGGACACAGGACGCGTCCCTGAGTTCCCACATAGCGCAGGAGGAGCATACCATGTGGCTGGGCTGTCCTGCCATGACTTACCTTTTAATTAATTGAAATTAAATTAAATCAATCAATCCCACCAATTACATTACAGTTAAATGGTTTACCAACAGTCCCCGTTACACCAAAGAGACTTTAGTACTATAAACCACAGAGTTAAAGTTTAAAAAGAGAGAATTACTCACCAACCAATCACCCAGCTGCTTTCTGGTGACGTCACACTTCAATTACTTTTTACATCTCTCCCTCCCTCTGTGCTCGGAGACTGCAGATTAGTAAACCTACCTGGTCTCGGAGCCGCTTTTAACCCGCTGCCTCGGTCGCCTCATTCCTCGCAGGTCCGCCCACCTGCCGCCGCTGCTCTGAGGCCTACCTGGTCTCGGAGCCGCTTTTAACCCGCCGCCTCAGTCGCCTCGTTCCTTGCAGGTCTGCCCGCCTGCCGTCACTGCTCTGAGGCCTTAAGAGGGCGCTAATGGGGCGCAAAGCAACTAGTGCCCAGGTGCGGCGATGTTTGCGCCGCTCGCGAAATTATCTAGACATTTTGCGGCAGCGCTAAACACTACTGCCACAATCTCCTGCACCAGCAGATCGTGACGTCAGTCGGGTGCGCAACGCCTTGGTAGTGCCCCGGAGCGGATATTGAGTGGCGCCCCCTGCCTTACCGCCTGCCACTAGCAACGACAGGTTGAGGGGAGCATTTTGCAGTCAGGAAGGGACTGGGGGAGCGCTATTTAAATGCGACCGCTTCCTGCCTTTTTTGTTGGTGACATTTTTGCACCACACATTCTGAGAGAGAGAGAGACTTCTGGACAGATTCAATGCTGTGTGAAGGAGTTTTGGGTACTGAGCAGCACTTTGCTGGTTCATTTTGATTTGCCCTTCCTTGTATCTATTTAGAAGAGACTGTGGGGGCTGAACTCTGAGCTCTTTCCCTGGGTCTCTCCATTGTTCTTTCCAGCAGATTTGATGTACAGGTCTCTCCAGGCTGAGATTCAAGGCTGCAATGAGCAGGGTGTGGATGAAGAGCAAGATCGACCGTACCCTTTAAGGACTGGCCGGTGCCAGTGTGTCTCTGGGCTGGAAAGAAACTTGCAGTGGGAGGGGGTGGATCCAGTCGTCGTGGTCCATGTTGGTACAAATGACATAGATAGGACTAGGAAGCCAGTTCTGTTAAAGGAGCATGAGCAGCTAGGGGTCAAATTAAAAAACAGAACCTCAAGGGTAATAATCTCTGGATTATTACCTGAGCCATGAGCGAATTTGGCTAGGACAAATAAAATATGAGAGTTAAATGCGTGGCTCAAAGACTGGTGTGGGAGAAATGGGTTTTGCTTCCTGGGACACTGGCACCAGTACTGGGGCAGGAGGGAGCTGTTCCGTTGGGACGGGCTTCACTTGGCCAGTGCTGGGACTAGAGTCCTGGCGGATCATATAACTAGGGCTGTAGAGAAGGCTTTAAACTAACTAGTGGGGGGGGAGGTTCCTAGAGAGCAAATAATAAAAATGACAACAGAGAAGGTCATAGACTTAGGTAGCAGTGGGGAAATTAAAAACCGAGCATGTCAGGAAGGGGCAGAAGGTATGGAGTAAAAGGTAAAGTAATAAAAAGGGCAAAAGCAGGAACTAAGTGTCACAAAACACATTTGAAAGTTCTCTATCTGAATGCACGTAGCATTCGTAACAAAATAGACGAGTTAATGGCACAAATAACTACATATGGGTATGATCTTGTGGCCATTACAGAAACATGGCTGCAGGGTGACAATGCCTGGGAATTAAACATACCAGGTTATTTAATGATCAGGAAGGACAGGCAGGAAGGAAGGGGAGGTGGGGTGGCTATGTTAATAAAGGAAGGAATCACTGTAATACAGAGAAATAATATTGGGTCAAAAGATCAGGATAATGAAACAGTTTGGGTGGAGATAAGGAATAATAAGGGGAAAAAAATACTAGTGGGCGTAGTCTATAGGCCTCCGAACAGTTGCAACTCGGTTGGACGGAGTATCAATCAGGAAATAGTTGAGGCTTGTAATAAGGGAACATCTATAATTATGGGGGATTTTAACTATCATATTAATTGGACAAATCAAATTGGGCAGGGCTGCCTTGAGGATGAGTTCATTGAGTGTATTAGGGATGGGTTTCTTGAGCAGTATGTAACTGAACCGAGCAGGGGGCAAGCAACCTTAGATCTGGTCCTGTGTAACGAGACAGGATTAATTAAAAATGTCCTAGTAAAGGATCCCCTTGGAATGAGTGACCATAACATGGTTGAATTCCATATTCAATTAGAGGGTGAGGAGGTTGGATCTCAAACAAGCGTGCTAAGATTGAATAAAGGAGACTATGAAGGTATGAGAGCGGAATTGAGTAAAGTGGATTGGGAAAATAGATTAAAGGGTAAGACGATACATGATCAGTGGTGTACATTTAAGGAGTTATTTTACAACTTCCAAAAAATATATATTCCACTGAGAAGAAAAGGGTGTAAAAGAAAAGACAGCCATCCGTGGCTAAGTAAAGAAATTAAGGATAGTATTCGACTAAAATCAAGGGCATATAAGGTAGCCAAATCTAGTGGGAGGATAGAGGATTGGGAAAACTTTAAAAGACAGCAAAAAATAACAAAAAGATTGATTAAGAAAGGGAAGATAGATTATGAAAGTAAATTAGCAAAAAATATAAAAACAGATAGTAAGAGTTTTTATAGTTATATAAAAAGAAAATGGGTGGCTAAAGTAAATGTTGGTCCCTTAGAGGATGAGACCGGGAAATTAATGGTGGGAAATATGAAGATGGCAAAAACACTGAATGAATATTTTGTATCAGTCTTTACAGTAGAGGACACTAAGAATATCCCAACACTGGACAAGCAGGGGGCTATAGTGGGGGAGGAGATAAACACGATCAAAATCACTAAGGAAGTGGTACTCGGTAAAATAATAGGACTCAAGGCGGATAAATCACCTGGACCTGATGGCTTACATCCTAGGGTCTTGAGGGAAGTGGCGGTAGGGATTGTGGATGCATTGGTAATAATCTTCCAAAACTCCCTGGACTCAGCAAACGTCCCGGCAGACTGGAAAACTGCTAATGTAACACCCTTATTTAAAAAGGGCAGTAGACAGAAGGCTGGAAACTATAGACCAGTTAGCCTAACATCTGTGGTAGGTAAAATTTTGGAGTCCATTATTAAGGAGACAGTAACAGGACATTTGGATAACCATAATTTAATAAGACAAAGTCAGCATGGTTTTATGAAGGGGAAGTCATGTTTGACAAATTTGCTGGAGTTCTTTGAGGAAGTAACATATAGGGTGGATAAAGGTGAACCAGTGGACGTAGTGTATTTAGACTTCCAAAAGGCATTTGACAAGGTGCCACACAAAAGATTATTGCTCAAGATAAAAAATCACGGGATTGGGATAAATATTCTGGCATGGATAGAGGATTGGCTATCTAACAGATGGCAGAGAGTTGGGATAAATGGTTCATTCTCAGACTGGCAATCAGTAACCAGTGGTGTTCCGCAGGGGTCAGTGCTGGGTCCCCAACTCTTTACAATCTATATTAACGATTTGGAAGAGGGGACCGAGTGTAACATATCAAAGTTTGCAGATGATACTAAGATGGGAGGGAAAGTAGTGAGTGAGGAGGACATAAAAAACCTGCAAAGGGGCGTAGACAGGCTAAGTAAGTGGGCAGAGATTTGGCAGATGGAATACAATACTGGAAAGTGTGAGGTTATGCACTTTGGCAGGAAAAATCGTAGAGCAACTTATTATCTTAATGGCAAGAAACTGGAAAGCACTGAAGTACAAAGGGATCTGGGGGTCCTGGTGCACGAAACTCAAAAGGTTAGTATGCAGGTGCAGCAAGTGATTAAGAAGGCCAATGGAATGTTGGCTTTCATTGCTAGGGGGATAGAATATAAAAATAGGGAGGTATTGCTTCAGTTGTACAAGGTACTGGTGAGACCGCACCTGGAATACTGCATACAGTTTTGGTGTCCATACTTAAGAAAAGACATACTTGCTCTCGAGTCAGTACAAAGAAGGTTCACTCGGTTAATCCCGGGGGTGAGGGGATGGACATATGAGGAGAGGTTGAGTAGATTGGGACTCTACTCATTGGAGTTCAGAAGAATGAGAGGCGATCTTATTGAAACATATAAGATTGTGAAGGGTTGGATCGGGTGGATGCGGGGAGGATGTTCCCGATGATGGGTGAAACTAGAACTAGGGGGCATAGTCTTAGAATAAGGGGCTGCTCTTTCAAAACTGAGATGAGGAGGAACTACTTCACTCAGAGGGTGGTAGGTCCATGGAATATGCTGCCCCAAAAAGCTGTCAAAGCTACATCATTACATAAATTTAAAACAGAAATAGACAGTTTCCTAGAAGAAAAGGGAATTAAGGGTTACGGGGAGTGGGCAGGAATTTGGACATGAGTCTAGGTTCGGATCGGACATGGCCCTGTGGGTAGCGGAGCGGGCCCAGGGGCCATGTAACCTGATCCTGCTCCTGTTTCGTGTGTCTAATTCTGTTAGATTCAGGAGATAGTCCTGTCATAGTGGATTGGCGGTTAGGATCAGATCAGCCATGATCTTATTGAATGGCGGAGCAGGCTCGAGGGGCCGATTGGCCTACTCCTGCTCCTATTTCTTATGTTCTTATGTTCTTATGTCTGTGTTCCATTGCTGACTGACATCACATGAGCTTTGCCAGCGCTCTGAGTTAGCGCCTCGCTCCTCGGCCTTTGCGCCTTAAGACAGGTCTGAAGCGCATGATTTAGCGCTACAATCACCTCCAGGGGTGATAAAAGCCAAATTTGCCATCGGAGGCGATAATTAGTGCCAGGCGCTAAACATTGTGCACAGCCGATAATGGCGCCCCAAATGGGGCGATACTGAAATTTTCCCCCTATATGTTTTATCATGGCTATATGTTGTACTAAGGCTATATGTTGTTTCAAGGCTATACATATTGTATCTCACAATGTTGTCTCACTGAGGTAATTAAAATTCAGTAAAAGAAAAAAAGGGTGTGAAAATAGTTAAGTAAAGTGGTGAAAAGTGTACCAAACCAGGAAAAGAAACAGGAAAATAGGAAGAATGAAAGGGAAAGAGCTGTAAGTGCAGGAAAACCAAGAAAGAAACAGGAAACCTGGAAACTCATGGGATACCACTGGCACCTAAAGAGAAAAGGCAGGTCAACACAGCAGGTACAGACCTCCTCCCAGGTGAACATAGAGACTGTCCCCGATGAACAGTCCAGCATATAGACTCTCCCCAGGTGAACATCCCAGATTATAGACCCTGCCCTGGGTGAACAGCCCAGCATACAAACCCTCCTCAGGTGAACAGCCTGGTATGCAGACCATCCCCAGATGAATGGCCCAGCATATAGTCCTCCTCCAAGCAAATGGGCTGCATATAGTGAAACCACTATTCCCAGCCAGAATGGAGATGATTGGCGAAATCCCACGTCAATCACACTTGGAGACCGCACTGCTGTAAGTGACTCTGATTGATTTTAAGCACATCAATTATATTATGTAACTATCAACCACTCACTGCATATTGCTGGAGAATTGGGTCTGTGGTGGAACCGTTGATCAGGATCACGGCTTGCATGTCATCATGAAGCAGGCAGAGGATGGTGACAAACTTTTGAGGGCAGCCGAATTTGAGGAGGACACTCCATAATCCCTCATGGTTGACAGTGTCGAAGCCTTTGTGAGATCAAAGAAGGCCATGTACAGTGGTTGGTGCTGTTCCCTGCATTTCTCTTGTAATTGACGTGCGGTGAAGATCATGTCCATTGTACCCCTTAGTGGGCGGAATCCGCATTGCGACTCTGGGAGGAGCTCTTCGGCCACTGGGAGAAGGCGATTGAGGAGGATTCTTGCGATGACTTTCCCTGTGGCAGATAGCAGGGAAACTCCTCTGTAATTACTGCAATCGGACTTGTCACCTTTCTTGTAGATGGTCACAATTACGGCATCTCTGAGATCCCCTGGCATGCTCTCCTCCTTCCAGATAAGAGAAATGAGTTCATGACTTCGCGCCAGTAGTGCTTATCCGCCATGCTTTAGTGCCTCGGTGGGGATTCCATCTGCTCCTGAGGCCTTGTTTTTCTTCAGTTGTCGGATGGCCTTTTCAACCTCATGCCGGGCTGGGGTTGTGCTGAGATGGTGGCGGGTAGCATGCTGTGGGATGGAGTTGAGGACACTCGTGTCGAAGACAGAGTCATGGTTAAGGAGATCTTTGAAGTGCTCCTTCCAGCGGGCACTGACTTCTTCCCTGTCCTTGATGAGTAACTCTCCATTCTTGGCTCGCAGTGGGGAAGGGCCTTGGGTGCTTGGGCCGTAGATGGTCAAGCAAGGCTGTGTCATCGCACCAATGCTCTTCTCAATCTTCCTTGCTACAATGCTCCATCTCACCCTCAGTAAGCTCCCCACTGGAGTGGAGCTAATTTACAGAACAAACGGGAAACTGTTCAACCTCCATCGCCTCCAGTCCAGATCCAAGGTCGTCCCATCCTCTGTCGTCGAATTACAGTATGCAGACGATGCTTGCGTCTGCGTTTACTCAGAGGCCGAACTCCAAACCATCGTAAACACCTTCACTGAAGCATATGAGAGCATGGGCCTTACACTAAACATCCGTAAGACAAAGGTCCTCTACCAACCTGCCCCCACCACACAGTGCTGCCCCCCAATTATCAAAATCCACGACAAGGCCTTGGACAACGTGGACCACTTTCCATACCTCGGGAGCCTACTGTCAACAAGGGCAGACGTTGACGACGAAGTCCAACACCGCCTTCAGTGTGCCAGTGCAGCCTTCGGTCGCCTCAGGAAGAGAGTGTTTGAAGACCAGGACCTCAAACCCGGCACTAAGCTCATGGTCTACAGGGCAGCAGTGACACCTGCCCTGCTGTATGCCTCAGAGACATGGACCATGTACAGCAGGCACCTCAAAGCACTGGAGAGGTATCATCAACGCTGCCTCCGCAAGATCCTGCAAATCCATTGGCAGGATAGGCGCACCAACGTCAGTGTTCTTGCTCAGGCCAACATCCCCAGCATCGAAGCTCTGACCACGCTCAATCAGCTCCGATGGACGGGTCACATTGTCCGAATGCCCGATACGAGACTCCCAAAACAAGCGCTCTACTCGGAGCACCGCCACGGCAAGAGAGCCCCAGGTACGCAGAGGAAATGCTTCAAGGACACCCTCAAAGCCTCCTTGAAAAAGTGCAACATCCCCACCGACACCTGGGAATCCCTGGCCCAAGACTGCACAAAGTGGAGAAGCATCCGGGAAGGCGCTGAACACCTCGAGTCTCTTCGCCGGGAGCATGCGGAGGCCAAGCGCAAGCAGCGCAAGGAGCGCACGTCAACCCAAGGACCCCACCCACCCGCCCCTTCAGCCACCGTCTGCCCCACCTGTGACAGAGACTGTAGGTCCCGCATTGGACTAATCAGTCACCTGCGAGCTCATTTTTAATGTGGAAGCAAGTCATCCTCAGTTCCGAGGGACTGCCTAAGAAGCAGGAGAAGATTGCTGGAGAAATCACCCGGCTTTTATTGGGAGAAGTTGCTGTATTGTCAGTCATGAGTTCTGTTTCCTCTAGTTTCTAGAGACTCTTTTTAAATAGACTCTGTAGACTGATGGCTGAGTAAATGGACTTTGTTTGCTGTAGGATAGACCAGTCCCATTCCACCTCCAACTCATTGGCTGACACAATGTTTTCAATGGACCCTTTGAAGTGAATGTCCAAGGCCATAGACCCTTCTCTACCTCCCCCCCCACCGGTACTGATGCAGCACCCACAGATACATCAATTGGGGAATATTTTACTCCATATCAGATTTGGTGATGACAAGTTTTATCTCCAGTGCTTCTGGCCAAGACTTTCATGGACTGGTAATGCACATCAGAATTTAATGGATGGAATATTGTGGGAGGTGCTTGCTCGAATTCCCAGCATACCTGCGACAGGTATTACACCCCCAGAAAACTTCCCTGCCTACACCACAGTGCCAGATTTAGTCCTTCGTGGCGTTCCACATCTCTCTGCTCTTCCACCAGTTTTAGTTCCTCTTTGCTGGGAATGTTGCCTGCATGCTCTGATATTTCATTGTGGTATTATTCACGCATCAGCCTCTGACTGCGAATGTTGGTTGGTTATTTGATTATGGAGATGATGGGCTGGATTTTCTCAGCGGTGCTGGGATGGTGGTGGAATAGCTGGTTGCCGGGTTCCAGTCCCGCTCCCGGCTGCAGCCGCTCTGTCAAAGGGATTTTCCCTTGATTGGCCTTGTTAAGCCTGCCCTGCGGGCTTCCTGGCCAATTAACAGTAAGCAGGGCTGATGACATCATTTAAGGATTCCTCATCAGCCAGTTTCCTTAAAGGGACTACAGCCACATTGAGTTTGACAGTTGTTCTGTCAGTGTTTTACAGCATTGATGTGCTGCAAACACTGACAAGCACTGTACAGAGGTGGACGGTTGCACCCAGGCTCTGCAATGACTCCCTCCATATGCTTATGGTGGAAGTCACAGCACGTAGAGAGGTTCTCTTCCCTTCCAAGGGCTGAAGCCTTTGGCCCATATCCCTTAATACCTTTGGTTAACAAAAAGCTATCAGTCTCTGATTTAAAATTAACAATTGATCTAGCATCAATTGCCGATTGCGGAAGAGAGTTCCAAACTTCTATTACCCTTTGTGTGTAGAAGTGTTTCCTAATTTCACTCCTGAAAAGTCAGCCTCTAATTTTTAGTCTATGCCCCCTAATCCTAGAATCCCCAACCAGCGGAAATAGTTTCTCTCTATCTACCCTATCTGTTCCCCTTAAGATCTTGAAAACTTCGATCAGATCCCTCCTAACCTTCTAAATTCTAAGGAATACAACCTTAATTTGTGTAATCGCTCCTCGCAACTTAACCTTTGATGCCCGGGTATCATTCTGGTAAACCTACGCTGCACTCCCTCCAAGGCCAATATATCCTTCCTAAGGTGTGTTGCCCAGAACTGCTCACAGTGCTCCAGGTGTGGTCTAACCAGGGTTTTGTACAGCTGCAGCATAACTTCTACCCCCTTGTATTCTAGTCCTCTAGATATAAAGGCCAGCGTTCCATTAGCCTTTTTGATTATTTTCTGTACCTGTTCATGACATTTTAATGATCTATGTAGCTGAACTCCCAAGTCTCTTTGGACCTCCACTGCTTTTAGCTTTTCACCATTTAGAAAGTACCCTGTTCTATCCTTTTTAGGTCCAAAGTGAATGACCTCACAGTTGCTTACATTGAAATCCATGTTCCACAGTTTTGCCCATTCACTTAATCTATCAATATCCTTTGTAATGTTATGCTTCCATCTACATTGCCCACAATGCCGCCTATCTTTGTGTCATTGGCAAATTTGGATATGTGACTTTTTATGCCATCATCTAAGTCGTTAATAAATACTGTGAATAGTTGAGGCCCCAACACAGATCCCTGTGGGACACCACTAGTCAGCTCCTGCCAATTTGAGTACCTGCCCATTATCACTACTCTGTCACCTGCTGTTCAGTCAAATTCCTAACCAGGTCAATAATTTGCCCTTAATTCAGTGGGCTTCTACTTTAATTAACTGTCTCTTATGTGGGACTTTATCAAATGCCTTCTGGAAGTCCATATAAATAACATCCATAGACAGTCTCTGGTCACCTCTTCAAAAAATTCACACAGGTTTGTCAAGCATGTCCTACCTTTCATAAATCAATGCTGGCTCTCTCTAATCAACTGAAAATTTTTGAGGTGTTCAGCCACCCTATCCTTAATTATAGACTCTAACAATTTCACAGCAACAGATGTTAGGCTAACTGGTCTATAATTCCCTGATTTCCCTCTCTCACCATTCTTAAATAGCGGAGTGACATATGCAATTTTCCAATCTAAAGGAATGATTCCTGAATCGAGAGAACTTTGGAAGATTGTAGTTAGAGCAAATGCAATGTGCTCACCTACTTCCTTTAAACCCTGGGATGGAAACCATCTGGTCCTGGGCATTTGTCACACTTTAGTGTCATTATTTTCTTCATTACTGTTACTTCACTTACATTAATTTTATTGAGTCCCTGTCCCTGATTCAATATTAGTTTCCTTTGGATTTCCGGAATGCTATCCTTTTCTTCTATTGTACAACGGGAGGTGAGGACAGCGCGGAGCTGCAAGGAGTCGGCAGCAGCCTAAGCAGATAAATACAGCGGGAGGCAAGGACAGCGCAGAGCTGCAAGAAGTCGGCAGCATCTAAGGCAGATAAATACAGCGGGAGGCGAGGACGGCGGGGACCTGTGAGAAGTCGGCAGCACCGAGGAGGCAGTACAAATCCGGCAAATTTAAAAAAACAACAAAAAAAAGGAGTGATGTCACAGGACAGCAGGTAAGTGATTGGTTGGTGAGTGCTAACATTTTTTCTCTCTAAGCTAGGCAGTGGTTTAAATGAAGAGCTGGGAAACTATAATGCACTTTATAAACTTATTAACTTAACTAGTTAAACTAATTAATATAACTATGAATAATCATTGAATAAAGACTTTAACTAATTAAATAAATAAAATAAGGCTAGTCTAAGATATGGCAGAGCAGGTTGTGTGTCTGGACTGCAGTATATGGGAGTTTGTGGACAGCAAGACTGTCCCGAACAAACACATCGGCAGTAGATGATTCCATCTCGAATCACTCTGGCTCAGGGTCATTGAGCTGGAGTGTGAGCTGGAGACACTCCAACACATAAGGGAGGGGGAGGAGTATCTGGACAGTGCTCCAGACTTCATTCACACCTCGTAGAGAGGTGTAGGATCAGAATGGGGTTGGTATGACCGATACTGTGCAGAGTAAGGGGAACCCAGGTAAGAAAAGGAACGAGGATCTGCAGAAACTGATCCTATCCAACAGGTGCAATGTATTTGCTATCTGTGAGGTTAAGGATAAAGACTGTCAGAAGGACAGCCAGAATGCGGACCATGGCACTTTAGAGAAGGAGGCTGTCCAAAGGGGGGAGGAAGAGGAGGAGAGGAAGCGTAATGTGGTAGTTGATTGGGATTCTATAATTAGGGGGACAGATAGCATCCTTTTTAAGCAAGATCGAGGGTCCCACATTGTATGTTGCCTACCGGGATCAGAAACCTGGCAGATCTTCCCATTCTTAATCCGGAGACAGTGCAAGTGATTCTAGAACCACGATTGATGCTGAGCTGAGATTAGCAAACTCAGCACAGGCTGGGGAATTGAACCTGGGACCTTCTTGAGGGCACAGAGTGCAACTGCAGCATTCTATTCATTTAATACCAGGGGGTCATTCCATTGGTTTTGCCTTCCCTCCAGAACTGAGCTAAAGTGCTGGAGTGGAAACTTTTTAAATATATAGCACAGAGGGAATCAAAGGGTTAATTGTACAGAGAATTTGGGAGAGAGCTCAACAGAGGCCTGGCCAGGGAAAGATAGTTAGTTAGAGGGAGAGAGACATACATGGCCTAAAAGAGAAAGAACTTACATTCCTCTGAACAGCCCAAAGCACTTCAAGCCAATTAATTACTTTTAACGTGCTTTGTAAGCAAACACAGCAGCCAATTTGCACACAGCAAGGTCCCGTCTGTTTTTCGATTAAGGACATTAGGAGAACTCTCCCACTCTTCTTGAGAAGTGCCATGGGATCTTTTCCTTCCACCTGGACAAGCCTCGGTTTAATGTCTCATCCGAAAGACAGCACCTTCCACTGTGCAGCGTTCCCTCAGTACTGCAGCGAAGTGTCAGCCTAGGTTGTGTACTCAAGCCTATGGTGGGAATTGAACACACAATCATCTGATTCAGAGGGGAGAGTGCTATCATCGAGCCAAGCTGGCATTTAAAAGGGAGCTGGGGGGTGGGAGGGAGGGAGGCAGAGGTCCAGCCAGGGAAGGAGCTGGAGATAGGGAGTTCGCAGGCCGATCCACTTTCCTAAATTGTGTAGGAGCTTGTGTGGGAGCTCCTGGTTCGTGATATCACTTGTACACATGCTGAGGTTTTAATTCCTCCACTTCTATTACTTACTTTTGCAGTCCAGTGAGAGGTTCCATCATTCACAGTGACAGTGCAAACCCTCCATTAAAACTATAGCAAAAACATACCTCTGCACGTGCCTGGGCCAGGCAGGCTGTGAAGACAGAAAGATAAAAGGATAAGAGTGAGACGGAGAGAAGCAAATTGTATTAATGGCCTGGGCTATCCCTGTGGCCCATATGACTGATGCATTTTGCCACTTTTAAGTGTGTTTGTGTTCTTGGTGTAAATCAGTGCCCCAGGTACGCAGCATGTAATTGAAAATCTCACACCGAGGATTTGTCCAGTGTTGACAGCTCCCGGCCGCAGAGAAGGAACTGGAGGATTTTCCCTGTTGGAAGCTACACAGTAGAAATGAACAGAAATACCCCTGTAACTGAAACCAGAAGGAGGCAGGCAAAAAAACAAGAGAGGTTGAGAAGCAAACAGCAAGATTTAATTATCGTATAAAATCCTGTTTACACAAATGAAACATCAATTAAAAAGTATGGGAACATTCTTCTCTGTGTTAAGGAGATATTTTTTGCTCCACTTTCATGACCGGATACCTGTGCTACAACTTCAGGTGATTTTTGACATATTGCTCGACCGTGAAGTAGCTGAAAATTAAATAATTGATGATTTTTCCCCCTTTCTCCTGTCCCGCCCAGTGACATTTAAAAAAAATCAATGTTGATGGAATGTGTTGACTTTTTCAGATTCTCTGAAAGTTCTCTGACACGTTTTTGCGAATATTTGCAATGTAAATACAGGTACTTTGCGATGACGCTAGCAATGGACCTGCAAGAACTGAAATAGAAACACAAAATGTAAAGAGTCCCGATGACCCGTGTGACTACCAGAGTAACATCGAGCCATTTCGACCAAGACAGCCTAGTTTCAATCCCCAGCCTGTGCGGAGCTAACTGATCTCAACTGAGGCAGTGACTGGTTGCCATAGTTGGCTTTAATCTCTTGAGCCTTAGAAAGAGAAGCTAGGGTTCCTTCTCTATTCAGTTACCTTGTTGGAATGTGCTCATGCCTGGATCTCAGGGAGCAGTAGGATTGGCTGTTGAGTCCCTCAATGGTCAAATGACCAGCAAACACTGTAGGGCTGGGGCGGGAGGTGAGGGGTGTAGGCGAGAAAAATTGTCCCCTCACTGTATAGGCTCACACATGTAAAAATGGCCACTTTGACAATGTACCAGAGGGCGTGGAGCATTCATGGAACCGTACCCGGGTATGAGGCAACACCTTCAGAGACGAGGAAAGAAAAATGGCAAACACAAACAGATGGGTAGAATTGCCCCATGTGTGCCCCAATCTCCTGCCGTAACTCTGGCAGGAACCTCAGAGATATGGGGTAAATGCCAATTCCCAGGGTTTCCATTGATCTTCAAGTTATGTCAGGAGACCTGGGATCCCCTGCAGAGCCTCAGCGAATGCATATGCGTTAATTAGCAGCCAAAAGATAAAGAAAGACTTGCATTTATATCGTGCCTTTCACAACCTCAGGACATCCCAAAATACTTTTCAGCCAATGAAGCACTTTTTGAATCTTGTAATGAGGGAAATGGCTTGGGATATTTTACACAGAAATAAAATGGATACCGAGTCAGAGAAGGAGACATTAGGAAGGGTGACCCTACTCTTGGTCATAAAGGTTGGTTTTAAGGAGGGTCTTAAAGGAGGAGAAGAGAGGTAGCGAGGCGGAGAGGTTTAAGGAGGGTCTAGATGGCTGAAGGCATGGCTGCTAATGGTGGAGCGAAGGGAGTTGGGATGTCCAAGAGGCCAGAGTGAGAAGAGCGAAGCCAGTAACTCACTGTGAAGGGATAATTACAGTCCTAGCCCTTTTGGGCTATCCCAGATCAGGCGTATTCAACAGACGTTCACCTTCAACTTAAGTTAGAGATAGCCGAATTCCATAAGACACTTATATGGGTCTAAAGGTTTCGGCTATCTCTCCCTAAAGGAAAGGAATGATTGAAGATGTTACCATCCTCTAGATAGTACTTTTAATAAGTTGAACTAGACTGTAACCTTCCGGGTATGATGAGGGTCCGGAATACCCCCAGAATTCTGCAACTCCTTACAAAAGAGGGTACAGAATTTGGGTTCGCAAGTTTATACAGAATTACTCTTTGAGACAATTCTAAAAATATATCATTTTATTTAAGAGCCGACATTCAGTTAACAGCTGTTGAATCAGTCGCAACGTTAACAATTCAAAATACAGATAGCTTACATTTCTTATTTCTCAGAGATCCTTATTCTCAAATCTTTACTTTTTACATTTCTTATTTCTTACTTATTACTAAATCTAGAATATCCACCAAAATCAATTACTTTGACTGCCCAAGACTCATAGTTAAAGACTTACAGAGATGCCTCTGAAGAGTTGAGAAATGCTTTGCCCGTTCTGTGAGTTCTGCCTTTCTTTTGAAAAGGTCTATGTTTTATACTCTTTTGGCAGTGGTTTCTTCTTTGAAGTTCTCTGCTGATGTTAGCTAATTGTCTTTATTGGATCTCTCTTTTGAATGCTTTCTATCTTACTGTCAATTCAACTATTGCATGCATAATTATTTCTCTACCTTTAGGTATCCCAAAAACCATCATAAAAGCAATGACAGCAATGGTTTCTGTTTGATGCCATTCTTATCGAAGATTCTTCATTCAATTCTTAATATTGGCTTTACTGGTTTTTAGCAGACGTTGTGACTCTCCTTACTGCTCCAAGTTCAATACAAATACAATGTAATTGCTTGGTGTCTCTATTGAAGTTATATCTTCAAAGTGTCCTTGTTGGTATCATATTTACTATGCCTATAAATTGAAGACACTTTGACCAGAGTGGTTCATGCATTTCTAGCTACCTCAATTGGTTGCATATTTAATCGTGTTTCCTGTCTTCCAAGTTTAACATAAAACTATTTGACCAGCAGGTGTTTCTTTACTTGATGTCATCTTTTCAAAGGCACATGCCTGTTTTAATGTTTGTGTTTCTGTTCAATGTGTTAGTTCTTAACACTTTAAACTGGGCATTCTCATTGTGTCCGTTGCAAACTGTAGACCTTTCAGAAGCACCAATGGTTTGCTTCAATCTTTCATTGTTTTAGTATTTTTAATTAATTCCCATTTCAAAGCTTGTTTACAACTTTGTTAACAACTGATCTTTATCTCAGAAGCCTGTTCTCTGTTTACAGCCTGTGTCTCCGAGGCTTTAGATTTTTAAACCCAGTATATCATATATTAATAATATAAGTATTCTGATCATATTATGGTGTATCTTTCTGAAATATGGCTTATTCCCTCACAACTGCACATCAATTTAAACCTGGACTGATCACAGCTCCTTCAGACATTTGATCCGAGGGAATGTGTTCAGATCCAGTTGGTTTTTTGCAGTGTAGAAAGAACTGTATGGTTCTGGTATCACTTTGTCCCACTCGTACCTTTAACAGCATATTCCATCGTACTGGTCACTAGTAAGGGATGAAAAATGAAGAGCTGTGGCAAAGATATTGGATCAGTTTTGGACTGTGATGAGCAGTGAGGAATCTATTAATATCATTGCACTTACTGTACTGGTACATAAATGTCAAATAAAAATCAAACTATTATTAAAGTTTGTGACAGAGCACTTAATAGAAATTGTAAAGAGGAGGCATTTTAATCTTCAAAATGATTGATTGTTTGAGAAAGCGCCACTGAATTTAACACTTAAGAGATCACAAAAATACCTCTCAGTACACGTTAGCTAACTCTGGGAAAACAAGGCACTTACAATAAAATACCTGAAAGGGGTGTGAGTCACATCTTTGAAAGTCAGCACAATTCAGATCAGGAGTACTACAGAAAGAAAAAAGAAAGACTTGCATTTATATAGCGCCTGTCATGACCACCGGACGTCCCAAAGCATTTTACAGTCAATGAAGTACTTTTTGAAGTGTAGTTACGGTTGTTATATATGAAAGCATTACCATAAATTATAAAGTGCCACAATTGTCTATTAAATATTAATCTTAAAATGCACATTTTCTTTATCGTAAGTTCAATTCCCTGTTCCACTTAACTAATAGTTTAAGATGCTAGGGCTTGCTATTTATCTGTGATGAATTTTGGTATTTAATTGCACTTTTCTCAAAAGAAAATCAATATCAAAAGCAAAAAAGATCAATTTATATATTCCAATGGAGTAAAAGAACATTTTGAAGCCTACTTATTCACTGGTATAAACCACATCATTTACACTCCAGCTAGATTGTTCCACTGCAAGAGTGACAATGACCCATAATTGGGCTTACCTTGAGAAGTAATTGATATGAAAGAAAATGCATAACCCTGTTTCGCGGAGAGTTAGTGTCAACATACTACCTGCTTTTCAAACCATGACCTTTAATATCTTAAAATAACTCCAAAACAAACAATCATGGCACTTCACATAGGGTTGTACCATTACATCATCGAACTGGCAAAGAGAATGAGTTGAAAAACATTGAATAAGCAACAGAAGTTACATTCAAAGTGAACCTCGCCTTTTCAGTGCAAACCCTAGATGGCTTATCTATTACAATGATGCCGGAGAAAAGGTTTTAATATTTAACCTATGCTTGATACCAAAATGTCAGCCGGTTATAGTCACAAAGATTGGCAGGTAATGTAACAATCGTGGTTGGAATTCAGCACTTCGAGAAGTAAGAGAATATCTTACGTTTAAGAATTACAACTCAAAGTGATAACCTTTTTCAACAATATTATCTTATTTAGCTGAATTTTCTTCTTAAATTTTAATTAATTGGTTCTGGTCACTGACAATTTTCTTTAAGTAAAACAGTGCTTCATTTTGATTTTGCCTTTTCCACAATACTGCCCTTTAGGGTATGGGCCACTATGAGAATTAGGATGTAAATTTCATCACAAGCCCCTCACACAGACACCATCGCCTGCGTGTGTACCTGTCATTTGTCAGCACTTCACATCCTTAAAAGAATATTTTCCCTTCTTGTATTGCCACACAAATAAAGGGATCTTGCTGCACGCAACTTGGCTGCTGCATTTCCCTACATTGCAACAATGACTGCACCGCAAGAGTACTTCATTGGCTGTGAAGCACTTTGGGATGTCCCGAGGACATGAAAGGCGCTATATCAATGAGAGTTCTTTCTTTCTTCAATATTATACATGTGGTAGCACAGACATGGAAGGATTGTGCATGTTAAACTGCAGAGGTACTAGCAATGAAGATAACTAGGTATCATTTCATCACAATAGGAAGAAATTATAATCTTTCCTGGAACTTTTAATTCAAGTCTAGTTCTATGTCTAAAACCTATGAGGAGGAAACACTTTTCCTTTCAAGTGTAATAAGGGCAGCACGGTGGCATAGTGGTTAGCACTGTTGCCTCACAGCGCCAGGGACCCGGGTTCGAATCCGGCCTCGGGTGACTGTCTGTGTGGAGTTTGCACATTCTCCCCGTGTTTGCATGGGTTTCCTCCGGGTGCTCCGGTTTCCTCCCACAGTCCAAAGATGTGCGGGTTAGGTTGATTGGCTATGATAAAATTGACCCTTAGTGCTAGGGGGATTAAATACGTGGGGTTACGGGGATAGGGTGGGATATGTGTTGGTGTAGGGATTACGGGGATCGGGTGGGATATGTGTCGGTGCAGGCTCGATGGGCCGAAATGGCCTCTATCTGCACTGTGGGGTTTCTGTGAATTTCTGTGAATAAGTAGAGTATCATAATCTCCATTCAATCTTTCTCTTGAACCTCTTGCAGCAAGGATAAGGCCTGAATGATCTGTGGTTAATCAGCTTGGTTAGAAGATACATACCACAGCCAAGTTAAACATGCTGCTCTGGTTTTGACATTCCACAAGAAATCTGCTATAAATTATAACTAATACAATAATTCTCCCTTTTCCAATCAGAATAAATCTGAAATACACCATTGTACACATTATCAGTAGATTGTTCCTCGACTGAGAGAACCAGAAGACAACACCTGTACGTAAAGACCAGAAACTTATTTCCAGTATGATAGAACCGCAGTTGAATAAGGAAGGCAAATGGCATGTTGGCCTTTAGTGCAAGGAGGTTGGAGTATAAGAGTAAGGAAGTCTTGCTACAGTTGTACAGGGCCTTGGTGAGACCACACCTGGAGTACTGTGCATAGTTTTGGTCTCCTTATCTAAGGAAGGATATACAGGGTACTTGCCTTGGAGGCGGTGCAATGAAGGTTCACTAGATTGATTCCTGGGATGAGAGGGCTGTCCTATGATGAGAGATTGTGTAGAATGGGCCTATACTCTCTGGAGTTTAGAAGAATGAGAGGTGATCTCATTGAAATATACAAGAATCTGAAGGGGATTGACAGGATAGATGCCGAGAGGTTGTTTCCCCTGGCTGGAGTGTCTAGAACTAGGGGGCATAGTCTCAGGATAAGGGGTAGGCCATTTAAGACTGAGATGAGGAGGAATTTCTTCACTCAGAGGGTTGTGACTCTTTGGAATTCTCTGCCCCAGAGGGCTGTGGATGCACAGTCTTTGAGCATATTCAAGGCTGCGATAGATAGATTCTTGGACTCTAGGGGAATCAAGACATATGGAGATCAGGCGGGAAAGTGGAGTTGAGGTCGATGATCAGCCATGATCCTATTGAATGGCAGAGCAGGCTCGAGGGGCTGTATGGCCTACTCCTGCTCTTATTTCTTATGTTCTTATGACTCTAATTCTGGCCTCTTGTGCACTTCTGATTTTCATCGCCCCAGCATTGGCGGCCAAGCCTTCAGCTGCCTAGTCCCTAAGCTCTCCCTATACCTCTTTGCTTCTCTACCTCTCTTAAAGGAGACGCTCCTTAAAACCTACCTCTTTGGCCAAGCTTTTGGTCACTTGTCCTAATATCTCTTTATAACGCTCTGTGAAGCGACTTGGGACATTTTGCTACATTAAAGGTGCTATATAATGCATGTCGGTGTTAAAGTTATTTTTCCATCTCTAACTAGATGGTTACCCCAGACAGAAGCTGGATTGATACTGTCCTGATCACAGTCATATTTAAAAAGCTCCAAGGTCTGGGTGGGAAAGTGACCAATGTTCTTCACTGAAGATTAACACCAATTCCAGACTGGGTGAGGTACTAAACCCCATGGTGGGATATTATACATGTAGACACAGTCCTCTCAAAGATCACTATGCACATCAGCCAGTGTAGAGAAGTACATGAAAGCACTTGCATGTAAATCTGATAGTAGGATATGGAACTTGCCACCACATGGAGTGGTTGAACTGACCAACATAGATGCATTTAAGGGGTACTTAGGTAAGTCCATGAGCGAGAAAGGAATAGAAGGATATGTTGATAGGGTGAGATGAAGTAAGGTGGGAGGAGGCTCATGTTGAGCATAAACACTAGAATGGACCAGTTGAGCCCTTGTGATGACTGGCTTCCTGGCGGAATTTGCTGTTCTTCTAATGTTTCGAAGCTGAGAGCTGAGACTTAACATTTCAGTTCTCAGCCTCCCACTGCTCCATTACAAGCAATGGAGCGTGTCGCAGCCATTCAGGGACACTCACAGGAGCACAACTTTGCCACAGTTTTTTACAGCTGCTTAAATCAAAGTTAAAACACTGTCAGAAAAGGATTTCCAAGGGAACCCCTGAGATGGGGAAACATTTTGAAATAATAATTTCTGCTCCAGCCATGCAGGAGAATTAACCAGTGCATGTGTGTGAGAGAGAAATAGAGAAGGGGGAAGAGAGAATAGGGGAGAGAGAGCGGGAAAGAGAGAGAAGCGGTAGAGAGATAGAGAAGGGGAGCGAGAACAGGGAGAGAGAGTGAAGGGAGAGAGAGAGAGAGGGGGAGTGAGAAAAGGGAAGAGTGGAGTGAGTTAGGGGGAGAGAAAGGGAGAGGTTGATAGAGAGAAAGGGAGGAGGGATAGACAGAAGGGGATAGAGAGAGGGAGAGAAAAGGGGAGAGAGGGGGATAGAGAGAAGGGGATAGAGAGGGGGAGAGAAAAGGGGAGAGAGGGGGATAGAGAGAAGGGGATAGAGAGGGGGAGAGAAAAGAGGAGAGAGAGGGAAAGAAAGTGAAGGGGATAGAGAGAGACAGGGAAGAAAGAGGATATAGAGAAGGTGAGAGAGAGAGAAAAGGGAGAGAGGGGGAGAGACGGAGAGAGAGAAAAGGGGAGAGAGAGAAAATTGAGAGAGAAGGGGTGAGAGAAAATGGAGACAGATGGGGAGAGACAGGGAGAGACACAGAGAAGGGGAGATAGAAAGAAAAAGGTAGAGACAGAGAAGGGGAAAGAGAGAAAAGGGAAAGAGAGGATAGGGACATAGAGAGATAGGGAGAGAGAGAGAGAGAGAAGGGGACAGAAAGAGAGAAGGGGAAAGAGGGGAAATAGAGAGAAGGGGACAGAAAGAGAGAGAATGGGAGAGAGAAGAAGGGAGCGAGAGGGGGAGAGAGAGTTAGAGGGGAAGAGAGAGGGGGGATAGAGAGAAGGGGAGAGAGCGGTAAGAAAGAGAAGGAGATAGAGAGAAAAGGAGAGACAGAGAGGGAGACGGGATAGAGAGAAGGAGCAGGAGAGAAATGGGGAGAGAGAAAGGGAGAGAGATGGGAGGGAGAGGGGATAGAGAGAAGGGGAGAGAGAGAAAGGGGAGAGACAGAGAGATAGAGGAAAGAGTGAGAAGGTGAGAGAGACACAGAGAGGGCTTTTATTCTGTGCCAGTCCTCTGTTCCCTTAGTCTTTGAGCCACCGAGATAAAGCAAAAGCTGGCTACTGGGCGACAATGAGAGCCATGCTGCCACACAGAATCTGATAGTGCAGACCATTGGTGTGCTTAAACAAGGCTTCCGCTGCTTGGTCCACTCTGGAGGAGCCCTGCAGTACTCACCAGAATGTGTCTCAAGATTCGTCATGGTCTGCTGCACGTTCCACAACCTTACCATCATGAGGGCACAGCCCTTGCCACTAGGCATGTGGTGACCAACTGAGGAGGAGGAAGAGGAGGGAGAAGTGGAGGAGGAGGAGGATGCGGAAGAGGAGGAACTGGAAAGAAGAAGGCAACTTAGGCAGCCCTTTTCTGCCCGGGCTGTCTGTGATCAACTCCTCTGGCTGCATTCAACAATAGTCCCATAGCTTACCTTCCCTCTGTTCCAGACTATCACAGTGTCCTCTTGGCCACGATGCTGAAATAAAATCCACCACAAAAGAAACAGTCCAATTCAACTTTATACATCAATTCATCCAATATCACATAACAAAGTCAACTAATCACCCTTGTGCATTCCCTTAGTGCCTATCCTGCATGTGCCTTTTGCCTTTCCTAGTGCTCCTACGAAGTGCTACTCCAGTAGTTACAGCATGGCTGGTGGAAGGCTGCTGACTTTCAGTGGGCAAGACTGCAAATGGCCTTGCAGGACGACTTCGAGCAACTCTGATCCTAGTAGGCCCGGCTGCGGACAGCAGCACCTCAGCATGAGCGGCAGCCGTCTTGGCTGGTTGGTTGATGGGCAACAATAAGAGCACTGGCAGAGTGGCAGTGATGGAAGGATGAATACTGTCATCCTGAGAGAGGACAGCAGGTTCTTGCTCCGTGGAGCCACTACCATTCCCCCAGGGCAGCACCTCAGCAATCCTAGTAATCTGTTGGAGGACAGATTGCTGGACTGCTGTGACACCCTGCAAGCATGAGAGCAGTCTGAGCTTCCATGGCAGAAGTCTAAGCTTCCACTGCAGCACCCAGACGTTGGGCGGCTTCTGCTTGTGCTCCAATGGAAGCTGAGACATCGGTCATCAGATGCTGCATCATGGTTGGGTCCACAAGTGCGCTAAAGGATCTGCCCACCCGTTCGATGCTGTGAAGGATGTGTTCTAAGCTCTGCACAAAGCCTTTTGCAATGTTGGTGCCGGACTCCTCCATACTCCTTGACATTGCACTTTCTGGCAGGCATGCCAATGCACCAAGCATTTTGTTGTGCATACCCATCAGCGTCCATCTGTAGGCTGCCTCATCAAAGTCCTCATCTGAGTCCTCTGCAGCAGAACTCGTGTGCGACATCACCCTCTGATGAGCTGGCACCTGCGCTACCCTTTCCCCCTGCCCCGGCTACAGCCACTTGTGTCAGTGACTCACCACGTGCAGATCCCACCTCTAAGCTACCCTCTAACCTTCGCGCAGTGGCAGTATTTGAGCTGGTGGCTGTGAGTGTCAGGTCAAGTGACTGTGTTTCTTCTTCATCATCACTCTCCTCTCCCTCTTCTCCTTGCACCAGTGGCTGGGCAGGTTGGATTTCTTGGGTCTCTGAAATGAGAAAGGCACAAGGGTAGGGTTGTGGTGCGGGGAGGGGGAATGCAAGAGGTATATGCTTACAACCTTGTGCAGCTTGTAAATCAGAAGAGATTGAGGGATAAGAGGTAAGTGGGATGTGAGAAGGATGATTACATATGAGGATACTGACATCTTGTAATCTTTCAGCTCCGCTGCTGGCCAAGGGCTCAGCGGTGGCCTTCCCAAGAATGGCCAGCACCGTCTAGTCCATGGGGGCGAGGTTATGCAGGCGCGTCTGTCCCCCACCGGTTAGGTGCTGCTGGCACCGGTTATAAGCCACCATTTCCTGCACGGGAAAGGGAAGTGTGTTAGTGAGTGTGGTGCAATGTGTCTGTCATTGTTGAATAGCTGGCAGTGTGTGCAAGCTGTGAGATGTGGGTGTGAGGCTTGCAGCAATGGTAAGTGTGAGGTGAAGCTATGGCTGTGAGGTATGAGTTGTATTTGGTAGGGAATGTTGGTAGGTGAGTAATATGGGTGTGGTGCATTGAGCAATGTGTGAGGCTAGTGGTGCAGATGGTGGGATATGGCATTTGAAGATGAATTCACTGACCTTGACCACTCCTGTGGAATCATTAAACTTGTTCCTGCACTGTGTCGATCTCCTTGGGGCTACACTGCTGCCATTCACCACATTGGCTATCAGCTCCCATTGCTACTTCCATTTATACTGTTGCCTGGAGAGCCTCCTGGCCCCTTGTTGAAACAGCACCTCTCTCCTCCTATCCACCTCCTGCACCAAGGCCTCCAGTGCTGCATCCGAGAACCTTGGTGCACACTTTCTCCCCTGCTGTGCCATCATTAATTGTTGTTCACTGTCTTCCCCAACCAGTTCAATGAGCTGTTGCAGGCATAATGCAACTCTCCTTTAAGAGGTGCAGACTGCCTTTAAGTAGTGCAAGCTAGCTTTAAGTACTGCTAACCTCGCATGCACTTGGGCCCCGTGCTGAGTGTTCAGCCACTCAGCAGCATATTCAGCACTGGGCTGAACACTACAATCCTGGAAATGAGCAGAGAGCACGAAGTTTGTGTGTTGCCGGCATTCCTCTGAACGGGCGCGGGGACCACGATGCGCGATCAACCCGCTCCCGTTTTCGGGGGCAAACCAATTTCTAGGCCGAAGTTATTTTTGAGACTTCCGCCTATGTTATGGAGCAGAGTGGCAGCAGCGTTGAGGAACTTCCTGGTCAAGAAAAAACAGGGGTAACCTTTAACTTCGGAGCAGGGGTGTGAAATTGTTGGTATTGGATCAGCCACCCATTACACACCGCACCCAATTTTCCTAATATTGAAGTCAAATATCTCTTGATAATGCTGGACTCTGAGGTATTTTTAAGCTATATTTTAGTGTTGATGTTTTGATTGTCACTGTGCCAAGTGGAAACCAATAAGCCTGTAAACATAAGCTGAGATGCTGAATGAAATGTCTTGGTATTCTCCAAAATAGGTTGGGATTGCTGTAAAGTTGACTTGTTTCATCACGAATTTGGACGGTATGAAGGAAGTTTAGCAGCCAAAATGATTAGATAGCTGGTACTTAGCTAGATACAACTTTGGAGCAGCAGATACCAGGTGCACTATGGTCACAACAGAAAGGACTATAATGATTATATGTTGCTAACGTATGTCATCACCTCAAGGCACACTGGATAAAATTCACTGCTTAGGACTACAATAAGAACTTGTTCTGTGTAGTACGTGTTGGATCCGTGGTTCAGTGGATATGCTATTATTAAATAATCACACGGATGCTGTACATTAACAAATAACAGGTCTTTACTGGAGGAGGGTAATCTCTAGACTGGGAGTACAGAGGCATGCGCAAAGCTTATATACCGGTGTGGTCACTGCCGGTACTACAGTATACAGGAGCTGTAAAAGTAGTTCTGCCTTAAAGGCACATACACTATAATTCCTCCCCTTTTAGATTAGTAATACCCCTAATATTCAAATAACAATTAACATTTCAACATGTACATTAAACAACAAAAGTCCATTTATAGATTCAGTCTTTGGGGCGGCTTCCTGACCCTTTCGGGATAGCGCCTTTCCAGTGGTTCTTGTTCTTGGTGCAGAGGCAATTCTGACCACTTTTCATCAGGTACTTCATCGGGTTCCACTGCTAATGGGTCTGAAGTAGATGCTACCGGTATGTCGGGTTCATCCCCAGGTACTCGAGACATGGGGTTGATGCGTTCCTGTGACGCTAAGATCTGATCGATGTGGTGTCTCACAATGTTCTCCCCGACATCCACTGTGTACATTAATGGCCCCTGCATTGTACATATCGTTCCGGGTTGCCACTTCTCTGTTCGATAGTCACGGGCCAAGACTGGTTGCCCTACATTGAAGCTCCTTGTAGGCTTCTCATTGATGTGCTGGAATTGTTTGTCCTCAACATTTCTTCACACATTTGGTCTGAGCAAGTCCAGACGAGATCTCAACCTTCGGTTAAAGCAGATCATGGCCGGGGTCTGGTTGGTAACTGCATGTGTCGCGTTTCGGTAGGCTAATAAGAAATTGTCCATCTTATGCTGCAGTGGAATTTCATCGTTGCACATGGCCTTTATCGCCTTCTTAAAGGTTTGTACGAACCTCTCAGCCAATCCATTTGTGGCTGGATGATACGGGGCGGATGTGTAATGCCTTACCCCATTCCTTTTCATGAATTTTTGGAACTCGTCGGACACAAACTGTGGACCATTATCAGAGCAAATCTGCTCTGGCAAACCGTTTCTGGCAAATATGGTCCATAGGACTGCAATCGTTTTCTCTGTAGTGGTTGAAGACATTTTTATCGCCTCAGGCCACTTTGAATGAGCATCCACTGCTATTAAGAACATTGAGTCCATGAATGGACCAGCAAAATCAATATGCACCCGTTGCCATGGAGAGGAGGGCCACTCCCATGGGTGTAGAGGGGCATGTGGTGGTGCATTTTGGACCTTCTGGCATCCTAAGCAGCTCTTAGTTAGGTCTTCGATTTGTTGATCGATTCCCGGCCACCACACATAAGCCCTAGAAAGGCTTTTCATTTTCACTCCCCCCAGATGACCTTCATGTAGCTCATTTAGCACTCTCTCCCTTAACTTGGGTGGAATCACCACTCTGGATCCACACATCACTGTCCCCTGGCATACTGACAGCTGTTCTCTTCTGAATGAGAATGCTGGCAACAGTGAGTCGCCATGTGTTGGCCATCCCCTCACCGTCAATTCATATACCCGTGACAGCGTCAGATAATTGCGGGTCTCCTTCTCTATATCCGCGTTTGTTACTGGCAATCATTCAATTATTGACGAATAAAATATCTCGATAGGGTCCACTGCTGGTGCTTCCTCCACAGTAGGCAGTGGCAGGCGCGATAGCCCATCTGCGTTCCCATGCTGTTTCGTGCCTTTATATTCTATTTCATGTTGATTCGCCCCTAGAAACAGGGACCATCTTTGTAACCGCTGTGCAGTCATCACTGGAACGCCCTTCTTAGGATTAAAGATGGAGACAAGTGGTTGGTGGTCAGTCAGCAAGGTGAACTTCTGCCCATGCAGATAGTGGTTGAATTTTTTTACTCCCCATACTAGGCTGAGGGCCTCCCTGTCAATCTGGGCGTAGTTGCGCTCAGCTGAGGTTAGTGACCGAGACGCAAAGGCTACTGGCCTCTCCAACCCGTCTGGGAATTTGTGCGACAGCACCGCTCCAATACCGTAGGGTGATGCATCACATGCCAAACGAATTGGTAGTGCTGGGTTGAAATGGGCCAACACCTCTTTTGATGTGATCAATTCTTTACACTTCTGGAAAGCTCGTCTACGTTCGTCATCCCACTTCCATGGTACCCCTGTTTGCAGTAGGGTGTTCAGCGGGTGTAATACCGTAGACAAATTTGGTAAGAACTTGTGGTAGTAGTTTACCAGCCCGAGGAACGACCTCAATTGCGACACATTTTCCGGTGCTGGAGCCTTGACTACTGCCTCAATCTTGTCAGGGGACTTATGTAACCCCTCTTCATCGATGACGTGGCCACAATACGAGATCTGTTTCTGGAAAAACTCGCACTTGTGGCGATTAGCTCGTAGCCCATACTCCTTTAATCTGGTGAGCACTTTCTCCAAGTTGGCGAGGTGATCACCGTCATTTTCGCCCGTGACCAAGATGTCGTCCAAATAACACTGGGTCCCTGGAATCCCTTGCAGGACCTGATCCATCGCCCTTTGCCAGATAGCCAGAGCCGAGGCTACTCCAAACACCAGCCGGTTGTATTGATAGAGACCTTTATGAGTGTTGATTGTAAGGTAATGTTTCGAAGCTTCTTCTACCTCCATTTGCAAGTACGCCTGGGCTAGATCAATTTTCGTGAAGCGTTTACCTCCAGATAGCGAGGCGAAAATATCCTCAATTCGTGGAAGCAGATATTGCACCGTGTGAAGGACTGGGTTCACTGTCACCTTAAAATCCCCACAGATGCGGACCTTCTTTGGTTCCCCAGGCGTATTACTCAACAACCTCTTCATTACAGGAACGATGGGTGTAGCCCACTCGCTCCAGTCCACTTTGGACAGTACTCCTGAACGTTCCAACCCTTCCAGCTCTGCTTCAACCGCTGGTCTGATCGCATAAGGCACTGGTCTGGCCTTCAGAAACTTTGGGCTTGCATTATCCTCTATTTTAATTGTTGCTGTTATTCCTTTTAGTGTTCCTAGTCCCTCCTGGAACACTTCCTTTGCATCAGTTAGCATTTTTGACAGTCGTCCAGGTGTGACGTCGTCATCCTTTTTGGCCTCAACCTTCAGTGCCTGTATGGAATGCCAATCTAATTGTATCTTTCGGATCCATTCACATCCTAGCAGTGGTGGTCCTCCATTTGGCAATACATATATATCCATTTTAGGTATTTCCTGGCCTTTACATGTCACTTTCACCCTTATTTTTCCTTTGGGGTAGACTTTTTGCCCCGTATACGTCTTCAAGACAATCTCTGTAGCTTTCAAGGGTATGTGTGAAAATAGCCGCTTGTAGTCCCTTTGATTTATGACTGTTAGAGCTGACCCTGTGTCCAATTCCATTTCCACTTGGACTCCGTCTATCTTGAGTGTAACCCAGATAGTCTGGTGATCCTCCATTTCGGTTACCTTATGTAGTTTCAGACAACCCAGCTCCTTGCTTCCGGAGTCTGTGTCACTTTTCTGTTTGTCTGAACCACTGTCCATCACCTGGTGTACCTTTTTGTACTTCTCCTGTGGAGATTTCTTACTGTTGGTTTTCTTCCTAGACCTGCGGGCTCTTGCTATGTGTCCTGCTTTCCCACGCTGTCTGCACACTTGGTCCTTGAAACAACAATCTTTCTGGTCATGTGTTGTTCTGCCGCAGCGATAGCACTTCCCTGTTCCATAGGGGCCCGTGTTCCTGGCCTTGACTATTTTTTTTTTTATGTTGCAGGTAGATTCGAATCGACACTCATCGCCACTTTTGGATCTGTGGTTCAGTGGATATGCTATTATTAAATAATCACATGGATGCTGTACATTAACAAATAACAGGTCTTTACTGGAGGAGGGTAATCTCTAGACTGGGGGTACAGAGGCATGCGCAAAGCTTATATACCGGTGTGGTCACTGCCGGTACTACAGTACACAGGAGCTGTAAAAGTAGTTCTGCCTTAAAGGCACATACACTACAGTACGGTCCCAATCTATCCTGTTTTTCATCTTGGTCAGTGACCTGTTGGTTTCATCACTTTGTGGATGACATCATCCTCTTCTGATTAACTCCGCACCTGAAAGACAAGGATTCACCAAGTGACAGATATAAGCAGAGTTGGATAGGGGGCAGACAAATGGTCTGTTCAATTCAGCAGTGAAAATCAAACAAGTCAATAACTCTGTTGAAAAAGAATGACCATAATCTTACTCTCCCAACTCTACAAGGTTTTGAAGCTCTCTTCAGTTACACTCAGCTTCTTGACTGAGTAATTATATATGATCGGCATTGGAGTGAAGGTGCCTGAGGGAAGAGTGCAGACACTCAAGAAGCTTGACTCTACTTGTCACTGTCAGCAAATCAACTGCTTCATCTTCGAAATCTGGATTGTAGCAAAACATCGGAATAGACCATTTTATTGCTTTCAAGCAATGGTGCTTTATGACCGATGGGTGGGAAATTATATAAAAGCATCTTTCCTTAAAGTTTTGTGCTTCCCAGCAGTGGATGTATTAGCATGCGTTATAATGATCAGAGATTCCGCTCATCATTGGGCTATCAGCTCTCACTGTGCCAAGTTAAGGAACATGAGTACTGGATTGGTAATTACACAATAACATGAGGCAATTCTTCTCTTGATGCTGATGTTGATGCAAGTTCTTTTCAGAAGGTGTTGGTGTTACATTGAATAGTCTTCGGGTGCAAAATTGGGCACAGTAATGACTGTTATTTGGGCGCTAGGGATGCCATTTGGGGACCAGAATGGCATGAAGAGAATGATCATGAAGCCACACCATCACTTGATTTCACATTCACAGCTACCAGCTCAGATACTGACATTGTATGTTTCACAGAGGATAGATTAGAGGTGGGATTTGCACGTGGTGAGACACTGGGCACTAGTGGGCTCCAGCCAGGGCAGGGGGGCAAGGATAACCCAGGTGCCAGCTCGCCGAAGGGCGAGGTGGCACACGAGTTCTGCTGCAGAGGACTCAGATGAGGACGTCGATTGGGCAGGCTACAGAAGAAGGCTAATGGATATACACAACAAAATGCTTGGTGCACTGGGAAGCCTGCCAGAAAACCTGCGTTCAATGCCAAGGAGCATGGAGGAGTCCGACACCAACTTGGCACAGGGCTTCACGCTGAGCTTGGAGCCCATCCTTTCCAGCATGGATGTGGTGACCAACTCCATAAACACACTTGTGGACCCAACCATGATATAGCGTCTGAAGGCCGATGTCTCAGTTTCCATTACAGCACAAGCAGTTTGCACCAGAAGTCTGAGTGCTGAAGTGGAAGCTCAGACTGAAGTCATGCAGGCCCAGCTTGCTGCCCTGCAAGCACAGACTGCTGCCATCAAGGTTGCTGATACCAGTGTTCAAAGGGGCTTGCAGGGTGTCACAGCAGCCCAGCAATCTTTCCATCAACAGATTACCAGGATTGCCAAAACGCCACCCCAGAGGTGTGGCAGTGGCTCCGTGGAGCACAAATCTGTTGTCCTCTCTCAGAATGACAGCATTCATGCTCACACCCCTGCCACTCACCAGTAACATTGTTGTTGCCTGTCAGCCAGCCAACCCAGACTGCTGCCGCCCATGCCGAGATGGTGCAGCCTGAAGCTGGCCGTCTAGGCCCAGAGCTGTTCGAGGTCGTCCTCCAAGGCCATCTGCAGTCTCCTCCACTGAAAGTCAGCAGGCTTCCACCACCCATGCTGCAGCCACTGGGGTAGCACTGCGTAGGAGCACTAGGACAGGCAAAGGCACACAGAAGACAGGCACTAAGGGAATGCACAGGGTGATTAGTTTACATTTGTATGCAATATGGCCGGATTTCATTTATAAATTTGTTTTCGAATGTTTATTTTGTGGTGGCGTTTATTTTTGCATTGTGGCCAAGACAACAATGTGCTAGTCAGTGACAGAGGGAAGGTAAGGAGTGTGGGACTGTTGGTGAATGGGGAATTGCAGTTACTGGTATCTCACTCAAATCAGTTCTTCACATACAGCTCAGGCAGAAAGGGGCTGTCTAGGTTGCTGCCTCCCTTCCTCTTCCTCCTCTTCCTCTTCGTCCACCACCCCCTCCTCCTCCTGCTCCTTAGCTGCTCGCCTGATAGCTGGTGGCAAAGGCTGTCCTCTCATGATGGCGAGGTTGTGCAGCATGCAGCAGACCACCATGAATCGTGAGATTGGCTCAGCCGAATACTGCAGGGCTCCTTCAGAGCAGTCCAGGCAGTGGAAGTGTTGTTTCAGCACGCCAATGGTCTGCTCTATCCCATTTCCTGTGGCAGCATGACTCTCATGTATGTGTGCTGCGCACGTGTTCATGGATTGGGAAGCAGAGTCATGAGCCATGCCATTAGCAGATAGCCCTTGTTGCCCAGTAGCCGCCCTTTGGTTTGCCTGGTGGCTGAAATGCAGCTGGCACAGCGGACTGCCGCAGAATGAAGGCACTATGACTGTTGCCAGGATACCGGGCATTGACCTGCATGATGCGTTGCCTATGGTTACATACCAGCTGCATGTTGAGGGAGTGGAATCCCTTTCAGTTCCAGTACATGGCAGAGATGACAAGCGGTGCCCACAAAGCGATGTGCGTGCATTCAATGGCACCGTGAACCATGGGGATGCCTGCAATCCTAGCAAACCTCGTGCTCGCTCCACCTGCTTGTCTCTGGCAAGATAGAATAAAATGGTAGCTGTAATGTATGTACCTTTAAGGGGAGAACTACTTTTTAAAAATCCTGTATACTGTAGTACCGGCAGTGACCACACCTGTATATAAACCCTGAGTAGTGATCTGTACAGTTAGTTCTAGAGTAACCCTCATTCAGTAAACACCTGTTGAATCGTTCCCTGCAGTCTTGTTGTCTAATTATTGAAGGACACAACATCAAGATACACGGATCTAACATTGGCGACGAGCAGATTCGAACCTACCTGCAACTCTGCATCACCTCCCAGGGATTCGCTCCTGGAGAACAGTGGAAGGAGGTCGAGTCCAGAAGCACGGGCGTCGACCACGGGCAACCGCCCAGTCATCCAGCGGAGATTTGAGCATCGCAGGGGAGGCTATCGAGAGCCAGGCTTGGCTTTCCAGCCACGGTGGTCCAGTGAAATGGGCTGGCAACAGATACTGCACAGACCCTTCCTGGACAGCGGCGGCTAGAGCCGACCGAGCAGCACAGAAAAAGGCCAAGCAGCGTCGACGGGGGTGAGAGAGAGGATAGAGCGCACAAGGCGCAGCCGGTGTTCAGGACCGAGCGGCGTCAACGGGGGAGAGAGGCAAGAGAGAGCAGAGCGCAGCCGGTGTTCAAGGGCCGAGCAGCATCAACGGGGGAGAGAGGCGCACAGGAAAACGCGCAGAGCACAGCCAGTGTTCAAGGGCTGAGCAGCGTCAATGGGGGAGAGAGGCGCGCAGGAAAACGCGAGGCGCTGCATTGCCACGATGACTGCAGAGAGCGGCATTGGCAGCAGCGCAGGAGCAGCGCACGAAACCTACAGGGCGTCGCCATTTGCATAGAGGACCGCCGAGAGCGGCGTTGGCAGCAGCGCGGGAGACACTATTTTAAGCCGCAGCGGGGAAGAAAGGAAAGAGCGGGAGATGCCATTTTAAGCCAGTCTAACCACACCCAAAAATGCCAAAGAGTGGCAGTATTACAGCGTTCGACAATGAAGTCGAAGATTGGACGACATATGTCGAATGCATAGAAGTATACTGCAAGGCGAATGAAGTGCCAGATGACAAGAAAGCACTGGTATTGTTGAATTCAATGGGTGCAAAAACATATGGCTTACTACGAAACCTAGTAACCCCAGAGAAGCCAGTAGAAAAGGATTTTGAAAACATAGTGTCAATCCTACAGGACCACTTAAACCCCACACCGCTGCTGATAGCAGAAAGATTTAAGTTTCACAAAAGGAACCAGCATAAAGATGAAAGTAATGCTGAGTATTTAACAGAACTGCGCAAGCTATCGAAACACTGCCAGTTTGGAACGGAACTAGCAGATACTTTAAGGGACAAGTTTGTGTGTGGGCTTCAAAGTGAAGGAACCCAGAAACGGCTTCTATCAGAAAAGGATCTTACGCTGGACAAGGCTTTCAGCATTGCAGTATCACATGAAGCAGCAGCACGGGGCGCGGCAGAGATACAATGGAGACCGCAAGAATATGGCACCAATGAAATGTCATACGGAACAGTGAAGTGCGATCGCTGCGGCAGAACAACACACGACCATAATGATTGCTGGTTCAAGGACAAAGTGTGCAGACAGTGTGGAAAAGTAGGACACATAGCAAGAGTCTGCAGGTCGGGAAAGAAAACCAGCAGCAAGAAATCTCCACAGGAGAAGGACAAGAAGGTACATAAGGTGACGGAGAGTAGTTCAGATGAACAGAAAAGTGATACAGACAAGCAAGGAGCTGGGTTGTCTGAAACTACATAATGTGTTCAAAACGGAGGATCACCAAACTATCTGGGTCACGCTCAAGATAGCAGGAGTCCAAGTGAAAATGGAATTGGACATAGGATCAGCCTTAACAGTCATAAACCGAAGGGACTACAAGCGGCTATTCTCACATATACCCTTGAGAGATACAAAGATTATCTTGAAGACGTACACGGGGCAAAAAGTCTACCCCAAAGGAAAAATAAGGGTGAACATTATATATAACGGCAAGGAAACACCAAAAATGGACCTATATTTATTGCCAGATGGAGGACCACCACTACTAGGATGTGAAAGGATCCAGAAGATACAGCTAGATTGGCATTCCATACAAGCACTGACTGTAGATGCCAAAAAGGATGACGACATCACACCTGGACGACTGTCAAAAATGCTAACTGACGCACAAGAAGTGTTCCAGCAGGGACTCGGAACACTAAAAGGCATAACAGCGATGATCAAAATAGAGGAAAATGCAAGGCCAAAGTTTTTTAAGGCCAGACCGGTACCTTATGCGATCCGCCCAGCCGCCGAAGCAGAGCTGGAAGGTTTGGAACGTTCAGGAGTACTGTCCAAAGTGGACTGGAGCGAGTGGGCTACACCCATCGTTCCTGTAATGAAGAGGACATTGAGTAATATGCCTGGGGAACCAAAGAAGGTTCGCATCTGTGGGGACTTTAAGGTGACAGTGAACCCAGTCCTTCACACTGTACAATATCCACTTCCGCGGATTGAAGATATTTTCACCTCGCTATCTGGAGGGAAACGCTTCACTAAGATTGATCTGGCACAGGCGTACCTGCAAATGGAGGTAGAAGAAGCCTCGAAAGAGTACCTCACGATCAACACTCATAAAGGTCTCTACCAATACAACCGGCTGGTGTTCGGGGTAGCATCAGCTCCGGCTATTTGGCAAAGGGCAATGGGAAAAGTCCTGCAACGGATTCCAGGGACCCAGTGTTATTTGGATGACATCCTGGTCACGGGCGAAAATGACAGTGATCACCTCGCCAACCTGGAGCAGGTGCTCACTAGATTGAAGGAATATGGGCTCCGAGCTAATCGCCACAAATGCGAGTTTTTCCAGAAGCAGATCTCGTATTGTGGCCACGTTATTGATAAAGAGGGGTTACATAAGTCCCCTGAAAAGATTGAGGCAGTAGTCAAGGCTCCAGCACCGGAAAATGTGTCACAACTGAGGTCGTTCCTCGGGCTGGTGAACTACTACCATAAGTTCTTGCCAAATTTGTCTACCGTACTACACCCACTGAACACCCTACTGCAAACGGGGGTACCATGGAAGTGGAGTGACGAATGTAAACGAGCTTTCCAGAAGAGCAAAGCATTGATCACATCAAAAGAGGTGTTGGCTCATTTCAACCCAGCACTACCAATTCGGTTGGCGTGTGATGCATCACCCTGTGGCATTGGAATGGTGCTGTCGCACAATTTCCCGGACGGCTCGGAGAGGCCAGTAGCCTTTGCGTCTCGGTCACTAACCTCAGCCGAGCATAACTACGCCCAGATTGACAGGGAGGCCCTCAGCCTAGTGTGGGGAGTGAAAAAGTTCAATCACTATCTGCACGGGCAGAAGTTCACCTTGCTGACTGACCACCAACCACTTGTCTCCATCTTTAATCCAAACTTTGAATAAATAGCGTTAGTGATCTCCCTTATGCAACAGTGGATGGGAAATGCAAGATGTTGCTAATAACTCCAGCTCCAGCCTAGTATGAGCCACACGCATAAACATTCATCGCCACGGTCACCTTCACAGCCACTGGCAATGCAGGCCTTGACCTGCTCTGAGGTTGGAGTTGCGGCTGCAGCAGTTGGCAGATTTCAGTGACGACCTCCTTATTGAAATGCAAACGTCTTACACATTGTTCCTTGCTGAGGTTCAGGTAGCAGAATTGCTCCATAAACACCCTGGGTGGATAAGGCCTTCTGCTGAGAGCCCTTGTCCCCCTCCTCCTCCCTCTTCTAGCAGCTTGTCCTGCTCTGCGTGGCCTCTGCTCATTCTCCCAGTCATGCTCCATTCCCAGGGGAAGGCCGACTAGTGCACCCATGTCTGGCAGCAACCAATTCGTGCAGAAGCCTTGAAGTCAGCAAAATTTCCTTCAGCACTTGCCACCCCACTCCCTGTAGACTTTTGCAACTTGAAACAACTATGGAAAGCACCAAACACTTGTAGAATTGTAACAACAGCCAAAAGAAATCAACCAGCAACTAGCCTGTAAATAGTTGATGATCCATTTAAATAGCGCTGGTGGGGGTCCTTCCTGCTGATTAATGCATGTTCAGTTGTGCGAGCTTAAGGGAGGGTGTCGTTTGGAGTGTGGAGCTCCAAAGTGGCAGCGCTGGCATCAAATCAGCATTGCACGCTGATTGACGTCATGATCTGCCTGCTCTGCATACGTCCAGCAGACATTAGCTTTGCGCACGCTAATGCCTTCACCAAGATGGTGTTCGGCGCGATTCATGGCAGAAGTGGCAGGGTTGCACTTCTTGGATACATGAAAGGAGAAAGGCACAAGGGTGAGGGGAGGTGGGGTGGAAATAAGACGTGCGTGCTTACACCATCGGCAGCTTGTGAGTCAGAGAGATTGAGGGAAGAGGAGGAAGTGGGATGTGCGATGGAGGATTAGGCATGAGAATACCAACATCTTCAATAGATTCAGCCCCGCCGATGGCCACAAGCTCAGCCATGACTGTTCCAAAAATGTCCAGCACCATCTCCTCCACGGGGGTTAGGTTAGGCAGGTATACCTGTCCTCCTCCGGTTAGCTCCTGCTGCCTCCGTTTGTGCGCCACCTTGTCCTGCAAGAGAAAGGGAAGTGTGTCAATGAGTGTTGTGCAATCTGTCTGTGTGATGTGTCTGTCATGGTTGAATAGCTGGCAGTGTGTGCAAGCTGTGAGATGTGGGTGTGAGGCTTGCGGCTGTAGTGTATGTACCTTTAAGAGAGAACTACTTTTACAGCTCCTGTATACTGTAGTACCGGCAGTGACCACACCTGTATATAAGACTTGAGCAGGCATCTGTACTGTTAGTCTTTAGACTACCCTCCTCCAGTAAACACCTGTTGATTGTTAATCTACAGCCTCCGTCTAGTTATTGAAGAACACCATACCTTAAGATTTACGGATTCAACAGTGGCGACGAGGTTGATTCGAATCTACCTGCAACTCTGCATTTCCTTCCAAGGATTCGATCCGGGAGGACGGTGGAAGAAAGTCGAGGCCAGAAGCACGGGTGTCGACCACGAGCAACCGCCCAGTCATCCGGCAGAGAGAGTGAACATCGCAGGGGAGGCTGTTGAGAGCTGGGCTTGGTTCTCCAGCCACGACGATCCAGCAACAGACTGGCAACAGGTACAGCGCAGACCCTGCCCGGACAGCGGCGGCTGGAGCCGACCGACGGCACAGAAAAGGCTGAGCAGCATCGATGGGGTAAGAGAGAGGGTAGAGCGCACAGGGCGCAGCCGGGGGTTGAAGACCGAGCGGCGTCGACGGAAAACAAAAAGAGAGAGAGGGTAAAGCACAGCTGGGGTTCAGGACCGAGCGGCGGCAACGAGAGAGGCACACAGGAGAACGCGCAGAGCGCAGCCAGGGCTCAAGTGCTGAGCAGCATCCGCGGGGAAAGAAAGGGAGCGCGGGAGATGCCATTTGAGCCACGGAGAAGAAGGGAGAGTGCACCATTTGAGCCGCGGAGAAGAAGGGAGAGCGCGGGAGATGCCATTTTTGAAGCCGCAGCGGAGAAGAAGGGCGAGCGCGGGAAGAAAGGAAAGCGCGGGAGACACCATTTTGAGCCAGCGGAGAAGAAGGGAGAGCGCGGGAGACGCCATTTTAGAAAGTCTAACCACACCCAGGGATGCCGAAGAGTGGCAGTGTCACTGTGTTCGAGAATGAAGTCGAAGATTGGGCGACATATGTGGAACGCATTGAGGTGTACTGCAAGGCGAATGAAGTGCCAGATGCCAGGAAAGCACTGGTTTTGTTGAATTCCATGGGTGCAAAAACGTATGGCTTACTGCGAAACCTAATAACCCCAGAGAAGCCAGTGGATAAGGATTTCAAAAGCATAGTGGAAATCCTACGGGACCACTTAAACCCCACACCGCTGTTGATAGCAGAAAGATTTAAGTTCCACAAAAGGAACCAGCAGAAAGATGAAAGTAATGCTGAGTATTTAACGGAACTCCGCAAGCTATCGAAACACTGCCAGTTTGGAATGGGACTAGCAGATACGTTAAGGGACAAGTTTGTGTGTGGGCTTCAAAGTGAAGGAACCCAGAAACGGCTTCTATCAGAAAAGGATCTTACGCTGGACAAGGCTTTCAGCATGGCAGTATCACACGAAGCAGCTGCACGGGGCGCTGCAGAGATACAATGGAGACCGCACGAATATGGCACCAATGAAATGTCATATGGAGCAGGGAAGTGTTATCGCTGCAGCAGAATAACACACGACCAGAAGGATTGTTGGTTCAAAGACCAAATGTGCAGACAGTGTGGAAAAGCAGGACACATAGCAAGAGTCTGCAGGTCAGGGAAGAAAACCAGCAGCAAGAAATCTCCACAGGAGAAGTACAAAAGGTACATAAGGTGATGGACAGTAGTTCAGACAAACAGAAAAGTGATACACACTCCGGAAGCAAGGAGCTGGGTTGTCTGAAACTACATAATGTAATCAAAATGGAGGATCACCAGACTATCTGGGTCACGCTCAAGATAGATGGAGTCCAAGTGAAAATGGAATTGGACACAGGATCAGCCCTAACAGTCATAAACCGAAGGGACTACAAGCGGCTATTCTCACATATACCCTTGAAAGCTACAGAGATTGTCTTAAAGACATACACGGGGCAAAAAGTCTACCCCAAAGGAAAAATAAGGGTGAACGTGATATACATAGGCCAGGAAATACCAAAAATGGACCTGTATGTATTGCCAGATGGAGGACCACCACTACTAGGACGTGAATGGATCTGGAAGATACAATTAGATTGGCATTCCATACAGGCACTGAAGGTTGAGGCCAAAAAGGATGACGACGTCACACCTGGACGACTGTCAAAAATGCTCACTGACGCACAAGAAGTGTTCCAGGAGGGACTCGGAACACTAAAAGGCATAACAGCGACGATTAAAATAGAGGAAAATGCAAGCCCAAAGATTTCTAAGGCCTTATGCGATCTGACCAGCCGTCGAAGCAGAGCTGGAAGGTTTGGAATGTTCAGAAGTACTGTCCAAAGTGGACTGGAGTGAGTGGGCTACACCCATCGTTCCTGTAATGAAGAGGTCGTTGAGTAATACGCCTGGGGAACCAATGAAGGTCCGCATCTGTGGGGATTTTAAGGTGACAGTGAACCCAGTCCTTCACACGGTACAATATCCGCTTCCACGGATTGAAGATATTTTTGCCTCGCTATCTGGAGGTAAACGCTTCACTAAGATTGATCTGGCCCAGGCGTACCTGCAAATGGAGGTAGAAGAAGCCTCAAAACAATACCTCACGATCAACACTCATAAAGGTCTCTATCAATACAACCGGCTGGTGTTCGGAGTAGCATCGGCTCCGGCTATTTGGCAAAGGGCAATGGATCAAGTCCTGCAAGGGATTTCAGGGACCCAGTGTTATTTGGACGACATCCTGGTCACGGGCGAAAATGAGAGTGATCACCTCGCCAACCTGGAGAAGGTGCTCACTAGATTGAAGGAATATGGGCTACGAGCTAATCGCCACAAGTGCAAGTTTTTCCAGAAGCAGATCTCGTATTGTGGCCACGTTATTGATGAAGAGGGGTTACATAAGTCCCCTGAAAAGATTGAGGCAGTAGTCAAGGCTCCAGCACCGGAAAATGTGTCACAACTGAGGTCGTTCCTCGGGCTGGTGAACTACTACCATAAGTTCTTACCAAATTTGTCTGCGGTATTGCACCCACTGAACACCCTACTGCAACAGGGGGTACCATGGAAGTGGAATGACGAATGTAAACGAGCTTTCCAGAAGTGCAAAGAATTGATCACATCAAAAGAGGTGTTGGCCCATTTCAACCCAGCACTACCAATTTGGTTGGCGTGTGATGCATCACCCTATGGTATTGGAGCGGTGCTGTCGCACAAATTCCCAGACGGGCTGGAGAGGCCAGTAGCCTTTGCGTCTCAGTCACTAACCTCAGCCCAGATTGACAGGGAGGCCCTCAGCCTAGTATGGGGAGTAAAAAAATTCAACCACTATCTGCATGGGCAGAAGTTCACATTGCTGACTTACCCCCAACCACTTGTCTCCATCTTTAATCCAAAGAAGGGCGTTCCGGTGATGACTGCACAACGGCTACAAAGATGGTCCCTTTTTCTAGGGGTGAACCAATATGAAATAGAGTATAAGGGCACGAAACAGCATGGAAACGCTGAAGGGCTATCACGCCTGCCACTGCCTACTGTGGAGGAAGCACCAGCAGTGGACCCTATCGAAATATTTTATTCGTCGATAATTGAACGCTTGCCAGTAACTAACGCGGATATAGAGAAGGAGACCCGAAATGATCCGACACTGTCTCGGGTATATGATTTGACGGTGAAGGGATGGCCAACACATGACGACTCACTGTTGCCAGCATTCTCATCCAGAAGAGAACAGCTGTCATTATGCCAGGGGACAGTGATGTGTGGATCCCGAGTGGTAATTCCACCCAAGTTAAGGGAGAGAGTGCTCAATGAGCTTCACGAAGGCCATCTGGGAGGGGTGAAAATGAAAAGCCTTGCTAGGGCTTATGTGTGGTGGCCGGGGACCGATCAACAAATCGAGGACCTAACAAAGAGCTGCTCAGGATGCCAGAAGGTCCAAAATGCACCACCACATGCCCCTCTACACCCATGGGAGTGGCCCTCCTCTCCATGGCAACGGGTGCATATTGATTTTGCTGGTCCATTCATGGACTCAATGTTCTTAATAGCAGTGGATGCGCACTCGAAATGGCTTGAGATGATCAAAATGTCCTCCACCACTACAGAGAAAATGATTGCAGTCCTACGGACCATATTTGCCAGGAACGGCTTGCCAGAGCAGATTTGCTCTGATAACGGACCACAGTTTGTGTCCGAAGAGTTTCGGAAATTTATGAGAAGTAATGGGGTAAGGCATTACACATCCGCCCCGTATCATCCAGCCACAAATGGATTGGCTGAGAGGTTCGTACAAACCTTTAAAAAGGCAATAACTGCCATGTGCGATGATGACATTCCACTACAGCATAAGGTGGACAATTTCCTGTTTGCCTACAGAAATGCGACACATGCAGTTACCGACCAGACCCCGGCCATGATGTTCTTTAACCGAAGGGTGAGATCTCGTCTGGATTTGCTCAGACCAAATGTGCGAAGAAATGTTGAGGATAAGCAATTCCAGCACATCAATGAGAAGCCGACAAGGAGCTTCAATGTTAGACAACCAGTCTTGGCCCGTGACTACCGAACAGAGAAATGGCAACCCGGAACAATATGCACACGGCAGGGGCCATTAATGTACACAGTGGATGTCGGGGAGAACATTGTGAGATGCCACGTCGACCAGTTCCTAGCGTCACAGGAACGAGTCAACCCCATGTCTCGCGTACCTGGGGATGAACCCGACATACCGGTAGCATCTACCCCAGAAACAGTAGCAGCGGAAACTGATGAACTAACCGACGACAGGGGGCCAGAATCGCCTCCGCACCAAGAACAAGACACTCAGGAAAGGTGCTATCCAGAAAGGATCAGGAAGCCGCCCCAAAGACTGAATCTATTAATGGACTATTTCAGTTAAATGTGCATGTTAAAGTGTTAACTGTTATTTGAATGTTATGGGTACTGTTAATCTAAAACAGGAGGAATTGTAGTGTATGTACCTTTAAGAGAGAACTACTTTTACAGCTCCTGTATACTGTAGTACCAGCAGTGACCACACCTGTATATAAGCCTTGAGCAGGCATCTGTACTGTTAGTCTTTAGACTACCCTCCTCCAGTAAACACCTGTTGATTGTTAATCTACAGCCTCCGTCTAGTTATTGAAGAACACCATACCTTAAGATTTACGGATTCAACAACGGCAGTGCTAAGTGTGTGGGTCCGGTGGAGTATATGAATGTTAGGTATGAGTCCTGATTGATAGAGATTGTTGGTAGGTGAGTGATGGGGATGTGGTGAATTGAGGATTGTCTGAGGCTAGTGGTACAGTTGCTAGGATATGACATTTGGGGATGCTTTCACTGACCTTGACCACTCGGTGAGGTCACTTTGGTTAAGAGATAAATATTGGCTAGGACACCGGGGATAACTCCCCTGCTCTTCTTCGAACAGCGCCATGGGATCTTTTATATCCACCTGAGGGGAGACGGAATCCTGTAATCCACAGTATGGCAATAAACAGCACATTCAATGAAACAAATCTCAAGGGGCTCAATTTCCTCAGATCCACTCCGCTCCGCCACCCATAAGTTACGTCAGAAACCCCGTTTCCTCTTAAGTTAGTGCAACCAAGCGGGAGAAACTCCAAGGAAATTCAACAGTTATGGTCTGCATTGGCGAATTCTGGAACTCTTTGTGATAATAAATTGGATCAGTGACCATGCTGTAGATTTAAAATCATTGGCACACTTTCAGAAGTTGAGCAAATCCTTGGAATAATCTGAAGCCTTCAGCAGCCTAGTACAATATGGATGATTGGCCCACCATTAGCAGTGGGGCTGTAAGGAAATGTCTGAAATGCTGCTTCAAGCTGTTTTATAAAGGACATTTAATAAGCACAGGACAGCCTGGCCAATTAGTCATTTTACTGCCTCTGTAGTTTGCCAGGACAGGATCAACGTTTTGGTTACAGTACTGCAGACAATGGCCAGACTTCTGTATAGGGTAAGATAAAACGAAAAAGAAAACTTTTTAAAAAGGCAGAAACAGCTGGAAACAAACAGCAGGACCATTTGCATATGAAAAGAGAAAAGGACAATTAGCAGAATAGAGTTAATCTAATGAATGCACTCTCCCAGTGCGGACCTCATCTGTTGGCAGCACATATCAGGGATTAGGGTGCAGAGGTCATCAAGACCAGCCATGGATGGGAAGCCCTTTGGGGCCTGTTGAACTTGTTGTGTATGTAATATGTGTGCTACTTTGAACCTATGGACAGGACTGCACTACTTGTTGGGCGTAGTGATACGCAGTACCACTCCTGGCCATAGGGGTATAAATAGTACTGTGGGTACTGATCCCCCTCAGTTCCCACCTGTGGGCATGAAGTAAAGACCTATGTATAGTCCCTACCTCCAACCAGTAAAGACCTGTTTGAGTTATACGTTTAAGTCTTTGTGTTAATTGTTCAATACAATACACATACTTAACACTGGCGACGAGTCGGTTCGAACCCTGCGGCAGTTATTCCACAGCGGCTTCGTCCAAAGACAGGACGTTGAAGAGAGGTTCCAATCCTCAACACCCCACTGAAAACTGAAGGGCAGCAGAAATCCTGACAGCTTCCAGCGACTGGAAGCGACAGGCATTAGGACCCTGAAGCCTCCATAACCTCGTGGGTAAGCCAGAGCCCGGGAGGGCGCGAGCGGGTAAGCCAGAGCCCGGGAGGGAGCGAGCAAGAGCCGCCGAGCGGGTGAGCCAGAGGCCGGGAGCCGCTTCAAGCGGGAGGCGCTTAGCGGGCCAGCGATCGCACCGGTGATAAGGGCTGAGAACCGTTTCGGGCGGGCGGCGCACCAGCGATCGCACAGGAGATAAGAGCCGCAGTCGGGCTGAAAGTCAGCGATGAGAAGCGCGGGAAAACCGCCATTGAAGTGGGCGGGGAGAGCGAGAAGCGCGGGAAAGCCGCCATTTTTCGCGGGAAAACCGCTGGGGAAGAAGGCAGAAGCGGGAAAACCGCCATTTTGTGGGCGGAGGACGACAGCAAGAGCGGGAAGCCGCCATCTTGGATAACAGTAAAAAAAAAAATCTGAGAAATTGCAAATCTGATAAAGTACTACAATGCCTAAACACGGGAATATTAGCAACTTTGATAGTGACATCGAAGATTGGGCCATATATGTTGAACGAGTTAAAAATTATTGTAAGGCCAATAAAATTCGTGAGGCTGATAAAGCACTAACATTATTAAATTTAATGGGTGCGAAGACATACGGGCAATTGAAACACCTGTTATCACCAGATGAACCGGCGGATAAGACGTTCGATGAGATTGTTACTGTCCTGAAAGATCATCTAAACCCCACGCCGCTGATGCTAGCGGAACGATTTAAATTTTATGACAGAAGGCAGCTACAGCATGAAAGCAATGCTGATTATTTGCTGGAATTGCGTAAATTAGCGAAATATTGCCAGTTTGGAACGGGACTGACAGAGGCACTTCGAGACAAATTTGTGTGTGGTTTATTTAAACAGGATACACAAAAGCGACTGCTCGAGGAGAATGAGCTGACGCTTGAGAAGGCGGTCACTATGGCAGCAGCACACGAAGCCGCAGCGAGAGGCACGGCAGTAATGCAGCTACGGTCACCGGAGCTCAGTGCACACAAATTGGGTGTGCGTTCTGGCAAATGTTATCGTTGTGGAAAGACAACGCATGATCAGAACCAGTGTTGGTTTAAAAACCAAGAATGTAGAACTTGTGGTAGGCTTGGACATATAGCTAGAGTATGCAGGTCAGGGAAGAAGACCAGCAACAAGAAGTCACCGCAAGGAAAATACGCAAAGGTACACAAGGTGACCGAACAGGAGTCCGATTCAGATGCTAGCAGTAATGAACTGGCTAGCTTAAGCTGTAATGAACTGGCTAGCTTAAGAGTACTCAACGCTGGTAAGGGTGCAGACCTCCAGACAATTTGGGTCACTCTTCAGATAGAAGGAGTCCAAGTAAAACTGGAATTGGACACTGGATCGGCATTGACGGTCATAAATAAGAAAGATTACGGAAAGCTATTCCAACATATTCCCCTACAGGATATGGGGATTATATTGAAAACATACACGGGGCAAAGAGTGTACCCCATCGGGAAAATAGAGGTTGCAGTGGTCCACAAGGGCGAAGACAGTCAAATAATGGACTTATATGTGATATCTGAAGGAGGTCCTCCACTACTAGGACGGGAGTGGATTAGGAAAATGAATATGGACTGGCATTTCCTACAAACAATAACGAGTGAGAACTCGGTGAAGATAGTCGGCCCAGACTCTGGAACGGATGATAGTAAGCCCAACTCAGGTGCAAAAGACAAAGTTTCAGCACAGAATTCCACTGAGCAACAACAACATAGTTTAACTGTGGATTCTGAGTCTGGCAAGTCTACTGATGTGCCCATTTCTGAGGGACACCGGGCTCGAACTCAACTCCATTTCAAACTACAACAGCAATTAGAACAAATGCTTCGCCGTTTTGAGCAAGAGTTGAATGCAACGAAAGAGTTCTTTGATATAGAGTTGGAGAATCTGGAAAGACAACAGAAGCAGCTGATGGAGAAAATGGAGCAGGAGCACACAAAACGTCTGATGTCAGAGGAGTTAACGGTCAGCCAACTCCTGCATATGCTGAAGGACAGGACTCTGAAATGGGAAAAACTTGAACATGAACTTCAATATTCAAACGAAAGGGGTTCGGAGCTCTCAAAGGTTATTGGAAGAGCTGAGGTGGCAACACAGACTGAGATGACTGCAACAGAGCAGCCCTTGGATGCCAAAAGTACGCTGACTCACGTCAACGTAGAACAACAGACCGCTGAAACAGCTGCTCCGGTAGAGGGATTGCATAGTCCGATCAATCAATCTCCAAAGGAAGTTGAAGTATTAAAATCACAAATGAGGTCACTAGTAAACGACTTGCTGGAAGCCCAGAAAAAGCTGGATGCAGAGGTACACATGAAGAAGTCTCTTCAGGAAAGATGTCTGGATTTGGAACAAGAGCTGGCTAACGTCCAGCTGGGTATGGAGGAAATAGACGACCCTCTCACTGGTCTAGCTCAGGACGACACCGAATATTACGATGTCCTGTCCTGCCCAGCTTGTAACTTCGACTCCCAAAGTGCAGAAATCATGGAGGAGCACCAAAAGTCTACGGAACATCGGGAGAAGCTGGCTCTACGACGGAAACAGGAGGAAGAGAAGGAGGAACTGCGCATGCAGCTGGCAGCTGTGGCAGCTGACAATGGAGCCCAGAGAGTCTCCAAGAAGCAGAAAAGGAAAAGTAAAAACAGAAGATGACCCATCTGAACCATTATCACCTCTACCAGATCACACACGTGGTCCCTCCGAACGGAGCCAATTCAGTTCGGAAGTTCAAACTGTTAAATCCATGGAAGGACTATTGAATGAGTCACTCCAGCAACGTGAACCGACTACACCACAGAGATTGAATCTGTGAACTGTTTTCCGCAGAGACTGAATCTGTGATCTGTTTTGACATGAAGTTATCTATGTATCTATGTTATTCTGTTATGTAAACCTGAAGTTATATATGTATATATGTTATTACGTTATGTTAAATGGGGAGATGACTGTAAAGCTAGGAAGGGAGGAATGTTGTGTATGTAATATGTGTGCTACTTTGAACCTATGGACAGGACTGCACTACTTGTTGGGCGTAGTGATACGCAGTACCACTCCTGGCCATAGGGGTATAAATAGTACTGTGGGTACTGATCCCCCTCAGTTCCCGCCTGTGGGCATGAAGTAAAGACCTATGTATAGTCCCTACCTCCAACCAGTAAAGACCAGCCATGGATGGGAAGCCCTTTGGGGCCTGTTGAACTCACATCCTAATTCCTAGTATCTGCTCCCAGTGGGTAAAACTCCAGACCGTGATTGCCATGTTGTTGGGGTCGATAGAAATTAACAGGCTCTGAGACCTCTGTTGCAGCAAAGGCAAAACGTGTCTTACTTTATTCACTCTCCACGAAGACTGAGGCTCTCAGCCCCGTTGCAGGGGCTGTGACGTCATCACGTTGCCGACGCTCTTAAAGGGACCCTGCACCGATAACCCAACCCAGTATGTACATATAACAACATTGGCTATACATAGTGAATTGTGTTTAGGTACATATAACAACATTGGCTATACATTGTGTTATTGTCCCTATGTGGTCTCTGCCACAATATCATAAAACTTCCCATAATGAGTTCTGACAGAGTCTGCACCCACAACATTCAGCCATTTTATTTCTCTTTACAGGAACTGGTAGACCTGCTGTGTAATTCCAGCATTGTCTGACTTTATATCACACAGCAGTCAATTTGCTTCTGTAAACACAATTAAGTTGATCTAATGATGGCTCCTCTATAGCATTGTGAATCCAGGAGCCTCAATGGGTGACTGTGAAATATCAACTTTGTTTTGGGGGAAAATTCACTCCTAATATTGTTTAATTGTTATCCATTTTTTTCATTCAATGTGCTTTGGCACAGGGCGATCGTATATTTATATTAAACCAACTGATCTCCCGTGCTCTTGCGCATGGCTGGTCTGGGGTCTGGGGCACTTATCTGTTATCCTGGCATAACCCTTTGAGGCCACTGCTCATATACTCCCTGTTGGGAAGTAGTCTAAATACTTCCTGAAGTTGATCAAAGATTTATTATTGCTGGAGATTTGTTCATATTGGTAGCGGCTTGGCTCCTCCTCTTCTCATTATCTCACCAGCCACTCCAGATTATCTCAAGGTCAGAAAATAAATCAGCAGGAAATAACTGGATTTCTTCTGTAAATTTTCTCTGAGCATTAACTTGCTGTGGCGGGGCATCTAACCGCGACTGCCGTTAGTTAGACTTGGCCTTGCACGTGTAGATTTTTTAAAAAATTTATGTGACAAGTTGCTGAAAGTGCGAGCTGATAACGTCACAGCGAGGGAAACCGGGCATCTGGGACCTGAGTGAACAGGCCAAGCAACTTTGTGTCTCCTTAACCGATCAGATGGAAGGATTGTGGAATTAACAGTGCAAGGACTGAGAAGGACGTGTAAATTCAATGTAAAATCAGAAAGAGAAATAGAGAGACAGAAAGAAAGATTAGATTAACAGAGAGAGAAAAAAAGAGACAGAAAGGAAAAGTGAAAAAAATCAAATTTTAAATTTGACATTTCTAAAATCTCCAACAAAACCTGAAGGGATGAGACTGCACACTTGTAATAGTTAATTTTCAGTGCCAGAGAGGTTGACTGGCAGAAATTAACACTAAACACTTAACTTAGATTTGAAATGACTTGACTTAAAATTCTGTGGTGAGTTTAATTCGTATCTGACCTCTGACTCCCACGGCTACCACCCCGCTTTTGCCTTTCACCATCATCCCTTTTGTCATTTAATCACTCCTGCCTTTTACCCTATCACAGAACTACCCTTTTGTTCTTCCTTCCCCTCTCACCCCCCTTTCCCTGCCTCTGTACTTGCTTAAAACTTATTGAGGGAAAAATTTGTCAGCGACCATTTTGGGTCACTAACATAGTCTGGGAGCTAAATTTAGCGCCAAGCGAAAAATAGCGCCGGTGATCGCTAACTTCAGTTTTAGCGCCCCAAGAGGGGGTTGGAGTGCTAATTCAAGCGCTCCACTTCCTTCTTAGAGTGGTAGCCCTGAATATCTGGGTGGTGTGTTCTGCAGCGCTATGCACTGGGCCACGTAGCGCTGCTGCATGGAACGGCTCCTCCCCTCATTAAAGGGGAGGACCCAAGCCCACAACTCTGCGGGGCCCTGCCTGGACCACCAGGGAGCGGGGAGTACTGGGCTGCCAGATCGCGGCATGGACCCCGCGTGCAAAGATGCAACGGGCCGCGACAAGTAAGTCGGCTGATTTTTTTTTACAAGTTATGAAATTCAATTCAATAAATCTGATCATTTGTGAGCTAGCACCAAAAAATAACCATAAAATCTGGTGGATTGTTGTAAGAACTCAGTTTGTTCACTAATATCCTTCAAGGAAAGAAACATACCACCTCTATTCAGTTTGGTCTGTATGTGACTCCAGTTCCACATTATATTGACTCTCAATGCCCTCCCGGCACCTCGGAATGGGCAATAAACGCTGCCTTCTCAGTGTTACTGACATTCCCCCATCCCAGTCTAGCCAACATTTAAATTTTTTGCGATTGAGGGAAATGATTTCAAGTTCTTTCTGCCTCATCAGGACCAGGTTTTTACTTGATTTTCCAAAAGACTGAAGGAGCAGTCTTGTTGTGTTCCAAGTCTCAAGACGTGGATGAACATCTCCCAACTTTCCCCGCCCCCATTGTTCATTGCTGCTGTTCCAGGGATTTGAATGTGATGCTTTTTTTGCACGCTTGTTAGGATTAACATTGACTTGCTGATGCTATCGAAAAATAGTATAATGACAATTCAAGCCTGAACCATCAACTGCTATAACTCAAAGCAGCTGAAATCATGCAAAACAGAAATAGTATGGCCCAGAATTTGCTGGAACGCAACATCTCACGAGGAGCGCCGTGAGTTGGATTTTTCCCCTCAACTTTCAGATCATGTTATTTTTGCGCTGCAAATTGCTGGAAGTGTGAAGTCAACAGGGCATCTGGGACCTCCTGAACGTCGGGTCCAATCGACAACCACCTTAGCCAATTAAATTAAAGGATTGAGATAGAAACAACAAATGGCTGAGAAGGAAATAAGAACATAAGAACATAAGAATTAGGAGCAGGAGTAGACCATACGGCCCCTCGAGCCTGCTCCGCCATTCAATAAGATCACGGCTGATCATCGACCTCAACTCCACTTTCCCGCCCGATCCCTTGATTCCCCTACAGTCCAAAAATCTATCTACCTCAGCCTTGAGTATATTCAAAGACACAGCATTCACAGCCCTGTGGGGCAGAGAATTCTAAAGATTCACAACCCTCTGAGTGAAGAAATTCTTCCTCATCTCAGTCTTTAATGGCCAACCCCTTATCCTGAGAATATGCCGCCTAGTTCTAGACACTCCAGCCAGGGGAAACAACCTCTCAGCATCTACCCTGTCAATCCCCTTCAGAATCTTGTCTGTTACAATGAGATCACCTCTCATTCTTCTAAACGCCAGAGAGTATAGGCCCATTCTACAAAATCTCTCATCTTAGGACAACCCTCTCAGGGCCATAAATCACCTCAATATCAGGGTCCTTACTGTTGAATCCGTAAATCTTTAGGTAGTGTGTCCTTCAAATAATCGACAGAGACTTCAGAGGAACAATCAACAGGTGTTTACTGGATGAGGGTTGCTCTAAAACTAAACAGTACAGACCCCTACTCAGGGTTATATACAGGTGTGGTCACTGCCGGTACTACAGTATACAGGAGCTGTAAAAAGTAGTTCTCCCCTTAAAGGCACATACACTACAATTCCTCCCCTTTTAGATTAACAGTACCATAACATTCATTTAACAATCAACACTTTTAACATGCAACATTAACTGAAAATAGTCCATTTATAAATTCAGTCTTTGGGGCGGCTTCCTGATCCTTTCTGGATAGCGCCTTTCCTGAGTGTCTTGCTCTTGGTGCGGAGGCGATTCTGGCCCCCTGTCGTCGGTTGGTTCATCAGCTTCCGATACTACTGTTTCTGGGGTAGATGCTACCTGTATGTCGGGTTCATTACCAGGTACGCGAGACATGGGGTTGACTCGTTCCTGTGATGCTAAGATCTGGTCGACATGGCGTCTCACAATGTTCTCCCCAACATTCACTGTGTACATTAGTGGCCCTTGCCGTGTGCATATCGTTCCTGGTTGCCATTTCTCTGTTCGGTAGTCGCGGGCCAAGACTGGTTGCCCTACATTGAAGCTCCTTGTTGGCTTCTCATTGATGTGCTGGAATTGCTTATTCTCAAAATTTCTTCGTACATTTGGTCTGAGCAAATCCAGACGAGATCTCAACCTTCGGTTAAAGAACATCATGGCCGGGGTCTGGTTGGTAACTGCATGTGTCGCATTTCAGTAGGCTAACAGGAAATTGTCCACCTTATGCTGCAGTGGAATGTCATCATCGCACATGGCCCTTACTGCCTTTTTAAAGGCTTGTACGAACCTCTCAGCCAATCCATTTGTGGCTGGATGATACGGGGCGGATGTGTAATGCCTTACCCCATTCCTTTTCATAAATTTCCGAAATTCTTCGGACACAAACTGTGGTCCGTTATCAGAGCAAATCTGCTCTGGCAAGCCGTTCCTGGCAAATATGGTCCCTGGACTGCAATCGTTTTCTCCGTGGTGGTGGAGGACATTTTGATCACCTCAGGCCATTTTGAGTGTGCATCCACGGCTATTAAGAACATTGAGTGCATGAATGGACCAGCAAAATCAATATGCACCCGTTGCCATGGAGAGGAGGGCCACTCTCATGGGTGTAGAGGGGCATGTGGTGGTGCATTTTGGACATTCTGGCATCCTGAGCAGCTCTTTGTCAGGTCCTCGATTTGCTGATCGATCCCCGGCCACCACACATAAGCCCTAGCAAGGCTTTTCATTTTCACCCCTCCCAGATGGCCTTCGTGAAGCTCATTGAGCACTCTCTCCCTTAACTTGGGTGAAATTACCACTCGGGATCCACACATCAAAGTCCCCTGGCATACTGACAGCTGTTCTCTTCTGGATGAGAATGCTGGCAACAGTGAGTCGCCATGTGTTGGCCAACCCTTCACCGTCAAATCATATATCCGAGACAGTGTCGGGTAATTTCGGGTCTCCTTCTCTATATCCGCGTTAGTTACTGGCAAGCGTTCAATTATAGTTGAATAAAATATTTCGACAGGGTCCACTGCTGGTGCTTCCTCCGCAGTAGGCAGTGGCAAGCGTGATAGCCCATCAGCATTTCCATGCTGTTCCGTGCTCTTATACTCTATTTCATATTGGTTCGCCCCTAGAAAAAGGGACCATCTTTGTAGCCGTTATGCAGTCATCACCGGAACGCCCTTCTTTGGATTAAAGATGGAGACAAGTGGTTGGTGGTCAGTCAGCAAGGTGAACTTCTGCCCATGCAGATAGTGGTTGAACTTTTTCACTCCCCACACTAGGCAAAGGGCCTCCCTGTCAACCTGGGCGTAGTTACGCTCGGCTGAGGTTAGTGACCGAGACACAAAGGCTACTGGCCTCTCCAAGCCGTCCGGGAATTTGTGCGACAGCACCGCTCCAATACCATAGGGTGATGCATCACACGCCAACCGAATTGGTAGTGCTGGGTTGAAATGAGCCAACACCTCTTTTGATGTGATCAATTCTTTGCACTTCAGGAAAGCTCGTTTACATTCGTCATTCCACTTCCATGGTACCCCCGTTTGCAGTAGAGTGTTCAGTGGGTGTAGTAACGTAGACAAATTCGGCAAGAACTTATGGTAGTAGTTCACCAGCCCGAGGAACGACCTCAGTTGTGACACATTTTCTGGTGCTGGAGCCTTGACTACTGCCTCAATCTTTTCAGGGGACTTATGTAACCCCTCTTCATCAATAACGTGGCCACAATACGAGATCTGCTTCTGGAAAAACTCGCATTTGTGGCGATTAGCTCGGAGCCCATATTCCTTCAATCTAGTGAGCACCTGCTCCAGGTTGGCGAGGTGATCACTGTCATTTTCGCCCGTGACCAGGATGTCGTCCAAATAACACTGGGTCCCTGGAATCCCTTGCAGGACTTGTTCCATTGCCCTTTGCCAAATAGCCGGAGCTGATGCTACCCCGAACACCAGCCGGTTGCATTGGTAGAGACCTTTGTGAGTGTTGATCGTGAGGTACTGTTTCGAGGCTTCTTCTACCTCCATTTGCAGGTACGCCTGGGCCAGATCAATCTTAGTGAAGCGTTTTCCTCCAGATAGCGAGGCGAAAATATCTTCAATCCTCGGAAGCAGATATTGTACCGTGTGAAGGACTGGGTTCACTGTCACCTTAAAGTCCCCACAGATGCGAATCTTCTTTGGTTCCCCAGGCGTATTACTCAATGACCTCTTCATTACAGGAACGATGGGTGTAGCCCACTCACTCCAGTCCACTTTGGACAGTACTCCAGAACGTTCCAAACCTTCCAGCTCTGATTCGACGGCTGAGCGGATCGCATAAGGCACCGGTCTGGCCTTAAAAAACTTTGGGCTTGCATTTTCCTCTATTTTGATCATCGCTGTTATGCCTTTTAGTGTTCCAAGTCCCTCCTGGAACACTTCTTGTGCGTCAGTTAGCATTTTTGACAGTCGTCCAGGTGTGACATCGTCATCCTTTTTGGCATCTACCGTCAGTGCTTGTATGGCATGCCAATCTAACTGTATCTTCCGGATCCATTCACGTCCTAGTAGTGGTGGTCCTCCATCTGGCAATACATATAAGTCCATTTTTGGTGTTTCCTTGCCGTTGTATATCACGTTCACCCTTATTTTTCCTTTGGGGTAGACTTTTTGCCCCATGTACGTCTTCAAGATAATCTCTGTATCTCTCAAGGGTATATGTGAGATTAGCCGCTTGTATTCCCTTTGGTTTATGACTGTTAGGGCTGATCCTGTGTCCAATTCCATTTTCACTTGGACTCCGTCTATCTTGAGCGTGACCCAGATAGTTTGGTGATCCTCCATTCTGGTTATATTATGTAGTTTCAGACAACCCAGCTCCTTGCTTCCGGAGTCTGTATCACTTTTCTGTTCGTCTGAACTACTCTCCATCACCTTATGTACCTTTTTGTACTTCTCCTGTGGAGGATTCTTGCTGCTGGTTTTCTTTCCCAACCTGCAGACTCTTATTATGTGTCCTACTTTTCCACGCTTTCTGCACACTTGGTCCTTGAACCAACAATCCTTATGGTCGTGTGTTGTTCTGCCGCAGCGATAACACTTCACTGCTCCATATGACATTTCATTTGTGCCATATTCTTGCGGTCTCCGTTGTATCTCTGCCACACCCCATGCTGCTGCTTTATGTGATACTGCCATGTTGAAAACCTTGTCCAGCGTAAGATCCTTTTCTGATAGAAGCCATTTCTGGATTCCTTCACTTTGAAGCCCACACACAAACTTGTCCCTTAAAGTATCTCCAATCCCGTTCCAAACTGGCAGTGTTCCGATAGCTTGCGCAGTTCCGTTAAATACTCAGCATTTCTTTTGTCTTTATGCTGGTTCCTTTTGTGAAACTTAAATCTTTCTGCTATCAGCAGCGGTGTGGGGTTTAAGTGGTCCTGTAGGATTGCCACTGTGCTTTCAAAATCCTTTTCCACTGGCTTCTCTGGGGTGACTAGGTTTCGCAGTAAGCCGTACGTTTTTGCACCCATGGAATTCAACAATACCAGTGCTTTCCTGGCATCTGGCACTTTCTTCGCTTTGCAGTACACCTCTATGCGTTCTACATATGTCGCCCAATCTTCGGCTTCATTGTCGAACGCCGTGACCCTGCCACTCTTGTGCATCCCTGGGTGTGGTTAGACTGGCTAAAAATGGCGTCTCCCGCGCTCTCCCTTCTTCTCCGCTGGCTCAAAATGGCGTCTCCTGCGCCCTCCCTTCTTCTCCTCTGGCTCAAAATGGCATCTCCCGCACTTCCCGTTCTTCTCCGCTGCGGCCCAAATGGCACCTCCCGCACTTTCTTTTCTTCCCCCGTGGACGCTGCTCAGCCCTTGAACACCGGCCGCGCTCTGCGCGTTTTCCTGCGCGCTTTCCTGCGCGCTTCTCTCGTTGACCCCGCTCGGTCTTCAACCCCGGCTGCGTCCTGCGTGCTTCACCCTCTCTCATTGACGCCACTCGGTCTTCAACCCCAGCTGCGCCCTGTGCGCTTTACCCTCTCTCTTACCCGTCGATGCTGCTCGGCCTTTTTCTGTGCCGCCGGTCGGCTCCCGCCGCCGCTGTCCGGGAAGGGTCTGCGCCGTACCTGCTGCCAGCCCGCTGCGCTGGATTGTCGTGGCTGGAGAACCAAGCCCAGCTCTCCACAGCCTCCTCTGCCTGCTCAAGTCCTCTCAGGATGGTCGACGCCCGCACTGATGGAATCGGCCTTCTTCTGCAGAGTTGCAGGTAGGTTCGAATCACCTCGTCGCCAATGTTGAATCCGTAAATCTTTAGGTAGTGTGTCCTTCAAATAATCGACAGAGACTGCAGAGGAACAATCAACAGGTGTTTACTGGATGAGGGTTGCTCTAAAACTAAACAGTACAGATCCCTACTCAGGGTTATATACAGGTGTGGTCACTGCCGGTACTACAGTATACAGGAGCTGTAAAAAGTAGTTCTCCCCTTAAAGGCACATACACTACACTTATGACTTGAAATAACAGACCTAAATGTCTGCGGCGAGTTTAATTCATATTTATGGTGCAAATCCAGCAATTTCATGAAACTCCTGGGGAGATTGATGACGAGCTCTTGTTTGTGCAAGGGTAACGGCGGAGCGGCTTAAATTATCCAGCAATTTGTGGTGATTTGCAATCCCCAATGTATCTCTTCCTCACCTCAAATTGCTGAGATTTTTTACACACTAATACTGGTGAATGCATTAAACTCGCTGATATTTTCCCAGCAATTTCTGGGCCATTGATTAATGGTCACTTTGTACCTTTTGAATGTATTGAATGCAATGCAATGGTAAAAAAATAACTACTGTTTTTGACATGTATATCCCAGGTAAATTCCATCACTGTCATTCAGAACATCTACATTTGGCTCACTGTCAATCACTAGCAACAAAATGTGGACATTGTAAATGTTGCTTGTGAAAAATCAATGTGTCACTGTACTTCCACACTGAGGTTAGGAGAAATCTGCTTGCAAACATAGACACAGGCAATTGCAGCTTCTGAACTGCAAAGGCCACTCATGAGTTGATATAGTACTTTGGTTGGAAGGGTGAGTTGGGAGCACCTTTGACTGTTGTGCGATGGGGCAAGTTATTTATTTCTTGGTCCCCCTCAGCTGAATATTTTCTGCTTCTGTGCAATATTTCATCGAGTGAGCTCAGAAAGCTCATTCAATTGATGAAAGTGGGTTTGATTTATTGCGAGTCATCTGTATTTGAATGCATGACTCTCTGGGTGGAAGTCACATACTCAGTCACTTAAACTGCAAGCTATATTTATTTTGTATAGATTGCTAAATTCAATAAACTAAATGAATAAATTGGTCAGTTAAAGCTTTGTCAGAAAGTGCCCGCTCTATTAGTCAAAGTACATTGAGCATAATAACAATGGATGAGCTATTCATCTGGGAAAAGTTGAGCTTCAAAGGGTTTGTAAGTAGTAAAAGAGTCACCAGAACCTACGATACGGAAGCAGCTTGTAGCTGTGGAAAAGTCCCAATCGCTGCTTGGAGCTGGTGCCACTATATTCCAGATAACAAAGGCCATTACAAGAGTCTGGATCTTGTTTCCATCTAAGAGCATTCTCCAATAGGCATCTAGCTGGTTTTGCCAGCAGTGAGGTTGGAGAACATTTAGCAACACCTGCTCTTTCTTTCCTCTTAACAACACAAAAGGTTGGTAAGAGGAAAGAAAGGACGAGTTCATGGAATGCATTTGGGACAGTTTCCGAGAACAATATGTCATGGAACGAACCAGGGAACAGGCTATTTTAGATCTTGTATTGTGTAATAAGTCAGGGTTAATTAGCAATCTCATTGTAAAGTATCCTCTGGGGCAGAGTGATCATAATATGATAGAATGTCACCTTAATTTTGAGAGTGACTTGCCTAAGTCCGAAACTAGAGTCTTAAACTTAAATAAAGCCAATTACATAGGTATGAGGGGCGAGTTCGCTAAGGTAGATTGGAAAAATAGATTAAAAGGTATGGCGGTAGATAAGCAGTGGCTAGCATTTATAGAAATATTTCATAATTCGCAACAAAAATACATTCCATTGAGAAACAAAAACTCCATGGGAAAAAAGATCCAACTGTGGCTAACTAATGAAGTTAAGGATAGCATTAGGCTGACAGAAGAAGCTTATAATATTGCAAAGAATAATAGTAAGCCTGAGGATTGGGAGAGTTTCAGAAACCAGCAAAGGTTGACCAAAAAATTGATAAAAAGTGAAAAAATAGAATATGAGAGAAAACTAGCAAGAAATATAAAAGCAGATTGTAAGAGCTTCTACGAGTATATAAAAAGGAAGAGAGTATCAAAAGTAAACATTGGTCCCTTAGAGGCTGAGACAGGAGAAATTATTATGGGGAATAAGGAAATGGCAGAAACGTTAAACAAATATTTTGCATCTGTCTTCACAGTAGAAGACACAAAAAGCATACCAAAAATGGTGGGGAACCAAGGGTCTAATAAAGGTGAGGAACTTAACGTAATTAATATAAGTAGAGAAAAAGTATTAGAGAAACTTAAGGGGCTAAAACCCAACAAATCCCCTGGACCTGACGGCCTACATCCTAGAGTTCTAAAAGAGGTGGCTGAAGAGATAGTGGATGCATTGGTTTTGATCTTCCAAAATTCCCTAGATTCTAGAATAGCCCCAGTGGATTGGAAGGTCGCAAATGTAACACCGCTATTCAAGAAAGGAGGGAGAGAAAAAACAGGGAACTACAGGCCTGTTAGCCTGACATCAGTCGTCGGGAAAATGCTGGACTCCATTGTTAAGGAAGTGTAACAGGGCACTTAGAAAATCATAACATGATTAGGCAGAGTCAACATGGTTTTATGAAAGGGAAATCATGTTTGACAAATTTATTAGAGTTTTTTGAGGATGTAACTAGCAGGGTAGATAAAGGGGAACCACTGGATGTAGTATATTTGGATTTCCAAAAGGCATTCGATTAGGTGCCACATAAAAGGTTATTACACAAGATTAGGGCTCATGGGGTTGGGGGTAATATAATAGCATGGATAGAGGATTGGTTAATGGACAGGAAACAGAGAATAAGGACAAACAGATCTTTTTCAGGTTGCCAGGCTGTAACTAGTGGGGTGCCACAAGGACCAGTGTTTGGGCCTCAGTTATTTACAACTATATTAATGACCTAGATGAAGGGACCGAGTGTAATGTTTCCAAGTTTGCTGATGATACAAAGCTAGGTGGGACAGTAAGCTGTGAGGAGAACACAAAGAGTCGGCAAAGGGATATAGATAGACTAAGTGAATGGGCAGTAAGGTGGCAGATGGAGTATAATGTAGGAACATGTGAGGTTATTCACTTTGGTACGCGGTGCTGTATGTATAGCTGACGCGTCCCTACGGGGAACAAGCATTCCATTGTACTTGTTACATATGGCAAATAAATCGAAATAAATAAAAATAAATCTAATCTGAAATCTAATCTGAATCTGAGAATAGAAAAATAGAATATTTTTTAAATGGTGAGAAACTTTCAAATGTTGATGTTCAGAGAGATTTGGGTGTCCTCATGCAAGAAACACAGAAAGCTAGCATGCAGGTACAGCAAGCAATAAGGAAGGCAAATGGCATGTTGGCCTTTATTGCAAGGGGGTTGGAGTATATGAGTAAGGAAGTCTTGCTACAATTGTACAGGGCCTTGGTGAGGCCACACCTGGAGTACTGTGCATAGTTTTGGTCTCCTTATCTAAGGAAGGATATACTTGCCTTGGAGGCGGCGCAACAAAGGATCACGAGATTGATTCCTGGGATGAGAGGGCTGTCCTATGATGAGAGATTGTGCAGATTGGGCCTGTACTCTCTGGAGTTTAGAAGAATGAGAGGTGATCTCATTGAAATATACAAGATTCTGAAGGGGATTGACAGGGTAGATGCTGAGAGGTTGTTTCCCAAGGCTGGAGTGTCTAGAACTAGGGGGCATAGTCTCAGGATAAGGGGTAGGCCAAACATCTGTCTGGATACTTTGATTCGTGACTCTCGAGTTACAAAATACAAACTGAATCGACAGCAACAAGGTCCATACAACTATATTTAATTACGACTTTACCCATTAACAACTACAATGTTATACTTTCTAAAGCCTAATTGCGTTACTTGGATTACGTGGCAGGGAATATACTCACGAGACTATTGACAATTGCGCAGGGGTTGATCAGGCCACAACCGATCGCCGTCAGAAAGCTGATCAGGCCTCTGCTCCATGAGACTTGAGCCCAACTGCTCAAGTTCCTTCCCTGCTGTTCCTATCTGTCGACCATCAGGACTAGCTTCTGGCTGTGCTAATCTTGCTGTCTTATATTGTCCGAATACACCTTCTGGCCCGATACCAGACGTTTCCTGCGGTTTCGCACTTTGATAGCTCCTTATCGAAAACTCTTGCTGACATGTCTGCAGCTTCTTTGATATGCGGTTTCATTTACGGATGCATTGCCTTGCTTCTGATGTCTCTGAGTTTTTCTTTAAAATGGCAAGTCGGTATTTTGTTAGCCAGACATGTCTTCCAAGGTTGAATATACATTCCACTGAATCCCAGACCTTGTTAGCTGCGATCCTGCAGCTGGGACCTTCATGTTTATGTTTTAAAAGTTTCTCAGAGAGCCTTTTCTTTAATTGCCCACAGCAGGCTTGCTCAGTTTCTGAGTTCAGTTTTAAACAGCTTTAAGCCTACCATACTGTCCATCAAGGTCATTCACTTTGATGTAGATCGATTCTACAAGGGGTAGGCCATTTAAGACTGAGATGAGGAGGAATTTCTTCACTCAGAGGGTTGTGAATCTTTGGAATTCTCTTCCCCAGAGGGCTGTGAATGCTGAGTCTTTGAGTATATTCAAATCTGAGATAGATAGCTTTTTGGACAGATGGGGAATCAAGGGATATGGAGATCGGGCAGGAAAGTGGAGTTGAGGTCGATGATCAGCCATGATCTTATTGAATGGTGGAGCAGGCTCGAGGGGTCGTATGGCCTACTCCTGCTATTATTTCTTATATGCTTATTTTCTTAAATTAAATTATGCAGCTCGCTCTCACTAAAAGTAAACCGAGAGAATAATGAGACCGGATTCAAAAGCCATTAACAAATCAAGGCAATCACAAGTTTCTTTGGGTAAATTCTACCTGCAGAGTAACCATCAGTTGATGCCCATGCAGAAAAAGTCTCAGTTTGTCGAGGATTTAACGGATTTTAACATAACATAAAATGGCAGGGATTAAAACTCTCTCCCCAAAAGGGTATTGGATGCTGAGGGTTAATTTGAGCTTTCAAGACTGAGATTGTTAATTTTTTCTTTAGATAAGGCTATCAAGGGATATGGATGAAAGGTGAGCAAATGGGGTTTACATACAGATCAGCCATGTTCTAACTAAATGGCGCGATAGGCTCGAGGGGCTGAATGACCTACTTCCGTTCCTATATTGCTATTACATTATTATTCAGCCCATCTAACTTGTCCTCCTAGTTGGGTTTGTGTTTACGTAGATGATACAGCACAGAAACAGGCCACTTGGCCCAACTGGTCTATGCCAGTGTTTATGCTCCCCAGGAGCCTCCTCCCACTTCTCTTCCTCTAACCCTATCAGCATATCCTTCTATTCCTTTCTCCTTTAGGTACTTATCGTGCTTCCCTTTAAATGCATCTATGCTATTCACGTGGTCTGTGTAGTAATTTGCAATATAACACACAGACTTAACAGTGGCGACGAGGATGGGATCTTACCCTGCGGCAGAGATACATCCAAGGCAGTTGAACGGGCGTCGAGAGGAGGCATCCGCCCTCATCATTCTGCTGAGAGAAGACTCGGGTCTGCAGAGCACAGGAAGAATTCTGACATGAAGCCTTCCATCAGCAACAGGCAGTGATCATCCCTTCTATCACGGTGGTGGGTAAGCCGACCAGCGACGAACAGCAAGTCGGCCACGTTGACTGTGAGTAGGGGAGAAAATAAAAAATAAAAAAACGGAGGATATAAGGGCGGAGAACTCGACCACGGCCGGGGAAAGGAGCCGGACAGAAGTCGGGGCCAGAGGCGCTGAGACTGGGGCAGCGTAAGGCACGGAAGCCGCGGTGAATGCAAACGCAGCCGGTGTGAAAGACCGGGCTGCAAGCAGGCTGGGAGACGCAACAGCGTCGAGAGAGAGCTCGACCGCGACCGGTGAAAAAGGCCGGGCAGCTACCGAGGCCGCGAGGCGCAGCGGCCGGGTCAGCGTAAGGCGCGGGAGAAAATTTAAAAAAATCGCAGAGAACTCAGCCGCAGCCAGGGGGAAAGGACCGGACTGCAAGAGGGGCTGGGAGGCACGATTTGAAAACCGCTGGGGGAGGGCGAACGCAGCAAATCGGCAATCGCCATTACAGCCAGCGGGGGGGAGAAAGGCGGGAAGCCGCCATTTTCAGAGGCGGGGGAAGAAGACAAGCGCGGGAAACCGCCATTTTGTAAAAGAAAAAAAAAAATAATTCTTTTGTTTCTCAAGAAGATCGCGAGGATGCCTAAGCATGGTAACATCAACGATTTCGATCCCGATGTTGAAGATTGGGCCATGTATGTAGAACGCATAGAGATATATTGTAAGGCAAATAAAATATCAGATGAAGATAAAGCACTAACCTTACTAAACTCAATGGGTGCGAAGACATACGGGCTATTGAAGCATCTTCTATCACCAGCTAAACCGGCGGATCAGACTTTCGCTAATATTGTTGCTGTCCTGAAGAATCATTTGAACCCCACACCGCTGATGTTAGCGGAACGATTTAAATTTTATGCGAGAACGCAACTGAAAGAGGAAAGCAACGCGGAGTATTTAATTGAACTACGCAAGCTAGCGAAATACTGTCAGTTTGGGGAAAGCCTGACAGAGGCACTGAGAGACAAATTCGTGTGTGGATTGTCGAAAGAAGGAACACAAAAGCGGTTGCTTGAAGAGAATGATCTTACACTTGATAAGGCTGTCACTATTGCAGCATCGCACGAAGCCGCAGCGAGAGGCACCGCGGAAATGCAGCTGAAGGCAGCGGTACGCAGCGTAGATCAAATGGCTTCGGGTACAACGAAATGTTATCGTTGTGGGAAGACAACACACGATCAGAACCAATGCTGGTTTAAAAACCAGGAATGTAGAAAATGTGGCAAGCTTGGTCACATAGCTAAAGTATGCCGGTCAGGAAAGAAGACCAGCAACAAAAAGTCACCACAGGAAAAGTGCAGAAAGGTACATAAGGTGGCTGAGAAGAGTTCGGATGAACAGAATTCGGATTCAGACTCCAACAGCAAGGAACTGGGTAGTCTGAGAATTCACAACGTGAGTAAGGAAGCTGACCGACAAACTATCTGGGTCACACTGCAGATAGCAGGAGTCCAAGTGAAGATGGAATTGGACACCGGATCGGCGTTGACGGTCATGAATAAGCAAGATTACAAAAAGTTATTCAAACATATTCCCCTACGGGATACGGAGATAGTATTGCAGACATACACGGGGCAAAAAGTATACCCCATCGGGAAGATAAAAGTCAAGGTGATACACAAGGGCAAAGAACACCAAGGAATGGACTTATATGTACTACCTGAAGGAGGTCCACCACTTCTGGGACGGGAGTGGATCAGGAAAATAAATATGGACTGGCACTCCCTAAACGCAATAACGGTAGATTCCGGAAAAAAAGATGTCAAACCTGAACGATTGTCCAGAATATTGAATGAGGCTAAAGAGGTGTTCCAACAGGGACTGGGAACACTGAGAGGAATTAAGGCAAAAATCAAGATTGCAGAACATGCAAACCCATAATTTTTCAAAGCCAGACCGGTACCGTATGCGATACGACCTGCTGTGGAAGCTGAGCTGGAAGGGCTGGAACGTTCAGGAGTACTGTCTAAGGTGGACTGGAGTGAGTGGGCCACGCCCATTGTTCCCGTCATGAAGCGTTCATCGAGTAACAAGCCAGGGGAACCGGAGAAGGTCCGCATCTGTGGAGACTTCAAGATCACAGTTAATCCGGTGCTTCACACGGTGCAATATCCACTTCCGCGGATTGAGGATATCTTTGCTTCATTGTCTGGCGGGAAACGCTTCACCAAGATAGACCTGGCGCAAGCGTACTTACAGATGGAAGTTGAGGAAGAGTCGCGCCAGTATCTCTCAATCAGCACGCACAGAGGCTTGTATCGATATAATAGACTGGTTTTTGGAGTGGCTTCGGCTCCGGCAATTTGGCAGAGGGCCATGGAGCAGGTATTACAGGGAATTCCAAGCACTCAATGTTACTTGGACGATATCCTGATTATAGGAGATGACGATGAGGAACACCTTGCAAATTTGAAACTGGTGCTCACCAGGTTGAAGGAATATGGCCTTCGAGTTAATCGCCAGAAATGTGAGTTCTTTCAGGAACGGATCTCGTACTGTGGTCATGTCATTGACCAGGAGGGGCTGCACAAGTCACCTGATAAGATCGAAGCTGTTGTGAAGGCTCCCGCTCCGGAAAATGTATCCCAGTTGAGATCGTTCCTAGGGTTGATTAACTATTACCATAAGTTTCTGCCAAATCTATCCACGGTGCTGCACCCGCTGAATGCTCTTTTGCAGAAAGAAGTACCATGGAAGTGGAGCGAGGACTGTAAGAAGGCCTTTCGCAAAAGCAAGACATTGATCACCTCAGAGGAAGTGTTGGCTCACTTCAACCCAACGCTACCTATTCGTTTAGCTTGTGATGCTTCTCCTTATGGTACTGGAGCAGTACTCTCACACAAGTTGCCAAATGGCTCGGAAAGGCCAGTCGCATTTGCATCCAGATCATTGACCTCCGCTGAGCGCAACTATGCTCAGATAGATAGGGAGGCTCTCAGCCTGGTGTGGGGAGTAAAGAAGTTTCATCATTACCTGCAGGGCCAGAAGTTTACACTGCTGACAGACCACCAGCCGTTGGTATCCATATTCAACCCTAAAAAGGGCGTTTCCATTATGACAGCGCAAAGGCTACAGAGGTGGTCCCTTTTCCTAGGGGCACACCAATATGACATAGAATACAAAGGATCAAAACAGCATGGGAATGCTGACAGTTTATCATGCCTACCGTTGCCAACGGTAGAAGAGGCGCCTACAGTGGACCCAGTGGAGATGTTCACTCAACCATAGTGGAATGTCTACCAGTAACAAATTCTACGATCGAAAAGGAAACAAGAAATGACCCGACTCTCTCACGAGTCTACGATTTAACGGTGAAGGGATGGCCAGCACATGGCGAACCACTGTTGCCAGCATTTTCGCAAAGAAGAGAACAGCTGTCAGTGTGCCGAGGAACTTTGATGTGTGGATCCAGAGTGGTGATTCCACCCAAACTCCAGCAAAAAGTGCTAAAGGAGCTTCACGAGGGGCATCTGGGTGGAGTGAAAATGAAGAACCTAGCCAGAGCGTTTGTGTGGTGGCCAGGTATCGATGGAGACATCGAAGAAATGACCAAGAGCTGTTTAGGATGCCAGAAGGTCCAAAACGCCCTACCACAAGCTCCTCTGCATCCATGGGAGTGGCCCTCATCTCCATGGCAAAGGGTACATATCGACTTTGCTGGTCCATTTATGGACTCAATGTTCTTAATCGCGGTGGATGCACACTCCAAGTGGCCGGAGGTAATAAAGATGTCCTCCACCACCACGGAAAAAACCATCACAGTATTAAGGACCATATTTGCCAGGAATGGGCTGCCGGAACAGATCTGTTCTGATAATGGACCGCAATTTGTGTCCGAAGAATTCAGGAAGTTCTTAAAAAACAATGGGGTTAAGCACTACACGTCCGCCCCATACCATCCCGCCACCAATGGCTTAGCTGAAAGGTTTGTCCAGACCTTCAAGAAGGCCATAAAGGCCATGGGTAATGAAGACATAAATCTACAACATAAGGTAGATAACTTCTTGTTGGCGTACAGGAATGCAACACATGCGGTCACAAACCAAACTCCCGCCATGACGTTTTTCAATAGAAGACTAAGATGCCGGCTGGATTTGATCAAGCCAAACATCAGAAGGGACGTAGAGAACCGGCAATTTCAAGGCATGAATGAAAGGCCAACTAGAACCTTCCAGATAGGTCAACAAGTTTTGGCCCAGGACTACCGTACCGAGAAATGGCAGCCTGGAACTATTTGCACACGACTAGGACCGCTGATGTATACCGTGGACATTGGTGAAAGCATAATAAGGCGCCATGCTGACCAGATCATAGCGTCATCCAAAAAGGGACAACCTACACCACAACTCTATACACCTAATGATGAAGCAGAGATACCCATAGTATCTAACTCCGGTCCGGTGATACTGGAACCAGATGAACCCGACACTGACATTCAAGCCGAATCGACCTTGCCAAAAGAACCTACTACACCACCGAAAACTACTACACCACCGAGGCGTTATCCGGACCGAGTCAGGAAGCCTCCAGAGAGACTGAATCTGTGAACTGTTTTTACATTAAGTTGTGTATATATGTTATGATGTTATGTTTAATGGGAAGATATACTGTTAACCTAAAAAGGGAGGATTGTAGTGTATGTAACCGTTCCACCTTTAAGAGAACTATTTTAAGGGTTGCACTACTTTATCTTGGCTGCTGTATACTGTAATACCGGTGGTGACCACACCGGTATATAAGTGCTGTGTAATGATTTATTGGGCAGTTCCGCCCTGACCCTCAACTAGTAAAGACCTGTTTAAGTTTACTCTTGTGGTCTGTGTAGTAATTCGCAATATAACACACAGACTTAACATCAACTACTCCATATGGTAGCAAGTTCCACATTCTAACCACTCACTGGGTAAAGACGCTTCTCCTAAACTCCTTATTGGATTTATTAGTGTCTATCTTATATTTATGACCCCTAGTTTTGTACTTCCCCCAAAAGTGGAAACATCTTCTCTACGTCTACCCTATCAAACCCCTTCATCATTTTAAAGACTGTTAAAATTTAAAGTTGAACACCCATTCATCTCCTTCGTATCTTAATACCAGCCCGTCAACTCCCTGTAAAATGAAAAATAAATTGCAGTATAAAGTTGCACAAAGTGACTGACCTATTTTATTGCAGTTGTTCCATCTTTAAAACTTCGCTAAAGAAACCTGAATATTCCCGATGTAAAACCCCATTACAGCTTGTTGGAATGATTTTGGTTTAAAAATGTCTGAATGGTGTGTACTGACTCTTGCTGTCTAGGCTCACACACAGGAAGAGTTGTCATGAAAACAGAAAATGCTGGAAATACTCAGCAGGTCAGGCAGCATCTGTGGAGAGAGGAACAAAGTTAACATTTCAGGTCGATGACCTTCCATCAGAACTGGAAAAGGTTAGAGATGTAATAGGTTTTAAGCAAGATATCAAGAAATGGCTGAGCGCACTGGATACAGCAAAGGCGATGGGCCTCGACAGCATCCAGGCTGTGATGCTGAAGACTTGTGCTCCGGAACTAGCCGTGCCTCTAGCCAAGCTGTTCCAGTACAGCTACAACACTGGCATCTATCCGACAATGTGGAAAACTGTCCAGGTATATCCTGTCCACAAAAAGCAGGACAAATCTAATCCGGCCAATTACCGCCCCATCAGTCTACTCTCAATCATCAGCAAAGTGACGGAAGGTGTCGTCGACAGTGCTAACAAGCAGCACTTACTCACTAATAACCTGCTCACTGATGCCCAGTTTGGGTTCCGCCAAGACCACTCGGCTCCAGACCTCATTACAGCCTTGGTCCAAACATTGATAAAGGAGCTGAATTCCAGAGGTGAGGTGAGAGTGACTGCCCTCGACATCAAGGCAACATTTGACCGAGTGTAGCATCAAGGAGCTCTAGTAAAATTGAAGTCGATGGGAATCGGGGAAAACTCTTGTAGGGGGTGGCGGGTGTGGTGCGTGCGCCCAGTCAGTTATGCCCCTGACTGTTTGTGAGCGGTTCGAATCGCTCCCACGCCCCTGGGTTCTAGACACCGGACTTAGGTACAGGCAGCGATACAGAAAACTCAGGTAGACAGGTGGTTTGGATGCAAGCAAAAACCAAGATTTTATTGAACAGGAAAAATTAATATAGTCTTAAAAGAAGTTACCACTATAACATTACAGGCAAATGCACTTATACAGGGAATGGGAAACACACGGCACATCAAGGGAAAACAACTATCTTAACAATCCCTTATCCTTATCCCACCCCCTATACCTAACTAGATTAAGCTATGAGGGGTCAGAATCTATGCTCACCAATCAAAAACGGGGTTTGCTCAATTCAAAACAGCGGTGGGGTTCGGGGTTCGCTCTTGGTGCTCTCTGAAGCCTGCCGTTGTCACATGGTCTCCGGGTGCTGCAAGGGCGTTGTCCAGGTTCAAGTACCCCAAAGTTAAAGTCTCTGATTGGGTACTTTACCTTGCAGGGATGATTCTTCGTCGACAGCTGCCAGTTTGGGTTAGTGTACAGATATTCGAAGGTCGGCCAAGGCTGAAGGCCCGATGATTCGAAGCCTCCCCTCGTTTGGTCTTCTTCAGCCGGTCTGCCCCTCGGTGGTTTTCCCTTCTCCCCTCATCATGTCCCGCCTCGCCTGGCCTGAATTTGTCCGTGTCCGCCCGACTCGGTGCCGGGGCAGTTCCAGATGGAGTGGGAAAAGGGCACGGGCAAAGACCAGGGGGTAAGCGCAGGACGGGGAAAAGCGGCAGCCACAAGGGCAAGCCGAGGAGCAGCACCAGCACACCAACCAACAAACGCCCCTGACGATCCAACTCCACCGAGCCAACATGTGCCAATGCTACCCGAGGCCTTCAATTATACTTTTGTCAAAAACCCTTATCTTCACGCCAAATCAGGTTAGTTCTTTGTTTTAAACTTGGCGGGCTAGTTTAAACAATGGTAGCAATCTATACTGACGGTTTTTAGATGGCCGGTAATCGCATCTACCGGCCTGATAATTGACTTGTATTGTCCTGAAAGTTCTTTGATGGGCTTGTCCAGCCTCGATGGCTGTGTTTAATCTGTTTCCGATTATGTATGCAGACTGTTTGATGGCTTTAACTATAGGCCTCACTGAATTTAGATCTGTCTCCTATTCGGTCTAATACATAATTCAAAGTTCTGTCCGGTCCCAAAATACAGAATTTCTCTTCACAGAAAGCCTGCAGCCTTAGTTTCGATTTCTCCCAAGCTGTCTGCGCTGCAGAATCCATTTTGGAATCCCACAGGCTTTCTGCCACGAGGCACGGACGCCATCTTGGGTAACCTTTTAAATTAAAATGTCCATGCAGGCTCCCTTTTTTTAAATACAGGAAACTTTCGTTTAACCGGAGGTTAAATGTCCAGAAAGCTCTATCTACCGGCAAAATTCAGGAGCCGTTTCCTATAAGTTTTTTTTACTTCTCGTTGCTTTTTTTTTCCAGTCAGGCTCTGCAAGGTCTAGCTGAAGCTGTTGCTTAGCTACAGGGATGCTTTTAAGCTGCGGCCGATGGTTTTGATGGTACGGCACCAGCTCGGTCCCGTCAGTGCCGGATACCAGAAAGTTTCCTGTAATAACCTTCGGGGAGATGCAGAAATTTTGTGAATCTTACACTCTCCACTGGCGGGAGTCATACCTATCACAAAGGAAGATGGTTGTGGTGGTTGGAGGTCAATCATCTCAGCCCCAGGACATCGCTGCAGGAGTTCCTCAGGACAGTGTCCTAGGCCCAACCATCTTCAGCTGCTTCATCAATGACCAGCCCTCCAACATAAGGTCAGAAATGGGGATGTTCGCTGATGACTGCACAGTGTTCAGTGCCATTCGCAACTCCTCAGATAATGAAGCAATCTATGCTCGCATACAAGACCTGGACGACATTCAGGCTTGGGCTGATAAGTGGCAGGTAATATTCGCGCCACACAAGTGCCAGATAATGACAAGCGCAGGCAGCGCAAGGAGCGCACGTCAACCCAAGCACTCCACCCACCCGTCCCGGAAAGAATAAAAGGGAACGTCTGTGATAGAGTGGAAGGCATCGACCTGAAACGTTAACTTTGTTTCTCTTTCCACATAGACAGACTGACCTGCTGAGCGTTTCCAGCATTTTCTGTTTTTACTTCAATTTCCAGCATCCACAGTATTTTGCTTTTGAAGAGTTGTCAGATGGGCGAGGCCGGACAATGCAGGCCAGTCCTACAGATCCACCTCTCAGAATCTTTAGGAGAGGAGTGGGTGGGAGAAGTGGAGAAGCTGAAAGACACACCAGATTTTAATGAATGGAATGATATTTAAAACTGGGCTTAGTAATAAAAAAAATTCCACATGAACTGGTTTTGGTGCCTTCACATGGATTTGCGGAAACACTGAGATACCAGCCCAAGAGTTAAGATGAAAGTGTTTATTGTCATGACACATGGCACACCACAGGAATGAAGAAGAGATACAGGAGGCATTTAGAAGGACATTCAGCAAACATTGGGTATTCAACAGAGGAGAGCAGATACTGTTATGTGTGAACACATTTACTCAGGAGATCAGATCCATCCCCTCAAACAATCTGGTGTAATGTTAGTTTATAATGCTGTTAGAAAGCTAAATGGTTGTTTTTCACAATTACTATTATTTGATGATGTTTTAATAGAACATTATTGCTTAATTATCATAATTGGTTATTTCACATTGAGTTGCAAAGTCCATCATAATACATTCCATTTCCTAATGTGTCTTACTGTTCCAGAAAGGCGATCATACTGGAGTAAAACTAACGTAAGTGGATGATAAACTGCTTAAAACTCAGCTTTTTGATCCTATTAATCTACCACTTTGTTCAGTTTTATTGATGCAGATGAGATATTAAAGAGGTTATCCTGCACAACGGCAGATGCAGCGATGCACAAACTGTCAGGCAGGAGCTGCTTAGCAATGAGTCCTTTCAAAATGCTGGTGTGGTTTTGACACATGAAACAAATCCCGGGCAAATACACAGGAAGTGGCTGTGATACACTGGACAACATCAATAGAGCAATGTTTGGAGGTTATTGGGAACAAAGATAGAGACATGGAAATTGGGAGGCCGATACCAAGATATCAACCAAGTGAATCCTGAACATCCTGAAAATTCAGCAAAATGGGATAACACTGACCAAAGAGTCAAATATAAAGTTGCTGCCACAATTGGTTAAATAAGTAAGGTAGTTACAATTGTTTAACTGTGAATTTGAACTTTTGGTGAAAGGATGCAGATCGAGATGCTTGGGAGTTAAACTTACCATAAAAGCAAAAATGACAAATAAAACTGTGATTAGCTATTTTGGAAACATCTGAAAGCATTGAGTACAACTTGTATTCAGATGCAGTGGGGGTGAAATTGGTCATTGACGGTAGCACAAAATGGGTGATAGCATATCATCAGCCCGCTTTACATCCTGCCCACCTTTCTTTTGGAAAATAAAATCATGCGTGGTATAAAGCGAGCTGACGATTCACTGTTGCTCATTTTGCACTACCTCTGAAGATCAAGTTCACCTGCAATATGTAGTATTTCCCCGATTTCCTTCACTCCACCATTGGCGGCCGTGTCTTCAACCGCCTAGGCCCTAAGCTCTGGAATTCCCTCCCTAAACCTCTCTGCTTCTCTACCTCTCTCTCCTCCTTTAAGTCGTTCCTTAAAACCTACCTCTTTGACAAAGCTTTTGGTCACCTATCATAATATCTACTTAAGTGGCTCGGTGTCAAATGTTGTCTGATAACGCTCCTGTGCAGCGCCTTGGGCCGCTTTACTATGTTAAAAGCGCTATATTTTGGCAAGCTGTTGTTGTATTTTGAATTGAATACTGTTTCTCTTTAAATCTGAAGTATACCAATTTGTTGATGGACAGCTATTCCAAACGTGAATGGCAGGCAAGATAACACTCTCACTTTGTTTTGAGCTAAGATCTAACGACACAGCAAAGAAAACCCTTGATTATCAGGTTCTTATCTTTAATCATGACAGCAGTTACAGCAACTGAGGATAAGAAAATGCTGACAGAGTAGAAACTGAATTCTAACAAGTTTCCTGTGCTGTGGAACTGGCGAAAGGTTCGGTTGGACATGTAAATGTTTCATTGGTGAGAAGTGACACGTGAACAAAATGACTATATTCAGCTGACCCACCAACCAAGAATTGAACAAGAATGTGGGACTTCGATTTAAATTAGTCTTTGAAGCTCTCAATATCGTGGCAATGAAGCACGTCATTGCACAGGACCCAACTGCTGCTCTTGAATAATGTATGTTTCTGAGCCTTCTGTGTTTTCTAGGACGGTATCTTCAAACTATTTTATCTTTTCGAAGAATGGACACATTTATATCAGGCATGACACCGAACTGCAAAATCAGCATCAAAATATTGAAAAATGCCTTTGCGCTCATTGAAAAAATCTACCAACCACTGATGAAAAGTAGGTTATGAAGAATGTGAATAATTCAGCAAAGCAGCAGGGTCAGCTGCCCCGTGTCATAATCTGCAGCCTTTACTGTGCTGTATGGAATATACTGGGTAGAGCTTTCTTTTCTAAATGTTAGCACTGGCCCGGTCAAGTCTGATCTTTGGGAAATGCTGGCTTGAATGAGAAACAGCCCAGTGTGTTACTGCTGTGGAGCCAATGGCCCACAAGTAATCATCTCTTTTCCTGACAGAAAATGAATCTCTACACCTGATCAACTGATGATCATAGAATCATAGCATGAGTCAGCACAGATGGAGGCCATTCGGCCCATCATGCCCATGGCAGCTCTTTGGTAGAGCTACCCAATTAGTCCCACGCCCCTGCTCTTTCCCCATAGCCCTGTAAATATTTTCCCTTCAAGTATTTATCCAATTCTTATTTGAAAGTTACTATTGAATCTGCTTCCACCACCCTTTCAGGCAGTGCATTCCAGATCATAACAATTCGCTGTGTAATTTTTTTCCTCATGTTGCCTCTGGTTCTTCAGCCTTAAATCTGTGACCTCTGGTTACTGACAATTTTGCCACGGGGAACAATTTCTCCTGATTTACTCTATCAAAACCGTGCATGGTTTTGAACACCACTGTCAATTCTCCTCTTAACCTTCTCTGCTCTAAGGAAAACAACCCACGCTTCTCCAGTCTCGCCACATAACTGAAGTCCCTCATCCCTGGTACCATTCCATTGGAGAGGAGGGAAGAGAGCTCCCCAGGCTCCCAAACGTTCCCCGCCCATGTGTCTGTGAGCAGGGGAGCTGATCTACACAAATCTTTGGGGAGGAAACTGTAAAGTCCGCGCCTCAATAATACACGGACTTCGGGAGAACAGTTTAACAGGTACTTTACTGAACAGGAGGCAGCGTCAGACTGAAAATACAGAAGCCTGCTAGGGCCTTTTATACAGGGGTGGTCACTGCCGGTACTGCAGTCTAAGACCAGTTATTCCCTTAAAGGTACATACACAACAATTCCTCCCCTTTTAGATAAACAGTACATAATATTCATTTAACAATTAATAATAACTAATTACAACTACAATTTTCTCGGTACTATATACATCAACTGAAATAGTCATTTATAAGTTCAGTCTATGAGGAGGCTTCCTGATCCTGACTGGATAGCGCCTTTCTTGAGTATCCTATTCTGGCGGTGGAGTCAATTCTTGCTCATTGTCATTGGTTGGTTCGTCAGCTTCCAATACCCCTGCTTCTGAGGTAGACGCAATCTGTACTTCGGGCTCATTACCAGATGCACCTGCTCGTGGTACGGGTTTGGCTTGTTCCTGTGACTCTAGAATCTGGTCAGCATGGCGTCTCACGATGCTCTCTTCAACGTCCACTGTGTACATTAGTGGTCCCTGCTGTGTGCATATCGTTCCTGGCTGCCATTTTTCTGTTCGGTAGTCACGGGCCAAGACTGGTTGCCCTGTCTTGAAGCTCCTGGTTGGCTTCTCATTTATGTGCTGGAACTGCTTATCCTCAATATCTCGTCTTATGTTTGGTTTGAGCAAATCCAAGCGACATCTTAGTCTCCGGTTGAAAAACAGTATGGCTGGAGTTTGGTTGGTTACTGCATGTGTCGCATTCTGGTAAGCAAACAAGAAGTTATCCACCTTGTGTTGCAGTGGTATGTCGTCATTATACATTGCCTTTATGGCCTTTTTAAAAGTCTGAACAAACCTCTCAGCCAATCCATTTGTGGCTGGATGATATGGGGCAGATGTGTAATGTTTCACCCCATTATTCCTCAGGAACCTCCGGAAATCCTCAGACACAAAGTGTGGGCCATTATCGGAACAAATCTGTTCTGGCAACCCATTCCTGGCGAAGATGGTCCTTAGGACTGCAATAGTTTTCTCCATGGTAGTGGAGGACATTTTAATGACCTCTGGCCATTTCGAATGGGCGTCCACAGCGATTAGAAACATTGAATCCATAAATGGACCAGCGAAATCAATGTGTACCCGTTGCCATGGAGATGAGGGCCACTCCCATGGATGTAGCGGGGCCTGTGGTGGAGCGTTTTGGACCTTCTGGCATCCTGTGCATCTCTTGGTCATACCCTCGATTTCTTTATCGATTCCCGGCCACCACACAAACGCCCTGGCTAGGCTCTTCATTTTTACCCCTCCCAGATGACCCTCGTGAAGCTCCTTGAGCACTCTATCTCTCAACTTGGGTGGAATTATCACTCGGGATCCACACATCAAGGTTCCCCGGCACACTGACAGCTGTTCTCTCCTTGGCGAGAATGCTGGCAACAGTGAGTCGCCATATGCTGGCCATCCCTTCACCGTCAAATCATAGACCCGAGAGAGTGTCGGGTCATTTCGGGTTTCCTTCTCAATACTTGCGTTTGTAACAGGCAAACATTCGACTATGGTCGCATGGAATATCTCCACAGGGTCCACTGCAGGTGCTTCTTCCGCTGTAGGCAACGGTAGGTGCGACAGCCCATCAGCGTTTCCATGTTGTTTCATACCTTTGTACTCTATGTCATACTGATGTGCCCCTAGAAAAAGTGACCATCTTTGCAGCCGTTGTGCTGTCATCACTAGAACGCCCTTCTTTGGGTTAAAAATTGAGACCAGGGGTTGATGTTCAGTCAGTAGGGTGAATTTCTGCCCGTGCAGATAGTGATTGAACTTCTTCACCCCCCACACCAGGCTGAGGGCCTCCCTGTCAATCTGGGCGTAGTTACACTCGGCTGAGGTTAGCGAGCGCGATGCAAAGGCTATTGGCCTCTCTGAACCATCACGGAATTTGTGTGACAGCACCGCTCCAATGCCGTAAGGTGACGCATCACATGCCAACCGAATCAGTAGTGTTGGGTTGTAGTGGGCCAATACTTCTTTTGAAGTGATTAGGCATTTACATTCCTGAAAGGCACGCTTACACGCATCACTCCATTTCTATGTTACACCAGTTTGAAGCAGGGTGTTCAGTGGGTGCAGAATTGTAGATAAATTCGGCAAGAACTTATGGTAGTACCTATAGTTCACCAACCCAAGGAACGACCTCAGTTGCGACACATTCTCCGGTGCTGGAGCCTTGACTACAGCCTCAATCTTGTCCGGCGACTAATGCAACCCTTCCTCATCAATCATGTGGCCACAATACGATAGTTGTCTCCTGAAGAACTCGCATTTGGGACGGTTGGCTCGTAGCCCATATGCCTGCAATCTCGTTAGCACCTGTTCCAGGTTGGCAAGGTGTTCATTGTCATTTTCGCCCGTAACCAGGATGTCGTCCAAATAACACTGGGTCCCTGGGATCCCTTGCAGGACTTGTTCCATTGCCCTCTGCCAAATAGCCGGGGCCGATGCTACCCCGAATACCAGTCAATTGTACTGGTAAAGGCCTTTGTGAGTGTTTATCGTGAGGTATTTCCTAGATGCTTCTTCCACCTCCATTTGTAGATAAGCTTGAGCCAGGTCAATCTTTGTAAAACGTTTCCCTCCAGATAGTGAGGCGAAAATATCTTCTATCCGCGGAAGCGGATACTGTACTGTGTGCAGGACTGGGTTCACAGTCACCTTGAAGTCCCCACAGATGCGAACCTTCCTTGGCTCCCCAGGCGTGCTGCTCAATGCTTTCTTCATTACAGGAACGATGGGTATGGCCCACTCGCTCCAGTCCACCTTAGACAGCACCCCCGAACGCTCCAGACTCTCCAGTTCAGCTTCCACGGCTGGGCGGATCGCGTATGGCACCGGTCTGGCCTTGAAAAATTTTGGGGTTGCGTTATCCTCAATCTTTATGGTTGCCTTTACTCCTTTTAGAGTCCCAAGTCCTTGATGGAACACCTCTTCCGCGTCAGGTAGAATTTGTGACAGACGTCCAGGTGCGACGTCATCATCTTTTTTGTCAGTCACAGTTAGTGCCAGAATGGAATGCCAATCCAATTGTAGTTTTCGGATCCATTTACGTCCCAATAATGGTGGTCCTCCATCTCGTAGTATATACATGTATAGTTTCTGTGTTTCCTTTCCGTTATATTCAACTGGCACCCTTACTTTTCCTCTGGGGTAGACCTTTTGCCCCGTGCATGTCTTCAATACAATGGACGTGTCCTTTAAGGGTATGTGTGAGAATAGCCTCTCATAGTCTCGTCGATTCATGACAGTTAGGGCTGATCCTGTGTCCAATTCCATCTTTACTGGGGACCCTGCTATCATGAGGGTGACCCAAATCGTTCGGTGATCTTCCTTTGCGATCACGTTGTGTAACTTTAAACAACTTAGTCTCCTGCTCCCGGAGTCCTTATCACTCTCCTAATCTTCTGAACTACTGTCTGTCAGTTTCTTTACTTTCCTGTACTGTTCCTTAGTAGTTCTTGTCATGTTGGTCTTCTTTCCCGACCTGCAGTCTCTTGCTATATGTCCCATTTTTCCGCATTGCCTGCATATTTTGTCTTTAAACCAGCAGTCCTTCTGCTCATGGGTTGTTCTGCCGCAGCGATAGCACTTTTCGGCTCCATACGCCATTTCGTTAGCGCTGTATTCTTGTGGTTTCTGTTGTATTTCCGCAGCTCCCCGTGCTGCTGCTTCGTAGGATACTGCCACGCTGAAAGCCTGTTCTAGCGTCAGGTCCTTTTTTGAAAGCAGTCGTTTCTGGGTTCCTTCACTCTGGAGCCCGCAGACAAACTTATCCCGTAAGGTGTCTGCCAGTCCTGCTCCGAACTGGCAGTGCTTCGATAACTTGCGTAGTTCCGTAAGATAGTCAGCATTGCTCTCATCTTTGTGCTGGTTTCTTTTATGGAACTTGAATCTTTCTGCTATCAGCAGTGGTGTAGGGCTTAGGTGTTCCTGTAAGATATGAACAATCTCCTCAAAACTTTGTCCATTGGTTTAGCTGGGGTAATTAAATTCCGCAATAGGCTGTACATACTCGCACCCATCAGGTTTAATAATACCGACGCCCTCTTTCCATCGGCCACCTCATTTGCCTTGCAGTACACTTCAATTCTTTCCACATACGTGGTCCAGTCTTCTACCTCGTTGTCGAAAGCAGTGATACTGCCACTTTTCGGCATCTTGGGCGATTTAAAATGGCGCCTCCCGCGCTTTTGCTTCTTCCCCAATGGAATAAAATGGTGCCTCCTGCGCTTTTGCTTCTTCCCCAACGGGATAAAATGGCGCCTCCCGTGCTTTTGCTTCTTCCCCTTACTGCCACGCTGCTCCTAGCATTCTACGGGGTAATGGCGGCGACCCGCAGCTTCGGCGCATCTCGCTTTCCTTCCCCCCGTTTAGTTTCTCTCCGCTGTCCTGTTCTTGAGCACCGACCGCGCCCTGTGCGCTCCACCCTCTCTCTCTTGTTTTCTTTTCCCGGCGACGCTGCGCGGCCCGTTTTGTAGAGCCGCTCGATCGAGCTTGAGCCCGCCGCAGTCCGGAAGGGTCAGCGTGCTTCCTGCTACCAGCACGATTTGCTGGAACCACAGTCTCTCCCGCAATTCTCCGAACACCGATGAATTCTTTGGGCGGTTGCCCTCGGTCGACGCCCGTTGCTCAGACTACGACCTTCCAGGACCCTCCTCTCAGGCGAGATCCCCGTGAGATGATGCCACACTGCAGGTGAGTTCGAACTTACTCGTCGCCACTGTAAAGTCCGCGCCTCAATAATACACGGGCTTCGGGAGAACAGTTTAACAGGTACTTTACTGAACAGGAGGCAGCGTCAGACTGAAAATACAGAAGCCTGCTAGGGCCTTTTATACAGGGGTGGTCACTGCCAGTACTGCAGTCTAAGATCAGTTATTCCCTTAAAGGTACATACACAACAGAAACTGTCTCTCTTCATGCGGTTCAGGCTGCTTGTCTGGCCAATACACCTCCACGCACTCTGTGTAAAAGCCTCCACTAACAAGCTGGGTCATCATCCAGCCAGAGAAGCAAGAACTTCTAGCATAGGGAATTCCCATCCCTGGCTCCATCAACAGCCCTCATCCATATCTCAACCCTTTCATAGATACACTGCCTATCCAACTCCCCATCCTTTCACACAGACATTGCACCTCATGCAACTCAACTTTTCACAGAGACACTGCACCCCAACCAACTGCCCACCCTTTCCAGACATGCACCCCATTCAATCTCAGGGGAGTGGGCAGTGAAAATTAAATACATCTCTGAGAATTACATACATTTTTCAGAACATGATCTGTGGAATCATGTTAGTTTTTTTGCCAGAGCTTATAAAACTTTGTGGATGTTGGAACAATTGAAATTTTCAAGACTGAGGTCAATAGATTTTTGTGAGGTAAGGGAATCGAAGGATATGAAACAAAGGCGAGTAAATGGAGTTGCGATACAGCTCAACCATGATCTAATGGATTAGCAGAACAGACTCGAGAGGCTGAATGGCCTACCCCTGTTCCTACATCAATTAAAAATCATGGGACAATAGTCAGTAGGGGAAATATTCCTCCAGATTTCTAACCGTTGTAATTGGTAATATTTTAATTCGGAGATAACATTTTCTTTGTAAGTATCAAATGCAGTACTGAGGCAAAGCATTATTTGCCAAAATGTTAAACTGCGCTGGGGCGACATATGTCTCAGACCACGTCACATTAAAATGGCATTTCATGCCCCTGGACCATCTGGGCTACAATCAGTGGAACCTGGAGCTTCACCCTTACAATCCCAATAGGTTTTGGCAGCTAAAGAGAGCCCCAGCACAGATGTAAGAGCTGTCACTCTATTGCACTGATTAAAAGGTTGGGGTAGTGAGACAAATGGAAAAAGACAAGATGCATTAGAGAAGAAGGAATGGGCAGAGAAAGATTAAAGTCAAAACAGACCAAAAGTAAAATATAATAAGATCTATGTGGCGCAATGCAGAATAGTATCCTCATTAACCATTACAGCAGACCTAGCGGATGAAAGAATAAAGAGAATCGCTAATCAAAGAGTAGAATAATACAATCATTAATTCTCTCAGCTGGTAATGGATCACTTAAGTAGAAGCTGAACATTTAAGTAATTTTTTTTGAAAGACTCCACACAACAAGGTAATTAAAGTGAGTGTGCATGATCCCATCTGAGTAAATTGTGGTGATAAATGAGTTTATTGTAACTCTGGAAAATGACCTCATATAATTCAAGAGCACAAAACTTGGAATGAGATACATGCGAATAAATGTTAAAAAGACAGCGTGTGATGCATGAAGTGTGCATGTTTTATTTGATTTGTAACCGGGGCTGTGCGGAATATAAAATAAATGTTGGGACACAGCTGTTTCATAGTTTAAAAGTGGCACATTGCCCATCAATTCATCTTGTAAATTGCTCTTATTGCTGTTAGTAGATTCACAGATGACATTATTTGAATGAAAAATGACTAAACACTGCACATATTTAAAACAAATCAGCAGTGTCTTTCTTTCCTGAATCTAATGATAGAAGGGAAGAGGTAAGCCCAGGAATAAGTTAAAAATCCTGGGCCATTGGCTCTCTGATTAAGAGAACACGAGGAAGATTTCTTGCATTTGCAATCTGTAGCAAATCATAAACGCTCTTTATATTTGTGTTTATGGTTTTATTACAAATATAGAAGAGGAAGGTTTTCCCCTTATTTTTCCAACTTCAATCATTCTAGATTTTGTAATAAACTGAAACTCAATTGCATCTCAGCCCTTGGCATGATTATGTTTCATGCTTTTATAAAAATAATCGAGCTTTGTGGGTTTTTTGTTTTGTTTTTGTGTTCGGGACAGTGAGCAGTCACAGTGAAGGGGATAGGGTCTTCCCAATTCAAGATCACCACCAGGGGTATTAGAGGAGTATTACAGGGGTTTCTCTGCAGTGTAGGTTGAGGAGGTGGGAAATGCAAAACTGAGGCATTATTGTGATACCTCTGGCAGGAGGGTATAATTACAGTGTGACAAGTTTACATAGGCATTTTCCAGTATAAATATGGAGATTGGAAATTATTATGGGAAAAGTTGACGGGAAGTGTGCGCAGATGTAAGGATTTTAATATATTACAGACATGGGCCTAGAAATTCGGTATAGCCACGTTGGGGCGCTAGTCCTGGCGATGCCCAAAGTTTAGTGCCAGGTGCAATTTAGCGCCACCTAGCGTGATATTGGGTTGCAGCGCCCCTAAAGGTGATTGCGGCGCTAAATCAGGCGCTGCACGCTACTCTTAAGGCGCTAACCCGGCGGCGCAACCCAATTTCGCGGCGGCGGGGCGCAGCGAGGGTGCTGTCAATAATCACTTTCCCTGAGACACACTGACGCCGGCCAGCTCTTAAAGGGGCAGGTCAATTGGCATCACCAGACACACTCACTGCCTTGTAGGCCTTCAAAGCGGTGGGAGCCTACCTGTGGTGCACCAGCCTAGCAAGACATGGAAAGGGTGAGGCAGAGGGCGGAACGCCTCACTGATGGGGCGTTGGATGCTTTGGTTGGCGCAGTGGAATCAAGGCCAAGGAAGATGGTCGGAATGTGATTTATGTTTTGGACAGTCTCCCGGGTGTGAGAGCCAGTTATGTGTCAGTGTATTAGTTTTGCTTTCTGTTGCCATAGCTTTCTCATGTTTGAAGGAACCACATTTTGTGTAATGAAACACTTTCTTCATTTACAATGGCCATGCCTTCTATTTACATGCATCTTGCCCTTCACAGGCTTGGAGGTATCAGACCGGTTCCATTCCTGTTCTTGGAATTGCAGCAAGCATTCTGTGAGAGGGGCCTAGAAGCTGCTTCTGATCAGCCTCTGACGCGCAGCCTGAGAAGAGCTGCTCGCGTAGAAGTTCAGGCCAGCAGGCATCTTCTCAGCCACCGACAGAGATGTCCTGCACCTTATCTGAGGCTGCAGATCTGGCTGAAGCAGCTGGCACAGCTCAGTCACCACCTCCTTTCTAAATCGCAGCCTTCTCACACACTGCTCCTCCGGCATGTTTATGTAGGAAAACTGCTGTCGGAAAACCCTGCCAGCGTAAGGTTTGCTGTGGCGACGTCTGTTGGCCCTCCTCCGCCTGGCCATGCCCGCCCCCCTCTCCCTGCGTCTCAGTGCCCTTTCCAGATGATTCAGCAGCAGGACGTTCCCCTCCAATGCAGCCCCCATAATAAGTGTCCACAGGAAGGTTCCCCATTGTCAAGGCTCACCAACAGCAAGGTGATGGTCAGAAGGCTGAAGATCGTCTGCCTGCGCTGGCTCATTGGTCAAATGGCTCTCAGTGTGCAGCTCAGCAACTCTTTGTAGCTCTCGAGGAAGTTGTGCTCCAAAAATGGCTGCCGCTTTTAAACCACACCAGTCCCCTTTAAATAACGCTCCTCCAGCCTGAGAGTGACTTGGTAAGGTCCAGGTAAGCTGTCACTATTAGCGCCAGGCGCTACGGAGGGGGGTGCCACTGAATTTCCGGTCCGGGGTGCCCAAAAGGCATTGCACACTCAAATGATGTCATAATCAGCCTGCGCCCATGAGTGGGTGCTAAGATTTAGCGCCGGTGCAAAATGCATGCTCAATATGGGGCGAGGCGCTAGGTGCCTTGCGCCCGCCTGGAAATTGGCTAGTGCCCCACTTCTCGGCCTCTTTAGGCATTAATCGGTGGCGCTAACAACCGAATTTCTCCCCCATGGTCTAGAAATACCGCATGGTGAATTGCACCGCTTTTACACCAATGGAACATGAGTTGCGCCCTCCGATGTCATGGAGAGGTATTTACACCAGAATTTCCTGGGTCAACTTATTTGCATATCCATTGTAGTAACGATAGGAGTAAAACCCATGTAAAGTTAGAGTGCAGCCTTTAAAAAGCCAGTCTGGCTGAAGATGGCAGTGGCAGGCTGGGAGAGCAGCAGGTAAGTAAGGAACAGTGCATGGCTCAGTGAGTTTCATGTCAACGAGCTTGAACAGACGACTCGTGGATGCTTTTGTGCAAGAATGCCTTAACACAGGAGAACCTGGCAGAGGTGGGCAGACGAAGAAGGCAACAGTGCGCGAGACAGAGGCAAGGAAGAGCGCCACAGTTTCACGGAGTCTGACCAGCAAGCCTTGTTGGATGCATGTAAGAGAGCGATAGAGTGCTGGGTGTCTGTGACAGGAAACTAGGCAAAACCATCACTTGTGTCATGTGGAGAGAGGTGGCACAGGCACAGGCACAGACAACCAGCACATGCAACACCTTCTAAAGTTACAGCTGTGCAACTAACCCTTCACAATGTACTCTAGCTAAATGGGGGAGGGGGTGTAGGAGGGTCTCTAACTTATCACATGGCTACCTCTCTCACCTAACAGCAATAAGAACATAAGAAGAACATAAGAATTACTTACACGCACAACTCTAATACCCTTTCCTCCACTTTAACAGGCTCATACCCACGCATCTCATACTTCAGCTCTCCCAGGCCACTCAGCACACACATTTCAACCATTAGTCTTCATCTAATTGACTCAATCTTGTTCCAGGAGAAAGTCACGCACAGTCCTGTAAAAGACATGTCACCAGAGGGGGCACCCCAACCTAAAGCGTTTCAAGCCTTCCAAGGAACACATCATGGAGCTAATGGGGTAGCACTCTGCTCATGCTGTGGGAGAGTTGTGCCCTCTGAAGCTAGTTCACAGGATTTCACAGCTATAATTTTAGGGGACACACTGAATAACCAAATCTGCTTCAATATTGAACAAAAGGCTATAAAAACTCTTTGGGCTGGATTTTGCCTGGTCCCACCTGCTCAGTGCAGGGGAACCCAGGAGATGGCGGGAAACCTGGAAGTTTGGGTTTGGCCTGGCACGCTGTGGAGTTTTAACTCCACAGGGTGTGTGTGATGTCAGGGGCGGGTCCCCTGTCCAGAAGTCAGGCTGATTGACAGGCTGGCTACCAGTCGTGTGGGGAACTCGGAGAAGGGGGCCGCAGGACAAGGTAAGTGCCGGGCACAGGATGGTTGGTGGTGGGGGTCCGGTCCCAGGGGGGGGAGGGGGGGTCCGAATCCTGACCCTAGGGCGGGCCAGGCTGATGGTTGGGGAGCTTGGGGGGCCGGGAGGAAGCACTCCTACTCCTCTCGGCCCACAAGTATTGCTCCCCAAGGCTGAGGCTGCCTCGTTGTAGCCACCGGGAATCCCAAGCCCCGGGAACCCTGGCCACCTGCAGTAAAACCTCCAAAACAGGTTAAAGTAGAGGCTTCAGGGCTCATTATAATATGTAAATTGCCAACCTGCCTCTTGGTAGCGGGTTGGCAGCTCGCCCCCGTCCCTCCTGAGTGAAAGGTGAAAGTGGGTGGGTTGGAGGCGAGTTGGGGGTCAGTGTTCACATTTTTTCAACTTTCACTTCCCCCCCACGCCTCCAACTCACCCATGCTTACCTGTGAAAATTCTGGCCTTTGACTTTCAATGACCTCCATGATACAAAGGTACAGAGTACTTTAACGCACAAGGAAACTTTTGAGAACTTTCTTTGACAGGTTCACTCCCGTGCACTCCCAAAGCAGCAATAATGTAACGTTGCCCATTATTGTTGCAAGTTTTTCTTTCATCTCTATGTGTTCCCAATGAATTGTAGCAGGAAAATATATGAAGAGCAGTAAGGTTACCAGCGGCCATGCAGTTTCTGCACCGTTACTCACAGGTGTCAGCCGTGGACCGCTTTGCAATTTCAGTGAAAGAGATAAACTGTTATGACCAAATTGCTGGTCGAACTGGTGTGTTGTCAATGTGTGGGCCTGAGCTTGCAATCGATTGTTGTACAAGGTTCCAGAAGTACAACAATCAATCGCATACTTCATCCTACTCCTCAAGTACAGAGCAGTTCTTCACTTGAGTGCAATCAAAATACCACAAGTGTTAATATTGGGCCTCAGCTGCCAGCCTCAGAAACTCTGAATAGGCAATTTACTGTTTCCTTAAAATATGAACATTATTGTAAAGCTGTGGACCGGAAAAGTTCAGCTCAGCTCACACCAAAACAAATTCAGTTTTGGTTCTGGCTTATTAAATCATATTTGAGTGACATGGCACCATTGTTCAACATTAATCCAAGTGGAATCAAGTTAAAATCTTTTGCTGCTTATAAACTAAAGTTGTACTTTTTTTTCTCCAGCGTTTTCGTGATACAAAGAGGTCAATGTTCACTGCTCCCACCTGCTAGTGCTCCCAAACTCACAGCGCTGAACTTAGCACCCAGTTCCCGCTCCCAATCCGTTTGGCGCCATTTTACATGGGGCCTTCAGAAGGGTGGCCAGAGCATGTGCCTGAAACAGGTGGGCACCTCATTAAACATATGTAAATCGGGGTCCTATGAGGTGCATAGGACCATGCCTCAATTTTCAGGCAGCAATAGGCACTTGTGCATTGCCCACTGCATGCCCAATGTCAGAAGGGAGGGCAAGAGAAAGTTAAAATCGATCCTTTTTATTTTAGTAGAATTTGGCCTTTAGTGCCTAGGCACAAAGCATCATTTGGGGGGGGGGTGGGGTGGGGGGGGGGGGGGGTGGGGGGGTGTGGGGGGGGGGGGGGAATGCAGAGAGGAAATTTGGATGGGGAGCATTGCAGGCTCGAAACACAACCCACCATTAAATAGAAGGGGTATCAAGTGGGCTCTGTTATAGACACATGATCCTCCCTGTCTAGTTTTCTTCTCTTGATGGTGCCCAGGCACTAAAGATGAAAAGCTACCTCCTTATGAATTATGACTGGATTTAAGGGGTCCGGCGTCAGTCCAAAAGTAAACAACGCGACTTCACTATACAAAGGCCAAAGGTAAAATTATACAACAGGCAGGAGAGGTGGATTATTTTGTGCACCTTCACAAGGCTACAGGAAGAACTATGTATAGTTCTGGTCTCCACACTACACAATAGATATTGAAGAGCTGGAGAAAGTGCAGAAAAGATTTACAAGGATATTACCAGAATTGAAATAATGCAACTATCGGATAAAATTGAGCAGGATCGGGCTCTTCTTTCGGGAAAAGACAAGACTAAGCAGAGACCTGCTAGAGGTCTTTAAAATTATGCAGGGGTTCGATAGGGTGAATGTGGAGAAACTACTTTCACTTGCAGGCTAGTCCAGAACAAGGAGGCATAAATATAAGATAGTCACTAACAAATCAAATAAAGAATCGTAACAGAGATCCGCCTGGGTTTCCTTTCCTTAATTTAAGTGGGGATACCCAAACAATTATTAACTTATAAGCCATTGAAGACAGATAGTTATGGATCCAGTGACAGTTAGGGAGCCAGACATAGTTATGGACAGTATGACATTTAAAGACACAACAAATGTGATTATCTCAGATAAGGCTATGTACAGTGCTACATTTATGAAGGCAATAAATTAGATTGACCTTTCAGATATCATGGAGTCAATGCTTCCTTATTTAAGCGCAAAAGGCAACACCAGGTAGCTGTGAAGATATTAGGTGATGCAATGCTCATCATTATCTGGAAACCTCAGGTAATACAGAAAGCACTGCGATGTGTCCAATGTCAAGTTCTTTATCACAAGTGGAACATACAGTCAATCAACTCCTGATTTGTCTGTCTCTGTACCTGTTCATTTACTGCTGGCTGTTTTGCACCTTCGCCTTGGTCTTCCACAGCTTGGTGTTCCTTGTCCATGTCCATGTATGTGCATCTATCCTTTACGCAGCATGCATCACTATTTTGCCCAGTTACTCGAGCTGCCATAAGCATTGCCTGAGCACTCCAAATGTTTGCTCAATGAGCTCCCTGGTTCGCAAATGTGCACTGTTAGTCTTGTTTTCTGCCACTTTGTGGGAGTGGTGAGGAGTTCTGATAAGTCATGGTAGCACCAAGCAAACTTTATCGCCATTAAGCAGCCATCCTGCCTTCCATCTCCTTCAGAGTTCAGCAACATTGGAAAGCCTTGCAATGTAAAAAGATCATGCCAGCTCCCTGGGAAGCATATGTCAGCAAGAATGATTTATTTCCTGGAGGTCACGTACCGTTTGCACCTGTGGTGTTATCGTATTGTTCTTATTCCAGTATGGGATAGTGATAGGTGCATGAAAGCGTGTTCTGTGTAGCCAGTGGTGTCCAGTACTTTGGGAAAGAAAACCATTAAAAAAAAGCTGAGTCTATCTTTCGACCTGATGCTGCTGGTGACTGGAAGCCTTGATGTACCTGTGCATTAGTGATATCTTGAATGCAGCAATGGAAGTCACAGTGGCTGGTTTGTGTGATATCCTCAATCAATGCCTGAAAATTGGGTGGCAATTTCTATGCCAGAGGAGATCTCGGGTGAACGCGTGATTGCACCTGCAGGTCTTCATACACTAGATGACATAACTTGATCCGAGGTATCTTTGCAAGTCTGAACCTGATCAAATACTGCTGCTCCATAAAGTCAAGGTTGCTATATCTAACTATATCTAATGATTGACTCCCTACCTGGGGTAGTTTGTGTCCTATGTGCTTATTCTTTGAAGTCTGGACAAATACCCTTTGTGCCCAGTAATGCACTGAAAGGTAACCTTAAAGTGGCATTTAACTTTTTTTTTTACACAACAAGTTGTTAACTTATAACACTGCCGTGGCCTTGACCCTGTTGTCCTGGTCTGGCTTTGGCCCTGACCATGTTGTCCTGCATCTGATCCCGACCCTGATGTATTGACCATGATCCTGCCCTCCTGGATTTGATCCTGACTCTGTTGTCCTGGTTGTGACCCAGCTCTCCTGGTGCTGACTCTGATGTCCTGACCCTGATTTTGCCCTCCAGGCTCTGGCCCGGACTGTGACACTGCGGTCTTTCTATCATGATCCTGGGGTCATGGTGGCCCTGACCCTGGGGTCATGGCTCTGATGCTGACCTTGCTGCTTGATCTTTCCTGGGGGAGCCTCATTCTGCTCCGGTTTGTTTGAACTCTTCACTGGCTGTCCCATTCTGTCCTCGCCGCTGATCTTTCACCGAGTTTTCGGATATTCTTTTACCTCAACTCTGTTCCAAATCACGTATCTATCACTTGCCATTAATGTGTCAATCATCGGTAGCAGTGAAGAGCTGGGTATCACTGACAGAAAGGCTGCACACAGTCGGCATCAAAAGTTTCTGAAACACAGCAAAGTACAAACAGAGATTGCCAAAGAAAAGGATTCAGTGACATGAAGAGTTCAAATCATTACTTTCTTTCCCTGTGGGATTTTGCGTGTGTTTTGGAGCCACTTAGTGCTGTTGCTGCTTGCAGACGGTCCATACAACTCCTACCTTCTCAATTATAAAAAACTTTTTACCCAAGTTTTTTGTGTTAAGTTTGTGTAATTATTAGCCATCCAAGCCCTTTCAGATACATCAAACTCTCCTAATTGAGGATTCAAAGTTCTGCTGGTCCTAACACTTTGTCCAGGAATTTCATGCAAGCTTCTCCTACTCTTCCGCTGGCACTTTGCAGGATGTGCGATGGAAACCTCCATTGCATGCGTAAAGACACATTGACATCAGGAAATGTTGTTCCTCTCCCCTCCACCTTCACATTCCTACACACCTCTTCAATTTTCTTCTCTCCTTCTCCTGAAAGTGCTCACTCATGTTGGGGTACAGTTCCATGGGGACCAACAACATCCTGCGGCCATTCTTAATTTGTGAGTCCAGGTCTACGTTTACAGCAGAAGTAAGTAGATTATGATCAGTAACCCAAGGGTGCAAAGGCCAATTGCAACATCCTGTAATCAACATGGGGCAGCACAGCACAGACGGAGGGGCTGAATGGCCTGTTTCTGTGCTGTGACGTGCTACAATGCTAACTCAACACAGACTAGTGATCAACTCTGGGACCTTCATGGGTTTAGTTCCATACTGGGTAGAGCTTTCAGGCAGTTAGCGGTCGAAGTTTTGAGATGGACAAGTAGGTTATATATAGGTTTCAGCAGCAGTCGATTGGTGAGTGGTTCTAACTGACATGAATAAACAACAGATGCGTGTGACCGCAATTGCATGGGAGATTCCTTTAACTAAATGGGTTCAAATAAGATTTTTGAAAACCTGCCATGCCGTCTATTGGAGGCCTGCAATCTACACAGCACTGGCGGAGGTTTACTGATGAGTAGGTGGGTGCAGCATGCAGTACACCGTAAAGAATTTACACACTTTGTGTGGCTCATGGTGCAAACCACCCAGCATAAAGTAGGCACCGATTCACTGTTTGAGATCACTGAGCATTCACTCAATAACTGACTGGTTGTCCCTGCGCTCTAGTGATATCTCTGGCTTGTGCAGTGACCATGGTTTCAGACTGCAGCTCTGACCCATTCCAAATTGGGGTTGATTATCCCATTCGGATAAAGAAAAGCTGGCACAACCATATCGCTAAGAACCACCCGACGCTTGGAGCTTTTGGGCTTGTTCACTTTCATTTGGCATTCGCCCCTCATCATAACCCGCTTCTGCATTTGCTGGCCCTATTCTCTCCTCCCTCTCCTGCTCTAATTCTGATCTCACCTCTCAGTTGCAACACCCATTGGCCACCATTTTTACTAGAGCTTTGCGTCTCTTCTCTGATATTTGAAAAAAGCCATTGAATCTCCAAATCCCCAATTATATTACTCGATGCAATGTATTGAAAATCTCCCTGTTGAATTAATCAGTTCAGTTCCAAGTAGCTTCTTACCACTGAGTCCTTTAAGTGAAATATTTAAAATAAAGCAAAAGGAACACAATGCTAAATTTGCATATAGAAGGCCTTAACACATCACAGAATCACAGAATCACAGAAACCCCACAGTGCAGATAGAGGCCATTTCGGCCCATCGAGCCTGCACCGACACATATCCCACCCGATCCCCGTAACCCCTACACCAACACATATCCCACCCTATCCCTGTAACCCCACGTATTTAATCCCCCTAACACTAAGGGTCAATTTATCATAGCCAATCAACCTAACCCGCACATCTTTGGACTGTGGGAGGAAACCGGAGCACCCGGAGAAAACCCACGCAAACACGGGGAGAATGTGCAAACTCCACACAGACAGTCACCCGAGGCCGGATTCGAACCCGGGTCCCTGGCACTGTGAGGCAACAGTGCTAACCACTATGCCACCGTGCTGCCCTCTGGCACAAAAACATTTACATTTTAATTATCTCTTGTCTCACTTCTGCAGGTCAGTGCAATGTCTTTGTTTATCTGCTCCAATGCCATCCTTCTCTTCACTGAACTCCAGTTGGCTCCATTGCCTCACAGAGTATGCATTATCTACTTGTGATTCTGTCTTATTGATATGTTAACATTGCAGCATCCACAGCCACCAGCGGGAAGCTCAAGGTTGTTGTTCAACAAATGTTCTCCCCAGATTTACAAGTAGGGAGGAGTCTTGTCTCTGCGCTATAAAAAAATCCAAATAAAATGCTGCAGGTTGCATAGCTTCAAATATATATTATATATGTTTTTCTAAATACACATATGTTTTATGATAATTAGAGAGTGAAAGATCTGTTTACAACATCTGTGTCAGCTGTGGCTCAGTGGGTAGCGCTCTCCAGGTGGCAGAGGCTAGGAGTGAGCAGGTGCTGCTTGGTGCTTGATTACTGTAGGGGGTTTGAGAAAAGTTGGTGGTGGGTTTTTGGGCTTTTTTTTCAGGTTTTAGGGTGGTTGTGGTCCATAAACAGCAGCCGGATAGCTGCTGAGGGACCCGGAATGCCGGGCCCCTCAGAGGACAATGTTCTCAGGATGAATTTAATCAGGAGAGAAAATGTTGGGGGAAGGGAGAATAAAAGGCCCAAAGGTTTGGGCCGGGACCCGAGGAGGTTTAGAAAAGAAAACACGGTGGTGGTTCAATGCGAGGATAAGGAGATACAAGCTTGGGATATTATCCAGGTGGTACATGAGGACTGCAGCGAGGGTAACTGCTTTGCCTGCCGACCAAAACCGAATGTTGGGATCGAGGAGACAGTCAGTGGCCGAGAGGAGATGGAAAGACTTTTACTGAGTTTGAAGGTTGGTGATAGGTTCTTGGAGGTATCTCTGCTATATTCTGAAGAGGTGGTGGTCTCATTCTTAAACCTACCGGTTTATATTGAGGCTGATGTGCTAATAAAAAAGTTGGAGTCGTGGTACATTAAAATTTGCTCGGCATTAAAGAGGAGATACTATCCAGGAATGCGGGTAGCAGATGGAACCCATTATGTAAAGGTACGGTTTCCAGAGGGAGTGAAGTCATTGCGGTATAGCATGACATTTGAGACAATGGAAGGAATGCAGTACCTCCGGGTACTGCGTGATAACCAGGTGAGGGTTTACATAGAAACATAGAAGATAGGAGCAGGAGTAGGCCATTCGGCCCCTCGAGCCTGCTCCGCATTTCAATGAGATCATGGCTGATCATCCAAATTCAGAACCCTGTCCCTGCCTTCTCCCCATATCCCTTGATCCCTTTAGCCTTAAGAAATATATCCAACTCCTTCTTGAATATATTTAATGAACTGGCCTCCACCGCCCTCTGTGGCAGAGAATTCCACAGGTTCACCACTCTCTGGGTGAAGAAATTCCTCCTCATCTCAGTCCTAAATGGCTTACCCCTTATCCTTAGACTATGACCCCTGGTTCTGGACTCCCCGGCCATCGGGAACAGCCTTCCTGCATCTAGTCTATCCAGGCCTGACAGAATTTTATAGGTATCGATGAGATCCCCCCTGAATCTTCTAAACTCCAGTAAGTATAAGCCCAATCGACACAATCTCTCCTCATACATCATTCCTGCCATCCCAGGTATCAGCCTGGTGAATCTTCGCTGCACTCCTTCCATGGCAAGACCATCCTTCCTCAGATAAGGCGACCAAAACTGTACACAATACTCAAGGTGCGGTCTCACCAAGGCCCTGTACAACTGCAGCAAGACATCCTTGTTCCTGTGCTCGAACCCTCTTGCTACGAAGGCCAACATACCATTTGCCTTCTTAACCGCCTGCTGCACCTGCATGCTTACCTTCAGCGACTGGTGCACAAGAACACCCGGGTCTCTTTGCACTTCCCCTTCTCCCAATCTATTGCCATTCAAATAATAATCTGCCTTCCTGTTTTTGCCACCAAAGTGGATAACCTCACATTTATCCACATTATAGTGCATTTGCCATGTTTCTGCCAAATCACCCAACCTGTCCAAATCGTACTGGAGTTTCACGACATCCTCCTCACAGCATACCCTCCCACCCAGCTTTGTGTCATCAGCAAATTTGGAGATATTACATCCAATTCCCTCATCCAGATCATTAATATATATTGTGAACAGCTGTTTGTTATTATTATCTTGGACACAACCATCTTGTAAGAAGCTGTCCAGACTTGTACACATTGCTCGGAGCTGCAAGGCGGAGAGTTGTGGGGTGTGTCACAAAGGCCCCATCTGCTGTGAGTGTGAGGCAGAAGGAAGCCCCTTGAGTGAAGAGGAGATGGAAGAAGGAGCAGGAGGTGTGAGTGGAGCGGCCGGAGGAGTGGAGCAGGTGGAGGACACAGTCAGCGAATGGAAGGAGAAAAGAGCGCAGGAAGAGGCAGAAAATTACAGAGCAGGGAACAGGATGGAGATGGTGGAAAACACACCGAGTATGGTGGAAAAGCACAAAGACAGTGGAGGGCAGCACGGGCCGAGAGCCGTAATACAGCTCAGCTCTCCCTAAAGAATCGGGTATCCATGGGGGGTGTAGTGTATGTACCCGTCTACCTTTAAGAGAACTATTGTATGTAACCGTTCACCTTTAAGAGAACTATTTTAGGTGTGGCACTACTTTGTTTGGCTTCTGTATACGGTAATACCGACGGTGACCACACCAGTATATAAGTGTTGTGCCAGGAGTTATTGGGCAGATTCGCCCTGACCTTCGAATAGTAAAGTCCTGTTTTAAGTTACTCTTGGAGTCTGTGTATTAATTAACTAAACAACCCACAGACTTTACAGTGGCGACGAGTCCGATCGTACCCTGCGGCAACAATAATTCCGAAGCAGTTAACGAGCGTCGAGAAGAGGCAACCGCCCTCGTCATTCTGCTGGGAGAAAACTCGAGTCTGCAGAGCTGGAAAGGAGGAAGAATTCAGAGACAAAGACTTCCATCAGCAACAGGCACTGACTGTCCCTTCTGCCACGGTGAGGAGTGAGCCGATCAGCACGAGAAGCAAGGCGGCCACGGTGACTGTGAGTAAGGGAAAAGTAAAAAGAATAACCGGAGGATAAGGGCGGTGCACTCGACCACGGTCGAGGGGGAAAGGAGCCGGACAGAAGTCGGGCCCAGAGGCGCTGAGACTGGGGCAGCGTGGAGCAAGGGAGCCACGGTACAGACGGGCTGGGGACGCAACGGCGTCGTGAGACAGCTAGACGGCGAAAAAGGCCGGGCAGCGACCGAAGCCACGAAGCGCTGCGACCGGGAGCGTAGGCGCGGGAAGATATAAAAACTCAGCCGCAGCCGGGGAGGGAAGCACCGGACTGCGAGACGGCTGGGAGAGGTGTTTGGGAGCCAAGCGAGCGGGAGAGGCAGAGCCGACCAAGGGAGACTGCGCGAGAGCCAGTCCAGCGGCTGAAACTGTTCTCCGTCAACGGGGTGTACCCAGCGCCGGTAGAGCCGAGCGAGCGGGAGAGGCAGAGCCGACCAAGGGAGACTGCGCGAGAGCCAGTCCAGCGGCTGAAACTGTTCTCCGTCAACGGGTTAACCCAGCGCCGGTAGAGCCGAGAGAGCGGGAGAGAGACCGAGCCCGAGCAAGGGGAACTGAGCGAGAGCCAGCCCAGCGGCTGAACCTGTTCGCCGTCAACGGGGTGTACCCAGCGCCGGTTGCCTTGCCGAGAAAAGGGAAAGCACTGAAGCCGACGCGCAGGCTGTGAATCTGAAAGCCAGCGGCCGTCGCCTGTGGGGGAAAGTGTACCCCTCCCGCTAGGGAAGAAACGCGGGAAGCCGCCATTAGGCGGGAAAGAAGACAGAAGCGGGAAACCGCCATTGAAGTGGGCGGGGAGAGAAGATAAGCGCGGGAAACCGCCATTTTCGCGGGAAAACCGCCATCTTAGAAAAAAAAAAATAAGTTAAAGAAATAATTCGGGGTGTTATCAGAAAGAGAGGAAGATGCCTAAGCGTGGTAACATCAACGATTTTAATGCCGAGGTAGAAGACTGGGCCACGTACGTGGAACACATCGAGATCTATTGTGAGGCCAATAAAATAGAAGAAGATGACAAAGCTATAACCTTGCTAAACTCGATGGGCGCGAAGACATACGGGCTCTTGAAGCATCTACTATCACCAGCTAAACCGGCGGATCAGACTTTCGATGATATTGTGGCTGTTCTGAAGGAGCACTTGAACCCCACACCGTTGATGTTGGCGGAACGATTCAAATTCTATGCAAGAACGCAACGGAAAGACGAAAGCAACGCAGAATACTTGGTCGAACTGCGTAGACTAGCGAAATACTGCCAGTTTGGAGGGAATCTGACAGAGGCATTGCGAGACAAGTTCGTGTGCGGGTTGGCGAAGGAAGGAACGCAAAAGCGACTACTCGAAGAGAACGACCTTACACTTGACAGGGCTGTCCTTATTGCAGCATCGCACGAAGCCACAGCAAAGGGAACTGCGGAAATGCAGCTAAAGACAGCAGCACTAAGTGTGGATCAAATTGCCTCGACAACAACAAAATGCTATAGTTGTGGGAAGACAACACACGACCAGAACCAATGCTGGTTTAAGAACCAGGAATGTAGGAAATGTGGCAAACTGGGTCACATAGCTAAGGTATGCTGGTCAGGGAAGAAGACCAACAACCAAAGGACCAACAACCAAAGGAAGCCATCACAGGAAAAGTACAACAATGTACACAAGGTGGCTGAGAAGAGTTCAGACGAACAGAATTCAGACTCAGACCCAAACGGCCAGGAGCTGGGTAGTCTGAGAATTCACAATGTGAGTAAGGAAGCTGACCTACAAACTATCTGGGTCATGCTAAAAATAGCTGGAATCCAAGTGAAAATGGAGTTGGACACTGGATCAGCTCTATCAGTCATAAATCGAAGGGATTACCACCGGCTATTCTCACATATACCCTTAAGAGATACCAAGTTCGTATTGCAGACATACACGGGGCATAAAGTATACCCCATGGGAAAGATAAGAGTCAAAGTGAGAGATAGGGGTAAAGAACACCCAAGAATGAACTTATACGTACTACATGAGGGAGGACCACCACTTCTAGGACGGGAGTGGATCAAGAAAATAGACATGGAATGGCACTATCTAAAAGCCATAACGAGTGAGGACTCGGTGCAGACAATCAGCTCAGGTTCTGAAACGGATGACGATAAGACCAACCCAAATATGAAAGACAAGGCTGAAATGGACTTGCCGACGAAGGTTGGAAAAACGAAGGCATGCATAAAGGCTTATGCTCCAGAGAAGAACAAAGTTTCAGAGCAGAACTCCACCGAACAACGACAACCTAGTTTGACAGAAAATTCTGAGCCTGTTCAAGTTACGGACATATCCATGACGGAAGAACGCTGAGCTCGGACTCAAACTTATTTCAAATTACGACAACAATTAGAACAATTGAGTTACCGTCTCGTACAAGAGATGAAAACAATGGAAAAAGTTCTATGACACCGAATGGGAGAATCTGGAAAGACAACAGAAGCAGCTAGCTCAAGCAGAGAGCGACCATAGAGCCATCGTGACCAATTACCGATCACATCTCCCTTATGCTGTTCAGGAGTTAGAATATTTGCAGGAAGAAGCAAATGAAGAGGAATCTTCAGGAAGCCAGGATTTTATTCCAGTTCTTCTCTACGACTCCTTACAAGCAGAGTGTGAGAAGTTGAAAGAACAGTATGAACAGGCCCAGGCTACAATTCTGGAAGGGGTTAACTCGGCAACCTCCGAAAAGCTAGTTTCAGTGGAAGCATATGAGCAACTGAAGGTTGAACATGAGCAAGAAGTCCAAAGGCTGCAGGAAATTCTTGATGAGCTCATGGCCAAGACAGACTCATCGGTAGAAGTTCCATCCATAGATGAGAAATTAGAGGTGAAAGACATGGCAGAACATGAAAGACAAGATGTACAAGAACTCATAAAAATATTAAAGGAAACCCAAAACAAATATGGGGCGGCAATGACCGAGATTCAACAACTTGAAGAACAGATTCAACTGGGAATCCGTTCAGTGGAAGAAAAGGGAACTGTAAGAAACACAGAGACTGTAAGAATGGCCTCTGAACATGAGCTAGAGAGCATCAAGGCGCAACTTCTCCGAGCGCTGGAAGCCAAAGTACAAGAGGAAAAGAAGGTGAAAGCATTGGAGGAAAAGGTGGATGAAATGGAGAAGACTCTGACCCACAGTGTTCCCGTGGAAGAGTTAACGGTCAGCCAACTCCTTCATATGCTGAAGGACAAGACTCTACAATGGGAACAATCTGAACACGAGCTTCAATCTTCAAAGGGAAGGAGTTCGGAGCTCTCAAAAGTTATGGAAATAGCTGAGGTTGCAACACAGATTTTACAGGGATGCCAAAAGTACGCTGAATCACGTCAATGTGAACAGCAGAATGTTGAAACAGCTGCTCCAGTAGAAGGATTGAATAGCCTGATCAGTCAATCCCCGAGGGAAGGGGAAGTGTTGAAATCACAAACGAGGTCATTAGTGAAGGATTTGCAGGAAACCCAGGAAGAGCGGGATGAATATGAACGCATGAAGAAGTCTCTTCAGGAAAGATGTCTAGGGAGGGAACAACAGTCGGCTAAAGTCCAGTTGGGTACGGAAGAAGTAGCAGGCCCTCTCACTAGACTAGCTCAGGACGACACCGAATATTACCATGACCTGTTGAGTGACACGGAATATTACGATGACTTGGTCTGCCCAGCTTGTGATGAAAACTCCCAAAGTGCAGAAATCAGGATGAAGCACTTAAAGTCTAAGGAATATAGGGAGATGGTGGCGCTACAGCTGGCAGCGGATAAGGGAGCCCCGAGAGTCTCCAAGAAGCAGAAAAGAAAAAGACGAAGCAGAAGACGATAACCATCTAAATCATTATCACTTCTATCAGATCATGCACGTGGGCCCCACGAAGGGGGCCAAATCAGTTGGAAAGTAGGAAAAATTACCAAGGCAGTCCAGCTGTTTGTAAAAGTCAGCACTGCTGGTTCAGCAGGATGGAAGTTCAAGCTGTTAAGCCAAGGGAAAGACTATTGGACGAGTCACGCTAGAAATGTGAACTGGCTACACCACAGAGATGTTGTTCGGACCGAGTCAAGAGCAGAGACTGAATCTGTGAACTGTTCCCACAGAGACTGAATCTGTGAACTGTTTCCCGCAGAGACTATATCTGTGAATTGTTTTACATGAAGTTGATTATATGTTATGTTTAATGGGGAATAAGTATGTTGTAAGCTAAAAAGGGAGGATTGTAGTGTATGTACCCATCCACCTTTAAAAGAACTATTGTATGTAACCATTCACCTTTAAGAGAACTATTTTAGGTGTGGCACTACTTTGTTTGGCTTCTGTATACGGTAATACCGACGGTGACCACACCAGTATATAAGTGTTGTGCCAGGAGTTATTGGGCAGATTCGCCCTGACCTTCGAATAGTAAAGTCCTGTTTTAAGTTACTCTTGGAGTCTGTGTATTAATTAACTAAACAACCCACAGACTTTACAGGGGGAGTGGAGGTGTGAGCAGGGTGCGGGATAAGTGTAAGTACTCCAAAGAAAGAGGGGGAGTTGGACATCTCGTGGAGCAGGAGGGGGCAAGACAAGGAGAGTGAGGGAGCCTTAAAGGGGCAGCAGGATGGGAGCGGGGAGACAAATACGCCAGAAGGGAGCAAGATAGGGGAAGACGTGCCATTGTCCCAGAGAAAGAAGAAACAGGGAGCAAGGATCAGCGGTGGAGATGAGGCCAAAGGAAGCGGCACTGTTGGAGAAACCATGATAACAGGCAGACTCTCTATGGGAAATATTGGTCCAGATTTTCCGATCAGAGGCTTCCTGCATGCAGATGCCTCCGATGTGGAAAAAATCTACAAACTTACCTGCTGGCTCTGTAGGTCCCGACATTTCCGCTCCTGGGCATTTCCTGGTGCGCGCGCACAGAGGCCCAGGTATCCCAAGTCTCTCAGTGTAGACCTGTCAAAAGTATGAATGGGGAACACTCAAAAAACACACTAAAACATTAAATAATTTTTTTTAAATCACGTATTTAAAATTAGTTAAAATTACATTAAATTAAATATTTTAAACAAAAACTTAATTTTTTGAAAAAATTAATTAAAGTTTTTTACAGGGCTGAAAATAAACTTGTGGTTGACATGGCCCTTGACCGTGTCCGTTCCATTTCCCACACTTCTGCTCTCACCCCTTCTCCTCCCTCCCAGAAACACGATAGGATTCCCCTTGTCCTCACCTTTCACCCCAGCAGCCTCCACATTCAACGGATCGTCCTCCGCCATATCTGCCACCTCCAACGTGATCCCACCACCAAACACATCTTCCCCTCACCTCCACTTTCAGCATTCCGAAAGGACCGCTCCATCCGCGACACCCTGGTCCACTCCTCAATCACCCCTAACAGCCCTTCCCCTTCGCCCGGCACTTTCTCGTGCAAGTGCAGGAGATGCAACACCTGCCCTTTTACCTCCTCCCTTCCCACTGTCCAGGGCCCCAAACACCCCTTCCAGGTGAAACAGCAATTTACTTGTACTTCTTGCAATTTAATATACTGTATTCGCTGCTCATGATGCGGTCTCCTCTACATTGGGGAGACCAAACGTAGATTGGGCGACCGCTTTGCGGAACACCTCCGTAAGGGTGGCCCTGAGCTTCCGGTCGCCTGTCACTTTAATTCTCCGCTACACTCCTACTCTGATCTCTCTGCCCTCAGCCTCTTACACTGTTCCAATGAAGCTCAACGTAAGCTCGAAGAACAGCACCTCATCTTTCGATTAGGCACTTTACAGTCTTCTGGAGGCAACATTGAGTTCAACAATTTCAGACTCTATCCCCTGCCCCCATTTTTCAAGCTATATGATTTTGCCATCCCCATTTGCAACATTTTACCTTTCCTGCCTCCGACCTTAGCACAGAATATTCCTTCAGTTCCTTCCTCCCCTCCCAGCCGCACCCCCCCCCCTTTCCCTGTCTGCGCCTGCTTAAATTCTGTTACATCTCCAGCTTTTTCCAGATCTGATGAAGGGTCCCAGACCTGAAACGTTAACTCTGTTTCTCTCTCCACGGATGCTGCCTGGCCTGCTGAGTGTTTCCAGCATTTTCTGTTGTTATTTTACCTTTTCTAAAAGGATTTTTAAATTATAAATGAGTGAAATTTTTTTTTTTTTTTTAATTTTTTAAACTCTGCTTTTACCAGGCGTAAGATTTTTTTAAGTTTTCAGTGGGCGGAGGTTCTGCAGAAAGTGGAACTCTCCACCCGCAGAGGCCCTTCTCCAGGGCAAGCGGAGGATCTGTCAAGAGGATTCTTGACAGATTGGAAGTGCCGGTTTTCAGCGCATGCGCTTCGCATGCCTGAAACCAGCACTTGTGAGGCCCCTACTGGTGTGTACACATCTCGTACACACTCGTGGGGGGGTCGGAAAATAATGTATCTGACGGGGAGCAGGGACAGGAGATTGCAGAAGAGCTCGAGAATGAGGAGTCAGAGGGGGACAGAGATATGGAAGTGGGGGGTGGGGTGGCATCAGTGGAAAGGGAAAGGTTAGTGAGGGGCAGAAGGAGGGAGAGGGGGCAGCACCTCGGCCCAAAGCTAATGTAAGGAAAAGGCTGAAACTGCAGGGAAGGTTCAAACAGGAGGTGAAAAAGAGCCGGAGGCTGCAGGAGAAAGCAACAGCTGCCCGAAAGTTGGGAAGGAGCATGAGAGGAGGGAAGGGCCAGAGATTACATGATGGGGGGATTATCAGGCACACTTCCCTTATTAGGAACCATGATTACATTGGTCTCGATTAATATGAACGGACTGAGTGGTGAGAAGAAATTGCAGCAGTTGTTGCAGTGTTTTAAAGGCACTGCCCTGTTTATGCAAGAAACTTTTTGGGATGAGGATATCCTAGAAAAAGATCGGAAGGTTTGGAAGGGAGAGGTGTTTGCAAGTTGCTAAAAACAATAACCGTAGAGGGGTGACTGTTTTGGTGAGTCCACCCATAAAAGAGAACGTTACCTTGGTGGACAAGGACACTGAGGGGAGATTTTCACAACTAATGGCAAAAATGGAGGAATTTATTTGCCATCTCTTTAATATCTATGCACGGAACGACCATTACAAGTGTCGTGAGTTTTTTCATGGGTTATTCACTGAAGTGGCAGAGGTGGAAAACCCTTGTATAGTGGGGAATTTTAATGTATTTTTATCTCGGATGGACTTTTCAGCCCAGATGATCTTTAAGGATGATAACTCCAGAGGGATGATTATAAAAATGATGGCAAATTTAAATTTGAGGGACTTATGGAAGGATTGGAATCCCATAAAAAGGGAGTTCTCCAGAAGAGGTTGGGTGGGTGATGTTTTAAAACAGAGCTGAATAGATTTTATGTTAATGCGGGAATGGCTAAGTTCTGAGGTGATGAAGATTTATTGTAAAAAGTATTTTTTCGTGACCACTCGGCTTTGGTTCTTAGAAGTAGGAACAGCAGAGTTAAGATCGGTTCAGGGGTGTGGATTTTAAACAATCAATACCTGAAAGAAATTGCTTATAAAGAAGGGATTTTAAATATAATAAAGAATGCTCGGAAGAAACCTTTATTCTTGAAAGAAAGAAGAGTTCACAGAAACAGAGAATCACAGAAACGCCACAGTGCAGATAGAGGCCATTTCGGCCCATCGAGCCTGCACCGACACATATCCCACCCGATCCCCGTAACCCCTGCACCAACACATATCCCACCCTATCTCCGTAACCCCATGTATTTAATCCCCTTAACACTAAGGGTCAATTTATCATAGCCAATCAACCTAACCCGCACATCTTTGGACTGTGGGAGGAAACCGGAGCACCCGGAGGAAACCCACGCAAACACGGGGAGAATGTGCAAACTCCACACAGACAGTCACCCGAGGCCGGATTCGAACCCGGGTCCCTGGCGCTGTGAGGCAACAGTGCTAACCACTATGCCACCGTGCTGCCTGGGATGGGACAATTTCAAATATGAGGTAAAAGCTTTTTCGGTACGTTATGGGAACGAGAGAGCAGTAGCTAACTGGTGTCAAGAAGAGAATATAAACAGAAGGCTTACTAATATCTGTAAAGCAGTTGACAGAGGGGATAAGGGAGCAGAGGCTAAGTGGGTGGTTTTAAAGGAAGAGTGTGTGGTGGAGCCACTAAGGGACTCCAATCAATTGTATATAATTCCCTTTAATAATATGTTGGCTGCAGCCTGAGTCTGTATCTTTGTTTTCACTGTTTACATGTACAGAGCGCGATCACTTTAATAGCGCGGGCAAACGCGGTGACGTCACGCCGTTCATCACGTGATCCCCCACCAGCGGGAAAAATGTGATGACGTCATGACGTCAGCCACGGGACCGCCCTAGCAGTCCTCGTGGAGCCTCCGAACTGACTAGACCTATATTCGATGTTCTCCTGTAGTTATCTGTTATACTCTGTTATTATCATTGAACCTCGTTGATTTGATCGCCTGAGTGGACCTCAGCCTTTTGGATAGGAACTAGACATTCCTACATTGGTGACCCCGACTTTTGCGAACGGTTTTCGCAGAAGTTACCGAACATGGAATCGAACGCCGTTGCTTTAAAGCTACCACAGTTCTGGGAGCAACAGCTAGTCGCGTGGTTAATCCAGGCTGAAGCCCAGTTTGCCATCAGGAACATCGTTGCAGATCAGACCCGTTACTATCACGTGGTCTCCGCCCTCGACAGCGCCACAGCCTCGCGGATCGTCAGCCTGCTTGGTAATCCACCAGAAGACCGCAAGTATGATACGATAAAGGCGCGGTTGTTACAGGTCTTCGGGCTCACGAAGTCGGTGCGCGCCCGCCGGCTGCTCAATCTGCCCGGCCTCGGGGACTCCAAGCTGTCCGAGCTCATGAGCCAAATGCTCATGCTCCTGGGCTCCGAACCGGAATGCTTCCTCTTCAGGGAGCTATTCCTCAGCCAGCTACTGGAGCAAGTTCAAGCTGCCCTAGCCAGGCCGTAAGTCACCGACTGCGTAGAGCTGGCTGCCGATGCAGACAAGATCTTCGCGGTGACACAGCAGTGCTGCGCTGCCACGAGGCGCCCATCCCCCACAGACGCCACTCCAACCCCTCAACCTGCGGGGTTGTGCTTCTACCACGCCCGTTTTGGCGCGAAAGCAAGATGCTGCCGCCCTCCCTGCAGCTTTTCGCTCAAAAAAAAACAGCAGCCACCCTGTCGAAGGAGGACCAGTTATAACGAGCGCCCCGCGGCTGCGATGGCAATCAGTAATTCGGGAAAACTCCTCTTCATCAACGATTCCCTATCTGGTCGACGTTTCCTTTGCGACACCAGGGCGCAGTGTAGCATCCTACCCGCGTCCAATCTAGATCTACAAGTTGGGGGGCACGGCACCCCCCTCCAGGTGGCTAATGGCGGGGCCATTCGGACCTTCGGAAGCCGACGGGTCCAGGTGTGCTTCGGCGGCCAGCGGTTTTACTGGGATTTCATCACGGCCAAAGTTTCTCAAGCCATCCTTGGGGCAGATTTTTTGTGCGCCAACGGCCTCCTGGTGGATGTACGGCACCGCCGGTTGATCAATGCAGCCACTTTTCACTCCATCCCGTGCTACCGCGGTAACACCGTGGCGCGCACTGTCTCCTGCGCGTTCCCACCTCCGGATGACTTCACTCGCCTCCTCGGAGATTTCCCAGACCTGGCCAAACCCACTTTCTCTTCCACGGCCACGAAACATGGTGCCGAACATCACATCACCACTACTGGCTCCCCGGTCTACGCACGGGCCCGGCGCCTCAAACCTGGCAAGCTCGCGGCTGCGAAAGCGGAGTTCGACACGATGGAGCGGCTAGGGATTATTCGCCGGTCGAACAGTCCCTGGTCTTCACCTCTCCACATTGGTCCGAAACCCGGCAGCGGATGGCGGCCTTGCGGCGACTCCCGACGCCTGAACGACGCCACTACTTCTGATCGGTACCCGATCCCTCATATTCAGGATTTTTCTGCACATTTGGCGGGAAATACCATTTTTTTCAAAAGTCAACCTTGTCCGTGGCTACCACCAGGTCCCCGTACACCTGCAAGACGTCCCGAAAACTGCAGTCATCACCCCATTCGGCCTGTTTGAATTTCTGCGGATGCCGTTTGGATTGAAGAACGCTGCACAGGCTTTCCAGCGCTTGATGGACTCTGTGCTTCGGGACCTCAAGTTTCTCTTCATCTACCTCAACGACATCCTCATCGCCAGCCCTAATAAAGAGGAGCACATCTGCCATTTGCGCACCCTCTTTAGACGCCTCAGTCAACACGGCTTGATCATCAACCCGGCCAAGTGCCAGTTCGGCCTGCAGCAGATTGATTTTTTAGGCCATCGCATCACAACAGATGGCGCAATTCCCCTGCAAACGAAGGTGGAGGCAGTTACTTCGTTCCCGCGCCCGCAGTCCATCAAGGCTCTGCAGGAGTTCCTCGGGATGGTGAATTTTTATCACCGGTTCATCCCTAATGCAGCTCTGCTTATGCAGCCCCTGTACGAGGTCCTCAAGGGCAAGTCCGGCAAGGATCCGATCAGCTGGACGGTCGAAATGGACCGGGCGTTTGTCGACACAAAAGGTGCTTTAGCCAACGCAACCATGCTGGCACACCCGCTGCCAAGTGCCACCATCGCCCTTACCACCGACACATCAGACTACGCCATCGGCGCAGTGCAGGAACAGTGGGTGCATGGGACGTGGCAACCGCTGGCGTTTTTCAGCCATCAACTGCGGCGAAACAAACGAACGTACAGCACGTTTGACCGGGAGTTGCTGGCCCTTTTTCTGGCCATCCGCCATTTCCGGTTCTTGCTAGAAGGATGTCCGTTCACGGCTTTTGTGGACCATAAGCCACTAACGTTCGCTATGGCCAAGACCGCCGAACCGTGGTCAGCTCGGCAACAACGTCAGCTGACGTTTATCTCAGAATTCACCACTGACATTCAGCATGTGTCCGGTAAAGACAACCTGGTGGCGGATTGCCTCTCCCGCGTGACCGTTCATGCAGTCCAGCTCGGCATCGACTATGCCCTCATGGCTGTGGATCAAGCCTCGGATCCGGAGATCCAATCTTACAGAACCAACCCCTCTAGCCTCCAAGCGGCTGACGTCAAATTCCATGCCGCGGGCACTACGCTACTCTGCGACGTCTCCGTAGGAGATCCTCGCCCTATCATCCCGGCCGCCTGGGCCTCGCAACGGTTGATGTCGTCCAAATTCGTGTGGCGGGGCATGCACATGGATGTTCGTGACTGGGCCAACACCTGCGTGGTCTGCCAAAAGGCCAAGGTGCAGTGTCATGTTAAGGCTCCATTGGCCACTTTCACCGTCCCGGAATGTCGGTTTGATCATGTGCATGTGGACCTGGTGGGGCCACTTCCGCCTTCGCACGGGTTTACTCATTTTCTTACAATGGTGGACCGCACCACTCAATGGCCGGAGGTGGTTCCTCTGTCTTCCACCACTTCCGCAGACGTCGCCAGGGCATTCATTTTTAATAGCGCGGGCAAACGCGATGACGTCATGCCGTTCATCACGTGATCCCCCACCGGTGGGAAAAACATGATGACGTCATGACGTCAGCCACGGGACCGCCCTAGCAGTCCTCGTGGAGCCTCTGAACTGACTAGACCTATATTCGATGTTCTCCTGTAGTTATCTGTTAAACTCTGTTATTATCATTAAACCTCATTGATTTGATCGCCTGAGTGGACCTCAGTCTTTTGGATAGGAACTAGACATTCCTACAAGTGGGAATTATTGCAAGCTGAAAAATGCAAGGGGTCATTCTCCATGCAAAGGTTAAAGATGCATTGGAGAGAGAAAGATGCACTAGATATTTTCTAGAGCAAGAGAAGCTGCAATAGAGATTATCATTAATTGGAGAGTTGAAGGTTGGGGAGAAGATCATTAATGAAAGTGGGAAGATTTTGGAGGCGGCTAGTAGCTTTTTTCAAGAGTTATATACAAAAGAAGACATTTCCAAATTGGCGATGGAGAAGTTTAGTGCTTTTATTGAAGAGGGTTTAAATGAGGATTAGAGAAACATGTGTGACAAATCACAGAATGATAGAATGGTTACAGCAAGGAAGAATTTCCTTCGCCCCGTCGAGTCCATGCCGGTTCTCTGCAAGAGAACTTCAGCTAGTTCCACTCCTCCGCCCTTTCCCCGTAGCCTTGCAAATTTTTTTTCTTCAGGTACTTATCCAATTCCCTTTTGAAAGCTGTGATTGAGTTTGCCTCCACCATATGTTCGGGCATTGTATTCCAGATCCTAACCACTCGCTGGGGATCGGGCGGGAAGGTGGAGTTGAGGTAGAAGATCAGCCATGATCTTATTGAATGGCGAAGCAGGCTCGAGGGGCTGAATGGTCTACTCCTGCTCCTATTTCTTATGTTCTTATGTTTTTATGAAGCCCAGGATCCCGTAAGCTTTTTTAACTGCTTGCTCAACCTGCCGTGCCACCTTCAATGATTTGTTCACATATACCCCTAGGTCTCTCTGCACCCCCTCTAGGATTGTACCCTTTAGTTTATATTTCCTCTCTTCATTCTTTCTATCGAAATGTATCACTTGGCACTTTTCTGCATTAAATTTCATCTGCCACGTGCCTGTCCATTCCACCAGCCAAAGGTTATGAAAATTAAAAAGATTTTGGGAAGATGGGAAAGAAGGTGGTTGAAAGTGCAAGGAAGAGCGACAGTGGTGTCAGCTCTACTGCTATCTAAACTATGGTACTTATTGACGGTGGAGGATATTCCTGAGTGGGTGGAAAAGTCCATCCGAGAGGCTTGTGTGAGGTTTTTATGGGAAGGGAAACCAGCCGTGGTTGCTTACAGTACCATCATTGGACGGAGGAATCAGGGAGGACTCAATTTCCCAGATATTGATTTGAAGAAAAAAATCCTTTAGAATCAAATGGGTGAAGAGATTTCTTCAGAAGTCAAATACAAGTTTTTGGAAGAATTGTTTACAGCATTTTTTTAAATGAAGTGGGATGGGGTGACAGGGGATATTTTATATGGAATACAATAACATGTTTTTGAATCGATTAATCCTCTCCCTAGGTTTTAAAAGGGGTTTTAGAGACTTGGGCCCAATTTTTAAAAAGTGTGCAGTTTATGCCCAAGGGTGCTGAGGAATTTTTAGAACAGCCCTTATTTTTGAACAGGTGGGTCAACATTGAAGGAGAGGTATTATTTAATCAAGCTTTTATAAAAGTTGGTATGAATTATGTATTATATGAGGTAATTCCAGGTTGGTCGCCGGAAGCGATAGTGAGGGACATGGTGTGGGAGGAGGATCAGGAGGTAGAGGTAAAAGCAATTACGGTCATGTATGAGATGATTGTGAGGGCAATGCCACAGGGTTGGATGGAAGAAATAAATGCACAAATCTCCAAAGGAAGTACAGTAAAATGCATCCCGCTTTTCCAAGCTTTCTGCTGGAGAAAGGGGAGGAGTTGGTCCAATTTGACAATTGTAATACTCGAGATTTCTATGGGGTATTTAGAGAATGAAGATTCAAGACACCTGGTCAGGAGTTTTGGCAGAGTATAGACCCACAGCTGGACTTCAACAGGATTTGGAAGGGAGTGTGGGCGAATTTTAAATGTCCAGAGTGGATTGAACTGGATTTCAAATTGGCTCCTAACCGGATTTTTACCCTGACAGTCTTATGTAAAATTGGGCGAGTGGAGGTGGCAACTTGCCCAGTGTATGGGACACGGGATGAGACTCTGTCCCATTTACTGGTGTTATGTCCGCAGTTAAATGATTTTAAGTGCTATGTTCGACAGTTGTGTGAGATTTTCTTGCTGGGTGGGGACCAAAGAGCGAGAATGGGAATCCCTGGGGACTCAGTTTTGAGATGGGGATACAGGAGAGTCTGCCCGAATCTAGCGGAGCGGCAATTAATTTAATGTTCAATTTGGCTAGATTCGTGATTGTGCAAAGAAGGAATGCTCTGTTTATTAATGGGAGGAGAATAAACCTAAAAGAGTATTTTAAATATAAGCTAAAAGATCATTATAAAGCTCTGTGGATGTATTATTCAGACAGGAATTTAAAGATAGTGGCCCAGAAATTTGGGTCTCCATGGGTGAGTACGCACGAGGTACTCACCCGTAGGCCCAATGGAAGTGCCGGTTTCGTGCATGCACTGCACATGCGCAGGAAACCGGAACTTCCGTTCCCTTAAAGGAAGGGGTTCAGAGGTTGAACGCGTGCGCCAGAGAGGCAGCGCGTGCGCATGGAACTTACATTTTTTTTGAAGGATTCTCCGGGAGGGTAAGTCTCCAGGAGTTACACATGTAAAAAGCAGGCATAAGGCTTGCTTTTAACAAGGTAAGTGGTGAATTAATTAAAATTAAAACATTTTTCCACAGGTTTATTGTTTTTAAATACTTTAAAGAAAGGTAAGTTTATTTTTAGCCCCGTTAGAAAATGTAATTAATTTTTTCAAAAATTTGAATTATTGTTTAAAATAGTTATTTTATGTAATTTATAGTTACTTTAAAAATGTGATGTTTTAAAAAAAAATTATTTGAAGTTTTAGTGATGTTTTGGGGCTTATAGTATTTATAGTTTTGACAGCTCTTCCTGTCAATTTTATGAATGGGCATTTCCCTGCTACCATTGGCTCTCCATGACCCATGTGATCCCAGGGGACGCATCGAACTAACTGCGCCCCTGGGATACGCAAGCACTGCGCGCCGGCAGTTGGAGCAGGCCCAGGATCGGAATCCCACGTGGGCCCACAGCTCAACGGCTGGTGCGCTAGGTAAGTGCAGGTCGAAGGCTTGCACCCGCGGGAAGCCTCCGACCCGAATTTCTGGGCCAGTATTTTATGATCAATTTTTAAAGTACAATAGGTTAATATATGTTATGGAAGACAAATTAAACTTCAGGTTTTGATGTTAATATGTGTTGGAGGAATGGCTGTGCAGAATGGCAGATTGGATTTGTATGATACAATAGAATGATCACGATGTTGTAAATGTTTTTAATGTTCAATAAATAATAATAATTTTAAAAAAGTTGCCAGCACTCTCGCCTGTCAGTCAGAAGGTTGTGGGTTCAAGTCCCACTCCAGGGACTTGAGCACAAAAATCTAGGCTGATACTCCAGTGCAGTGCTGAGGGAGTGCTGCACTGTCGGTGGTGCCGTCTTTCAGATTAGATGTTAAATCGAGGCCCCGTCTGCTCTCTCAGGTGGATGCAAAAAAATCCTATGGTGCTATTTTGAAGAAGAACAGGGGAGTTATCCCTGGTGTCCTGGCCAATATTTATCCCTCAATCAACACCTAAAACAGATTATCTGGTCATTATCACATTGCTGTGTGTGGGAGCTTGCTGTGCACAAATTGGCTGCCGCGTTTCCTACATTACAAGAGTGACTACACTTCAAAAGTATTTCTTTGTCTGTAAAGCGCTTTGGGGCGTCTGGTGGTCGATAAATGCAAGTCATTCTTTCTTTAAATGTATTAAAAGAGTGTGATTTGCTTGCTGGCTATGAACCAGATTCTTGTAGATCCTGATGGTGTAACAATAGCATTAGGTTAAAAAAGCTGATCTTCACAAATCTTTGAAATTCTGTTTAATTTTTCTGTTCTACAAAACATCAAAGCCACAAATACTTTTTTAAATCTTGGGATTAAGCTTTTACCCACATTATTTACTTTAGTAGCGACCTTAATGGTTTGAACGTGTGTTTGAATTTAACAGTTGAGTTAAACAGAAAATTGGAAATAAAGCTGGTTTTCAATCTCCCTTGTTTCTCAGCTTCTATATCTACATACAATCAATATATGTGTGTGAATGAGTGAGTGAGAGACCGATATATATGTAAATATATATGTATGTCTTCTGCTCATAGCTAATCCTGCATCAAGTCCCACTCACCCACCAGCCCAGTTCTTGCTGACCTACATTAGTCCCTGGTATCCGAATGATTCAGATTTAAAATTCTCATCCTCATGTTTAAATCCCCCCCAAAGGCCTTGCACCTCCCTGTCTCTAACTCCTTCAATGCTACAAGCAACCTTCAGCTCTGCCGAGGAACTTTCTGTTCCTCTGACTCTGACTTTTGTACATAAGCTCCCCTCTTCATCCCACTATTGGCGGCTGTGCCTTCTGCCATCTAAGCCCCACACTCTGGATTTCCCTCCCTAAACCTCTCCACCTCTGCATCTCCCTCTCTGTCCTTAAGACCCTCCTTACCTCCACCTTTTCGACCAAGCTTGTAGTCACAACCTCTTAATACTGCCTTCTGTGGGTGCATTGCCTGTATGCGTGATGCATGTATAGGGTTGAGTATGTGCGTGTGTATGTGCGTGTCTGCGTGTACCACCTACTTTTTAAATTTTTTCCAGTTAGTTCATTTTCATATGCTGACTGTATTTGTCTAAGGGCATTTTTTCACCTCTTTTAATTAATAGCTTATCAATCTTAGACATGTCAGAGCAGCTATGAATGCATCTTTTTCTGTGTGTACTGCTTCAGCTGTAGATGTGTAGAATTCACTCCTGCTCCTTTACAGAAACGAGCAAATGTACACAGTACATAAGACAGATTTTGGCCTGTGTCAACTTAACATACAACAAAGACATTTTAAATTTCAAGGTGACTTTCTGTTCAAACACTTGTCGTGATAGAGATGGTGATGAAAGTCAAACTCAGGAGATGACCTGATTAATCCGATTAATTTACGAGCAATGAAGCGGGAAAAAGATTATCCCTATCAAATAATCATCTACACTGTGCACAGCACACATTAGGTAATTAATTAAAATTAAAAAGGTAAAAGTTCTACTTGTGTGAATTGTAACTGTAAATTAGAACCTATTATGGATCCAGTGTTTGTGCCTCGCCAACCCCCAGCCTCTCAATCTCAGCTTGGCGCCCTACCTGCCTCCAAGATAATTGGTTCTCCATTGCAATATCCTCACCAGGAAATATGAAAATGAATCATGGAGATTATCATAGAATAATAGAATGATACATCAGAGAAGAGAGGCCATTCGGTCCATTGTGCCTGTGTCTTTGAAAGAGCTGTCCAATTAGTCCCAGTCCCCTGCTCTTTCCCGATAGCCCTGCAAACGTTTCCCTTTCAAGTATTTATCCATTTCCCCTTTGAGAGTTATTATTGAATCTGCTTCCCTCACCCTTTCAGGCAGTGCATTCCAGATCATAACAACTCAATGCGTAAAAAAAATCCTCCTCTCTCTTCTGGTTCTTTTGCCAAACATCTTAAATCTGTGTCCTCTGGTTACAGGCCCGTCTGCCACTGCAAACAGTTTCTCTTTATTTACTCTATCAAAACCCTTCATGATTTTGAACACCTCTAATAAATCTCCCTTTAACCTTCTCTGCTCTAAGGAGAACAACCTCAGCTTCTCTAGTCTCGCCATGTAACTAAAGTCCCTCATCCCTGGCACCATTCTAGTAAAATAGCAAAATACTGCAGATGCTGGAAATCCGAAATAACAACAGAAAATGCTGGAAAAACTCAGCAGGCAACATCCGTGGAGAGAAATTAGAGTTGACGTTTCGGGTCTAACCCTTTTTCAAAACTGGAAAGGAAATGAAATAGATCGAAAGGCAGGGGTGGGAGACAACAAAAGAAGTGAAGAGACATTAAGAAGTATTCAAAATGAGACGAGACGGTGATAGGACTAGTGGAGACAAAAGACGGCTTAGATTAGGTGTGAAATGTTCTGGCAGAATGAGAGACAGCTGCCATGTGGGAGAGAGAAAAATAAAGGGGGGTGGGGGGGGGAAAAACCAAAACAAAGGGGTGGATAAAAGATATAAATAAAAATGTAATAGGGGCCAAGGTTATGATCTGAAATTGTTGAACTTGATATTGAGTCCGGAAGACTGCAAAGTGCCTAATCGGAAGATGAGGTGCTGTTCCTCGAGTTTATGTTGAGCTTCCGTGGAACAATGCAAGAGGCCAAGAACGGTGAGGTCCGAGTGGGAATGGAGCGGTGAATTAAAATGACAGGCGACCGGAAGCTCGGGGTCACCCTTACGGACTGAACGGAGGTGTTCCGCAAATCGGTCACCCAATCTGCGTCTGGTCTCCCCAATATAGAGGAGACCGCATCGTGAGCAGTGAATACAGTATACTAAATTGCAAGAAGTACAAGTAAATCACTGTTTCACCTGGAAGGGGTGTTTGGGGCCCTGGACAGTGGGAAGGGGGAGGTATAGGGGCAGGTGTTACATCTCCTGCGCTTGCACGGGAAGGTGCCAGGCGAAGGGGAAGGGGTGCTGGGGCCATTCTAGTAAATCTCCTCTGCAGCCACTCTAAGGGCTGGATTTGGTCAATGGGGAGCTTTTGGAAGTGGGACTCCCACTTGTTGGGTTTTAGTCCCGCCTCCATTGACTTCTGGCCAACCCACGCTATTTTCCCTTGATTGACCTTGTTAAGCCCACCCAACAGGCTTAGCAGGCCAATTAAGGGAAAGCCAGTTACAGGTGACGTCAGCGAGTGCCGTTTCGTCTGTCAAGAGCTTTTGACAGATGAAATGTCATCGTTTGATAGCTCTGTGAAGCTGTCACACACAAACAATCTGTCTTCTAAGTTATGTCTTTACTCAAGACTCAATTAGAAAGCCTTCCTGACCAGAAAGCAGAAGGCTGCAGCTTTTGACAGTTCAGCGGCCATTCTGCTTTCTGTGCCGGTGAGCTGAGGGACTCCCGAGACCTGAAGGGACGAAGCCTGCAGGAAGAAGTAAAGGTACGTAAAACTTATTAAAACACTTTATACACACCTCACACACTTACCCCTGCACACATGCACCCATTAGTCACCTGCACACCGGACATCTCGGCCCCTCCGACCCCCGCAGACCGACAGCCCGCCTCGCTGACCCTGGTGAGGTTCGGAGCCGTCGGGAAGCCCACACTTCAGGGCTCAAAATAGGGATTAGCCAAAAAACTGTCTGTTTGCTACCTGTGAACAGGCAGTTAATTGGCATTAATCCCCTTCCCGCCTCGAGACAGGGCCCGGCGCGGGTTGGCTACCCGCCTCCTGGCAAGATGACATGGAGGCGGGTTGGGGGCGGGTTGGGCACCCACCCCCAAATTCTGCCATTTTCCCGGCAGTCCCGCCTCCAAACCCACCTCCCCAGAGCTGGTAAAATCGAGCCCTAAGGCTTTGACATCCTTCTTAAAGTGTGGTCCCTAGAATTGGTCACAATACTCCAGCAGGCGCCTACTCTATGCCTCTACTTATAAAACCAAGGATCCCATATGCTTTTTTAACAGCCTTCTCAACTTGTCCTGCCACCTTCAAAGATTTGTGCACATAAACCCTCAGGTCGCTCTGTTCCTGCATCCCCTTTAAAATTGTACTGTTTAGTTCATATTGCCTCTCCTCATTCTTCCTACCAAAACGCATCACTTCACACTTCTGTGTGTTAAATTGCATCTGCCATGTATCTGCCCATTTCACTAGTCTGTCTATGCCCTCCTGAAGTCTGTTATTATCCTCCTCACTGTTTATTACATTTCTGAGTTTTCAATTTATGTGATACTTTAACAAATGCCTTTTGAAAGTCCATATCCACAACAACAACCGCACTACCTTCAATAACCCTCTCGGTTACTTCATCAAAGAGCTCAATCAAATTAGTCTTTAACAAATCCATGCTGGCTGTCATTTAGTAACCCATATTTTTCCAAGTGACAATTAATTTTGTCTTGGATTATTGTCTCTAAAAGTTTCCCCACCACCGACATTAGGCTGACTGGCCTGTAGTTGCTGGGTCTATCCCTCTCCCCTTTTTAGAATAACACAATGATATTATGAAATGTGACACAAAGAATATTTGAAAGGACCCATCATTAATGTTTTGTGACAAATAGGCCCAAATGTTGCTGGAAGAATAATGTCAAGTTAACAACGCACGCCATTATTAAGGCAAAAATCGTCCAGCAAGTTCAGGGGAAGTAGAGGTACATCATGAGTTGCAAATACCCAGAATTTGCTGATCAATTTACGCCGCACAAATAGCATCTCACTCTTAGCCTCCCTGTTATTTTTAAGAACTTGCTGGATTTGCATATTACACTCACCGCAGAAAGTTGGGGCTCATTATTAACAGTGTAAGGACCCTTTTAACGATGTGATAACAGTTAATGCAATGCCAATCAATCTCTATGGCCCAGAAAGGGAACAATTTAAACTGTTGAGACTCATTCCTGCACATAGTAAGTTCTTCTTTGAGATTTCAAAAATTTCAATTTTATTTCTTACATTTCCTTGGTTTCTTTTCTCGCTCTCTCCTAATGCAATCTTTCTTTCCCTCTCTTTATTTCTCTTTCTGTACCAGATATGACTCTAATTCACCCTATTTCCTTCTACTTTGCGCTTCTGTTTCTTTCTCAATCCTTAAATCTCTTTAGTTAAGGAGAAACACTGTTGGGCCTGTCATTCGTTATGGTCCCAGATGTCCTGTTACCCTCGCAGTGCCATTATCACATTGCACTTCCAGTAAGTTACGCGCAAATTATATTTGAGCTGAAGGGTGCAGGAAAAATCTTAATGGTGCATGCCACTCCAGCAAACTTTGGGCCATTAATCGAAGCTGGACCAAACTATTAAAATAGTCTCTTTGCCATTATGAGCAGTGACTGATACCAGCTGTATTCCTTTTCACTATTTTCTGGGGACTATTTATGTTATTTTCCTGATCACTCCCTCACTGTTTCCCCTAAGCTGATATACTGAACTGGAGACTTGTTTCCAGGATTCTGCCAGAGTTTGTCTGACTGCTGGGAGGTCTAACCAGAGCAGGGAGGGTGATAGGCTCTCCCAGTCCTCCACTGGAACACTGGATTGAATCAAAAGGTCACTGTGTGGGAGATGGTCCATTGGACAGTGTGATTTAGCTCCTGTTATCTACATTGGCATTTCTTCCTCCCCCAGTTACAGAGAAAGGCATTTAACTTGCCTTCCCATGGTTTTTGAGCAAACTACCAGCCTGGTCTTGAAGCCTGCAATACAATAGGTATAATGATGCCAACATATTGCTTGCAGTAAGAGCTCCTCTGGTTGCTAGGTGTAAAAAAAAACTTGCATTTATATAGTGCCTTTCATGACATCAGGACTTCCCAAAGTGCTTTACAGCCAATCGAGTATTTATTGAAGAGTAGTCAATGTTGTAATGTAGGAAATGCGGCAGCCAATTTGTACACAGCAAGCTCCCACAAGCAGCAATGTGATAATGAAAGGATTATTACTAGTCCTAGCCCCTGTAGGGCTGCCCCAGATCAGGCGTATTCCCCAGACGTTCAATTTCAACTAAAGTTAGAGGTAGCCGAATCCTAAAGATGCTTAATTGGGTCTAAAGGTTCAGACTATCTCTCCCTAAAGGAAAGGAATGACCTGAAGATGTTACCGTCCTCCAGATAGCACTTTTAATAAGTTTAGCTAGACTGTAACCTTCCGGATATTATGAGGGTCCGGAAAACTCCTCCAGAATTCTGCAACTCCTCACCAAAGAGTGCACAGAGATTGAGTTTGCAAGTTTGATACAGAAGTACTATGTGAGACAATTCTAAAAAAATATAGATTTATTAAAGAACTGACATGTAACTTACAGCTGGTGATTCAGTCGCAACATTAACAGTTCCAAATACAAATAGCTTACAATTCTTATTATCAGAGATCCTTATTCTCAAATCATAACTTTGTTATATTTTTACATTTCTTAATCTTATTCCAGGATATCCACCAAAATCAAATAAAAGTACCTTTTTGATCCCCGAGACTCAAATCTTTGAAGACTTGCAGAGTTTGCCTCTGAAGCCTGGGGATCGTGTTGTTTCTTCAAGCGAAACTGTCTTTCCATTTGAAAGTTCTATATTTATACCCTTTCTGCAGTGGTATATCCTTTGAAGTTTTCTGCTGATGTAAGCTAATTATCTCTAGTAATTTTTCTGTTGACTCCTTCTATTCTTACTATTAGATCAGCTTTTAGTTTGCAGAATTATGTCTGCTGTGTAGGTGTTTGAAGCTTATCATAAAAACAATGTGACAGCAGTGGTTCTATTTGATTTAATTTTTATCAGTCTCCTGTTTGTATCTTTTGCATTTAGAACACCTCAACTGGTTACAACCACAGACTTTGTGTCTCCTAGGTGTTCCAAGTTCAACACAAAAACAATGTGATGGCTGATGCCTCCCATGTTTCATTTGATGTTATTTTTATGAAGGCATTCTGTGCAATTCTTTTTACAACATGTAAATTAAAAACACTTCAACTAGGGTGATCTATGCAATTCTTATTTATCTCAGCTAGTTGTACCACAGACTCATGTCTCCATGTTTCATTTGATGTAATTTTTACAAAGGCACATGTTTCTTTAATGTTCTGTGTTTCTTTCCGAAGTGTTGGTTTATAACACTTAACTGGGTATAGCTATTATGTTCTTTCCAAACTGCAGACTTCCTGGAACCTCCAACCTGCTGCTTCAATAGGGCTATTGTTTCAGTGTCAACAACTCATCTTATCTCAAAAGCCTGTATGCTATTTACAGTTTTTGATTGTTAAGGCTTCCAGACTTCCAGACCCAGTATGTCATGTTTTAATAAATCAAAATTCTGTTCATAGGATGGTGTATTTTTCTGAATATGGCTATTCCTTCACAATAATGACCAGATAATCTGTTTTTAGTGATGTTTGAGGGGTAAATAATTGGCTATGATACTGGGGAGAACTCCCCTGCTCTTCTTCGAATAGTGCCATGGGATCTTTTACGTCCAGCTGAGAGTGCAGCCCATGCCTCAGTTTAATGTCTCATCTGAAAGACGGCACCTCCGACAGTGCAGCACTCCCTCAGTACTGCACTGGAGTGTTGGTCTAGAATTTGTTCTCAAGTCTGGGGAGTGGGACTTGAACCAGCAACCTTCTGACTCAGAGGCGAGAGTGCAACCACTGAGCCACGACTTTAGCAATATTATAAAAATGATTTTGAAGATCATTTCAATTCACTAATTCTAGTGAAATCCCAAACAGAAAGGAAATGAACAATAAGAGATGGTATTGAAAGTTGGTGTGGGGGATAGAAGGAGGGTGACTCTTCTAAGATTCAGGGCAAAGCTCATTATTATGGCACCACAGAATGAACATTACACTCAATTGAACTTGTGTTACATCTGACGTGAGAATACTGAAATGGTAACATGGTCTATTCCCCAGTATGGATAAACTTCACCTTAATAAGTACAAAATTTCAACAAAAAAGTTACAGGAAAATATGTTTAACTTGTGAAATACTTTCTATTTAGTAAGTGCGATTGAGATCAGGGAAATGGTTGGAGGATATGCTGAGTGTGGAAGCTAAAATTAAATGGCACAGCCAAAATGCTAAGATCAGTGAAGCATCCTGTATGTATCTGCCAGTACTAATTTAGATCCCTCCATCTGTCATTTAATAAAGCCTAGAGGTCATCACCCGAGTGATGTTATCAACACTTTACCATGCAAAAATCAAAAGAAATGTACAAAATGAATAAAAAGGGATATTGAATTTAATCATAGTGGCCCTGAAAATACAGAGATGATGTGCACCCAAATTTCCAATGTGCGGTTGCAGTGGGAGAAACCTCCCACAGTAGCACAGTCAGAAAATCACCCCTTAAATGGAAAACTATACACCGGAGCATAAAGCGCGAGGTGGAGAGAATCTTTTAGGTGTTGGTAACACCTCGACTCCTTGGAATTTGGGCAGAAAACTACATTTGAACTGCATTCCTGTCTCGGTGAATTATCCGTCCACAATTTAATTGGCCACAAGTGTCAAAATTCATCAACAGGAAACATGTTCAACTTGAGCTGGAGTCAACTAGATGATACGACAGAACTAAAGCTTTGTGTGCATGTCAAATTCAGACCTCCACTTGTGAGGAAGAGCATAACTAGAGGCCATCAATATAAGATAGTCACCAAGAAATCCAATAGGGAATTCAGAAGAAACTTCTTTACCCAGAGTGGTGAGAATGTGGAACTCACTACCACAGGGAGTGGTTGAAGCGAATCGTATAGATGCATTTAAGGGGAGGCTAGACAAGCATATGAGGGAGAAGGGAATAGAGGGTTTTGCTGATAGATTTAGATGAGGAAAGACGGGAGGAGGCTCGAGTGGAGCATAAACGCTGGCTTAGACTGTTTGGGCCGAATGGCCTGTTTCTGTGCTGTATATCCTATAATAATGCTATGTAAAACCTTCTCAAATCAGTCTTAACTTAAGGGCCTAGAAATTCACTTTGGGCCCGCCAGCTGGCGTGCGCCCAAAAGTTAGCGCTGAGCGCGGAGCCAGTTGCGACCGTCAGATATTCAGTTTTTGTGCCCCAAGTCGGAACCGGGCACTATTCCAGGGTGTGCCGCCCCCGCTTGGGGCGCTGAAACTGAATTTCAGCGCTCTAGGCGCCGCTGCGCCACCCGCTGCGGAGCGGCAGGCTGCGGTACTGCAGGCCTCCTCCTTCTCTTAAGGGGGAGGTGCCTGCAACGGGGAGATCGCCGCTGGATAGTGCCGGCAAATGAGCCCGGCACCACGGAGAAGTGCCGGGTTCGCGGAAAGCAGCCGGCAATGCCGCGGGGGGGGGGGGTGGAGGAGGCCGGGGAAGGAGGTGCGGGCAGGCGGCCACCGAAGAAGCGGCCGGCCGCACCTCCACCTTAAAGCGCCCCACTAAGGCTACAGTACGGCCCCGTTTTCTGATCGCTGTTTGCGGCCGCTGCGGAAGAGGCAGCCGCAACTCAATATGGGGGTCGGGCCGGTAGCGGGGCGGTAGCGGGGCACTGCGCACACCGATGATGTCATCGGTGCCGGCGCAGCGCTAACGGCTACCGCCGCCATTACCGCTGCGCTGAATATCAGCGCAAACTCCTCTATTGGCGCAGAAGCCCTCTTTGGGCGGTAACTGGCCGCAAAGCTGGCAGCGCCTTACTGAATTTCTAGGCCAAGCTCCTTCCCAGCGACAATTATATACAGATTTTGTTTATTTTAAAACTGTCCTTAGGTCCACAACCTGGAATATTGGCTCCTCCCAATAACCACTTGGTAACTCTGATGGCTGTTAATGAAGAACAATCTACAACTATTTAAATATCTAATGCCCTGATTAGAAGTTCAACATTTTACTATTAAAGCAAACAGCCACCCACTGCCTTTCAATAATTATAATTTTATCTTTCAGTTTTCTTTTGAACTTAAATTGGCACAAAAATGTCAGTTGAATTTGATCCTATAAAACTGATTTTAAAATGCTGCATGAGAGATTCCATCATTTTAAAAGGAAGTACAAATGATCTTATTATGTGGAGGATTATTTTCTTCAATTGTGCTGCAATTGAGATGGGCTGCAAATCTTTGTACAATTGTTATATTTTTAATAAAACAATTGCATCATTTTCAAGTCTGTTTTTGGTCACACTTCATTATACAGTGGGAAAAGATCTAGACGTAGCTTTGTGACATGGCTGTTTGACTTTAGATATGTTTTATCACTGATCCCATGCGTGGGAAAGAAAAGGTGCAAACTGTATACCAGCTGCTGGTGAGATCCAAGTTATTACTGTCGAGCAAATCTGAAACTGCACACTAACAATTTAAACTTACAGAAGGGTAATAGGCATATTCGCAGCTAACCAGGTTGAGTTTATTTTAAAAAAATTACTGTCCGATGAAAAGAAAGTTACATAATTCACCCTGGCTTATGAATATATCTGTTCATAAATAAGGCAGCACATACATCTAAATCAAACCCAGTTTCAGAGCAGTTAATTGAGAAGTGTCTGATGGACACATTCCTGTAGCATGGACCATTCACAGACAACACGGATTCCCAATTAGAAATGCTACAATATACAAGTGTAACAATGTGATTATCACAGTAAAGGACAGTTAAGAAACAGAGGAATTTATGTCTCCCAAGTATGCTTTGTTAAAATTAAAGATATTTCTAAACTTAGACAAGCCATGTTCTTTTTGTTACTTTTCTAAGAATTTTAGAAAAGCAAACTAATGCTCTACCAATATTACAAAAATGTATTTAACTAATTCAAAATATATTTCATTTAATCAGGGATTGTGTAAAGAGTTTATTTAAAATAACATTACTGCACAATAATTATTTTAAATGGTATTCGTTCTCATTTTATAAATTACTTATTGTTCCCTTTTACATTGTCCCTTAAAAAAACCCACAAGTAACCTTTTGACTTAAAGTGGAAAATGGAAGATTGTGTTTAACAATGTCAAAAGGATTCTTTTCCACTTAATTAGCAGTTATCACAATATGAACAAAAGCAGATTATTATGGTGATCAGGACATTTAAGCATTTTATTGTATCAAAATGTCATAATATTATGAGAGTTCTATTCCCAGTGCTTTCAAGTAGGTTTGTAATACACAAGAAAATAAGATGCACAAAAGGCCATTCAGCCTCTTGAGGTTACCCAACAATTGCACCTTTATCAGGATAGGCAAGCATCATATCCATTTCCTTCCTGCCCTGACACCAAGCCCTTCGTGTGAATGAGTTATTCCTTAAGATTTGGTCAGTTCTTAGCTTCCTTAGTTTAATGATCTGTACGAGGGAATTGGATGTAATATCTCCAAATTTGCAAACGACATAAAGCTGGGTGGGAGGGTAAGCTGTGAGGAGGATGTCGTGAAACTCCAGTACGATTTGGACAGGTTGGGTGATTGGGCAGAAACATGGCAAATGCACTATAATGTGGATAAATGTGAGGTTATCCACTTTGGTGGCAAAAACAGGAAGGCAGATTATTATTTGAATGGCAATAGATTGGGAGAAGGGGAAGTGCAACGAGACCTGGGTGTTCTTGTGCACCAGTCGCTGAAGGTAAGCATGCAGGTGCAGCAGGCGGTTAAGAAGGCAAATGGTATGTTGGCCTTCGTAGCAAGAGGGTTCGAGTACAGGAACAAGGATGTCTTGCTACAGTTGTACAGGGCCTTGGTGAGACCACACCTTGAGTATTGTGTGCAGTTTTGGTCACCTTACCTGAGGAAGGACGTTCTTGCCATGGAGGGAGTGCAGCGAAGATTCACTAGGCTGATACCTGGGATGGCAGGAATGACATATAAGGAGAGTTCGTGTCGATTGGGCTTATACTCACTGGAGTTTAGAAGATTGAGAGGGGATCTCATCGAAACCTATAAAATTCTGTCAGGTCTGGACAGACTAGATGCAGGAAGGATGTTTCTGATGGCCGGGGAGTCCAGAACCAGGGGTCATAGTCTATGGATAAGTGGTAAGCCATTTAGGACTGAAATGAGGAGGAATTTCTTCACCCAGAGCAGGGTGAACCTGTGGAATTCTCTGCCACAGAGAGCGATGGCCTACTCCTGCTCCTATCTTCTATGTTTCTATGTTTCCATATAATCAAGTCTCCTGATTCACTATTTCTGATCACAGTAAAGTAAAATCTTTGCATCCTTCGCTTCACATTCCAAAAACATGATCCGCCCAATATCTGCGCATGTGATTATGTTTAATGAGGGTGTCATATATGATTGTGTTTACTGGGATGTTGTATATGGTTGTGTTTACTGGGGATGTTGTATATGATTGTGTTTAATGGGGATGTTGTATATGATTGTGTTTACTGGGGATGTTGTATATGATTGTGTTTAATGGGGATGTTGTATATGATTGTGTTTACTGGGGGATGTTGTATATGATTGTGTTTACTGGGGGGGTTTTATCTAATTGTGTTTACTGGGGGAGTTGTATATGATTGTGTTTACTGGGGACTTTGTATATGATTGTATTTACTGGGGGTTTTGTATATGATTGTGTTTACTGGGGGTTGTATATGAGTGTGTTTACTGGGGGTTGTATATGATTGTGTTTACTGGGGGTTGTATATGATTGTGTTTACTGGGGGTTGTATATGATTGTGTTCACTGGGGGTTGTATATGAGTGTGTTTACTGGGGGTTGTATATGATTGTGTTTACTGGGGGTTGTATATGATCGTGTTTACTGGGGTATGTCATGTATGATTGTGATTACTGGGGGGTGGTCGAATATGATTGTGTTCACTGGGGGATGTTGTATATGATTGTGTTTAGTAGTGATGTTGTATATGATTGTATTTAGTGGGGGATGTTGTATATGATTGTGTTTACTGGGAGATGTTGTATATGATTGTGTTTACTGGGATGTTGTATATGATTGTGTTTACTGGGATGTTGTATATGATTGTGTTTACTGCGGGTGTTGTATATGATTGTGTTTACTGGGGGTTGTATATGAGTGTGTTTACTGGGATGTTGTATATGATTGTGTTTACTGGGATGTTGTATATGATTGTGTTTACTGGGGATGTTGTATATGATTGTGTTTACTGGGGTGTTGTATATAATTGTGTTTACTGGGAGATGTTGTATATGATTGTGTTTACTGGGATGTTGTATATGATTGTGTTTACTGGGATGTTGTATATGATTGTGTTTACTGGGATGTTGTATATGATTGTGTTTACTGGGATGTTGTATATGATTGTGTTTACTGGGGGTGTTGTATATGATTGTGTTTACTGGGATGTTGTATATGATTGTGTTTACTGGGGTGTTGTATATGATTGTGTTTACTGCGGGTGTTGTATATGATTGTGTTTACTGGGGTGTTGTATATGATAGTTTTTATTGGGGATGTTGTATGTGATTGTGTTTACTGGGATGTTGTATATAATTGTGTTTACTGGGGTGCTGTATATGATTGTGTTTACTGGGGATGTTGTATATGATTGTGTTTACTGGGATGTTGTATATAATTGTGTTTACTGGGATGTTGTATATAAGTGTGTTTACTGGGATGTTGTATATAATTGTGTTTACTGGGGATGTTGTATATGATTGTGTTTACTGGGGTGCTGTATATGATTGTGTTTACTGGGGATGTTGTATATGATTGTGTTTACTGGGGTGTTGTATATGATTGTGTTTACTGGGGTGCTGTATATGATTGTGTTTACTGGGGATGTTGTATATGATTGTGTTTACTGGGATGTTGTATATGATTGTGTTTACTGGGATGTTGTATATGATTGTGTTTACTGGGATGTTGTATATGATTGTGTTTACTGGGGATGTTGTATATAATTGTGTTTACTGGGGTGTTGTATATAATTGTGTTTACTGGGATGTTGTATATAATTGTGTTTACTGGGGATGTTGTATATGATTGTGTTTACTGGGATGTTGTATATGATTGTGTTTACTGGGGATGTTGTATATGATTGTGTTTACTGGGGTGTTGTATATGATTGTGTTTACTGGGATGTTGTATATGATTGTGTTTACTGGGATGTTGTATATGATTGTGTTTACTGGGGGATGTTGTATATGATTGTGTTTACTGGGGTGTTATATATGATTGTGTTTACTGGAGATGTTGTATATGATTGTGTTTACTGGGGGTGTTGTATATGATTGTGTTTACTGGGATGCTGTATATGATTGTGTTTACTGGGGGTGTTGTATATGATTGTGTTTACTGGGATGTTGTATATGATTGTGTTTACTGGGGTGCTGTATATGATTGTGTTTACTGGGGTGTTGTATATGATTGTGTTTACTGGGGATGTTGTATATGATTGTGTTTACTGGGATGTTGTATATGATTGTGTTTACTGGGGATGTTGTATATGATTGTGTTTACTGGGGTGTTGTATATGATTGTGTTTACTAGGATGTTGTATATGATTGTATTTACTGCGGGTGTTGTATATGATTGTGTTTACTGAGGTGTTGTATATAATTGTGTTTACTGGGATGTTGTATATGATTGTGTTTACTGGGATGTTGTATATGATTGTGTTTACTGGGGTGTTGTATATGATTGTGTTTACTAGGATGTTGTATATGATTGTGTTTACTGGGATGTTGTATATGATTGTGTTTACTAGGATGTTGTATATGATTGTGTTTACTAGGATGTTGTATATGATTGTGTTTACTGGGATGTTGTATATGATTGTGTTTACTAGGATGTTGTATATGATTGTGTTTACTGGGATGTTGTATATGATTGTGTTTACTAGGATGTTGTATATGATTGTGTTTACTAGGATGTTGTATATGATTGTGTTTACTGGGATGTTGTATATGATTGTATTTACTGCGGGTGTTGCATATGATTGTGTTTACTGGCAATGTTGTATATGATTGTGTTTACTGGGATGTTGTATATGATTGTGTTTACTGGGATGTTGTATATGATTGTGTTTACTGGGATGTTGTATATGATTGTGTTTACTGGGATGTTGTATATGATTGTGTTTACTGGGATGTTGTATATGATTGTGTTTACTGGGATGTTGTATATGATTGTGTTTACTAGGATGTTGTATATGATTGTGTTTACTGGGATGTTGTATATGATTGTGTTTACTGGGATGTTGTATATGATTGTATTTACTGCGGGTGTTGTATATCTTTGTGTTTACTGGCAATGTTTTATATGATTTTGTTTACTGGGGTGTTGTATATGATTGTGTTTACTGGGATGTTGTATATGATTGTGTTTACTGGGATGTTGTATATGATTGTGTTTACTGGGGTGTTGTATATGATTGTGTTTACTGGGGTGTTGTATATGATTGTGTTTACTGGGATGCTGTATATGATTGTGTTTACTTGGGTGTTGTATATGATTGTGTTTACTGGGGATGTTGTATATGATTGTGTTTACTGGCATGTTGTATATGATTGTGTTCAATGGGGTGTTGTATATGATTGTGTTTACTGGGGTGTTGTATATAATTGTGTTTACTGGGGATGTTGTATATGATTGTGTTTACTCGGGTGTTGTATATGATTGTGTTTACTGGGATGTTGTATATAATTGTGTTTACTGGGGATGTTGTATATGATTGTGTTTACTGGGGTGTTGTATATGATTGTGTTTATGGGGGGTTTTGTATATGATTTTGTTAACTGGGGCGTTTGGATCTCTTCTTCTCTTAGGCAGTCCCTCGGAACCGAGGATGAATTGCTTCCACATTAAAAATGAGTTTGCAGGTGACTGATGAGTCCAATGCGGGACCTACATTCTCTGTCACAGGTGGAGCAGGCGGTGGTTGAAGGGGTGGGTGGGTGGTGTGCTTTGGTTGACGTGCGCTCCTTGCGCTGCCTGCGCTTGGCTACCGCTTGCTCCGGCGAAGAGATGAGAGATGTTCGGCGCCTCCCCGGATGCTTCTCCTTCACTTTGTGCGGTCTTGGGCCAGGGATTCCCAGGTGTCAATGGGGATGTTACACTTTTTCAAGGAGGCTTTGAGGGTGTCCTTGAAACATTTCCTCTGCCCACTTGGGTCTCTCTTGCCGTGCCGGAGTTCTGAGTAGAGCGCTTGTTTTGGGAGTCTCGTATCGGGCATGCGGACATTGTGACACGTCCATTGGAGCTGATTGAGCGTGGTCAAAGCTTTGATGCTCGGGATGTTGGCCTGAGCAAGAACACTGATGTTGGTGCGTTTATCCTGCCAATGGATTTGCAGGATCTTGCGGAGGCAGCGTTGCTGGTACCTCTCCAGTGCTTTGAGGTGCCTGCTGTACATGGTCCATGTCTCTGAGGCATACAGCATGGCGGGTATCACTGCTGCTCTGTAGACCATAAGCTTAGTGCCGGGTTTGAGGTCCTGGTCTTCAAACACTCTCTTCCTCAGGCGACCGAAGGCTGCACTGGCACACTGAAGGCAGTGTTGGACTTCGTCGTCGACGTCTGCCCTTGTTGACAGTAGGCTCCCGAGGTATGGAAAGTGCTCCACATTGTCCAAGGCCTGTCATGGACTTGGATTTGGGGGCTTGGGTATGATTGTGTTTACTGGGGGTGTTGTATATGATTGTGTTTACTGCGGGGGTTGTATATGATTGTGTTTACTGGGGGGGTTGTATATGATTGTGTTTACTGGGGGTTTGTATATGATTGTGTTTACTGGGGATGTTGTATATGATTGTGTTTACTGGGGGTTTGTATATGATTGTGGTTACTGGGGGGTTTGTACATGATTGTGTTTACTGGGGATGTTGTATATGATTGTGTTTATTGGGATGTTGTATATGATTGTGTTTACTGGGGATGTTGTATAAGATTGTGTTTACTGGGATGTTGTATAAGATTGTGTTACTGGGGGGTCGTATATGATTGTGTTTACTGGGGGGGTTGTATATGTTTTTACTTGCTGCGGGGGGTGGGGGGGGCTGTCAATTTGAAACATGGGATGTTTTCATTTCCACTACTGAATCCCAATTAACAGACTTCAGTTGTAGCTATCTATATAATTAAAAGTCTTGTGTCTAGTTGAGGATTGTCGGACTTCACATTTCAATCAGCATTACACCTCAAACCGTAACCTCAAACATGTTTGTAGGGCAGAAGATTCTGATTAGTTCAAATCTGTTAAGTTAACCATGTTGATTGGCTCACGTTTCCCATTTACTAAATGAAAATCTTTCTAACACCAGTTCCATTCACTAGACAGGTCTGATCAGCTACCAATCACCATGAGCCCAATGAATCAAATTGCATGCAATTATTTTCCCCGAAATTGCCAATCAGGAACCAGCAATTATCAGAAAACCATTTAAAAACAATGAGTGCCTGTGGCCATTCTGATCCAGTCTATTATGCACCCGTATAATATTTATAACAAAAAAATATAAAAGATCAAACAATTCACACAAGATCATTAACTTACCCGAACAGTTGTATCCATGGCTACAGATTCCCTTTACAAGTTAATCTAATGGAACTATCAATTATTTTTTGCACCTTCACCTTTTGATCTGAGCTTTCTGCCTTTTTTTTTAATTGTCTGCCCTTACATGGTTGGGTCCAATATTTGTCCAATGTCTAATTGTATATTTTATCATTTTGTCATTCTTTGTTTGCTTTTCCCGTATTGAACCTTCTCTTGTATTACTGAATTGGTGATACTTTCCATCACGACTTTTGTCCAATTTGCTTGATTTTGGGTGTTATTTTGTAATTATACTGATCGTACGTTTGCATGGCTTTTGTTCTGGTAATGCATTTAATCATGTTGCATGTGACGTTATAATACTCCTGTCATTCTTAACCAGAGATGGCTAAACTCACTATAAACAATGCCATGGGAGATCCACTACTATCAATAAATATATTTTCCCCCTTTTTACATTAGTTCTCCCATATCCTGCTCTTCTCCTGGAGGCAATGACTGATGCCAGCCTGGCTCCATGAACATTGGTTGCTCCCTAGTACTTTACATAAGTGACCACTTGTCCGGTGAGACGAGACGGAAAATCTCGACAGGCTATTTTATCATGAGCAGCACCACAACCACGCCCAATCCCGCCAATAACTGCAGTCCCCACATGCGGTCTTCCAGGAAGAGTCATGGTTGGTGATCAAGAACAGGATTTCTGAACCATTTTCCTTTATCCATACCAGGAGTGCCGAGGTCATTTACAGTGCCCTGGCTAAGATCGGCTAAGTCAACTCGGGACAAGGTTAAACCTGAGAGTGGATTGTTATGGCTCAGTTTCTCATTGCTTTAACCATCTTGTATTTTAATATTTAATCCTACACAGAGAGAATAATTAATTTCTGTTGTTTTTTTTTGGCTTAATGTTAATGCAAAACTTGATTTGCGAAGCTGTAGAGTTCCTCTGCCCCAGTTCAATGACAACAAGATAATGGCTTATTTTGATGATCTAAATGCAGAGCAGTGCATTTAAACTGTTAGTATGTAATCTGTACAAGTTAATTACATTGTCATTTCTTAAGAATGACGTCCATATAATCTGTGCCTCTTTACATCAGAAAGTGCAGATATTCCTGGAATTTTGCCTAAAACATCTACATTGCTGGTGATATTATGCCTCCAATATCTAACTTTCATTGTTTTCATTATCGGAGCCCTGTTCAGCGATGTGGCTAATTATCCTCACATTCTTTGATTAATATGTAAAGTCCATGCAGAAAATGCAAGCAATTTGCAGGAATATCTTGCAACAGTCTAAATGGTTACTCTGTTGACCATGCTAACTCATTGCAATAGGAGGTGGATATAAAGGCGTCATAATCTTTGTACTAAAGACTTTCACAAATGTTAACTTCTAAGAATTGTTTAACAATGAACCCTCCACTATTCAGTCATGATGTAGGGGAAACTCCCCTGGATAATGGAAGCCGGGAGATATTCGAGTCTCCAAACTTTAGCCTTAAATGTCTCATACAGCAAAACCCTAGGCACGGAAATGAAGGCAGTACGATATGAATAACAAAAGGAATACTATATGCATTCAACATATCATTTAAAAAAAGAGATGTACATTCATAGAGCACCTTTCACCACCTCAGTACATCCCACAGTGCTTCACAACCAATCAAGTACTTTTGAAGTGTAGTCACTGTTGTAACATAAGAAACACGCCAGCCAGTTTGTGCAGAGTAAGGTCCCACAAACAGCAATGTCATAATGACCAGATGATCTATTATATTTGTTGAGTCTGAGTGTCCCAGATATGCTTATTCTAAATCACTGGACACAGACAACAAGAATAACTTAAACAGGTCTTTACTAATCGAAGGTCAGGGCTGAACTGCTTAGCAAATTACTACACAGAGTTTATATACCGGTGTGGTCACCACCGGTACTACAATATACAGTAGCTAAGAGAAAGTAGTCCATCTCTTAAGGTAGTCTCTTAAGGTGGTACAGGTTACATACACCACAATTCCTCCCTTTTTAGCTTAACAGTGTACATCCCAATTTAAACATAACATGGATAACATATATACAACTTCATGCAAAACTGTTCAAAGATTCAGTCTCTGAGGAGGCCTCCTGATCCGAGTTGGATAACGCCTTTCAGGGGTCTCTGATTCTCGTTGCTGGGGTGACTCATCTAGTTGATCTCTTATGGGTTGGACATCATCAGATACATTGGCGTCTGAGGTAGATGCTTCAGGTTCACTAACTTCTTCCACTGGTGTCTCTGTCGTAGTCATGGGTTCGACCCTTGTTCTCGATTCTACAAGTTGGTCAGCATGACATCGTATTACGTTTTCACCAATATCTACCGTGTACATCAGGGGTCCTTGTCTGGCACGAATTGTTCCAGATTGCCATTTCTCATTCTTATAGTCCCGGGCTAACACTGGTTGTCCTATTTCGAAACTCTGAGTGGTCTTGTTATTTATATGCTGGAACTGTTTGTTTTCGACTTCCCTCCGCACATTTGGTTTTAACAAGTCCAACCTGGACCGCAACCTCCTGTTATAGAACATCATGGCAGGGCTTTGATTTGTCACTGCATGAGTGGCGTTTCGATATGCCATTAGGAAATTGTCCACCTTGTGTTGTAGTGGAATCTGGTCTTCGCTCATGGCCTTTATCGCCTTTTTGAACATTTGTACAAATCTCTCGGCCAACCCATTTGTAGCCGGATGATATGGGGCAGAGGTATAATGTTTCACCCCATTCTTCTTCATGAATTTCTGGAATTCTTCTGACACGAACTGCGGTCCGTTGTCTGAACATATTTGTTCCGGCAATCCATTTCTTGCGAATATCGTTCTTAGAACTGCGATCGTCTTTTCCGAGGTAGTGGTCGCCATATTAATTACTTCTGGCCATTTAGAATGTGCGTCTACCGCAATTAAAAACATGGAGTCCATGAATGGACCTGCAAAGTCAATATGTACACGTTGCCATGGGGTTGAAGGCCATTCCCATGGATGCAGCGGTGCAATTGGAGGTGCATTTTGAATTTTTGGCACCCTGAGCAGCTTTTAGTCAGATCCTCTATTTGTTGGTCGATACCTGGCCACCACACATAAGCCCTAGCAAGGCTTTTCATCTTGACTCCCCCCAGATGACCTTCATGCAGTTCCTTTAGAACTCTCTCCCTTAATTTAGGAGGAATAATCACCCTTGTTCCATACATCAATGTTCCTTGACAGACGGACAGCTGTTCTCGTCTGGCTGAGAATGCCGGTAACAGTGGTTCACCATGAGCTGGCCATCCCTTCACTGTCAATTCGTAGACCCGAGACAGTGTCGGGTCGTTCCTGGTTTCTCTCTCGATACTTGCATTGGTGACTGGTAAACATTCGATGATGGTCGAGTGAAATAACTCAACAGGGTCAACTGTCGGTGCCTCTTCCGCTGTAGGTAGTGGCAGGCGCGACAGCCCATCAGCATTACCATGTTGCTTTGTACCTTTGAATTCGATCTGATATTGATGTGCCCCTAGGAAAAGGGACCATCTCTGGAGCCTCTGCGCTGTCATCACCGAAACACCTTTCTTAGGGTTAAAAATGGAAAACAACGGCTGGTGGTCTGTCAGCAGCGTAAACTTTTGCCCTTGCAGGTAATGATTAAATTTTTTTACTCCCCACACAAGGCTGAGAGCCTCCCTATCTATCTGAGCATAGTTGCGCTCAGCGGAGGTCAATGATCTGGATGCGAATGCGACTGGTCTTTCCAAGCCATTTGGCAACTTATGTGAGAGCACTGCCCCAATACCATATGGAGAAGCATCACAAGCTAAACGAATAGGCAGCGTTGGGTTAAAGTGAGCCAACACTTCCTTAGAGGTGATCAATGCCTTGCTTTTGTGAAAGGCCCGCTTACAATCCTCGCTCCACTTCCATGGCACTCCCTTCTGCAAAAGAGCATTCAGCGGGTGTAGCACCGTGGATAAATTTGGCAGAAACTTATGGTAATAGTTAATCAACCCTAGGAACGACCTCAACTGGGATACATTTTCCGGAGCGGGAGCCTTCACAACAGCTTCGATCTTGTCAGGTGACTTGTGAAGCCCCTCCTGGTCAATGACGTGACCACAGTACGAGATTTGCTTCTGAAAGAACTCACATTTCTGGCGATTAACTCGAAGTCCATATTCTTTCAATCTGGTGAGCACCTGTGCCAAATTTGCAAGGTGTTCCTCATCATCATCTCCTGTAATCAGAATGTCGTCTAGGTAGCATTGTGTGCCTGGAATTCCCTGTAATACCTGCTCCATGGCCCTTTGCCAAATCGCTGGAGCCGATGCCACTCCAAAAACTAGTCTATTATACCGATATAAGCCCTTATGCGTGTTGATCGTGAGATACTGGCGTGACGCTTCATCAACTTCCATCTGTAAGTACGCCTGCGCCAGGTCTATCTTGGTGAAGTGTTTCCCGCCAGACAACGAAGCGAAGATATCCTCAATCCATGGAAGCAGATATTGCACCGTGTGAAGCACCGGATTAACAGTGATCTTGAAATCGCCACAGATGCGAACCTTCCCCGGTTCCCCCGGCTTGTTACTCGATGAACGCTTCATGACAGGAACAATGGGCGTGGCCCATTCACTCCAGTCCATCTTTGACAGTACTCCGGAACGTTCTAGTCCTTCCAGCTCAGCTTCCACAGCAGGTCGTATCGCATAAGGTACCGGTCTAGCTTTGAAAAATTTCAGGTTTGCATGTTCTTCAACCTTGATGTTTGCCGTAATTCCTTTCAGTGTTCCCAGTCCCTGCTGGAACACCTCTTTAGCATCGTCCAATATTCTGGACAGTCGTTTAGGTTTGACATCGTCCTTTTTACCGGAATCTACAGTTAGTGCTTTTAAGGAATGCCAGTCCATATTTATTCTCCTGATCCATTCCCGTCCCAGTAGTGGTGGACCTCCCTCAGGTAACACATATAAGTCCATTCCTCGGCCTTCTTTACCCTTGTGGACCACCTTTACCTTTATCTTTCCAATGGGGTATACTCTTTGCCCCGTGTATGTTTTCAATACAATCTCCGTATCCCTTAGGGGAATGTGTGGAAATAACCTTTTGTAATCTTGCTTATTCATGACCGTCAATGCCGATCCAGTGTCCAATTCCATCTTCACTTGGACTCCTGCTATCTGAAGTGTGACCCAGATAGTTTGGTGGTCTGCTGTGTTACCTACATTATGTATTCTTAGACAACCCAGTTCCTTACTGCTGGAGTCTGAATCCATCTTCTGTTCATCCGAACTGTTCTCTGTCACCTTGTGTACCTTTTTGCACTTTTCCTGCGGTGACTTTTTGTTGCTGGTCTTCTTTCCTGACCGGCATACTTTAGCTATGTGACCGAGCTTGCCACATTTTCTGCATTCCTGATTTTTGAACCAGCACTGGTTCTGATCGTGCGTTGTCCTTCCGCAACGATAACACTTTACTGCACCCAATGCCATTTGATTGGTGCTGAGTTCCGATGAACTTAGCTGCATTTCCGCGGTGCCTCTTGCCGCGGCCTCGTGCGATGCTGCAATGGTGACAGCTTTATCAAGCGTAAGGTCCTTTTCTTCTAGCAGTCGCTTTTGTGTTCCTTCTTTTAATAATCCACACACGAATTTATCTCTCAGAGCATCTGCTAGTCCTGTACCAAACTGACAGTACTTTGATAGCTTGCACAGTTCAATTAAGAATTCAGCGTTGCTTTCCTCTTTCAGCTGCGTTCTTCTGTAAAATTTAAATCGTTCCGCTATCAGCAACGGCGTGGGGTTTAAATGTTCTTGCAGGATAGTAACAATATTCACAAAAGTCTGATCCGCCGGTTTATCTGGTGTTACGAGGTGCCTCAATAACCCGTACGTCTTCGCACCCATTGAGTTTAATAAGGTTAGTGCTTTCTTATCATCTGGTACCTCATTTACTGTACAATAAACTTCAATGCGTTCTACATACGTGGCCCAATCTTCAACATCGCTATCAAAAGCAGTGATGTTACCGTGTTTAGGCATCCTTGAGAGTTTCTTTAAATATTTTATTTTTCCAAAATGGCGGCTTCCCGCGCTTGTCTTCTTCCCCCGCCTACTAAAATGGCGGCTTCCCGCGCTTGGCGGCTTTTCCCGCGCTTGTCTTCTTCCCCCGCCGACTACAATGGCGGCTTCCCGTGCTTGTCTTCTTCCCCCGCTGGCTACAATGGCAATGACCGCGCTGTTGCCGTTCTCGCCTCCCAGCGGTTCTTAATTTCCCCGACGCTGCTTTTGCTCCCCCGCGGTTCTCGTGGGCATTAACGCTTCCCTCGTTGCTGCGCCTCTCAGCCCCGATTGCAGCCTGGCCCTTTACACCGGCTGCGGTCGAGTTCTCTGCGGTTCTCGTGGCATTAACGCTGCCCTTGTCGCTGCGCCTCTCGGCCCCGGTTGCAGCCCGGCCCTTTTCACCGGCTGCGGTCGAGTTCTCCGCCCTTTCTCCTCCGATTTCCCTCCCCTTCTCCACTGACAACGCGGCCGACTTTCTGCCCGTGTCGCTAGATCGGCTTACCCACCACCATGGTAGAAGGATGATCACTGCCTGTCGCTGATGGAGGACTTCGTGGTCAGTAATTTCAACCCGAGTTCTTGATGCTTCCCGTGCGATGCGGTGCTCAGCAGGATGATGAGGGCGGATGCCTCTTCTCGACACCCGTTCTGAGGACGAAGCTGCCTTGGATGCAAAACTGCCGCAGGGTAAGATCGGACTCGTCGCCACTGTTGAGTCTGAGTGTCCCAGATATGCTTATTCTAAATCACTGGACACAGACAACAAGAATAACTTAAACAGGTCTTTACTAATCGAAGGTCAGGGATGAACTGCTTAGCAAATTACTACACAGAGTTTATATACCGGTGTGGTCACCACCGGTACTACAATATACAGTAGCCAAGAGAAAGTAGTCCATCTCTTAAGGTAGTCTCTTAAGGAGGTACAGGTTACATACACCACAATATTGATGTTGGTTGAGGGACAAATATTGGCCAGGACATTGGGGAGAACTCCCCTGCTCTTCTTTGAAATAGTACAGTGGATCTTTTATGTTCACCTCTGGGCTTCGGTTTTGAAGTCTCATCTTTAGCCCTTGTGATGCAGTTTTTTACTCCAATTCCTCGTACGTGCAACAAGGGAGAGGAAGGATAACAGAAAGACAGTATAACTGCTTCGATTATCTGTGAAGGAATAACCATGATTCAGAGAAATACACGATACCATGAACAGAATTTTGATATTATTAATACAGAATATATTGGGTTTAAAAATCTGAAGCCTCAAAGACATAAGTCTCAGTAGACAAGGCTTGAAACAGAAATACAGGCTTCTGAGATAAGATCAGTTGATAACAAAGTTGTAAACAGGCTTTGAAATGGGAAAGGGATATTGACCAAGAAAAGAAGAACCTATTGAAAAGCAAAGACTTGCTTCCGAAAAGTCTAGAGTTTGTAGGTAACACATTAGAAGACCCAAGTGAGGTGTTAAAAACTAACACGTTCAAACAGGAACATAAAATATTGATTAAACTATGTGCCTTTGTAAAAGTAACATTGTGGCGGAGCCACCAAAGGACTCAGAGCAGTTGTACATAATTCCTTTAACAGCAATGTAGTTACTGTCTGTGCCTGTACCTTTAATTACACTGTTTGACTGAACAATGCCAGTTAGCTTTACAGCACGTGATGACGTCATGCCGTTAGTCACGTGATGCCCCAACGGCGGGAAGAACGTCATGACGTCATGACGTCACTCTCCTGATCAGGGGAGCAGTCCTCGTGGAGCCCTCAAGAAGAATAGGCCTGTTATTGATGTGTGCTAGCAGTTTACAGTTTAAACTCGTTTGTTTTCATTAAAGTTCATTAATTTAATTAACTGAGTCGAACTCAGTCTTTTTGATAGGAACCTCCATTCCTACATTGGTGACCCCGACTTCTACGAACAATTTTCGTGGAAGATTCGACATGGACATGAACGCCGTCACGCTGAAACTGCCACAGTCTGGGAGCAACAACCAGATGCCTGGTTCATCCAGGCTGAAGCCCAGTTCGCCATTCGGAACATCAACGTGGATCAGACCCGTTATTATTACGTGGTCTCCGCCCTCGACAGCGCAACTGTATCCCGGATCATCAGCCTCATCGGTAGTCCTCCTGCTGACAGCAAGTATGATGCAATTAAGGCGCGGTTGCTTCAGGTTTTCGGGCTATCAAAGTTGGAGCGTGCTCGCCGGCTCATCACACTGCCCGGCCTTGGGGACTCCAAACCGTCCGAGCTCATGAGCCAAATGCTCACGCTCTTGGGTGCTGAACCGGAATGTTTCATCTTCCGGGAGCTTTTCCTCTACCAACTGCCTGAAAAGGTTCAGGCTGCCCTGGCCAGCTCCGACATTACTGACAGCGCCAAGCTTGCGGCCGAAGGCGATAAGATTTTCACAGTTACCCAGCAGTGTTGCGCGGCCACGAGGCGCCCACCCCCCACAGACGCGGTCCCGGCTTCTCCTACAGCGGGCTGGTGCTCCTACCACACCCGTTTTGGCGCGAAAGCGTGATGCTGCCGTTCCCCCTGCAGTTTTTTGCCAAAAAAAAACCAAGAAGGCGCAGGCGGCGTCCCTGGCGACGGATGACCAAATCTAACGGGCGTTCCGCGGTGGCGATGGCCGTCGGTTCTACGGGGAAACTCCTCTGTATCACCGATTCCCTCTTGGGCCGCCGTTTCCTTTGTGACACCGGGGCACAGTGTAGCATTCTACCTGCGTCGAAGCTCGACACGTAGACTGGGAACCTCAGTTTTTCCCTCGTAGCGGCTAATGGCGCAGCTATTCGAACGTTCCGAAAGCGGCGGGTCGAAGTCTGTTTCGGTGGTCAGCGCTTCTTTTGGGATTTCATCACGGCTACAGTCTCACAGCCTATCCTAGGGGCAGATTTTCTGTGTGCCAACAGCCTGCTAATCGATGTCCGACACCGCCGGCTGATCAACGCGGCCACCTTCCACTCGATCCCATGCTTCCACGGTACCTCCGTGGCGCGTTCCATTGCCTTTGCTTTTCCTCCTCCAGAGGACTTCACGCGGCTCCTTGGGGAGTTTCCGGAGCTGACAAGGCCCACCTTCTCCTCTTCAGCGACGAAACATGGTGCTAAATATCACATCACCACTACTGGCTCCCCGGTTTATGTGCGGGCTAGAAGGCTCGAACCCGGCAAGCTTGCAGCTGCGAAGGCGGAGTTCGCCACAATGGAGCGGCTCGGCATCATTAGGCGATCGAACAGTCCCTGGTCTTCGCGTCTCCACATCGTGCCGAAACCAGATGGCGGCTGGCAGCCATGCGGTGACTACCGACACCTCAACGACGCCACCACTCCGGGTAGGTACCCGATCCCGCATATCTAGGACTTCTCGGCCCACTTGGCGGGAAATACTATCTTCTCTAAAGTCGAGCTCGTCCGTGGATATCACCAGGTTCCAGTGCACCCACAAGACGACCCGAAAACCGCGGTCATCACCCCTTTTGGCCTCTTTGAGTTCCTGCGGATACCGTTTGGCTTAAAGAACGCAGCACAGGCATTCCAGCGTTTAATGGACTCCATTCTTCGGGACCTGCGTTTCCTTTTCGTCTACCTGGACGACATACTCATCGCCAGTGCCATCAAGGAGGAGCACATCTCCCATTTGCGTTCCCTGTTTACGCGCCTCAGCCAACACGGGTTAATCATCAACCCGGCCAAGTGCCAGTTCGGCCTGCAACAAATCGACTTCCTGGGACACCGCATAACATCAGACGGTGCCGTCCCTTTGGCGACGAAGGTTGAGGCGGTTACTTCTTTCCCGCGGCCGTCGACAGTCAAGGCCTTGCAGGAGTTCCTGGGGATGGTCAACTTCTACCACCGTTTCGTCCCCAAGGCGGCTCAACTCATGCAACCTTTGTTCGGGGCCCTCAAGGGCAAGTCCAGTAAAGACCCAATCAGCTGGACAGCTGAAATGATCCAGGCATTCGGTGACACCAAGAACGCTTTGGCCAACGCAACCATGCTGGCACACCCACTTCCAGGTGCTACTATCGCCCTTACCACGGACGCGTCAGACTATGCCATCGGTGCGGTGCAAGAACAGTGGGTCAACGGCACGGGGCAACTGCTGGCGTTTTTCAGCCATCAATTGCGAACAAATGAAAAAAAGTACAGCACCTTCGATAGGGAACTACTGGTCCTTTTCCTTGCCATTCGCCATTTCCGGTTTTTATTGGCGGGGCGCCCTTTCACGGCTTTTGTCGACCACAAACCCCTTACGTTCACCATGGCCAAGACCACCGAACTGTGGTCCGCTCGTCAACAACGTCACTTGACGTTCATTTCCGAATTTACTACGGACATTCAACATGTGTCTGGTAGGGACAACCTGGTGGCAGATTGCCTCTCCCGTGCAACGGTACACGCGGTGCACCTGGGGATACGACTACGCCCTCATGGCGAAAGATCAGGTTTTAGATTCGGAGGTCCAATCATATCGAACCGTTCCCTCCAGCTTCCAAGTGACCAATGTCGTCTTCCAGGACGCAGGTGCCATGCTTCTTTGCGACGTTTCCATGGGAGTTCCTCGTCCCATAGTGCCGGTCGCATGGCGCCGGAGGGTTTTTGATGCCATACACGGGTTGTCGCACCCAGGGATGAAGGCTTTGCAACGGCTTATTTCAGCCAAGTTCGTCTGGAAGGGGATGCACATCGATGTCCGTGACTGGGCTAATACCTGCGTCGTATGCCAGAAGGCCAAAGTCCAGCGTCATGTCAAGGCTCCAGTAGCTGCATTCACTGTTCCGGAGCGTTGTTTCGACCACGTGCATGTGGACCTCGTGGGGCTGCTTCCGCCTTCTCAGGGTTATACTCATCTCCTTACCATAGTGGACCGCACCACTAGATGGCCAGAGGCAATTCCTTTGATTTCCACCACGTCGACTGACGTCGCTAGAGCTTTCATCTCCTGTTGGGTCGCCCGTTTTGGAGTACCGGCGGACATCTCCTCTGACTGCGGGCCACAGTTTTCCTCGGATCTTTGGAATGCTGTGGCTCAGGGGCTCGGTACCAAACTTCATCGCACCACCGCCTATCATCCTCAGGCAAACGGCCTTTGCGAGCGATTCCACAGGTCGCTTAAAGCCTCTCTTCGGGCCAGTCTTCAAGGTGCAGGATGGGTAGACAGACTCCCATGGGCCCTGTTGGGTCTCCGTACGGCGCCCAAAGATGATCTACAATCGTCTTCAGCTGAACTCGTCTATGGCCAGCCGCTCCGGGTACCAGGAGATTTCCTCCCTTCGGCCACAGAACCATGGTCCGCCTCCCGGCAACTCGTTCACCACCAAGAAGCGGCCAGATGCTTTGCCCCGATCCCTACGTCCAATCACGGTTTGCAGACCTCCTACGTGCCACCGGGACTGAAGACTGCGGAGTATGCCTTCATCCGACACGACGCTCACCGGGATCCGCTCAAGCCTCCTTACACTGGTCCTTTCCACGTCATCGAACCGGGTGACAAATCCTTTTTGGCCGACGTCGGAGGAAAACCGGATCACATCTCAGTGGATCGCTTGAAGCTGGCTCACCTGGACCTGGACCACCCTGTCGTAGTCGCTCAACCACCCAAACGTGGCCGACCACCCATGGCCGCCGCACCTGATCAACCAAAGCCGCCTGACAACCCGTCTGCGCTCGCCGCGCCTGCTCAGCCGCCACCGACTGCCAACACGCCCACCGGTCGTCAACTTCCTCTACCAGGGTATCGAAGTCAATCGGACAGGCTCATCAGGCCTCCTCCTCGCCTCACCTTTTCTGTTAAAGACAATTCTGGGGGAGCGCATGTGGCAGAGCCACCAAAGGACTCAGAGCGGTTGTACATAATTCCTTTAACAGCAATGTAGTTACTGTCTGTGCCTGTACCTTTAATTACACTGTTTGACTGTACAATGCCAGTTACCTTTACAGCACGTGATGACATCATGCCGTTAGTCACGTGATGCCCCAATGGCGGGAAGAACGTCATGACATCATGACGTCACTCTCCTGATCAGGGGAGTAGTCCTCGTGGAGCCCTCAAGGAGAATAGACCTGTTATTGATGTGTGCTAGCAGTTTACAGTTTAAACTCGTTTGTTTTCATTAAAGTTCATTAATTTAATTATCTGAGTCGAACTCCGTCTTTTTGATAGGAACCACCGTTCCTACAACATCAAATAAGACAGGAAACACGATTAAATATGCAACCAATTGAGATAGCTAGAAATGCATGAACCACCCTGGTCAAAGTGTCTTTAATTTATAGACATAATAATAAAAACCATACCAACAAGACTTTGAAGATATAACTTCAATAGATGACACCAAGCAATTACATTGTTTTTGTATTGAACTTGGAATAACACGGAATCACAACGTATGATAATAAGAATTACAGCAAGGAGATAAATCAATAGTAGCTATTTTATCATACATATTTGAAACACCTAAACAAGAGAGAGAAGTCTAAGAGCAACTGCTGAAATGAGGGTAAAGAATAGAAGCATTCAAAAGAGAGAATGAATAAGACAATTAGCTGACATCAGCAGAGAGCATCAAAGAAGAAACCAATGCCAAAAGGGTATAAAAATAAGACCTTTTTTAACAAAAGTCAGAACATGCTGAACGGGCAGGGTGTTTCTCAACTTTCCAGAGGCATCTCTGTAAGTCTTTAACTATGAGTCTCGGGAAGTCAGATTGATTTTGGTGGGTGTTCTGGATTTAGAAATAAGTAAGAAATAAGAAATGTAATGAAGTAAAGATTTGAGAATAAGGATCTCTGAGAAATAAGAAATGTAAGCTAATTGTATTTTGAATTGTTAATGTTGTGACTGATTCAACAGATGTTAACTGAATGTCGGCTCTTAAATAAAACCATATTTTTAGAATTGCCTTAAAGAGTAATTCTGTATAGACTCGTGAACCCACAAATTCTTAACACTCTTTTGTAAGGAGTTGCAGAATTCTGGGGGGTATTCCAGACCCTCATAATATCCGGAAGGTTACAGTTTAGTTCAACTTATTAAAAGTACTATCCGGAGGACGGTAACATCTTCAGTCATTCCGTTCCTTTAGGGAGAGATAGCCTGAACATTTAGACCCATTTAAGTGTCTTATGGAATTCGGCTATCTCTAACTTAAGTTGAGAGTGAACGTCTGGGGAATACGCCTGATCTGGGATAGCCCAAAAGGGCTAGGACTGTAATGATCCCTTCATGTCCACTCAATTTCTTCAAAACAAAAAGCAGACCAATCTTAAGACAATCACCTCTATTCATGGCGATTGAATTCCTTTAACCACGTATCTCTGTTCATCACCAAGATTTAAGGGCAACTTAGCTAATCAAACACTTACATTTGATTGCAATGCAGCATTTGTATTTGACAAGCAGTTAACAAAATGAAGTCATGGCATAATGACTTCATAAATATTTCATCGTTGTGAAAAAATGGAATGATTTTATTTCTATTTCTCTTCGAAGTGACTGGTACCTCATTGGAATCAGGAATAAGGTGCTACAATTTGGGATCTGTTCATCTTCACAGAGCCTCAGCAGTCTATTCAGATAATGACAGCTCCCCATTGTAATTGAAGTGGGTTAGGTTCTGTCATTGTTCTTGTTTACACACACACACATCTGTTCAGTGTTAATTAAGCCAGAATCAGCAAGCAGTATAATCATTTTGGTGGTTGAAAGAGGTGGGTTTCGCCTCAGCATTAGGCACACCTTGACATCATTGATTGCCTACAATTTAATTCAATCTGCAATCTGATTCTTTTACCCAAACTCTAATGATGCTAATATGCTGCTAGGAGAATGCACAATTGTGTCAAAATGTTGCTGCTAATTTTGATTTTGTAATGCCGGCTGATTTTGTTAGCTAGTCAATCCCTTAAAAGGACTGAACCACATTCACTTTGATATGATTCTTGTATCCCTTTTATGTGCATCACAATCTCCTCTGCTGCACATCCTTGAATGCAGATGAATGATGGTTCAATAACCAAGAATCTCCGGTTGTTCTTTGCCATGACACTGACCACTGATATTCTAGGAATATAGGAGCAGGAGTAGGCCATTTAGTCCCTCGAGCCTGTTCCACCATTCAATGAGATCATGGCTGATCTAACTCCTTTGCCCCATATCCTTTAATAACTTTGGTTAACAAAAATCTATCAATCTCAGATTTAAAATTAACAATTGACCTGGCATCAATTGCCATTTATAGAAGAGAGTTCCAAACTTCTACCTGTAGGATTCGCAAAATTGAACATTGTTCTATAAGGGTCTATTGGCAGAAAAGGCCTTAATTTTAAAGACTGTTTTAAAAGAAGCCCAGAAAAAGGGGGGCACACAAAATGGCCGCCAGACCCCGTGACCAGCTCTTTGGGACAGTTTAAATTGGTTCCTGCAGTCCACAGACAGCTTTTGTGGATTCAGCCCACAGTAAGTTCTGGAATGCAATTTCGGAGCATGCAAAACCAGACAGAACCCCATATATATGGATTGGATGCAGATCCAATCAGATCGGCCTTTAGATAAAGGCCATCAAAATGTTTACCCAGACAAAGGGAAACAGCTTCAAATTCAAAGGGGAACATCAAGATCCATTGAAGACAATACAAGGTCATTCCAGACCAGAGATGGCAGTTACTGGCCACCCCGAAAGTACTTTAAACACAATGACTACCCCTCTGTGCTACAAGCCCGCCAAAAATTAAACAAAGACTAACCTTGATATGGCGGGAGATAAGGGCCTCCATGAGAAGTATAACTGGAGACCTGGGGTAGCCATTAGGAGAGGATCGAGAGAGTTGATCGAGAAAAAGCATTGTAGAGATCATTTTCGAGAGATCGTTCGGGGGTCCGAAGAAGGTGCAGTTCGGTTAGGAGTTCGGGTTCGGTAGAGAGGCCATTCAGACTCGGAAGAAGAAGACGATTCGGTCAATGATTGGGGTCGGAGACGTGTTGAAGACTCAGAGTAGCCCTTGGTGGTTCAGGTTGAGTCAGCGTCCAGACCCGGGGTAGCTATCGGGAGATCATCGACAAATCCCGGGCCGCTGACAAGACGAAATGACGGCGACCCTCCAAGAAGCGACCTTATGAAAATGGTCAAATAGGTGGGCTCTCTCCACGCCGACGTCCAGGCCTGCTAACATCCAGCCTGTCCGTGTCCATTACCTCGAAGGAGAAAAGAGTGTGTCGCAGCCCGCTGCATTCCGCTGACCACGTGGAGACAGGACGCCTGAGAGGACCGAAACGCAGACTTCAAAACCTCTATTTTCTAACTGGGACTGGTGAGCATGTTTCTGGCCCCTCATAATCTAATCTAGCTAGGTTTAGGGGGTGGGCATTTTAGGGGATAATTAACAATGAGTTGTTGTCCCTCGGTGTTCTGTGTGTTTTCCTTATTTCATGGTGAACCTTGTAAAGTATAATATGCCTGTGGATATATTGGTTAGTACTGTATTATGATTTGCTTTTCCCTCCCATGTACCTTGTTTTGGCTTACATTCAATTTTTCCTTTATGCAATAAAATTTCACTTTGTTTCATTAAACTTGGTCTACAGAGTATTCTCTGCATTGTAGTTCCTGCCTCAAAGTCCAGTGTACAGAACCTAAGGGGTGAGTGGGTCGAACCACTTGGTAAATTACTGTGCAAAAGAGAGAGAGGTCTCACCAGAGAGAGAGACCTAGCAGAAAACCCCTTACATACCATGCTTTGCATGTAGAAGTGTTCCCTAAGTTCACTCCTGAAAGGTCTGGCTCTAATGTTTAGGCTATGTCCCCTAGTCCTGGACTCCCCAACCAGTGAAAATAGTTTCTCTCTATCTACCCTATCAGTTCCCCTTAATATCTTGAAAGCTTTAATAAAAGCACCCCATAACCTTCTAAATTCCAGGTAATATAACCCTAGTTTGTGTAATCTCGCCTTGTAATTTAACCCTTGGAGTCCAGGTATCATTCTGGTAAATCTATGCTGCACTCCCTCCAAGGCCAATATATTCTTCCTAAAGTGTGGTGCCCAGAACTGTCCTCCAGGAATGGTCTAACCAGGGTTTTGTGTAGCTGCAACATAACTTCTACCCCCTTGTATTCCAGTCCTCTAGATATAAAGCCCAGCATTTCATGAGCCATTTTGATTATATTCTGTACCTGTCCATGACATTTTAATGATCTATGTACATGGACTCCTAAGTCTCATTGGACCTCCACTGTTTCTAGCTTTTCACCATTTAAAAAGTACTCTGATCTATCCTTTTTAAGTCCAAAGTGGATGACTTCACACTTGCCTAGGGTGCAGAAATACAACTCTTGCCATTTTCATAGACTAGATAGCTCAGCTCACTCTTTGGGCTGGATTTTCCGCCTAGAGGCGGGTTCGTGGTGGCTGAGCTTTTCGGTAGATTCCAGCCGCTCTGCGCTAACAATTTTGTGTAGATTGGGTTTATCCAGCCCGCTGTGTGCGTTACCCGGCCCAATCAGTAGGTGCGGGTCTGCTGATCTCCTGTGATGACAAATTTAAAGCCACTGTATTTAAGAGGGCCATGTCCCCTTTGGCTCTCACTTCCACTTTGCTGCTCCTGAATGCTGGTGGTTGCAGACATGACAGCACATAGAACAAAGGCTGCTCCCCGTTTTGATGATGACTCCCTCCATGTTCTTGTGGAGGGAGTAAGAGGACGCAAGAAGGTATTGTTCCCTGGCTGCAAATAGCTGAGGAGGTCAGTGCAAGGTTTATCTGTACATGCACCTGGGTCAAGTGTAGGAAGAGGTTCAATGATCTCCTGCGTTCAGCAAAAGTGAGTATAACAGCACACTTATCTTCATTCTGCTGTGCCTGTCTTCACATCCCCATCACTCTGCATTGCCAGCCCAACTCCTGCACATCCTAACTCACCCCAACATCCCTTGCATCGCCACCCATCCCTCTCTCCCTATGTACAAAATCACATCCCCATCTTACTATGCACCCCTCACACTCACTCTCAATGTTATGCCATGACAACAACTAACAATTCACAAGGAGGGAACTTGGTATTGGCATCTCACTCCATCATAGTCTCCCTCTAAACATCTATCCTATCCATTCTTTACACTCATTCCATTAGTCTCACTAAAACTGCACTTCTTCCCTCATTGCAGTAAAAAAGAGCCCACAATAAGAGGGAGAGGGATAGAACAGGAGGAGGACCACCAGCCATGGCACAACTCACCCATGCTGAGGAGTCAGCTCTGGACATTGTTGGAGGTGCTGAGGAGCTGGAAGTGAGGGATGGAGAGACGGGCTCAGTAGAACAACCTGGTGACAGAATTATTTTCCAACCATCTGATTTGGCTTTCATGACTGACTCATATGGGATCTGATGTTTATAGAAATTGAGTGCTCATCATGTGCACAAGAGGATGTGTCTGCAACCTTCATATCACATGTCTAAATCAAGTCTTTACTCTCCCACAGGACCATCAAGGGCCCCACTCCCTACTGTCCAGGAGGAAGAGCAGGAGGGCTCCTCAGAGGAACCTCCAGCCTCTGAGGGAGCAGCGTCAGCAGAAATGAACGCACCCAGCACCAGCGCAGAGACACACACCTCGGTGGGTCCAATGCAAGACAGAGTAGTGTTGTCACCTGGTGTCTCACAACTCACAAGTGAGCAAGAGCAGCTGGTGGAGACAGAGGGCTGGATGTTCTCAATGAAGACGTGCTGGAGGCGGAACTTCTGGTTTCCGGGTTTCAGTCCCGTCCCCAGCGACGTCTGGCCAACCCATGCTATTTTCCCTTGATTGGCCTTGTTAATCCCATCCTTACCGGCCAATTAAGGGAAAGCCGGTGACAGATGACATCAGCATATGACGCTTCATCTGTCGAAAAATGTTTGACAGATGCATTGTCAGCGTTTGACAGCTTTGAGAAGCTGTTAAACACTGACAATCTCTGTTCTAAGGTGAGCCCTTGCACACAGGAACACCAAGACCTCGCTCCTCAGCAGAAAGCAGATGGCTGCAGCATCTGAAAATGCAGCAGCCATTCTGTCATCTCTGCCGTTGAGATGAGGAACCTCCAGATCCTCAAAGGCTGAAGCCTGCAGAAAGAAGCAAAGGTAAGGAAATGTTTTCCAACACTTTACACTCACCTCTCATACTTACCTGTCCACACTTGCACCCATCACTCACCTCTACAGCTGACATTTTGATCCCCCTCACCCCCGCAGACCCCTGCTCGCCTCAATGACCCTGGCGAGGTTTGCAGCCATCAGGAAGCCCTCAATTGCAGGCATAAAATGGGGAAAATCCTCAAAACTGCCTGTTAACTACCTGTTAACAGGCAATTAATTGGCTCTAATCCGCTTCCCGCCTCGAGGAGATGAGTCCCTGCGCGACTCGGGGACCTGCCTCCTGGGAAGATGGCATGGAAGTGGGTTGGGAGCGGGGTCGGTACCCGGTCCCAGTTTCTGCCATTTTCCCGGCAGTCCCACCTCCATACCCACCTCCCCAGGGCTGAGAAAATTCCCCCCAGTGACAGCAGTGGAGCGTCCTCATCGGAGGCCATAGGACGCTGCTAGCTTTGCTGAGCTGCATGCAGACACTGAGCCTCGGGGGCCATCCAGAAAGAGAGCGGTGCTGGAGCTTCATGAACAAGTGCAGGAGGCTCTGACTGGGTTAGCAACCATGGCGACTGCAAGTATGCAGAGAGTGGAGGAGTCCATCTCAAATATGAGCAATGCCACTGGCAAATGTAGGTCCCACCATGGAAAGGATGGCAATCTCCACGGAGGACATAAATCGCCAGTCTCAGAAGAACATGGTTACACTTCTAAATAGATGGTCAGCTATGGAGGATAGATGGGCATCTATCGAGCAGAGAAGCCAGAGGTTCATGGACGCCCTTGTTATGAGAAATGTCAGTACAGACACAGGTCCTCATGGCCCACTGATGTGCAGCAAGGTGCTCTCCAGCTACTTGCTTGCAGAGTAGTGTGGGTGGTCCATGAGAAGGATGGTGGTGGGAGAGGGCATGGAAGTGGGGGCTCCTCTCCAAGCGCTCACACTGCCATCCCATTGCCAACCCCTTGGTCAGAGCCCCAGATGGCTCCCCCAACAGAGATGGCCGCATCTGCCCCTGCGAAGCCACTGGAGGAGAGGACTTTGGCGGGGTCCTCACAGGCTCCAAATCCCAGAGGACGACCGCCAAAGGCTTCTAAGCAGGTGCAGCAGGGAAGTGAGCAGGCTGCCTCTGCATCTGCTGAAGCCACAGGGGGAGCACCACATAGAAGTACGCGTAAGAGAAAGCTAACACATAAATAGTCATAAGGGTAGTCAATTAGGTGTTTCCATATAAATCAATGTTATGTTTGTGTTCTTTTATTTTATTGTATTAAAGTTGTAGTGTATGTAACTGTTCTACCTTTAAGAGAACTATCGTATGTAACCGTTCACCTTTAAGAGAACTATTTTAGGTGTGGTACTACTTTATCTTGGCTGCTGTATACTGTAATACCGACGGTGACCACACCAGTATATAAGTGCTGTGTCAGGATTTATTGGGCAGATTCGCCCTGACCTTCGAATAGTAAAGTCCTGTTTAAGTTACTCTTGTAGTCTGTGTATTACTTCGCTATACAACCCACGGACTTTACAGTGGCGACGAGTTCGATCTTACCCTGCGGCAACAATACTTCTGAAGAAGTAAACGAGCGTCGAGAAGAGGCACCCGCCCTCGTCGTTTTGCTGAGTGAAAACTCGAGTCAGCAGACCAAGAAAGGAGGAAGATTTCAAACACGAAGTCTTCCATCAGCAACAGGCACGGAGTGTCCCTTCTGCCATGGTGGTGAGTGAGCCGATCAACACGAGAAGCAAGTCGGCCACGGTGACTGTGAGTAAAGGGAAAATAGAAACAAATAAACGGAGGATAAGGGCGGTGCACTCGACCACGGTCGAGGGGAAAAAGGCCAGACAAATACCGCGACCACGAAGCGCTGCGACCGGATCGTAAGGCGCGGGAAGAGATAAAAATAAATAAATCGCGGAGAACTCAGCCGCAGCCGGGGAGGGAAGCACCAGACTGCGAGAGGGCTGGGAGGCGCGATTGAGAGCCGCGCGAGCGGGAGAGACAGAGCCCGAGCGAGAGCCGCGCGAACGGGAGAGACAGAGCCCGAGAGAGAGCCGCGCGAGCGGGAGAGACAGAGCCCGAGAGAGAGCGAGCGAGAGCCGCGCGAGCGGGAGAGACAGAGCCCGAGAGAGAGACCGAGTGAGGTTCCGGCCAGCGGCTTGCAGCAGCTGCCGTGAAGGACCAGGAGCTGGATCTGTCCGACGCCAACTGGTTGTCCCCAGCGCCGGTTGCCCCTGCCGAAAAGAAGAAGGGGGGGGACAAGGAACGCGATCGGCTTTTCTAGCGAGCGCTTCAGAATAAACTGAAGCCGGCGCACAGGCTACAAACCCCATAAACCAGCGGTCGTCGCCCGAGGGCAAAGCTTACCCCTCCCACCAGAGGAAGAAGTCAGGAGCGGGAAACCGCCATTTTGCCAGTAGGGGGGAAGAAGACAAGCGCGGGAAACTGCCATTTTGCCAGTAGGCGGGGAAGAAGACAAGCGCGGGAACCCACCATTTTTGGAAAAAAAAAGAAAAAGTTAAAAAGTTAAAGAGAAATCCTGTTGTTTCGCAGAAAGATAGTGAGAGATAGTGAAGATGCCTAAGCATGGTAACATCAACAACTTCGATGCCGAGGTGGAAGATTGGCCCACGTACGTAGAACGTATCGAGATATATTGTGAGGCCAATAAAATAGAAGATGATGATAAAGCTATAACCTTGCTAAACTCGATGGGCGCGAAGACATACGGGTTATTGAAGCATCTTCTATCACCAGCTAAACCGGCGGATCAAACCTTCGATAATATTGTTGCTGTCCTGAAGGATCATTTTAACCCCGCACCGCTGATGTTAGCGGAACGATCTAAATTTTACGGGAGAACGCAACGAAAAGAGGAAAGCAACGCGGAGTACTTGGTCGAGCTGCGTAGACTAGCGAAATACTGCCAGTTTAGAGGAAATCTGACAGAGGCATTGCGAGACAAGTTCGTGTGTGGATTGTCAAAGGAAGGAACGCAAAAACGACTACTCGAAGAGAACGATCTTACACTTGATAAGGCTGTCCTTATTGCAGCATCACACGAAGCCGCAGCGAGAGGCACGGCGGAAATGCAGCGGAAGACAGCGGTACTCAGTGTGGATCAAATGACTTCGGATACAACGTAATGTTCTCGTTGTGGGAAGACAACACACGACCAGAACCAATGCTGGGTTAAAAACCAGGACTGTAGGAAATGTGGCAAGCTTGGCCACATATCTAAGGTATGCCGGTCAGGAAAGAAGAACAACAATAATAAGTCACCGCAGAAGAAGTACAGAAAGGTACATGAGGTGACTGGGAAGAGTCCAGATGAACAGAATTCGGACTCAGACTCCAACAGCAAGGCACTGGGTAGTCTGAGGATTCATAATGTGAGTTCTTCCAGAAACGGATCTCGTACTGCGGTCATGTCATTGACCAAGAGGGGCTGCACAAGTCGCCTGACAAGATAGAAGCTGTCGTGAAGGCCCCCGCTCCGGAAAACGTTTCACAGTTGAGATCGTTTCTGGGGTTGATTAATTATTATCACAAGTTTCTGCCAAATTTATCCATGGTGCTACATCCGCTGAATGCTCTGTTACGGAAAGAAGTGCCATGGAAGTGGAGCGAGGACTGTAAAAAGGCCTTTCGCAGAAGCAAGGCATTGATTACCTCTGAGGAAGTGTTGGCTCATTTCAACCCAACGTTACCTCTTCGTCTAGCTTGTGATGCTTCCCCTTATGGAATTGGAGCAGTACTTTCACACAAGTTACCAAATGGCTCGGAAAGGCCAGTCGCATTTGCGTCCCGATCGTTGACCTCCGCGGAGCGAAATTACGCTCAGATAGACAGGGAGGCCCTCAGCCTTGTGTGGGGAGTAAAGAAATTCAATCATTACCTGCAGGGCAAGAAGTTCACATTACTGACAGACCACCAGCCGTTGGTGTCCATATTAAACCCTAACAAGGCCGTTTCCACTTTGACAGCGCAAAGGTTACAGAGGTGGTCCGTGTTACTTGGGGCACACCAATATGACATTGAATACAAAAGCTCCAAACAGCATGGAAATGCTGATGGGTTATCGCGCCTACCGTTGCCGGTAGTAGAAGAGGCGGCTACAATGGACCCGGTAGAAATGTTCCACTCATCCATAGTAGAATGTCTACCAGTAACCAATTCGATGATCGAGAATGAAACAAGAAATGACCCGACTCTCTCACGGGTCTACGATCTAACAGTGGAGGGATGGCCAGCACATGGCGAACCAACACTGAGCATTTTCGCAACGGAAAGAACAGCTGTCAGTGTGCCGAGGAACCTTGATGTGTGGATCGAGAGTGGTGATCCCACCCAAACTTCAGCATAAGGTGCTAAAGGAACTTCACAAGGGGCATCTGGGTGGAGTGAAAATGAAGAACCTAGCAAGAGCGTTTGTGTGGTGGCCAGGTATTGATGGAGACATCGAGGAAATAACCAAGAGTTGTCTAGGATGCCAGAAGGTCCAAAACGCGCCACCACAAGCTCCTCTGCATCCATGGGAGTGGCCCTCATCTCCTTGGCAAAGGGTACACATCGACTTTGCTGGTCCATTTATGGACTCAATGTTTCTAATAGCGGTGGATGCACACTCCAAGTGGCCGGAGGTAATAAAGATGTCCTCCACCACCACGGAAAAAACCATCACAGTATTAAGGACCATGTTTGCCAGGAATGGGCTGCCGGAACAGGTCTGTTCTGATAATGGACCACAATTTGTGTCCGAAGAATTCAGGAAGTTTTTAAAAAGCAATGGGGTCAAGCACTACACATCAGCCCCATACCATCCCGCCACCAATGGCTTAGCTGAAAGGTTTGTCCAGACCTTCAAGAAGGCCATAAAGGGCATGGGTAATGAGAACATCAACTTACAACATAAGGTAGATAGCTTCTTGTTGGCGTACAGGAATGCAACACATGCGGTCACAAATCAAACTCCCGCCATGATGTTTTTCAATAGAAGACTAAGATGCCGGCTGGATTTGATTAAGCCAAACGTCAGAAGGGACGTAGAGAACCGGCAATTCCAGGGCATGAATGAAAGGCCAACTAGATCTTTTCAGACAGGTCAACAAGTTTTGGCCCGGGACTACCGTACCGAGAAATGGCAGCCGGAAACTATTGTAAAAAGGCTAGGGCCGCTGCTGTATACAGTGGACATTGGTGACAGCATAATAAGGCGCCATGTTGACCAGATCATAGGGTCATCCACAAAGAGTCAACCTACTCCACAACCTTACACGGCTAATGTAGAAACAGAGATACCCAGAGCACCTACCTCCGACCTGGTAATACTGGAATCAGATGATCCTGACACTGTCCTTCAAGCTGAATCGGCCTTGCCGGAAGAACCTACTACCCCGCCGAAAACTACTACACCACCGAGGCGTTATCCGACAGAGTCAGGAGACCTCCAGAGAGACTGAACCTGTGAACTGTTTTACATAATTTGTATATATGTTCTAATGATATGGTTAATGGGGAATAAGTATGTTGTAAGCTAAAAAGGGAGGATTGTAGTGTATGTAACTGTTCTACCTTTAAGAGAACTATCGTATGTAACCGTTCACCTTTAAGAGAACTATTTTAGGTGTGGCACTACTTTATCTTGGCTGCTGTATACTGTAATACCGACGGTGACCACGCCAGTATATAAGTGCTGTGTCAGGATTTATTGGGCAGATTCGCCCTGACCTTTGAATAGTAAAGTCCTGTTTAAGTTACTCTTGTAGTCTGTGTATTACTTCGCTATACAACCCACAGACTTTACAAAAGTCATGTCATGTGAATGTTTCAATGCACTTCTCATATGTGTGCTCACAATTGGAAGTGGCAAAGTGAGGGGTGAGGGCACCTTTCATGTAGCAATGGTGGTGAGAGTGCTAGGAATGCGCAGTTCATTGTAAGGATGCTCTATGGTGTGGAAGCGGGGTCATGCCAATCTTCATGTGCATGTGACAGCCACATGCCTGTGTTGCCTAAATTTAGGTGAATCTGCCATGGATTAGTCCACCTCTTGCCTCACAGTCGCACTGGGTCAGCCACCTCCTCCAGGTGTTCCTCATCTGCAGCCTCATTTGGCTCTTCCTCCTCCTCCTCTGAAGAGGCTGTGCGCTCTGCGACTTGTTCCTCAGGCAGCGCTAATCCCCGCTGCAGTGCCGAGTTGTGCAGCGCACAGCAGACCGTGATGATTCTTGAGACCCAGGCTGATGCGTACTGTAGGGCTCCACCAGGTCTGTCCAGGCATCTGAAGAGCATTTTGAGCAACCCTATTGTTTGCTCTATGGCACTTCTGGTGGAAATGTGGCCCTGATTGTATTGCTCCTCAGACTTGTTTGATGGCCTCCTCATCGGCATCATTAGCCATGTCTTCAGGGGACAGCCCTTGTCTCCAAGGAGCCAGCCGGAAAGTTTGTTTGTCGGAGCGAAGAGCTGAGGCACAGTGGACTGGCGCAGGATGTAAGTTACATGGCAGGTACCAGGGAACTTGGTGCACACGTGCATCATGCTCTTCCTCTGGTTACACACCAGCTGGATGTTAAGGGAGTGGAAGCCCTTGCAGTTCACAAATACTGCTAGTTTGTGATGGAGTGCCCTGATGGCCACATGGGTGCAGTCAATGACACCCTGCTCCCGTGCAAAGCCAGCCAGATTGACAAAGCCTAGTGCCCACGCGGTAACACTTGCTTCATCAGTTGAAAAGTGGATGTAATTGGCGGATTTGGCAAAGAGGGCATCAGTAACCTGCGTGATGCATCAGTGTGCGGCCGACTGGGAGATGCCACTAATGTCCGCTGCTGATCCCTGGAAGGACCCTGATGCAAAGAAGTTGAGGGTGGTGGTGACTTTGACAGCCACTGGTAAGGCATGTCCACCCACTCGCGAAATTGACCAGACATTTTGCGGCAGCGCTAAACACTACCGCCATGATCACCTGCGCCGGCAGATCGTGACGTCAGGATCCTGGTGTCCTGGCCAATATTTGTCCCTCAAACAAAACCACTAACACTGACTATCTCATTGCAGTTTTAGTGATTTTGTTTGAAGGACAAATATTGGCCAGGACACCAGGATAATTTCCCTGCTCTTCAAATATTGCCAAGGGATCTTTTACCTTCAGCTGCGAGGGCAGACAGGGCCTTGGTTTAATGTCTCATATGAAAGACAGCACCTCCAACAGTGCAGCACTCCCTCAGTGTTGCAATGGAGTGTCAGCCTAGATGTTGTGGTCAAGTCTCTGGAGTGGAGCTTGAACCCACAACCTTCTGACTCAGAGGCAAGAATGCTAAACACTGAGCCACAGCTGCTGTTTATTTGAACATATTTATACCTTGTTGTCTTCTTTTTCTCTGTTTTGTATCCCTCTCTGCTGCAGCCATCACCATGAAGGCAGGTGATGCCTGGATTGTGATGGAGTCTGTGTTTTGTCTCTGCACTCATACTGCTCCCGACGATACTCCATGAAGAGATTAATGGGACGGGGACTTATCCCAGCTGTAGATTTTCCCCCAAGGATAGGATTCTATCTGTCAACACAGTTAGATAAAATGGACAATGAAGGTGAGTGAAGTCCAACAACAGTCAAAGCTAGTATTTGAACTAAGATTCCTTCAGCTCGGGTCCTACACTCTAATTGTTAAATCTGACAAACTCTTTGATTCCCCTGTTTCAATTTTCAGAATGATTTCAATTCCTTTTAAAAAGGTATTTGAATTGTACTATTCCCACGGTGCTCCTGCTTCTGACAGCTACACAAATCACTATTTGATTTATTGTGAGTTCATGACATTTATCTCAAACTGCCAGTAAAATATTTAACAAACTGGACTGTGACTTTAACACACTCTGTTGAATTGTAAGTGAAAAGAATCAGCTGGCCTTACACTCTTATCCCCTTTGATCAGGAACCATGAGGTCTGTCAACTTCCCCTCATTTATCAGTTATGCCTCTGAGGAATTGGAGTTGTGACGTAGAGAATTAAATATTGCCCGCTACAGCTGAAAGTGCATCATGGCAAAAGATTGAGAGTGAGATGAATTTGGGGTTTTGGGGAGACCTGTTCTGAACTATGTAATTCTATGCTCTCAGCATACTGCATTAGGAGCGTCATACCATCATTAGATTTATGTAGGGAAATTAATGGCGATTCAATCAGCAAGAGAGGAACATGATTTAAATTTCTTCTACTTATAAACAATGATATAATGACTGTCAGCTTCGTGATCTCTGAAGAATTAGTTTAGAATGAAGATGCCAGACAATGAATTCTCCAGCAAGGATTTTTATACTAAGTAGACAATAAACAACCCCTGATCCGTTGGTTAAAGGGGAAGCCCCAAATGAATCAATAGATCTCTTCAGTCTGGATCTCTGTTACCATAGTTGATCCATGGTCTGTTCGCCTGTCATTTGCCATCTGCTGGTCCTTCATCATTGCTCTCAATGACTGTTGTATGAAAATGAAGTCCACAATAGCCAATCATGTCTCTTAGTTCAAATTAGTCCTGCTTTGTTCAGCTATTTTTAGATTTGAGGTTCCTCGGGCCTAGAGTTCTAGGTTTTTTTCTTATACTTTGGATAACTTAAATTTATCCTCTTAATCAAATGATTGGCTTTTAAATAGTTTGAGCTCACCAGCTAAACAAAGCAAATTATATTTACCCAATATTCCTTTAGGAGTAAAAGAAGGGAAGACTTGCATTTATATAGCGCCTTTCACAACCTCAGGATGTTCCAAAGCGTTTTACAGCCAATGCAGTACTTCTTTTAAAGTTTAGTCACTGTTATAATGTAGGAATGTGGAACACCTTGGTGTTCAATGGCTTGCTAGCTATTTGATAAGCAAGTTAATTGCCTATCAGAAAATCTGATGCTGTTGTCTCAACGTATTATCATTGTCCCTATGATTATTTGTATTGAGTTCGAGCATTGTTATTGGCGAATATGGACTGAGCAAAAAACACTTTTGTAAATCATCAATTTTTAAAACCAGTCACATACATAACCTGACTCGCGACATCAGATTACAATTATTTAGCATATCCTATAGATTAGAGCCCTGGGGTTCTAAGTGTACAGCCATTGCCATTCTCTAGATGCTGGACTTTTTTTCACAATATTACAGACAATTCACCTCATGCGTCTGTCTCAGGCATGGAAAACCCAGTAGTACATAACTGCGAGTGCAATATTCAACTGCTAATATACATATAAACATTTCAGCATCACAAAATGAGATTCTGCACATCGCATTTAGAACTAGAAAGTAAAATCAGTACCTGGAAGAAAAGAAATCAGCGATTCCATTAACATCAGTCACGCCTTCTATTCACTGATTGGAAAACAAACACCATGTGGAGAATACACTGCAAGGAGAGTGCAATAGGAGATGAAAACAATTCTAGAATATTTTTGCAGCTGCTAAAATAATTTTTATTGCGGTTGTTATGAAATATTAGTTATTGGGACTTTAGAATGGAAATGCAATACCCCCCAGAAGATATCCTGATTCACAGTTCAAAAAATGTATTTCTTGGAAAGTTAAGCATGTTGAGCTACCAAAAAGTTTAGTGAACTACACTGTAATATCAGCAAGTTCACTTAAGGTCATTTTTTTCTAACATATTTTTGGTGAAATTTTGTACTCATTCAAATGAAATATATTAGTGCTGGATAATTGCAACTAGTCACAGATCAGTAAGTTCATTTGGCCCATCAAAATTCATGCATCCAGAAAGACACTATACTCCCCACCACCACCCCCACCATCCGCCCCCCACCACTGCAGTATTTAATTGGTTCTTAAACGATTCCAAGGATTTAGCCTCCACTGCTCGATCTGGGAGTCCATTCCATGTGTTGATCATTCCTGATAACTCAAGACTGTTCTCTGCTCTGCCTTCAACACTCATGTGTGCTTATATTTGGTTGATTGAAGTCTCCAATTCAAATAATGTTCCTGTTCTCACACACCTTCTTGTAGTTTCATGCAATAACTTGTTCTCCTGCTTATACTGATCTGTGGGGTCTAACATAAAGCAGGAGAACATTAGCTTGGGTTTTTTTCACTTAAGGAATGTCTGCCCGGAGCAGTTAGATCTGTATCTTTCCAGCTTCCATAAAATCAACTATGTTTTCCTCCCAGGTGTCCTTGGCATACGGGCTGCTACACCACCACCATTCTTGTCCATTCTGTTTTAACGTTCTTTCCCCCCCCCACTCCATGGTCCTTCTCTATTGCCCCTACAGTTCCAGCATCTTAGTTACCAATGTTTCACAGAAGCATATTCAAAAAATATATTCCAAGCCAAGGAAAGAAAACTTTGGAGGGGCGACTAAAGGCTTGGTTAAAGAGTAGAGTTTTAAGAAGGCTCTTAAAAGGAGGAAAGAGGAAGTGTAGAGGTGAGGGGTTTAGGGAGTGAATTTCAGAGTGTAGTGACTTCACGCCTGAAGGCACGATTTCCAATATTGGGGCTAAGGGAAGAGGTGCAAATAAGGGGAGAGGACGTAAAGGAGTTTAAACACAAGGGTGAGAATTTAAAATTTGAGCCATTAGGGTACCAGAGGCCAATGTAGTGAGACCAGGATGATGGGCGAGCAGGACTTGGTGCAGAATAGGATACGAATAGCAGAGTTTTGGATGAACTAAAGTTTATGGAGGGTGGAAGATGGGAGGTGGCAATGAGAAAGGCACTGTTGAGGGATTCAGTGGCAGATGAGTTGAAGTATGGTGGGAGGTGGGTGATGTTACAGAGTTGGAAGTAGATGGTCTGTCCAATGGAGACACATGGGGGTCAGAAGCCCAGCTTGTGATTGAATAGAACACCAAGGTTGTGTACAGTCGGTTTGAGCTGAGACAGCGGGTGTGTTGGGGAGGGGAATGGAGTCAGTGGGAAGCACACAGAGTTTGTGACGGGGCCAGGGACAATGGCTTTGGTCTTCACAATATTTAACTGAAGAAAATTGTGGCTCATCCAAAACTGGATATTGGATAAGCAGTCTAACAGCACAGTTACAGTGGAGGGAGTGAGAGAGGTGCGGATAAGGTAGAGCTTGGTGTCGTTAGCGTACATGTGGAATGTTGTAATGATCAGTAACATGTCATTCTAGAATGGTACACTAGGTGGAGCTGTATGTTTAGTAAGGGGCTACCCACAAGGCAGTAGTCAAGATGGATGCCTGTACACTAGTCCACATGGCTGAATAAATGACTAGCTCAAGCTAGCTGTTCATAATGAAAACGTCTATTTATTTATGAACATAACAGGATGTCTGTGGATAAGGTTGCCAAAAGGCAGCATTTAGATAAATAGATCCTTGGGGGATTCCCGTGGTGACAGGGGAAGATGGGAAGGAAAGCCATTGCTAGATCTGCTCTGGCTACGACAGGATAGGTAAGAGTGGAACAAAGTGAGGGCAGTGCCACCCACCTGGACAATGGAGAAGAGGCATTGGAGGAGGATGGTGTGATTGATTATTTCAAAAAGGTTCCAGACAGATTGAGGAGGGATAATGCACCATGGTCACAGTCATAGAGAATGTCGTTCATGGCTTTGGTTAGGGCAATTTCTGTGCTGTGGGAAGCGGAAAACTGATTGGAGGGATTCAAACTAGGAGCTGCAGGAGAGGTGCGCGTTGATCTAGGAAGCAACACATGCTTGGGCTTGAGAGGAGTGGGCGTTTAGAGATGGGAGAGATGGGGCAATAAATTGCAAGGACAGAGAGGTTGAGGGTGGATTTTTGAGGTTGAGCTGAAAATGGCAGGTTCAAAAAGGAGGGGGACAGTGCTTGAAAATCAGCATGTAAATCCAATATCACCTTGCAGTACTAAAACCTTGCCCTTTGATCCTTTAGCCTGTACTATCAGTCACCTATTTTCACATGTCAAATGCTTTGGAACAAAAGTCTTAACTAGAAAGGTTAAAAGAAGATGCTAGATCATTATCAGTACCACAATTTATGTTGTCAAGGATTCAGACAATGTATGCCTAAATATCAGGAATCTAGTAAATTTTGCTTTGTCTTTTAAAAATTGAATGTGCTGCATTTTAAAGGTTATTGCACTCAACCACAAGTGGCCTGAAAGAATGCATTTCTATTTTAGGATCACTTAGAATCATTTGAAAGGTGAGCAATTATAGATAAGTCTTTTCTGGAAAATTGCTACTTTGTTCTTTAGAGAAAAATCATCATCTGCCGAGAGAGCAACAAGGCTTGCGGATGAAAGAGAAAATCTTCACAAAGCAAAACGGACGTCCTCCAAATCAGATCTCAAATCAGGATATCACCAGATTGAAATTAACCCCACAAATATACAAAAGATTGAATCTTGGGCTTTACTCTGCAGCTAAGTGAGGTCCTAGAATATTGTCCAACAAGCATCCTTGACATCTCCAAAATTTCAGGTGTTATCTTGGTGCCTGAACCTAGCCACAATGCTCCATTATGAACTTTGATGTAAAGATCTTGCTTACTCATGAGTAGCATGATTTCAGTATAAAGAACCTCTGGTCCCAAAGCCCTGCCATAAGTTGGAACAGCTGCAAGCTCAGTTGAGACCTGGACACACTGAGTCCTGGCCCAAGGATGTCACTGAACGGTTGCAGAACATTCTGAGGCGGGAGGGTGAACAGCCAGAGGTCGTGGTCCATATTGGTACCAACAACATAGGTAGAAAGAGGGATGAGGTCCTGCAGGCAGATTTCAGGGAGCTAGGAAAGAGATTAAAAAGCAGGATCTAAAATGTAGTAATCTCCGGATTACTCCCGGTGTCACGCGCTAGTGCGAATAGAAATAGGAGGATAGCGCAGATGAATGCGTGGCTGGAGAGATGGTGCAGGAGGGAAGGCTTCAGATTCCTGGGGTATTGGGACTGGTTCTGGGGGAGGTGGGACCTGTACAGGGCGGATGGGTTGCACCTCAACAGGGCCGGAACCAATATCCTCGCGGGGAGGTTTGCTAGTGCTGTTTTGGAGGGTTTAAACTAATTTAGCAGGGGAATGGGCACCAGGATGTAACATTAGAAAGGAGAAATAAAGTGCTCAAAGGATTGGGAGAGGCAGAGAGCACTAAAGTAAGAAATAGTAAGGTATTAGGTGGGGTCAAACTAAGAGTAGAATACAGGATGGTCTAAGATGGGTTTACAGTGTACATATGTGAATGAACGAAGCATAGTAAACAAGGTAAGTGAGCTGCAGGCACAAATAGCCACATGGGAATCTGATGTTTTGGCAATAACTGAGACCTGGTTCAATAAAGGCCCCCCTCCTCCCTTTCCCTGCCCCTACACTTGTTTGAAAACCTGTTCCATCTCCAACATTTTCCAGTTCTGACGAAGGGTCACCAACCTGAAACATTAACTTTGTTTCTCTCTCCACAGATGCTGCCTGACCTGCTGAGTATTTCCAGCATTTTCTGTTTTTATTTCAATAAAGGGCAGGATTGGATTGGGTATTAAATATTCCTGGTTATAAAGTGTTCAGGAAAGATAGGGAAGGAAAGATAGGAGGTAGCATGGCAGAAATCACAACAGAAAATGCTGGAAACATTCAGCAGGCCAGGCAGCGTCTCACTCCACGAATGTTGCCGGGCCTGCTGAGCATTTCCAGCATTTTCTGTTGTTATTTCAGAATTCCAGCATCCGCAGTATTTTGCTATTGAGGTGGCGTGGCAGTATTGGTTAAGGAGAATGTTACAGTGCTGGAGAGGGAGGATGTCCTAAAGGGGTTAAGGACAGAATCTATATGGCTAGAGTTAAGAAATAATAGAGGTGCCATTACACTACTAGGTGTATTTTATAGACCACCAAATGGTGGGAAAGATATGGAGGAGCTAATTTGCAGAGAAATTACAGAGAGGTGCAAGAACTGTAGAGTAGTAATAATGGGGGACTTCAACTATCCTAATATAGACTGGGATTGTAATAGTGTTAAGGGAAGAGAAGGGAAAGAATTTCTGAAGTGTGTTCAGGAGAACTTTCTTGATCAGTATGTTTCCAGCCCGATGAGGGACGAGGCATTGCTGGATCTCGTTCTGGGGAATGAGGCAAGTCAAGTAGAGCAAGTGTCAGTAGGTGAACATTTAGGGAACAGTGATCATAGTATCATCAGGTTTAGATTTGCTATGGAAAAGGACAGGGAGCAATCTAGAGTAAAAATGTTTAACTGGGGTAGGCCAATTTCAGTGGGATGAGAACGGATCTGGAACTGGAATCAAAGATTGGCAGGCAAAACTGTAATGGAACAATGGGCTGCCTTTAAAGAGGAAATAGTTCAGGTACAGTTGAGGTACATTCCCACTAGGAGGAAAGGCAGTGCAACTGAAGTCAGAGCTCCCTGGATGACAAAATAAATAGAGAACATGATGAAGCAGAAAAAGAGCGCATATGACAGATGTCAGGTTGCAAATACATCAGAGAATCAAGCTATATATAGACAGGTTGTATGAGGAGTGAAAAAGAAAATAAGAGGGGCAAAGAGAGGTTATGAGACTAGAATGGCAGCTAACATAAAAGGTAACCCAAAAGTCTTCTATAGGCATATAAATAGTAAGTGGTGGTAAGAGGAGGGGTGGGGCTGATTAGGGACCAAAAGGGAGACCTTTGCATGGAGGCAGAAGGTATGGCTGTGGTGCTAAATGAGTACTTTGCATCTGTCTTCATCAAGGATGCTGCCATAGACATAGTGAAGGAGGAGGAAGTTGAGATACTTGATAGGATAACAATTGATAAAGAGGAGGTATTAGAAAGGCTGGCTGTACTTAAAGTAGATAAATCACCAGGAGCGGATAGGATGCATCCTAGGATGCTGAGGGAATTGAGGGAGGAAAGCATGGAGGTACTGGCCATAATATTCCAATCCTCCTTAGATACGGGGATGGTGCCAGAGGACTGGAGAATTGCAAATATTACACCATTGTTCAAAAATGGGTGTAAAGTTAAACCCAGCAACTACAGGCTAGTCAGTTTGACCACGGTAGTGGGGAAGCTTTTAGAAACAGTAATCAGGGACAAAATTAACAGTCACTTGGACAAGTGTGGATTAATTAAGGAAAGCCAGCATGGATTTGTTAAAGGCAAAACCTGTTTAACTAACTTGATTGAGTTCTTTGATGAGGTCATAGAGTCATAGGCCTAGAAATTGGGTTTTGGCGCAGCGACGGCTTTAGCGCCGGAAGTTAGTGCCGGAGCTAAGTCGCGCTGGGCGGGCCAAAAATTCACTAGTTCTGCGCCCAAACGGCTGCCGGCGCTGCTGAAAGCTGTTTGCGCCTGAAAACTGGCGCTACGCGCTGAATTGCGGCGCTATTCCGGCGCTGCGGCGCCCGCTGCGGTGCGGCAGGTTCGGGAAGTGCAGGCCTCCTCCTTCCCTTAAGGAGGAGCTGCCTGCACCCGGCCGCGGCCCGCGAAAATCATTGTAAAAATGAGCCCGGCACCTCGGACAAGTGCCGGGCTTGCATCTGTCCCGGGGGGGGGGGGAGAAGTCCGGGGAGGGAGCTGCGGCCAGGCGGCCGGCGGGAAAGCGGCCGGCCGCCGCGGGGCCTTTAATGCGCCGGCGCAAAGTTCTGTAAGGCACCTCTGCCAGAACGTTGCTTGCGGCTGCCACGGGCGAGGCGGCCGCAACTCAATTTCCGAGTTCGGGCGGGTTACCATGTCAACCGGGACGCTGCGCACGCCGATGACATCATCGGTGCCGGCGCAGCGCTACCGGCCTAACGCCGATTTAGGGCCCCTGTCAATTTCTAAACTGGCCATAACTTCGGCGCTAGGCCCTCTAGCGCCTCAAAAGCGGCGCTAAGGCCAGTGAATTTCTAGGCCATAGAGTTTTACAGCACAGAAAGAGGCCCTTTGGCCCATCGTGTCCGCGCCGCCCATCCACCCCTGTCCTGTCTAATCCCATTTTCCAGCATTTGGTCCATAGCCTTGTATGCAATGGCATTTCAAGTGCTCATCCAAATGCTTCTTGAATGTTGTGAGGGTTCCTGCCTCTACCACCCTTTCAGGCAGTGAGTTCCAGATTCCAACCACCCTCTGGGTGAAAAAGTTCCTCCTCAAATCCCCTCTCAATCTCCTGCCCCTTACCCTGAATCTATGCCCCCTTGTTATTGACCCCCCTACTAAGGGGAAAAGTTCCTCTTTATCTACCCTATCTATGCCCCTCATCATTTTGTACACCTCAATCAGGTCCCCCCTCAGCCTTCTTTGCTCCAAGGAAAACAACCCCAGCCTGTTTAGTCTTTCTTCATAGCTGAGGCGCTCCATCCCAGGTAACATCCTGGTGAATCTTCTCTGCACCCTCTCCAAAGCAATCACATCCTTCCTATAGTGAGGCGACCAGAACTGCACACAGTACTCCAGCTGTGGCCTCACCAGCGTTTTGTATAGCTCCATCATAACCTCCCTGCTCTTATATTCTATGCCTCGGCTAATGAAGGCAAGTATCCCATATGCCTTTTTAACCACCTTATCTACCTGTTCCGCTGCCTTCAGAGATCTATGTACATGTACACCAAGGTCCCTCTGACCCTCTGTACTTCCTAGGGTCCTACCACTCATTGTGTATTCCCTTGCCTTATTTGTCCGTCCAAAATGCATCACCTCGCACTTTTCAGGGTTAAATTCCATTTGCCACTTTTCCGCCCATCTGACCAACCCGTTTATATCGTCCTGTAGCCTGAGGCTTTCCTCCTCGCAATTTACCACCCCACCAATTTTCGTGTCATCTGCGAACTTACTGATCATACCTTTTACATTCTCATCCAAATCATTTATGTAGATCACAAACAACAAGGGACCCAGCACCGATCCCTGAGGTACCCCACTGGACACAGGCTTCCAGTCACAAAAGCATCCTTCGACCATCACCCTCTGCCTCCTGCCACTCAGCCAGTTTAGGATCCAACGCGCCAAGGCACCCTGGATCCCATGGGCTCTTACCTTCTTGACCAGTCTCCTATGCGGGACTTTGTCAAAAGCTTTACTGAAGTCCATGTAAACCACATCCACAGCATTTCCCTCATCCACCCCCCTAGTCACCCCCTCGAAAAATTCAATCAGATTTGTCAGACATGATTTACCCTTGACAAAGCCATGCTGACTATCCCCAATTAATCCTTGCCTCTCCAAGTGGAGACTAATTTTGTCCCTCAGAATTTTTTCCAATAATTTCCCTACCACAGATGTTAGGCTCACTGGCCTGTAATTCCCTGGTTTATCCCTGCTACCCTTCTTGGTAGCAGGGATAAACCAGGGAACAGAGAGGGTGGATGAGGGTAATGCGGTTGACATGGATTTCCAAAAGGCGTTCGACAAAGTGCCACATAATAGGCTTGCCAGCAAAATAAAGCCCATGGAATAAAAGGGACAGTGGCAGCATGGATACAGAATTGGCTAAATGACAGGAAACAGAAAGTAATGCTGACGGTTGTTTTTCGGACTGGAGGAAGGTGTTCCCCAGGGGTTGGTTCGAGGACCACTGCTTTTCTTGATATATATTAACGACTTGGACGTGGGTGTACAGGGCACAATTTCAAATTTTGCAGATGACACAAAACTTGGAAATATCGTGAACAGTGAGGAGGAGAGTGATAGACTTCAGGAAGACATAGACAGGCTGGTGAAATTGGCGGACACGTGGCAGCTGAAATTTAATGCAGAAAAGTGTGAAGTGATACAAGTGAAAGAATGAGGAGAGGACATATAAACTAAAGGGTACAATCCTGAAGGGGGTCCAAGAACAGAGAGACCTAGGGGTATATGTGCACAAATCGTTGAAGGTGGCAGGGCAGGTTGAGAAAGCAGCTGGGCTTCATAAATAGAATAATAGAGTACAAAAGTGTGGAAATGATGATGAACCTGCATAAAACACTGGTTCAGCCCCAACTGGAGTTCAATTTTGGGCACCACACTTTAGGAAGGATGTGAAGGCCTTAGAGAAGGTGCAGAAAAGATTTATGAGAATGATTCCAGGAATGAGGGACTTCAGTTATGTGGACAGACTGGAAAAGCTGGGGTTGTTCTCTATGGAGCAGAGAAGGTTGAGAGGAGATTTGATAGAGGTGTTCAAAATCATGAGGGGTCTGGACAGAGTAGATAGAGAGAAACTGTTCCCATTGGCAGAAGGGTTGAGAACCAGAGGACACCGATTTAAAGTGATTGGCAAAAGAACCAAAGGCAACGTAAGAAAAAACATTTTTACGCAGCGAGTGGTTATGATCTGGAATGTACTGCCTGAGGTGGTGGAGGCAGACTCAATCACAGCTTTCAAAAGGGAGTTGGATAAGTATCTGAAGGAAAGAAATTTGGAGGGCTACGGGGAAAGGGCTGGGGCATGGGACTAGCTGAAGTGTTCTTGCAGAGAGCCGGCATGGGCTCGACAGGCTGAATGGCCTTCCATGCTGTAAACATTCTATGATTCGATGAAAGTCACATTTTCTGTAAAGTTCTGGTCAGTGTCAACCCTCTGCCACCCATCTAAGGTCATCGACGCAAGGGAGGGGCTGGAGCTAAAGGTAGAATTCCCAGTCCATGGTCTCACTCGGGACATGGCATTGTGTCATTTATAAAAGTCATTTGGATCTCCTACAGAACAGTAACATAGCCAAATGAAATGAAGGTTCTTGATAATGACTAGGGGTCTACAGAGCTTTCATACATACACATATGGTTATCAATTCAAGGTCACTACAAAGCATAAACACCTATAACAATCTTCAAAAAGCCAATTTTTTTATAAATTCATTCACGGGATATGGGCATCGCTGACAAGGCCAGCATTTATTGAGCATCCCTAATTGCCCTTTAGAAGGTGGTGGTGGTGAGTCGCCTTCTTGAACCACTGCAATTGTGTGGTGAAAGTACTCCCACAGTGCTGTTAGGTATGGAGTTCAAGGATTTTGACTCATCAACAATGAAGGAATGGCGATATATTTCAAAGTCAGGATTGTGTGTCTCTTAGAGGTGGTGATGTTTCCATGCGCTTGCTGCTCTTGTCCTTCTAGGTGGTAGAAGTCACAGGCTTGGGAGGTGCTGTTGAAGAAGCCTTGGCGAGTTGCTGCAGTGCATCTTGTAGATGGTACACACTGTAGCCACGGTGCGCGGTGGTGGATGGGGTGCCAAATAAGCAGGCTGCTTTGCCCCAGATAATGTCAAGTTTCTTCAATGTTATTGGAGCTGTACTCATCCAGGCAGGTGGAGAGTATTCCATCGCACTCCTGACTTTTGCCTTGTAGATGGTGGAAAGGGAGTCAGGAGGTGAGTGACTCACCGCAGAATGCCCAGCCTCTGACCTGCTCTTGTAGCCACAGTATTTATGTGGCTGGTCCAGCTAAGTTTCTGGTCAATGGTGACCCCAGGATGGTGGGGAATTCAATGGTGGTGGGGAATTCGATGATGGTAATGCCATTGAATGTCATGGGGAGGTTAGACTCTCTCTTGTTGGAGATTGTCATTGCCTGGCACTTATGTGATGTGCATGTTGTTGGAGCAGAATCCACTGAGAGCCGCTGTTCAAAATTTGCTGGACACTAGCAACTTCAAAGCTCCAATGACAGTCATATTTGATTAAATCAGATGAGAAACTAGAAAGATACAAAACTGCACACTGCAAGCAGGTTAATGGTACAGGATAAAAATGACACACATAAAGCACTGTAGAACATAAGTGGAGGAATTTCAGTAACTGATGATACAGTTGTTCTCAGCATGTGAAGGAATAAACAATATACCTATTCAGAAAAATACACCATACTATAAAAGAATTCTGATTTTATTAAAACATGACATACTGGGCTTGAAAATCTAAAAGCCTCAACAATGGAGAAGCTGTGAACAGCATACAGGCTATCGAGATAAGATAAGTTGTTGACACTGAATCAATAGCCTTATTGAAACAAGAGGTTGGAGGTTCCTTATAGTCTGAAGCTTTGTAAAGAACACAATGGTATACCCTATTAAGGTGTTTTAAAGTACACGTTGTAAACAAACACAGAAAATTAAGCAATATATGCCTTCATGGGAATGGCATCAAGTGGGGGAGGCACCAGCCATCACATTGTTTTTGTGTTGAACTTGGAACACCTAGGAGACACAAGTCTGTGTTGCAACCAGCTGAGGTGACTTAAGAATTGCATAGAAGACCTTGGTAAGAATGACATCAAATAAATGCACCTGCTGTTACATTCAAACACCTAAAGGAGAGACATGAGTCTGCATTGCTACAAGCTGATCTAACTGTAAAAAATAGCAGGGGTCAGTAGAAAAATGACTAGAGATAATTAGCTTACATCAGCAGAAAACCTCAAAGGAAATACCACTGAGAAAGGGTATAAAAATTGAACTTTTATATGGGATGATAGATTCGCTTGAAGGAGCAAAGCGATTCTCTGCTTCAGAGGCAAGCTCTGTAAGTCTACAACTCTTTGAGTCTTGGGGATCAACGGTATTGTATTTGATTTTGGTGGATATCCTGGAATAAACTAATAACTGTAAAACTAGAGAAGTTAAGATTTGAGAATAAGGATCTCTGATAATAGAATTGTAAGATTTCTGTTTTTGGAACTGTTAATGTTGCGATTGAATCAGCAACTGTAAATTACATGTCAGTTCTTTATTAAATCTATATATTTTTAGAATTGTCTCACATAATACTTCTGTATCAAACTCGCGAACTCAATCTCTGTACACTCTTTGGTGAGGAGTTGCAGAATTCTAGGGGAGTTTTCCGGACCCTCATAATATCCGGAACATTACAGTCTAGCTAAACTTATTAAAAGTGCTATCTGGAGGACGGTAACATCTTCAGGTTGTTCCTTTCCTTTAGGGAGAGATAGTCTGGACCTTTAGACCCAATTAAGCGTCTTTAGGATTCGGCTACCTCTAACTTTAGTTGAAGGTGAACGTCTGGGGACTACGCCTGATCTGGAGTAGCCTGAAAGGGGCTCGGACTAGTAATAATTCTTTCAAGCACAGGTGGAGCCAGCTCATTACCAATATTGTCCGGTCATACCGTGAGCCTTAGCACATTTGGAGTCAACAATGCACTGTGAAGACAAAATCATTCCTACATGAAAAAGTGTGGGTTCCTGACAACACAAAGTGAATGTTGATTTCTCCCAATCCTTTTCCATCTTGCAGTGATCAAAGGTGGTTACTTCAAGTTTCAAGAAGTTGAAATTCTGAAATCAAACCCAGTACCATTCCTTGACAAGATCTTGCTGTTCATTAAATACCTCAAGTTGTGAAGGTCCCCCATTTAACCGTGCAGGTCCACAACATTTCTTTGAATATTTTGTAGTTTGTCACAGGATAATAACACCATGTTCACCAGGAGCAGAAATATTAATGACAGTATTAAACAGTCAGTCCACATAGTCTCAGCATAAGGGAAATCATGTAAGCAAGAACTGTGGAAACTTATGGAAAACCACGGGACCACTCACACACAAGCAGAAGCAAGCTGCGCCTTTTAACTGTTGTCAAGCGTAGATCGGAAGGGGTGCTGTAATCCCATCTTAACTCTTGTCATTTTCATGTAGCTGCCACTGTGACTCACTTTTACTGCTGATACCTTGTGAATAAACCTGTTTAATAGGGTACTGGTTTGTGTAGGGAGTTAGATACTGATCTTGCAGTTCCGCGAGCTGGGTTCCAATCCAGCAGTACTGAGGGAGTGCTGCACTGTTGGAGGTCCCACCTTTCAGATGAGACACTGAAGCTGAAATGTGGTCTGTACTCTTAACTGAACGTAAAAGATCCCATGGCACTATTTGAAGAAGAGCAGGGGAGTGCTCCCCAGTATCCTGGCCAGTATTTATTCCTCAAACAAGATCACAAAAACAGATTAATTGGTCATTATCACATTGCTGTTTGTGGGACCCTGCTGTGTACAAATTGAAAGTACTTTGGGATGTCCTGAGGACGTGAAAGGCTCTATATAAATGCAAGTTCTTTCTTAATGGAAGGAACAGCTTAATAAGCAACTGGAACTTACATACAGGAAACTCTTTGGTATCTGGCACCGACGGGACCGGCGTGTTGCCGGTTGATTAAAAATTCCGGATAACGGAGAGGTATATCTACCGAGGCTATTTTTAACAAACAAAAGTAAAAAAATCAAGAAATGTGCAGTATAATTGGGTACTCACCTACAGAATGTTGTGTTAAATGGATGGTGGAAGATGTTTGATTAAGTACAGTAATGCCAGTTGAGGGTAATCCATAACTCTTTATAAGTTTTGTTTTACTGTTAAGTAAAGGCCCAGCAGCGCCTATATTTCCTAAGGAGGCTGAAGGGATGTAACCTGTCACCCCTGATCCTCTCTAACTTTTACCGCTGCACAATAGAGAGCATCCTGACGAATTGTATCACAGTATGGTATGGCAGCTGTAGCTACTATGACCGGAAAGCCCTGCAGCGGGTAGTCAAAACTGCCCAACGCATTACCGGCACCCGGCTACCGACCATAGAGCACATATACCAGAAACGCTGTTTACAGAGGTCACGGACCATCATCAAAGACCCTACCCACCCCAGCCACAGTCTGTTCGCCCCCCTGCCATCTGGGAGACGCTACAGATGCATTCGCACCCGAACGACCAGATTTAGGAACAGCTTCTTTCCCAGGGCTGTCATCCTACTGAACTCCACAAATAAACTCTAAAGCCTGCACATCTACCAATGCACTTTATTATGTTTATGTTAATGTTAATGTATTACAAGCCAAATGAATGTTGAATGTTTAAATGTCTTAATCTAAATGTACACTCTCGGGAGCCGCAAGCCTACATTTCGTTGTACTGCACTTGTGCACTAACAATGACA